>NC_090322.1:124595851-125220851 GCF_040869045.1 Eurosta solidaginis | reverse complement strand
GTCTTTTGCTTACTTTTTACGAGATTTAGCGCTGCGACTATGGCCTGCAATTCGGCGTCGAATATGCTAGCGTAATCCGTAAGTATTCCGTGGGAGAGGGTTTTTCCATTTTCGTTCGTAACTGCGAATGCAGTGACATATGTTTACATATTTAATCAGCCGTTACATAAGCAATTTTGAATTGAGAAATCCATAAACGGTGTTTACAAATCCGTTAGCACCTGCGTGCATACACCTCGTCATCATTGATCTGCGTTGCTTATCTATGTTCGACTCACTGTTATCATGACTAAAAAATTTAAAAGATATGATTAGTATAGCAATGTAGATAAGGCAAACACGTGGTATTATCAAAGGGGATAAATATAATAAGAGCCGTCACTCGTTATTTTTTAGGCATTTACTTGATTTTAAGTGAGAGGTAGTCGCTACTTTTTTTTGGGCGAGATGTTTATAAATGTCTTCTATACATTTTCGTGGGGTATTTGTATTTATTTTTCCGACCGTATTTAACTATTTATTTAATTCTCTTTCCAATAATCACAGTTGCACAAGGTGCCTACAAGGAATGGATAAATGCGAGACAGTTATAAATGTCCCTCTCAGAAAACATTCGGCAGCAATTTTTTTAATTTCCAGCGAGTTACTCGCCACAAAATAACGACTGACGTCTCTTATATATCTATCATCTTTGGTATTATACGAACATTCAAAATATCCCTATGTACGTATGTATGTATGTATTGGCCCACAGTTAGTATTGTAACCAGACATGGGCACTACCACATTCAAGTGATCAGCACAACTTGCGCATGTGTGGGTGTGCTTACGATAGAACGGTGGAACAAACTGCAATCTTTACAGCATTCTTTTTGTTATTACTAATTTGTAACTTTTGGTAAACATTTGTTGATAATGAACAAAGCTAATAAAAAATAAAATAACGCAAATTTTGATTTTATCTTTTTTATTAATTTTTTGTCTTTTTTGTATATTTTGTTTTTTTTTCTTTTCTCAATAATAAAAAATAACTCTATTACTTTGCAAGAAAAGTAACGCAAATTTTGATTTGATCTTCTTTATTTTTTTTAATTGGTTTTTTGTCTTTTTTGTATATATTGTTTTCTTTTTTCAATAATAAAAAATAATTCAATTTATTACTTTGCAAGAATTGTAACTTCTAGTAACAATTTTTTGATAATGAAAAAAGCTATTAAAAAATTTAAGTAAGGCGCATTTTGATTGTTTTTATAATTTTTTTTTTTTTTGCACTAATAAAAAAGTTATTCAATTCACCATTTAATATATTTATGATATATGTATATTTAACTACATCGTCGTAATTCAAATCTAAATCAGTTACTTTTATCCTGAGTAGCTTTTCTAAATGGTCATCGTGAGCCTCTTTCGATGTGAATTTTTTATGAAAACCATGGGGGAAAAAGCTGTTTCACAAATGTACGTTGTCCCGAACATTGAAAACAACTTATAAATTTCGTTTTTCAACATAGGATATTTTTCCTCACTTACTTCTTTCCAAAACTGAAGGCCACCCTCTAAAGGCCTATATCGGACTGAAGTACTTTCAGTTCTTCTTCTCAATGGGTTTCTTGGTCTTCAATTTTGCAAAGAAGGGGATAAGGAAAAGGTCAATTAAGGACTGAATGCCACTAAAGTCTTTAAATCTACGCTCCAAACTATCTTCGAGATCTGTGAAAGCTTCGGAATATTGTGATAGTTTGCTTTGCATTTGAAAAGAGTCCCACATTTCTTTGGTGTATTTGAAATTATCTAAAATCTTCTCGGAAAATTGATTTATCAAAAAATGCAAGCGTTTTTTGAAATTGTCCAATTTTGCAATGGAATCGAAAATATGTTTATATTAATGGTTAGATTTAATTGAGAGAAAAACATTAAAACATCACACAGCAAGGCCAAGTCTGACAAAAAATCAGGGTGACTTAAATTTCCAACGATATGTTTCGCTTCCGTAGATAAATCATCTGCAAAAAAACTGCAATTTCTTCTCTTAAATTAAAAATACTTTCAAGACATTTCGCTTTACTGAGCCATCTCACTTCGGTGTACAATAGAACATCACCAAAATCGGCGTCTATCTCATCCAAGAAAGAAAGAAATTTTCGATGGGTTAGTGCGTTATTTCCTCCCCGAATTTTTTTTATTATACTAATTGCAATCAGCATTGTCTCCTTTATTTTGAAGCATTTTGCTAATAGTGAGCTGACCGACAAAACCTTCTTTTTTTCCAGTCATAACAGGAGCTCCGTCTGTGCAAACTGACGCTAGTTTACGTTTCTCCGCAAACGCGAACAATTATTTTTCGACAATGTCATAAAGATTTTTGCCAGTAGCGTGACCGTGCAGTCCTCGCAAGCACAGCATATCCTCTTTGACATTGAACTCCTCGTCTACAATTCTGATGCAAACTATAAGTTGACTAACGTCAGATATGTCATGGTATCGAGTAAAATTGTGAATTTTGAATTAATTATATTTCTCTTAAGGCTAAGGTATAAAAATTGCGAAATATCTGTAATACCACGAGTAATTGTTCGGCGGGAATAAGGTATAGCGCTTACAACTTCTGCCATCTCTGTGCCTTTTCCCCCTAAACATTTAAGTACAGTACTGCTATCTCTTTAAAAAAAATCCATCTTCTAGTGGCCTTCCCTTTTTGGCCAACGCCCAGCTTATACTATTGAAGCTTTTAAATGAGCTTCTTAGGAACTGTTATCCTGTTCATCAGATACATTTACTTGAATGCTTTGCAAATCAGCAAGTTTATGAGTTCAATTCGTTTATCTCCCGGTGAAACGTTACAAAATGCCGCTTTAAATTTGATGCTTTTATCAAATTTAATACCTTTGAACATATCAGGCATTGCGGTTTTCGCACAATTTAAAACAAACGAAAATTCAATTTCCCACCCAATCTGAAACATTATAAAAATTTCATTCATTAACGTTTGTCCACTGTATCAAAAGAACGAAGTACAAAAAATGTGCGACATCAACCTGTTCGTTTGACTGTTGAAAGCAAATTGAAAAAATTCACCGCTGAAATCTTACTCTTCGTTTTTGTATATGTACACGCATTTTTACTCTCTCAGAACGATCGAGCCGCTCTGCCCATGTCTGATTGTAACGAATTTAGGCAAACTCCGCTTATTTTACACCTTCTACTAACGCCCGTATCGCTAAACTGTTGAATAAATAACTCCACTATTCAATAAGGCAAAATGGCCTTTATTCAAGTACTTCAAAATAACACTAGTACTTCTCCACAGATAGCGTGCTTAAATCAAACTCAATCTGATTCTCAGCTTTACCTCCCTTTATACTCTGTGATTTCTCATTCGCATACTTCTAGGCGCTTCTATTTCTAGAATTTACTAGTCGTTTACCAGCTATAAATTTCTCAGCTATAACGAACTACAGATGCACGTTATAGCTTCTCATATGCGCGTGTATATGTGAGTTATCCTTCCACAGATAATTGCCTTCTTTTGGGAGCATCTCAGATAAGATATATGCATGTGTTTGTGCATCTCTCTCCCCTGCGTGTACGGACATATGTGTAGACATAATGATTGATTCGTTTATGTAGATCAGGCATCGGCATTTAGTGGCACAATTGTGAACATGCAATTCACACGTATTCTTATTTTCTTTAGTTTAGTAGTCACTGAGCATTTGGCGCAGCAACATCGATTGTGTGCGTCGCTCGCAATGTTGACGAATGTTATTAGAAAGCAACAAGCAAAGATCGTTTGTCAATTTTTTCAATGCGCACAAGGGAAAAATATTTAATGTTGACCAACCGTTTTGCGCAAATACAATATATTTAATTGTATAAAACTTTTGTTTCCGATTGTGTGCATTAAGAATATAATAACAAAAGATCTTGTCTTGTTGCTTGCTAATAAGCGAATGAACTAAGCAAACCGATGCATCAAGTGATGTGCGCGATTATCGCGCTCTCACTAATACATCTGCATTTCTAATTTGCCGATGCCTGATGTAGATACCTGTTTTATTGTGTTGTGGCTTCATTTACTTAGCATCAGACTAGTGATGTGAGTATCACTTAGTGTCACAAATATTCGTCACAGTATGAATTCCAATTCAACTACCCAACTCAACATCCAATTCAACTTCCCAACTGTATTTCAGAAAAAGTCAATTGTATATCAGAAAAGCTCAAATGTATTTAAGAAAATATGTTTTTGTTCAGCGTATCGTGTTACACAATCACGTATCGAAAACCAATTTCACTCAAACGATAAATAAGAATATGTCGGAAGATTCGTAAAACCAATAAAAAGTTATGGATCTAATGAATACTGGTAGTCACCATTTCACATATTTTCCTAATCCGAATAACAATTTCAGAGCAATTGCGAACACGATAATGGCTCAGAAAAGCCAATAGTATCTTATATATAAATAGACAAGATGAAAAAATGTGGAACCGTATTCTGCTAAACTATAATTCTAAGGTATACATTTTATATATGTATTGATAGGAAATTTCGAGCTGCACTGTTATCCATAAATAAAAAAAATTTGAAAAATCATTTTAATATAAAAAATTTAACATAAGTCACACCACTACACATGCACTTATTCATACTATAGACACGCTGTGTGTGTGTACTTGCTTTTGCTGAATCGTGAGCATGGCCAAGGAGTTGCTTTGTACACAATAAAAATTAAACAAAAATACATAGCTGATCATGCATCAAGTCTATTTCTTTTCTTTTCTTTGCTTTCCTTTCTTTTCCTTTCCTTTTGTTTCCTTTCATTTCCTTTCCTTTCGTTTCCTTTCCTTTACTTTCCTTTCCGTTCCTTTCCTTACCTTTTCTTTATTTTCCTCTCCTTTCCTTTCTTTTATTTTTCTTTTTATTTCCTTTCTTTTACTTTCATTTCTCTTCCATTCATATTCCTTCCTTTCCTTTCCTTTCTTTTACTTTCATTTCTCTTCCATTCCTTTCCTTTCCATTCCTCTACTTTTCTCTCATTTCTTTTATTTTCATTTCTCTTCCATTGATTTTCATTCCTTTCTTCTCCCTTCTTTTCCTTTCCTTACCTTTTCTTTTCCTACCTTTTGTTTACGAGAAGCAGATTGATTAAATCATACCCTTCCTGCCAGAGCAATATAAAATTTCCCTATTTTGAGCTTACTTATTCATTATATAACCCATCGAATGTTCCTATTATTATATTAAAATGAAAAATTATATTTCTTTTCATTCATTCTTTTCATTTCCCTTCCATTGATTTTCCTTCCTTTCCTTTCCTTTCCTGTCCTTTCCTTTCCTGTGGTTGAATTTCAACCATTGGGCGAACTCTAGTTTTAATAAAGAAACATTCGTGCAGGAAACTCAAATTTCAATAAACCCAAGCAAAAATTAATTTGAAACAAGTAAGGAAGGCTAAGTTCGGGTGTAACCGAACATTACATACTCAGCTGAGAGCTTTGGAGTCAAAATAAGGGAAAATCACAATGTAGGAAAATGAACCTAGGGTAAACCTGGAATGTGTTTGTATGACATGGGTATCAAATGAAAGGTGTTAATGAGAATTTTAAAAGGGAGTGGGCCTTAGTTCTATAGGTGGACGCCTTTTCGAGATATCGCCATAAAGGTGGACCCGGGGTGACTAGAATTTGTTTGTACGATATGGGTATCAAATGAAAGGTGTTAATGAGTATTTTAAAAAGGGAGTGGGCCTTAGTTCTATAGGTGGACGCCATTTCGGGATATCGTCATAAAGGTAGACCAGGGGTGACTCTAGAATGTGTATGTACGATATGGGAATCAAATGAAAGGTGTTAATGAGTATCTTAAACGGGAATGGGCCTTAGTTCTATAGGTGGACGCCTTTTCGAGATATCGCCATAAAGGGGGACCAGGGGTGACTCCAGAATTCGTTTGTACGACATGGGTATCAAATGAAAGGTGTTAATGAGTATTTTAAAAGGGAGTGGGCCTTAGTTCTATAGGTGGACGCCTTTTCGAAATATCGCCATTAAGGTGGACCAGGGGTGACTAGAATTTTTTTGTACGATATGGGTATCAAATGAAAGGTGTTAATGAGTATTTTAAAAGGGAGTGGGCCTTAGTTCTATAAGTGGACGCCTTTTCTAGATATCGCCATAAAGGTGGACCAGGGGTGACTAGAATTTGTTTGTACGATATGGGTATCAAATGAAAGGTGTTAATGAGTATTTTAAAAGGGAGTTGGCCTTAGTTCTATAAGTGGACGCCTTTTCGAGATATCGCCATAAAGGTGGACCAGGGGTGACTCCAGAATGCGTTTGTACGACATGGGTATCAAACGAAAGGTGTTAATGAGTATTTTAAAAGGGAGTGGGCCTTAGTTCTATAGGTGGACGCCTTTTCGAAATATCGCCATAAAGGTAGACCAGGGGTGACTAGAATTTGTTTGTACGATATGGGTATCAAATGAAAGGTGTTAATGAGTATTTTAAAAGGGAGTGGGCCTTAGTTATATAAGTGGACGCCTTTTCGAGATATCGCCATAAAGGTGGACCAGGGGTGACTAAAATTTGTTTGTACGATATGGGTATCAAATGAAAGTTCTAATGAGTATTTTAAAAGGAAGTGGGCCTTAGTTCTATAGGTGGACGCCTTTTCGAGATATCGCCATAAAGGTGGACCAGGGGTGACTAGAATTTGTTTGTACGATATGTGTATCAAATGAAAGGTGTTAATGAGTATTTTAAAAGGGAGTGGGCCTTAGTTCTATAGGTGGACGCCTTTTCGAAATATCGCCATAAAGGTAGACCAGGGGTGACTAGAATTTGTTTGTACGATATGGGTATCAAATGAAAGGTGTTAATGAGTATTTTAAAAGGGAGTGGGCCTTAGTTCTATAAGTGGACGCCTTTTCGAGATATCGCCATAAAGGTGGACCAGGGGTGACTAGAATTTGTTTGTACGATATGGGTATCAAATGAAAGTTCTAATGAGTATTTTAAAAGGAAGTGGGCCTTAGTTCTATAAGTGGACGCCTTTTCGAGATATCGCCATAAAGGTGGTCCAGGGGTGACTCTAGAATGTGTTTGTATGATATGGGTATCAAATGAAAGGTGTTAATGAGTATTTTAAAAGGGAGTGGGCCTTAGTTCTATAGGTGGACGCCTTTTGAGATATGGCCATAAAGGTGGCCCAGGGGTGACTCCTTTTGAGATATGGCCATAAAGGTGGACCAGGGGTGACTCTAGAATGTGTTTGTACGATATGGGTATCAAATAAAAGGTGTTAATGAGTATTTTAAAAAGGGAGTGGGCCTTAGTTCTATAGGTGGACGCCATTTCGGGATATCGTCATAAAGGTAGACCAGGGGGTGGCTCTAGAATGTGTTTGTACGATATGGGAATCAAATGAAAGGTGTTAATGAGTATCTTAAACGGGAGTGGGCCTTAGTTCTATAGGTGGACGCCTTTTCGAGATATCGCCATAAAGGGGGACCGGGGGTGACTCTAGAATGTGTTTGTACGATATGGGTATCAAATGAAAGGTGTTAATGAGTATTTTAAAAGGGAGTGGGCCTTAGTTCTATAGGTGGACGCCTTTTCGAGATTTCGCCATAAAGGTGGACCAGGGGTGACTCTAGAATGTGTTTGTACGATATGGTTATCAAATGAAAGGTGTTAATGAGTATTTTAAAAGGGAGTGGGCCTTAGTTCTATAGGTGGACGCCTTTTCGAGATATCGCCATAAAGGTGGACCAGGGGTGACTCTAGAATGCGTTTGTAGGACATGGGTATCAAATGAAAGGTGTTAATGATTATTTAAAAGGGAGTGGGCCTTAGTTCTATAGGTGGACGCCTTTTCGAGATATCGCAATATAGGTGGACCAGGGGTGACTCTATAAGGTGTTTGTACGATATGGGTATCAAATTAAAGGTATTAATGAGGGTTTTAAAAGGGAGTGTTGTAGTTGCATATGTGAAGGCGTTTTCGAGATATCGCCCAAAATGTGCACCAGGGTGACCCAGAACATCATCTGTCGGGTACCGCTAATTTATTTATATATGTACCACGAACAGTATTCTTGCCAAGATTCCGAGGGCTTTTGATTTCGCCCTGCAAAACTTTTTCATGTTCTTCTACTAAATATGGTAGGTGTCACACCCAGTTCAGATAAGTACGTGAACTAAGTTTAGTAAAGATATATCGATTTTTGCTCAAGTTATCGTGTTAACGGCCGAGCGGAAGAACAGACGGTCGACTGTGTATAAAAACTGGGCGCGGCTTCAACCGATTTCGCCCATTTTCACAGAAAACAGTTATCCTCATAGAATCTATGCCCCTACCAAATTTCACAAGGATTGGTATCATTAGTGGAGTTGAATGTTGACATACTTTACTTATATACTGTAAAGATATTCAATTTTTTGTTAAAATTTTACTTTAAACAAATTTTTTTTAAAAGTGGGCGTGTTCGTCAACCGAATTTGCTAATTTTTATTTAGCACACATACACATTGGCGGCCGCCGTGGTGTGATGGTAGCGTGCTCCGCCTATCACACCGTATGCCCTGGGTTCAACTCCCGGGCAAAGCAACATCAAAATTTTAGAAATAAGATTTTTCAATTAGAAGAAAATTTTTCTAAGCGGGGTCGCCCCTCGGCAGTGTCTGGCAAGCGCTCCGATTGTATTTCTGCCATGAAAAGCTCTCAGTGAAAACTCATCTGTCTTGCAGATGCCGTTCGGAGTCGGCATAAAACATGTAGGTCCCGTCCGGCCAATTTGTAGGGAAAAATCAAGAGGAGCACGACGCAAATTGGAAGAGAAGCTCGGCCTTAGATCTCTTCGGAGGTTATCGCGCCTTACATTTATTTTTTTTTTTTTTACATATAGTACTAGGAGTAACGTTCCTGCTAAATTTTATCATGATATCTTCATGCCAAATTACAGCTTGCAAAACTTTTAAATTACCTTCTTTTAAAAGTGGCCGGTGCAACGCACATTGTCCAAAATTTTACTAATTTTCTATTCTGAGTCATAAGTTCAACCCATCTACTAAGTTTTATCGCTTTATCCGTCTTTGGTAATGAATTATCGCACTTTTTCGGTTTTACGAAATTTTCGATATCGAAAAAGTGGGCGTGGTTTTAGTTCGATCTCGTTCATTTCAAATAGCGATCTGAGATGAGTTCCCAGGAACCTACATACCAAATTTCATCAAGATACCTCAAAATTTACTCAAGTTGTGTTAATAGACAGACGCACGGACGGACGGACATGGCTCAATCGAATTTTTTTTCGATACTGATGATTTTGATATATGGAAGTCTATATCTATCTCGATTCCTTTATACCTGTACAACCAACCGTTATTTAATCAAAGTTAATATACTCTGTGTGCAAAGCACGTTGAGTATAAAAAGTGAATAGTTTTTATTAAAACTTAACGGTGCTCCATCAAGCGGTCGGTGATATAAGCACACCAAGTGTGCTATCGATGGAAAGGTGTCGTGGCTCGTGAGCGCTTTGTGCCATATTTTTCCAATGTATATCGAGCGCCCAATGCTTTGTTCACAATAATACTAGTATTTTTCGTTCATTATTATTTTAAACTTATTTTGAAAATTATTTTTAACTTTTTAGTTCGATATTTAAAAGCGTGTTTTTTAGTTTTTTTAAACTATATTTATTTGTTTGTAACTCTCTAGGCGCGAACATGCATACATACATACATACAAGTGGAGCTAATATAAGCGTGTTAAATAAAGAAAGGGTTGCGGGAAGGGTTCAAAAGCTTTTAATGAAGTTAACGACTTTAGGCAACGTTTTGACAGATTTATTCATTGTATGCGACAGAACGCCGTACCATGCTGAATTGTAGGAAGCTTGGTCTGGGTCCGTACTCGAATATGCTCAATCCAACTGAAAATTCAACGTAAAAGTAAAATCATTCGCAAAAACCAACATCATCTGCTCGGCTGACAAAATTTTTGACAATTGCAGCCATCTTGCTACCAAATCGAATTTAAATACATGAACTGTGTTGTTTCTTCGCAAATGTAAGGAAATTACAAATGCCTGATGCGGGCTGAACTGCTTAATTCCTGAGTATTACTTTTTTGGATTCTGTGTTTAATTTATTACTATACTTGGATCTATTCGTGAGGTTGAACACAGGAAATTTGAATAAAAACTAAACCTACGAACATACGAAACCTAAATCGAAATTGAAATTCATGGTTGAACGTCAAAAAATGGACAAGAAAATCGACCCATTTGACAATAGCATTGGAAATATTATAAATGCAATTAAATAAATAAATAAATGTAAGGCGCGATAACCTCTGCAGAGATTTTAGGCCGAACCTCTATTCCAATTTGCGTCGTACTTTCTTCAATTTTTCCTACAAATGGGCGGGACGGGACCTACTTGTTTTATGCCGATTGCGAAGGGCATCTGCAAGGCTTTCACTGAGAGCTTTTCTTGGCAGAAATACACTTGGAGTGCTTCCCAAACACAGACGAGTCACGACGCCACTTAGATAAATTTTCTTCTAATTGAAAGGGGTAGGGTAAGAACTTTTAACATAGACATTTCTAACGAAAAGAAAACTCGGAAACAAAAGTACAAAAAATAATAATGTAGAGTAGGTTAGGTTAGGTTGAACTGGCCAGTCCATGAGGACCTCACATAGACGGAACGAGTCCGCAGTGTTACCACAAATTTGTTTAATGACCAAACTGAAAAGTCCTATTAAAAATAAGGACCTACATATGTTACAAAATAACTCCGTCCTCTTGGCAAATACTGGAAGATTTCTAGGACATATGCCACTTGCTGCTTCTTGATCTGACACCTGTTTCACTCCTAATAGCTGGAATCTTAGCCAGGCAAGCGCAGGGTACGAACACAAACACAAACCTCCCAGCAGGTTGGGAGCTTAGCCTCTCGTAAGATTCGACTAAAATACCATACTGATTCACGGGGTTGTGTGGATTTACCCTTTAACAGGGTTGCCAGCGCCATTTATAGCTTCTTCAACCCAATTGTCAATCTCAACTACCCATGGCGAATTCTGTTTCTTTATCAGCCGAGGCTCTAACGACCCCGAGCTCCTCATGGATCTACGGGGTGGGGTCTAGAAGGTTTCATGTGGTCATACTAAATTGTTCCCGATATTATCGGACTAGTCCCTTAAGGGTGGTTGATAACGGAACGTACCGGATCTATATCCGACAACGGACCATCAACATCGATAACACTCCCCAAAACCCTCGGAGTGTCTTTATCGCTACAATAACAAAAACAGCACAAACACACGTAGAGAAGGACTATAAATATTAAGATAGGTCGGCCCCTGGTTCGATTTCCGGAATGAAAAGTTTCTCAAATAATATCTTTGTCAAAAAGGTAACCCTGTAGCGAATTTCAAGAAAATCGCACCTTAAATTAAATTTTTTGGATAAGGACGGTCCCTGGTCCACTTCCCGGAAGGGAATGTTTCTCAAATAACGAGTCACGGAAGTACCAATATACCGAATTTCAAGCAAATCGGACCGTACACTATTTTATTTAGAACTAGCTATCACCCGCTTCTTTGTATGCGTTGTAGAGATATACGCCGCCGCCGATTTTAGTCGTTTTTCGCTCGCCGCCGCCGAATGTCAAAAATATCGGCCGGCGGCGGGGTCCGGCGCGTTTATATTTTCTACTCGTTTAAGACTGTTTAGGTCATTTATTGTTCATGTCGAAAATTGGTCGGATATGGTCGAAAGTGGTATCAACGGATGCGCATCACTGCCAGTTATAAGAAACTAATTGCGAAAATTAACTATTTCTAACTGTTCAAAATTTATTAAAAAAACGGGCGCTTTCGATGTCGGCTTAACACGGGCTTTGCATCAACCAATTCACCAAGTTATTAAAACAAACCACTAAAAGAAAAGTTTTATAATAAATTTATATGCTCACTTTGCATATTTAAAAAAAAAAATTAATAATGAACAATGAATTCAAATAAAATGACCCAAGGCGAACATGTTTTCAAATTGCCCTCAAGATGTTAAAAAAGCAGAATACCCAAAAAAGGTGCCGATTTTTTTTTTATAATTTTATATTGCGATTGGCTAAAAGAATAAGCGAAATCAGTGATGCAAAATCCTTTAGTAGGTTCTCCTTTGAAATGATTCTTACTTCATACTTAGGTTGAGGATATATGTACGCATGAGAAGGGTTTGAAGAATAACTTTGACTTACATTCAAACACCTGTTGTTTATTTGCGAAACTATACAATAGCGCCTGAAATGTTAATTTTGATTTTCACACTTCCTCCTTCAACACCCAAGTCTCCCGGTTTGACACTTCCTAAAGTTGGCGGCCGTGCCAGCCACGCCTCCGCCGCCGGTATATAATAGAGCCTACGCCGCCGCCGTCGATAAAGTGATCGGCGCAAACCTCTAATGCGTGGAACTTTGAAATAAAGAATCTTTTCTTCTTTTTTTGGGTTTCCTAAAACTATTTACATATATATAGATATTCAATACTACAAACAAATTTTCGAATCTAGTTACCGGTGGGCAAGTATCATTCACGGTAAACTACTCACATGTACGTTCAAAACTAAAGTTTTATATAATTTTATAGAATGCCTTACTTTTCTTTCATTAAATTTCAATGTATTAATTTAAGTGGCAATTTTATATATGTACAAACATAAACCCTGGCGGATTTTAAGCAGAACTTCTTAAAATTCTCACACACTATGCAAATATAAAATCGTGCCCTGTTTATGGTATATGTATAACGGTACGTCACTTTAAAGAAAAGTTCGAGTTTTCTTCTTGATCTAGATTGGTACGCAAAAGATCTTTTCAATATTCTCTTAAGTTTTTATGATTAAAATTCACTCTAGGTCGTTCTTAAAATGTACCCCATAGGTTGAACTTGCTGCTCAATGAAGACCTCATGTAGATTGTATGTACCCATAGTGTCAATGTACCTCATAAATGCATTGCCGAAGGATTTTGTTGGTGGATACGAAAGTCAAGTAGTAATATCGAAAATTAAAAATAAAAGGTGTTGTTAAAGCCTTTATCAGCAGCTTTAATTTGATATCCATACTGTACAAACACATTTGAAAATACCCGGGTCCCTGTTTTGGATTTCAAGACCATAGATATCTAGGGGTTTCAAATGTATCCTAAAAGTTAGCCCTCATCTGACGCCACAGTGAAAGAGGGTTTCATATACGCTTCCCAAGGCAGTCGGTTCTATGTACCGGAGCGACTCGGGATTTTTCCCGACCAAGGACTGTCATTTCAGTGTGACCCCATTTAATTTGTTTCGTCCCTCCCACAAATTGTCATCCTCCCAGCAGCTCCTTGCAGCAGGACTGCTACATATTCTCTTACTCCGGGAAGGTATCGAACCCAATCCGGGTCCGCCTCCTGACCCCGGTCCTGAGAAATGGTTTTGCTGCATTTGCCAGAAAAGAATCTTTTTAGGACGGTCATACTCTGTTCAGTGTGTCTCGTGCAAGGGATGGTTGCATCGGACAGGTTGTTCTGGGCTTGATCCCAAAACCCGACGTCCACGTAACTTTTATAAATCTTTTGTGGCTCCTTGCTGCTCACGCCCAAGGGCGTCCCGTAGTCTACGCCTAAGCGTATCCCCACTACCTTCCAGCAGCTTCGCTGCTCAGCAAGCCACAACAAGTACCCGCTGCTGCTCGCGCCCCACGGCGCCAACAACTCAAACAGCTGATACCACTCATAACTACTACCTTCGGAGTAGAGCTGGTAACAATGCTGAGCATCAGCCCCTGCCCCCGTCTTCTTCTCCCCCCCTCTTTTCTGGCAGCAATCGTGCAGGTCAGGGAAACAGACTCTTAGTCCCTGCCTCCCTTTGCACCGTCTGCCAGCACAGAATATATAGGTTTGCGACATCCGCTCAATGCAGCTCCTGCCTTGGGTGGTGCCAATTTCCTAGATGTTCTGGTCTCCGCGACGGCAACCCCTCGACGGGTTTCATCGCGCCATGTTGCCAGGTCGCAAACCCAAATCATCCGGGTACCCCAATGCTTGCCCAAGGGCGCCCAGTCCCAAGGCCACAACAGCAATTGCGTCCTGGCCTTCCACAACCTAGGCGTAGTCACCCCTCACTTACCCCTAGAGTGGCGGCGTCACCCCTCATGCACTTCAGAATTCTGCAGTTCAACTGTAATAGACTAACTGGGAAGATTACGGAGATAGTCGATTTCATGAAGCGGCACAACATCCGCATTGCTGCGATTCAAGAGACTACACTCACAGCAAGATCTGCATTGCAGACCTGCTCTGGTTATAATGTCCACAGGAAAGACCGCGAGAGCGGAAATGGAGGCGGCCTCGCGTTTATTATACACCACTCTGTGCAATATCATATATTTGATCTTGGCATCGACCGCAGTGACAATGTCTTAGAACGTCAAGGCCTATCTGTCCGGTCAGGCGATGCAAATCTAGAAATCATCAACATCTACATCCCTCCTTCCACCTGTTGCCCCAGTGGATACCGCCCTAATATCGAGGCCTTACTCACTGGCAACAATCGCATTATCTTAGGCGATTTCAATGCCCATCACGACCTATGGCATTCAAACTTGCGGGCGGACAGTAGGGGTGAGATGTTGGCGGATCAAATAGACGAAACGACGTTCTGCACAATAAACGGGGACGCCCCCACACGTATGGTAGGAAGTTGTCATAGCTCGCCAGATATCTCAATCGTGAGCGCAGAACTCGTAAACTGCGTCAACTGGCAGCCGATGGTAACATTGGCATCCGACCACCTGCCCATACTTATTTCGTTCGAGCGTACCGCCGACTTCATTGTCACCGAAAAACGCACTTTCATAAACTTCAAAAAAGGAAAGTGGGAAGAATATAAATCTGCAACAGACAGCAGCTTTGCTGCCCTCCCTATCCCGACTGATGCCCGCCAAGGGGAGCGTGCCTTCCGTAAGGTCATTGAATCCGCCTCGGCACATTTCATTCCCGCCTGGAGAATTCCCGAAATCCGGCCCCACTTCCCGGCGGAGGCCGCGAGCTTAGCGAGGGAAGGCGACCTTATAAGACAGCTTGATCCAGGCGACCCCCAAATAAGGGATATAAACCAACGCATCAGATTGCTTGTGGACGAACACAAGCGGGCGAAATGGGAAGAGCACCTAAGAGGTTGTAACCTCTCTACCGGTGTAGGTAAACTTTGGTCCACCGTAAAGTCCCTATCGAATCCGACTAAGCACAAAGACAAAGTTTCCATCGACTTTGGCGATAAGGTGCTGTCGGATTCGAAAAAATGCGCGAGCGCTTCCTGCCGACAATATATAATGCATCCTACGGTCGACAAAAATAGACGGAGAGCCAATAGACACGCACATAAACACAAACTCAGTGCGTCACCAATTACCATCACCGCTAGAGAGGTTGAGGACGCCATTGGTCGCGCTAAACCATCCAAAGCAGTGGGCCCAGACGGCATAGCCATGCCGATGCTTAAAAACCTAGGGAAAGAGGGTTTCAAATATTTAGCGCATGTCTTCAACCTGTCTCTTTCCACCTTTGTCATACCCGAGAAATGGAAAATGGCCAAGGTGGTCCCGCTACTAAAGCCTGGGAAACCAGCTAACGTAGGTGAGTCATATCGTCCGATATCTCTCCTATCGCCAGTGCCAAAGACGCTTGAAGCCATTTTGCTCCCTTATTTCCAAGCACATTTGCAGCTAGCCCCTCATCAGCATGGCTTCAGAAAACTCCATAGCACTACCTCCGCGCTAAATGTCATTAGCACCCAGATAAATTGCGGTTTGAATCAATATCCCCACCATAGAACAGTACTCGTAGCGTTAGACCTATCAAAAGCTTTTGATACGGTCAACCATGGCTCGTTACTGCAAGACCTGGAAGGGTCTACCCTTCCCCCATGTCTTAAAAGGTGGACCGCAAATTATCTGGGTGGTCGGCAGGCATCGGTGCAATTCAGAAACGAAACATCAAAACAAAGGAGAATTAAACAAGGGGTGCCACAGGGTGGTGTCCTATCCCCGCTTTTGTTTAATTTCTACATATCTAAGCTACCTTCACCACCGGAAGGAGTCACAATCGTTTCCTACGCCGATGACTGCACAATAATGGCCACAGGCCCAGGCCCAAAGATCGATGAGCTATGCAATAAAATAAACGGCTATCTTCCTGATCTCTCCAGTTTTTTCGCCTCGCGAAACCTGGCATTGTCACCGACTAAATCTTCCGCGACCTTATTTACAACATGGACGCCCCAAATGTCGACCATATTGAACATCCACGTCGATGGCACTACGCTACCGACTGTCCTACACCCCAAAATCTTGGGTGTGACGTTTGATCAGGATCTACATTTTGGTGCGCACGCAACCGCAATTGTTCCAAGAATTCAGAGCCGTAATAAAATCCTCAAATCCCTTGCTGGCAGTACCTGGGGAAAAGATAAAGAAACGCTCTTGACCACATACAAAGCAATTAGCCAGCCGATTACGTGCTACGCGTCACCCATATGGTCGCCAAGCCTAAAAACCACCAACTGGAAGAAACTACAGGCCTGCCAAAATACTGCTCTCAGAATCGCCACGGGCTGTCTTCTTATGTCCCCAGAACACCATCTGCATAATGAGGCGAGAATACTCCCCATCAGGGAGAGAAATGAGATGCTGACCAAACAGTTTCTGTTGAATACCCAGAAACCTGGGCATCCCAACAGACATCTGATTGACGAACCAGCACCGCCTAGGGGCCTAAGGAGTCATCTCCGTAAGCATTTTGAGGAAATACGGCACCTGAGAACCCAGCCGTATGAAGCGGAAAAACACAAGCAGGTCCTTGGTGAACTCCATAGACAGGCGTCGGACCTTTATGTCGGGAATTGCCCGGTGAATCCAGTACTTGAAGAAAAATATCCAGAACTCGCAGAAGAGGAACGCATACTCCCCAGGGAAACGCGTGTCACTCTTGCTCAACTTCGTTCTGGATACTGTAACAGGTTAAACTCTTACCTATCCAGAATCAACCCCGACATACAAAATGTATGCCCTGCTTGCAATGTGTCCCCACATGACACCAACCATCTCTTTAATTGTAATGTGGAACCAACGCCTCTAACACCCCTTTCCTTATGGTCCACCCCTGTTGAAACGGCAAGTTTCCTTGGACTCCCGTTAGAGGATATTGATGACAATTTGTGATCGGTCGCGGCTATTAGGTGGGGCGAGCATTGCTACAACAACAACAACAACAGGGTTTCATATATACGCAGTGTTGTCTGAGTGATGCGAGTACAAACATACAGACAGGCAGACAAAAACTTCAGAAACTGCTGAGTTGGGTTTAAGTGGTCCAATAAGGACCTCTCCTATCAATTTTTCTAAAATATCTTCAATGTACAGACATCGACCTGTTAGAATCTTATTATATGTATAGATTAAACGCGTGAACAGGATTAGCATGGTTTAATTCCATTAAAACCAGGTTTTTCAGTGCGAGTTTAAACGCCAGATAAAGTTGACTAGAGTTTAACCTTGCAACTTTGTTCGGTAACATAAATTTTGCTGCTCATCTCAGCTTAAAGCCCCGACACATAAGCAGTTTTTCATATAGATGAGTTTAACACAAGCTTATGCATTATGAGTAGATTGCACGTATTTTTATGGAGAACGGTAGAATGAGCGACACTGGCGCCATCTGATATTGAAAAGTAGCTAACTCCCAAATTTCGTTGCAAGCAAATCATAAGAATTTGACATTTGCTTTGCCTATGGGTGTTGGCACACCTTGCAAGTGAAATTATTTTTCCCACTGGTTGGTATATTTTCTAACATTTTTCGGAATTAAAAACTGCAATATAACATTTGAATACGACACAAAATATGTTAGCAAGTATTTTTGTTGTATAGGGAGAATGTTTACAACAGTGCTTCGTGAAATTTTGTTGTGAATGGGCAAGGCGTAATAAACTTCAATTGCCAAGTCTAAAGTTTCTTCATATTTACAAACGAAATATCTTGGTTGATTGTGGCGATGTTATGCTTGTGTTAAACGCATCTATATGAAAATGTCATTTTACCGCGGCCTTTAAGCGGTCGAAGTGGCAGAGTTATACTCTATTCAACTTTAACTGGAGTTTAAACTCGGCCTAAATCATCAATTCTGCATTAGGTTTTTTTTGAAGCCGGTTGTAAATTTGAGGTGAAAATTTTTGAGATGGAAATCATTGCTTTTTTGTACGCAACGATTAAAATTATAAGATTTTGTATCGTTGATGTTCACTACTCACCGTCTGTAACCTGCATTCATCCCGATAATCGCCTGTTTATGGCTGCTTGAATCTTTTGTGTCCGGTACCTCCATAAACAACCGCTTGCGTTGCTTGGCTTTAATAAATTGTTACCTTTTCTAAATACAGTTGATCTAAATTGAATTTGCAGTCGCGTTGTTTAAATATTTTATTTACATTTTTTGTTTTCAATAGATGGTTTGGCGGTCAGTTTGATTATCGTATTGTGCCCATCGAATGTTGATTGCTGTGATTCAAAAGTCGTACTCTGGAGGCATGTTGGTATGTATAGTATTGTGCAAAACAAAAGCAACAGATTCACTGCAAAAATATAATTTGATTTTGAAAAAAAAAAAAAAATGATGATGAAAAACTAATTTCGTTCGATGTTGTCTCGCTGTTTCCGAGCGTTCCAAAACAGCTAGCTCTTGATGTTATTCAAGAGAAATGGACAATAATAGAAATGCACACTAAAATACCGAAAAAACTATTCATGGAAATATTGAAATTTTGTTTTGAGGAAAACCGTTATTTTAAATACGAAGATCAAATATACACACAAATAAGAGGATTACCAATGGGGTCGCCAACGTCACCAGTTATCGCAGATATTGTTATGGATAAGTTGCTTCAAAGTTCGATGGAAAAAGTTAAACAAAAGCCGAGACTACTTACAAAGTATGTCGATGACATATTTGCAATTATAAACGAAAACGAAGTACAGAACACTCTTGACGCATTAAATTCTTTCAATAGATATATTAAATTTACTACCGAGCTCGAAAACGAAGGAAAACTACCGTACCTGGACTCAATCATAATAAGACATGGTAACGAAATAAAGCTAAAGTGGTATAAGAAACCTATAGCATCAGGACGAATCATCAATTATAATTCTAAACATCCAAAAACGATGATAATTAATACAGCGAGAGGCCGTATTCGGCGAATGTTACAAATATCTGACGACACTTACCACAGAGAAATTAAGACTGAAATTAGAATGATATTAAAAAATAATGACTTTCCGGATAGTATTATAAATTCTTTAATAAAAAGAACGGTATCAGAAACACAAAATCAAATAGTAGACGAGCCAAAGATATTCAAGTCAGTAGTATATGTACCACAATTATCAGAGCGGCTTACGAAATCAGATTGCTACAACAAAATCGAAATAAAAATAGCCCATAAACCAGTAAACACACTAAAACACATTTTTAATAGAACAAAGTCAAAAATACCAACCGCGGAAAAAAGCAATATTATATATAAAATACCTTGCAAAGGTAATGCCAACGAATCCTGTAACAAGTTTTATGTAGGAACTACAAAATCAAAATTAAAAAGCAGATTAGCACAACATAAATCTGATTTTAAATATTGTAAACAAACACAGAACCATAAAACGGCCTTAATGGCCCACTGTGGAAGCAATGAACACTCACCAAACTTTGATGAAGCTTCTGTGCTCCAACAAGAAAAACAATACAAGAAGAGATTCACATTAGAAATGCTGCACATAATCAACACACCGACAGACAAGAGATAAAATTACAAATCTGATGTAGAGAACGTAGCACAGGCGTACAGATTTTTGTTATCAAACAAGAGTTAGTATGATACTCCACGTTAAGCAGTACAAACGTGTAAACAAATGTATGTACATATATGAATAAATTTGTTGTAGGGATAATTATTTATTATATTAATGCTTTATATTGTTATTAGTTTGTCCTGAAGACGATTACCGACGGTAATTCGAAATATATTGGCAGAACGAAAAACTTGTGTTTTATTAGTTTTTGCAAGAAAAACATAGACCTCGAGCCAGCAAACTGGAAAGATAATTTGATTTGTTTATCATGCTAATCAATTTACACAAACGTTTTTTATCAGCCAAATTCTAAATATTCCCGCGAAATTTCATTCTTCCTCTGGAAAAATTCCTGCAACTCTTTTCGGTAAAAGTCTAGTTGAGGGGTCGACTGCTAATACTATACCAAATATCGAGAGAGATGTCAAACGACGCGTCTTTACGCCAGTATTAATAATACGAAGGCGGCAAATAAAAATTTTAACTCGTTCAAAAGATATTAACGAAAACCCGAAAAATGACCCACGGGTCCCTCCGAAACCGAGGGCGGTATTCATAGTATTTTTGCGCAGAACACCTTTCTGCGTTGGCGGCCTTGGGCCGCGCTTATAAAAAAGGTAAAAGTCTAGTTGAGGGGTCGACTGCTAATACGCTACCAAAAATATCGAGAGAGGTGTCAAAAGACGCGTATTCACCTCGACAACAATAATCCGAAGGCGAAAAGATATTTGCAGTTGAAGTTGGCGATTTTCATGTGGTTGTGGTAATGTTGTTGTACCCACAATAAAATTGTCAACATAAGTGTTTTGCGCGGATATAGTTTTGGTCTCCAAACTGGTGTTGGACCCACCCAGGGTAATTTTTTATAAGCGCGGCCGAAGGCCTCCAATGCGGGAAAGTGTTCTGCGCAAAAATACTATGGATTCCACCCCCCGTTTCGGAGGGACCCGCGGGTAATTTTTCGGTTTTTCGTTAATATCTTTTGAACGAGTTAAAATTTTTATTTTCCGCTTTCGAATTATTAATACTGATGTCAAGACGCGTCGTTTGACACCTCTCTCCATATTTTTGGTAGCGTATTAGCAGTCGACCCCTCAACTAGACTTTTACCATAAAAAATTACCCTGGGTGGGTCCAACCCGGTTTGGAAACCAAAACTATATCCGCGCAAAACACTTTTTTTTGTGGGCACAACAACATTACAACAACCACATGAAAATCGCCAACTTCAACTGCAAAAATCTCCGGACAGAGATACAATTTTTCTTTTCCGCCTTCGGATTATTGTTCCCGAGGTCAATACGCGTCTTTTGACACCTCTCTCGATATTTTTGGTAGCGTATTAGCAGTCGACCCCTCAACTAGACTTTTACCCTATTTTCTGTTGTTGTTGTTGTAGCAGTGCTTCGACCCAACCAATAGGTGTGCCGATCACAAATTGTCATAAATGTCCTCAAACCGGGAGTCCAAGGAACTTTCTGTTTCAACAGGGGTGGACAGTTTAACCTGTAACAGTACCAAGATCGAAGTTGAGCTAGAGTGACACCCGTTTCCCTAGGGAGTGCGTTCCTCCACTGCCAGTTTTTGTTATTGTTCTTTAAGTACTGGATACTGGGTTTGTGGATATCACTGAGGACCTGCTTGTGCTTTTTAGCTTCATACGGCTGTTTTGCAGGTGCCGTATTTCCTCATAATTCTTACGGAGATTGCCCCTTAAGCCCCTGGGCGGTGCAGCCTCATCAATCAGATGTCTGTTGGGATGCCCAGGTTTCTGGGTATTCAACAGAAACTGTTTGGTTAGCATTTAATTTCTCTCCCTAATTGGCGGCCGCCGTGGTGTGATGGTAGCGTGCTCCGCCTACCACACCGTATGCCCTGGGTTCGCACCCCGGACAAATCAACATCAAAATTTTAGAAATAAGGTTTTTCAATTAGAAGAAATTTTTTCTAAGCGGGGTCGCCCCTCGGCAGTGTTTGGCAAGCGCTCGGGGTGTATTCTGTCATGAAAAGCTCTCAGTGAAAACTCATCTGCCTTGCAGATGCTGTTCGGAGTCGGCATAAACATGTAGGTCCCGTCCGGCCAATTTGTAGGGAAAAATCAAGAGGAGCACGACGCAAATTGGAAGAGAAGCTCGGCCTTAGATCTCCTCGGAGGTTATCGCGCCTTACATTTATTATTATTTTTTTTAATTGGGAAGAATTCTCGCCTCATTATGTAGATGGTGTTTTGGGGACATAAAAAGACAGCCCGTAGCGGTTCTGAGGGCGGTATTTTGGCAGGCCTATATTTTCTTCCAGTGAGTAGTATTTATGCTTGGCGACCATATCGGGGACGCTTAGCATGCAATCGGCTGACCAATTGCTTTGTAAGTGGTAATGACCGTTTCTTTATCTTTACCCGAAGTAATGCCGGCAAGAGATTTCAGGATTTTAATACGGCTCTGGATTTTCGGTACAATTGCGGCTTCATGCTCTCCAAAATGTAGATCCGGATCGAACGTCATACCCAAGATTTTGGGGTGTAAGACAGTCGGTAGCGTGGTGCCATCGACGTGTATGTTCAATATGGTGAGATTTGGAGCGTCCATGTTGTAAATAAGGTCGCCGATAATTTAGTCGGTGACAATGTCAGGTTTCGCGAGGCGAAGAAACTGTAGAGATCAGGATGATAGCTGTTTATTTTGTTACAAAGCTCATCGATCTGTGGGCCTGTGCCTGTGGCCATTAATGTGCAATCATCGGCGTAGGAAACGATAGTGACTCCTTCTGGTGGTGAAGGTAGCTTTGATATGTAGAAGTCAAACAAGAGTGGGGATAGGACACCACCCTGTGGCACCCCTTGTTTAATTCTTCTTGGTTTGGATGTTACATTCCTGAATTGCACCGATGCTTGCCGACCAGACAGATAATGTCCGTTCCACCTTTCTAGGTCTTGCAGTAACGTGCCAAGGTTGACCGTATCAAAAGCTTTTGACAGTTCTAACGCAATGAGTACTTTCCTATGTTGTGCTTTTGATTTAATCCGCAATTCGTCTGAGTGCTAAATGCATTTAGCGCGGTGGTTGTGCTGTGTAATTTTCTGAAGCCACGCTGATGATTGGCTAGTAGCAAATTTGCATTAAAGTAGAGAAGTAGAATGAATTCAAGTGTCTTGGCTACTGGCAATAGGAGAGATATCGGACGATAAGAATCTCCTATGTTAGCTGGTTTCCCAGGCTTTAGTAGCGTGACCACCTTGGCCATTTTCCATTTTTCGGGGATGACAAATGTGGAAAGGGACAAGTTGAATACATGTCCTAGATAGTTAAATCCCTCTTTGCTTAGCTTTTTAAGCATCGGCATGGCTATGCTGTCTGGGCATTTTTTCATATCCGACAGCATTTTATCGCCAAAGGCGATGGAAAGTTTGTCATTGTGCTTAGACGGATACGATAGGGACTTTACGGTGGACCAAAGCTTACCCACACCGACAGAGAGATTACAATTCTTTAAATGCTCCTCCCATTTCGCCCGCTTGTGTTTATCCACAAGCAATCTGATGCTTTGGTTTATATCCCTTGTTTGGGGGTCACCGGGGTTGCTGTTGTTGTTGTTGCAGTGATAAGGTTGCTCCTCGAAGGCTTTGTGGAGTGTTATCGATGTGATGGTCCTTTGCCGGATACAGATCCGGTACGCTCCGGTACCACAGCACCATTAAGGTGCTAGCCCGACCATCTCGGGAACGATTTATGTGGCCACATTAAACCTTCAGGCCATCCCCTTCCTCCCCAACCACAAGTTCCATGAGGAGCTTAGGGTCGCCAGAGCCTCATCTGTTAGTGAAACAGGATTCGCCGCAGATAGGTGAGGTTGACAATTGGGTTTGGAGAAGCTGTATATTGCGCTGGCAACCTGAAGGGTTGCGCTACACAGCCCCTTGAATCTAGTATTCTAGTCGCCTCTTACGACAGGCATACTACCGCGGCTATATTCTGACCCCCTAACCCGCTGGGGGGGTCACCGGGGTCGTGCTGTCTTATAAGGTTGCTAATTTGCGGCCTCCGCCGGAAAATTAGGCCGGATTTCCGGAATTCTTCCGGCGGGAATAAAACTAGCCGAGGCGGATTCAATGACCTTGCGGAAAGCACGTTCCCCTTGACGAGCATCAGTCCGGATAGGAAGGGCAGCAAAGCGATTGTCTGTATAGGACTTGTAGCCATCCCATTTTCCTTTCTTAAAGTTGATAAAAGTGCGGTTCTCGGTAATGATAAAGTCGGCATCGATGTAACCCCATCATTTGGGTATCTTCGGTTTTGGCTTCCATAAGTAAGGCCGTGCTAAACTAATACGTCCATATTTTTGATGTTTCTATTATATATGTATGTTTAATTTTTTCCGAAAAAAATCAAAACTATCTTTACTAAAACAAACTAATTTCATTCCCGTCATATTCAACAAAGGATCTTCCCCTGTACAGCAGGGACGGAAACAATTAATCCTTTTATAATATAATTCCTTGCAAAACTATTAATTTTCGCCTTTTAATATATTTGGATCAAGATAAAAATTATTTTCCGATTTTTATTACCTGAGTGTGATAGAACTAGTTAAACTCGTACTTTTAAAAATAAAAGTCCGGAAATAAAAGTTAAAGCCGGACGTTTATTTTTTAAGCCGTTTCTTTGTTATCAAGCCGGACTTTTATTTTGACCTTTTCAAAGAGCGTTTGAAACCTTGGATAGAGGAATATTAATAAAAACTGCAACAATACGGAATATCCGGGCCGGAGCTTCAATGGTTTGAAAGCTATTTGACTGGCAGATATCAACGGACTAAGGTGGGAGAATGTGTATCCGACACTATTTCGGTGAACCTTGGTGTGCCACAAGGCTCTACATTAGTTGCATTATTATTTATAATTTACGTTAACGATATCGAAAAAGTCTTTCAGAATTCAAATGTATGTTTGTTCGCTGATGATACGTTATTATATATATCAGCTAATTCAGGTGATGAGTGCATAGATAAAGTTAATGCAGACATTATCAGAGTTGAAAGTTATTTAAAAATGAATAGACTAAAACTTAATGTAAAGAAGACAAAATGGATGTTGGTCAATGGTAGATCCAACAAAAATATTTCTATAAATTGTGAATATATAGAGAGAGTAGACCAAATTAAATATCTAGGAGTTATTATTGATGACAAACTTAAGTTTAATCTGCATATAGATTATGTTTGCAAAAAATAGCTAAAAAGATTAATTTCGTTACAAGAATACGGAAACAAGTTTCAACTATGTCTGCAATAAATATTTACAACACGATCGTTAAACCACATTTTGAATATTGTTCCACTATCCTTTTCTCAAGATATGCTATGTAGCTGATATACAACCATATCCCCTTAGGAACAATATTGATTTTAGAAGACCACCTCTAATGTCAAGTGCGGCACAAAATAGTTTTGTTGTATAAAGGAGCTAGCTTATTTAATTCATTGCCGATGGAAATAAAGTCTGAATCTATAAGTACATATTTAAGAGAAAAGTGATTGATTTTTGTTAAAGTTAATTATTATTAAAATTTGATTTATAATTTAAAAAGTAGCTAAATTGCTAAATAAATAAACTCTACTACTACTACTACTACTACTTCCGACTCTCAACGACAAATCAACAGAGCAGATGAACATTTCTATTTTTTTTTTTTTTTTTTTTTTTTTGATTTGGGATTTTTGATCAGAGAGTGTATCTCCAAACGCCAGGTATTTTCTCTTAGAGTGAGTTTTTTTAATTTCTGGATTAAACTTCCAATGTTGGTTGAGTGTACATTTGCGACCACTAGTACACAATGGTAATACCATAGAGGCCAGAACCATGTGCAGCAGACCCTTAATTTGTTCTGTTAATTCTCATTGCAATTGCTAGATTTTTCCTTTATTTTTTTAGTTTATAAATGTATATTAATTTTCACTATGTGGCATGGCGGAACGATACAAGGTGGCAGCATGGTGACATACCCATAAACATAAATAAAAATTTCATGTACTTTGTTTTCGTAAATTCGATGGACAAATGTCAAAATCGTACTGCGCCGGAAGTTTATGTATCAAATCAAATAAAAAAAGGACACAATCAGCTGTCCCATGCTGCCAACTTGTATCGTTGCACTATGCTATGTGGCTTGTTGCCATGTGTTTTCCATAATTTGTATATTCAATTGTAAATTGTATTCCTAGTGTATTTGGTTTTTACATGGCACCACGCCAAGCCCAAAATCAGTTGAGCGTTTTACTGCCTTTTTGCTATGGATGGCAGAACAGCTTCTTTATAAACATATTTAATTTTGTATGCATAGGTCCAATTATAAATTTGCATTGAATTTGTTGCTTTTTCTTTGCACAGTACTGTTGGTAAACTTAAATTTTTCACAAACACATGTCAATTGTCTTAGAAAAAAATTCCATTCACGCTTTAACATGCCAACCTAATACAAACGCACGCAAGTAATTTTCTGTTAAAAATGTCTCATGCACATACAACCTGTATGAGAGCAACCCAAATTGAATTTGCTGCGTGAAAACCTAACTCGATTTCCAATTCTTGTTCTGCGTGACATTTAGATTTGGGCAAGATGTTTCTCGTAGATCTGACTGATATAGCTGAGGTCAATACACGACGCTTAGTTAGCTTTATAAACTCATCGAAGTGGTTTGATTAGGAGAGTAGGAACAAATCCGTGTGGTTTCACAATGGGCGTATAAAGACCTAAGTGTGCCACGCCAATGTGGACGGCAGCAACTTGAACCTAACCTAACCTAACCTATAATTGAAAAATTGTATTTTGTTTTTTGGAATAGTAAGTAGACAATTTTTCAGACAACCTGCCATAGTTGCGCAGATAGATCCATTTCGAAGGGTGCTAAGCCTTCATCATCAGTACGCTTTAGGCACGCTGCGCTAACCATTTAGCTATATAGCGGTGGTTTGTTTGACTGATAAATTGTTAATTCTATTCCTTGACCTTACCAACTATATTTATTCAGTGTTGCGCCATCTGTTGTAAATCACTGATAATGCTGGATTTGTTTATTGTCAATTACTTTGCTTAACATTCCCAAGTGCTCTTGGTTTATTAACAATTGTTTTTGTTTTTATCGGCTTATTGATAAATGATTCAAGGTTCGATTCGAGCCATTGTGAATTCATACAAGTGGCGAATGTTTGATAAAAACGTTCACAATAGTAAACAGCCTCGATCACCTGTTCAGTCGCTGTTCGATTACTTAAATCATTTGCGCAATAGTGTTTCTCAAATATTTTTGTAGACGACTGGTATATTGCATTATTTAAATATTTTAAATTGTTTGCTTAGCTGGCTGCTCAAATTTAATCTATTAACTTGATTTTAGGAATGAATGTCAATATGTAGTCTGATTTTCTGTATACACATTTAAAAGAAAAGCTGATTTGAAACACAAATGTGCAATTCATGGCACTTCAATTTAATAACGGCGAGCAAGAAACAAACCTTTCTTCCATTCTATGGCCATTCGCGACAGCCGTTCCCCCTGTCAGCTATTATTTGACAGGTAGGTATGGCAATGGAGGAATAGAAAGATTTTTCACTTGTGTCACGCCACATAATTACATTCCTGCATTTCCATATATCTACAACACTCTACCCTGTTGGCGTGGGTATTTGAACGAAGTTATACGAACAACGACAATAGTTGAACACGAGCGGCGCGAGAAAGAACATTACTTGAACTTTACAAATAAACTCTGTACTAACTTAATCTTATATTTTCAATATTACTTTTTTAATTATAATAATCTCTATATATATATAAATCCGGTGTATTTAAAGTTACTTGGACATCCTCACGTAAGTAATAACGCTCATAGTAATACAGCGACGGTAAAATACTCTGTGAACATATAAATTAAATGCCATCCTGCGACAGTTCAGAAGTGAGAGTAATTAAACGCCTACATAAATGTTGCGTGAAATAAATCGGAAAAGCTAAAAGCTAAAATTTGTATATTAAAAGTGCGTGCATTGACGAAAAACAGCAAAGAAAAACGTTGCTGTATCAAATGTAAAAATCTAATATACTACGAATACGATTGAGATTCAATATAACCTCACATTCGGTGAGACTTCTGTGAAAATTGGGGCTCCAGCGACATACGATTTGAAATTTGAAATGGCAGCTTTGTAGTTTTACATCTTATTTGTGACGTCACACGGACACGCAATATATGTATACGTTATTGAATTTCAATTGCAACAAACGAAACAAATCATTGCCGTACAAATTCGATCGAAGAGAAGTTTTATGTATCTCTTTCTCGCGTAAAACTTATAATCGTGCTCGTGTTTAATTGTCGGTAAATCCAAAACGAAAAATCGATCAAAGAAAAAACGAAAACAAACGAAATCACTATTCTACGATAACACAAAAGCCATCTCTTTCGCACGTTAATATCCAAGTATCGGCGTGTTCCAATTAGAACAAGAAAAACGATCAAAACAAAACTAATAAAATGTCGCAAACGAATCTCACGTTAAAAGAGTTAAAAAAGCGATGTAAGAATGCTGGGTTGCCTACGTCTGGCACGAAAATCCAACTTCTTCAACGGTTGCAAAATAATGTCGATACCGCGAGTGATAGTGGAGGAGATGAGCAAACTACGATGGTACAACGTTTATCTGCCCTCGAAAAAACAATACAACAGTTAATAAGTGCGCAAACAAATCCAAACCAAAATAGTGATACGAGATATAGTAGGAGTGCACACAATCTTCAACCGACGTTGTCGTCGTCGTCGATGCCAACAATATATACGTCTGCTGCTAACCTTCAACAGTTCGCTGCAACAACAACGTCTACCTCGAACGTTCAACATTTTGCAACAACATCGCCTACACGAGCGAATTTGATGCCACAGTGGCAGAGCGCAGAGCGGTTCGCTACTGCGCCACTGCATCAAATTCCAATTAGAAATGTTGTAAATCAAACAAACGCACCATTCCCATTAAGCAATGGTTATTCGAATTCGCCGTATTATAATATTAAAGACATAGTAGAATTATTGCCGGAGTATAACCCAACGAGCGAAACGTCATTAAATTCGGTTCAATTTATAAAGCGTGTTGAAATGTTGAAAAATTCCTACGAATGGCATGAAAGTACAATAATTTTCGCAGTACAACAAAAGATGCGTGGATCAGCAAAATTGTGGATCGATTCACAACAATGTGCTTTCGTTAATTGGGCACAATTTGTAAACAAATTTTTGCATGACTTTCCGTGTTTAACTAATGAAGCGGATATTCATATTAAACTCTCTCGTTCGAAACGCGAACAAAACGAATCACCGGTCGAATATTTTTATAAAATGCTGGCGCTCGGTAACAAAGGCGGTTTATCGGAAACCAGTATCGCCCGACATATAATAAACGGAATAAATGATAATGACCTTAAACGGAAAATCTCAAACGAATACAAAAATTGTCAAGAATTGTTAAGAGATATAATGAATTATAACGTATATAATGATATCAGCCATAGTGCTCAAAAATCAAAATTCGTACCAAACGTGACAAAGCCGGTAATAACAAATGTCAAAACATCACAAGCTCCTCCAAAGTCCAACCAACCACGTACAGTTAGCAACTCAAAGTGTTTTAACTGTGGTAAACTAGGGCATTTCGCTATTAAATGTCCCGAGCCACAGAGGAAGTCGAGGTGCACGAATTGCCAGCGTACCACACATAAAAGTGACGAATGCCCTACTCTAAAAAAAATGAGTGTTAATAAAATTCGCGAATTAAATGAGGTCAAAAATTGCGCAAATCGCTATGACGGTATTATTAAGAAAATCTATGTAAACGGAAATGCTACAAACGCGTTCGTTGACCCGGGTAGTACCCGTACTCTTGTGCGCAAAACATTTTCCGAACAAATAGCAACGTATAAACCAGAAATAACAGTGCTAAGAGGTTTTGGTGGTGCGGAATACGTTTCGACCCGTAAAATTAACGCAATACTTGTGATTGATAATGAAAAATTTGAAACCGATATGGTTGTTGTTAACGACGAGCTAATATCTGAAAACGTACTCCTTGGAAAGGATGTTATTTGTAGTTCTAAAAAACGATTTATAATAGAAAATGTAGATTGCCGTGTCGAACAAATTCGAAATATAAGTGAACCACAAGATTTAACCGAAAACCAAAGAAATCAATTCGAATCGTTAATGTGTGAATTTCGTGGACTTTTTGCCAATAACATTAAAAATCTTGGAAAGTGCGGGCTATCGAAAATGAAAATTCAATTGAATAGTGATCAGCCAATTCAGCTGAAACCGTATCGCGTGCCTTTTTCGAAACGACCGATCATAACACATATAATTACGGAACTTTTAGAGAACAATATAATTCGACCAAGTGAATCACAATACGCGTCGCCGGTAGTACTAGTCGAAAAAAAGAACAACGAACATCGGTTGTGTGTTGACTATCGCTGTCTAAATAAAATCACGTTAAAGCAACCTTTTCCAATGCCGAACATGGAAGAGCAGTTTGCCAAACTCGCGGGAAATCGGTTTTTCACAACGCTCGATCTCCGTATGGGTTATCATCAGATCGAAATCGAAGAAACGTCGAAGAAATATACCGCGTTCGTGACATCTGATGGACATTTCGAATTTAATCGTATGCCTTTCGGGCTCGTTAACGCACCAGCAACTTTTCAGTGTATTATGAATAAACTCGCATCCAAAATGAATGCAGGTGAAGTGCTAATCTACTTGGACGATATTGTAATTCCAAGCAAAACTATATGTGAAGGACTTCTGCGGTTAGAACGTTTCTTAAATCTTCTTAAAGAAGCAGGACTTACACTTCGCGCGGACAAGTGTAAGTTTCTTGCAACGAAAATCGAATATCTCGGGCATATAGTAACCGAAAATGGCATTACACCTGGAACGAATAAGGTAACGGCTATTAAAAACTTTGAACCACCCAAAAACGTATCTGAGGTAAGAAGATTTTTAGGCCTCACAGGCTTCTTTAGAAAATTTGTACGTGACTACTCTATTATTTCGAAACCCTTAACCGTTTTACTAACAAAAGCGAATCAAGACTGTTTTACATGGGGACCACGGCAAGAGAGCGCTTTTAAAACTCTTGTCAACGTCCTTACGCAAGAACCTGTCCTAGTTCTATATGATTTTAACGCTCAACATGAGGTCCATACCGACGCAAGTAGCGTTGGGTTGGCAGGCGTACTTTTGCAATCAGTAAATGGAGGTGAATGGCATCCGGTTTGCTATTACAGTCGCCATTGCACTGACACCGAAAGCCGATATCACAGCTACGAACTTGAGGTTCTCGCCGTAGTAGAATCTTTAGAACGTTTCCGTATCTACATCCTGGGAAAACCATTCAGGTTAGTAACAGATTGCTCTGCGATAGCACATGTTAAAGATAATAAAGAAATGAAACCCAAAATTGCCCGTTGGTGGCTCAAACTCCTCGAATACGACTTTTCAACCATACACCGTCAAGGCAGTCGATTACAACATGTCGATGCCCTAAGCCGAATGCCGGACCAACCCGCGAGAGAGGTTGAACCTGCCGGTATAGTTTTCAACGTAACGACCAATATCGACGATTGGCTGCTTACAATGCAGCTGCAAGATGAAAAACTGCGCCAATACATAAATATTTTGAAAGGTACGATTACATCACCAGATACAAATACTATTAAAACAGAATACCAGTTACGTAACCACCGTTTATACAAAAAACAACCCGATGGTTTAAAATTTGTTATACCAAAAGGTGTTCGATGGCGGATTGTCCAATTCTGCCATGATCAAGCAGGACATACTGCGTTAGAAAAAACTCTTGACCGAATTAAAGAATCGTTTTGGTTTCCGCAAATGAGAAGATATGTTAAGAGCTTTATTGCAGCTTGTATTCAATGCTGTTATCAAAAACAACGATCTGGGAAAAGTGAAGGTGAACTTCACATTGAATCAATTAAACCACTACCGTTTTATCGTATCCATTTAGATCACATGGGACCTTTTGTGCGCAGCAAACGCGGAAATTGTTACGTATTAGCAATCTCAGATGCCTTTAGCAAATTCCTTATCGTTAAGGCAGTTCGCGACACGAAAACCATACACGTTATCAAAACCCTAAACGAAATAACTACGTATTTTGGTCTACCTTTTCAAATAGTTACTGATAGAGGAACGTCGTTTACCTCAAAATTATTCGAAGAATTTTGCATTAATAACAATATTCATCATACGAAAACAGCGGTCCGAACTCCACGAGCAAATGGCCAAGTGGAGCGCGCAAACCAAAACATCCTAAATTATTTGCGAACTTCTACCGAACAGCCAAAGGATTGGGATCTTAAGCTAAGAGATCTCCAGTGGTCGATCAACTCCCGTCGAAACGCAACGACAGGTTTTAGTCCAAATGAACTTGTTTTCGATTTTAAACTGCGTGACGTAGTCACTAACCAATTGATTGCTGCTGTTCATGACGACTTAGGGGGCGAAACGTCCTCATTATCTTCTGCTGAGAAACGAAATCAAGCCATCGAAAATATCTCTAATGAACGTGAAAAGTGGAAAGAAAGATTTGACCAACGTCATCAGAAACCAAAAATATACGCCGAAGACGATCTCGTAGTTATTGAAAATGAACCAGTTTCTACGGGTGAATCACGTAAACTGGAGCCTAAATTTCGTGGGCCATATATCGTACGCAAAGTGTTAAGTAACGATCGCTATTTACTGGAAGACATTCCAGGCGTTCAAATAACTAGTAAGAAATTTTGTTCAGTATATGCTTCCGACAAAATGAAGCCATGGTGCAGAAATAGTCCTGATCTTGAAACCGACGACGAAATCGAGGCGATTTAGGTCAGGAAAGGCCGAGTACTGTCGCAGGATGGCATTTAATTTATATGTTCACAGAGTATTTTACCGTCGCTGTATTACTATGAGCGTTATTACTTACGTGAGGATGTCCAAGTAACTTTAAATACACCGGATTTATATATATAGAGATTATTATAATTAAAAAAGTAATATTGAAAATATAAGATTAAGTTAGTACAGAGTTTATTTGTAAAGTTCAAGTAATGTTCTTTCTCGCGCCGCTCGTGTTCAACTATTGTCGTTGTTCGTATAACTTCGTTCAAATACCCACGCCAACAGGGTAGAGTGTTGTAGATATATGGAAATGCAGGGATGTAATTATGTGGCGTGACACTTGTATGAATTCACAATGATTCGAGCTCAAGGCCAGAACAATAATTTTTTTCTCATGATAATTATTGTTAATTTTTCTATAATTGACAAATTGTATTTTGTTTTTGGAATAGTAAGTAGAAATCTTTTCAGACAACCTGCCATAGCTGCGCAGATAGATCCATTTCGAAGGGTACTAAGCCTTCATCATCAGTAGACTTTAGGCACGCTGCGCTAACCATTTAGCTATACACTTACTATTCCAAAAACAAAGTACAATTTTTCAATTATACAAAAACTAAAAAATAACAATAATTATCATTAGAAAAGATTATTTTTCTGGCCTTGGGCTCGAATCGAAACTTGAATCGTTAAACGGTTTTATTGAAAAGAATACCTATATTAAGTAATAACGAGCCGGACCCGTGCGCATCTTGCGCAACAAATGCAAAAGTCTCATATCAAATATCAATAGAAATCAACTGCTCTATCAGTCAAACATCTTGTTATGGAAACGCATTTTCTATGGGAGCGAGAAGGAAGGCAGTCGGCATGATCTAGTGGTGCTCTGTGGGTAGTCATCTCGGCTGGGCGGGGTTCTTGCCAACCTTGCCGTCCTGCGCCATAAGCAAAAAAAAATTCTTGTCATGCCTATTCAAAATCAAATGTCAAAAAGCGCAGAACTCATTTAAAATGCTTACATTTCAAGATAGAACAACATCCGGCAGAACCGGATGCCACGGACAGGCCGTTAACCATTCAAATTTTAAAATTCAAAAAAGAATCAAACGCAAAAAAAAAAATTACCGAACCGGATATGACCGGTTACCAAACGCTGAAACAAACGAAAACTAAAAACGGCTGAAAATTAAAACGGAAAAATATAGACTCCCCTGACTTGCTCGATCTTAACTCGCCATGCCTTGAACTAGATAATGATACTAGGCGTATGACCAGGTCGGCGTAAATCCCCAACTGAACCCTCCACGAGGGTGCCGACTGGAAATGGACACTACAGTATTGAGCCTGTACGATGTCAGGACGGTGTCCAGCTAAGATCAGGAATCAGGGCTGTGTGCCTGACTCATTAATAGCCTGGCTACACGGAAATGATTCTTGACCGTGGTTTCTGGGGTATCTTTCTCTCTCTTTCTTTTACTCTTTCTCTCTGTCTCTTTCTTTCCTGTTTCCTTTCCTTCTCGGGGGCTGGATCAAGGCGTTATGCGTTTCCGTGCCAAGGATCAGCCAGGCTGGGGGTCCCTAAATATCCCAGTCGCGAACGGAGCCCTCCTGGCACCAGGTCGCACCAGGTTGTATGGAGACCTTACCCGGGTATTGCGGATCTCTGCCCGGGTGGACGTTCCTTTTCTCCGCCACTCGTGGGAACATGAACAAAAGTAACAAAACTACAAAAAAACAAAAAGAGACCGGCGCTCTTCAAAGGCCGGGAGGGCTTTTGCCCACCACAACGGTGACCAGTGCAATGCAGGGTCATTCTAACCGCCAGAATATGGCTATAAAGAGGATGGTTCAAGACCAGTGGCGATGCCGGGTAAGAACCCTCTCCCCAACAAAACTTTAGGCAGTGAGCCAGGGCAAAGGGGTGTTCTCCGGGATACTCCTGGCACTAGCAGAGACGCAGCAGGTATGCAGTATGCAGCCTCGGTTGAAGCTTGTGCGCAGGCCCCGCGTGGCCCACCCCCGACACCCACGGCTTTCACGAAGCCTAGTGAGCGGCCAAATCCCAGTGAAGTTGGATACAAGCACAGGAGAGCGGCTGCAAGGATCCTAACCAGATCCGCACGTATGCCAGACCTCGAGAGTAGAGCAGAAAGCGACAGCGTATGAGAAATACTGGCAGAGATTCAATGGGCGGAAGAGGTGATACCCGATTTTCGTCTGGCAGAAGAAAGGGGCCACAAGTGGCAACCAAAAGGGCGAGGTCGGCGGAAGTAGTGCCTACCAAACCAAAGAGGTCGAATGTGCATGGGCGCTCTTTTGCAGAAGTAGTTAAGGACAAAATCCTGCTAGGGGTCCTTGACGACAATCAGGAAGACGGCGCAATAAAAAAGACAAATGGAAATGGGTGAAAAGCGAGCTGTCACCCTGGACGGTATGCAAGGATGCGGGGTGGTTCCAGGGTAGTATCAATGTCGTGGCATGCGGGGACGAGAGGTCGATTTCAAAGACATACCGTCACGGCCACGAGCAAGGGTGTGGCTACCGGCAAAACCAGCTTAACCAGAGAGGATACTCAGTAAGATAATGATCCTCAACCCGACGCTTCCAGCCGCCAACTGGAGAGTTGTCAGCGTGGAAAAGGGGTACAGAGCCACACGTCAGGCTGTCCTCCTACTGAATGAAGAATAGCTGACAGTATTGAGGAAAACTGGAGGCGAGATAAATTATGGTTTAGACACCGTGACTGTAAGGGTCTACAGTAACGACGTCAACGCCGCTAGGAACATGGCAGCCGAGTTGGAGCCAGAAGAAGAAAAAGAATGTAGCGACGAGGACGTGGTTACGAAGGCATATGGGGGAGAGCCGGATACGCGGGACGGCTACGCCTCGTCTACCTCATCCATGGGGATAGGCGAGTTACACCTGCATTATACGGAGGAGGAGCTGATGATGGAGGATGCGGCTAACTCTACGCGCAAGGAGGGAGAGAAAGTGTGCGATGTTGGTGCGGGTCCTCCAGATAAACCTGCACCATAGTAAAGCAGCTTCCGCTGCACTGCTGCTCCGACTGACATCTAAAGGAGCAGCTGATATTGTCCTCATCCAGGAGCCGTGGGTGGTAGGACAAAACATTTGCGGACTCAAGTCCATCGGCTACACACTGGTAAGTTGTGGCACCTCGGGAAAGCCAAGATCGTGTATACTTGTTAGTATCAAGCTTAATGTTTTGTTTCTTCCTCAATTTAGTGATGAAGACACAACAACGATCAGCCTGAGCCTGAGTATGGGCCAAATCAGGCTATCATCAATTTATCTAGCCCATGAGAAGACGGTGCCGACATCGACCGTCAGGAAGCTGGTGGAAGCTACATCTAATACTTGGAGGAGATGTAAACGCGCACCACTCCACCTGAGGGAGTAATGACGAAAACGAAAGGGGTGAGTTACTTTTGGATTTCATTCTAAACTCTAGACTAACCATAAGCAATAGGGGAACTGAACCAACCTTTATTACAAAAACAAGAAGGGAAGTTCTCAATGTCACCTTAGTCTCAGAAGATGCGGAAGAGTTGGTCAGAGACTGGAGGGTCCTTAAGGACCACTCATTCCCTGACCATCGTTACATCCAATTCGACTTAGGCTTGGTGAAAAAGCAGAGCGCTGCCATCAGAAATATTAAAAATACAAATTGACAAGAATACAATAGGGAACTAGTTAAGATAGTGCCACTTGAGAGCGTACCCGAAACACCAGGTAGCATACCAGAACTGGAAATACTGGTAAATAACTTCACGGGGGCATGCCGCAAGGCACTAGATAAAGTCTGTCCCAAGAGAATTCAAAGGGGTAAAGAGAAGCCACCAATGTGGAATTCACAAATAGAAAACCTTCGCAGGTTAAGTAGGACCACTTTCAATGCAGCTAAAGCCTCTGGGTATGAGCAGCATTGGGAAGTATATAAAGAGCATCTTAGAAACTATAAGCTTGAGCTAAGGAAAGCCAAAAGATCCTCCTGGCGAGATTTCTGTAGCAACATGGAAACAGTGTCTGAAGGGAGTAGACTCAGGAAAGTACTTTTCAGATCGGCTAATGCGGCCCCAGGATGCTTGCAAAGGCCTGATGGTTCGTGGACCGAAACTGGGGAGGAAACGCTGGATCTACTGCTGGATACACACTTTCCAGGTGCAGCTAGGAACGAACCAGGGGATACACAAAGCTTGACACAAGCAACAGTGCAACCTATACTGCATCCAGTGGTTTTCATTCCGGTCAATATCCCTATCACTTAGATAGCTCAAATTACATTAGGAATCCTGCTATTGATGGTAATATTGTTCTTGAGAGTCTTCAATCTTTGAAGCCCACCTTTTCTCCGGGACCGGACGGTGTTCCTAGTTGCGTGCTTAGGTACTGCGCCGAAAACATGTATGAGCCTATTTTAAAATTATTTGAGCTATCTCTGGGATCTGCGTCATTCCCGGCACTTTGGAAACAGTCTTTTATTATACCCCTGCATAAAAAAGGTAGTAGGTCAAAAGTTGAAAACTACAGGGGTATTGCTAAACTTTCAGTCATTCCTAAAGTCTTTGAACAGATTGTCACCAGTCAACTGCAATATCAGTGTTCTAGTCTTGTATCTGCATGCCAACACGGTTTTATTCGTCAAAGGTCAACCACTACAAATTTGCTTGTATTCACCTCTATAGTTATGGAAGGATTTTTAGCGAACAAGCAAACGGATGTCATCTACACGGACTTCAGCAAAGCATTTGATACCGTCAACCATGAGTTGCTTATTCATAAGCTTGATTTACTGGGCTTTCCGTTTCACCTATTAATGTGGCTGAAAAGCTATCTTTCTAACCGGACCCAAAAAGTCCTGTTCAAGTGCAATCTGTCGGAATTGTTCGGAGTTTCCTCCGGCGTACCCCAGGGAAGTCATCTAGGCCCTTTGCTCTTTGCCCTTTTCATTAATGACTTTCCACAGACAATATTATATTCCCATACTATAATGTATGCGGATGATGTAAAACTTTGCTACACTTACTGTCCTACCGATTTGAGTTCCTTGGATCTTCTTCAGGCCGACTTGGACTCGTTCCAATGTTGGTGCACAACAAATTTACTAGCTTTAAATTGCTCTAAATGTAAGCATATGACATTTCACCGAGTGAAGCCAGCATTGAAATCTTATGTAATAGATGGTACGCCTTTGGAGCGTATATCTATTGCAAATGATCAAGGTGTCCTTTTTGATCCGAAATTGAATTTTAACATGCATATTTCATCTATAGCCAACAAAGCTTTGGGTTTACTTGGATTTGTTAAAAGATGGGCCAAAGAGTTCGATGATCCGTACCTCACTAATGTTCTTTACACATCGCTGGTTCGTCCAATACTCGAGTATTGCTCATGCGTTTGGTCCCCTGTTTCTCAAAAGCATATAAAGCGTCTTGAGTCAGTTCAAAAGCAATTTTTGAAATTTGCATTGCGCGGCCTTAATTGGGACTCAAGTCTCCACCTTCGTCCATACAGAAGTAGGCTTCTTCTTATTAACTTACCCACTCTGGAAAATCGGAGAATATTACTGGGGGTATTGTTCATCCATAAGCTCATTATTGAAGAAATTGATTCCGCGGACCTCCTCAGCCGCTTGTTTTTTGCGGTCCCCCTAGATTATCCAGACACTACGTTCCTTTCTATTTACCCCTTTGTCGACGAAACTTTGCTAAAAATAATCCTCTTCTTATCTGGTGCGCGCACTACAATGACTTGTATAGCTGCATCAGTCTTGAATGTACTTTTGCCACTATACGTAATGCAATACTTGCCTATATAATTTAAGAGATACAAGCTAATTTAATTTGCCGGCATTTTATTCCTTCGATAAAAAACGGGAACTATTTCGCTTAAGGATGGAGGAACATTTATCAACATGTATCATTAAGAAGGAACAAGACAGTACTGTGTTGATTGGAATCTGGTGCATTCCAACAACGTAAAAAACATGCTTTTTCATGAGTCATTGACCGGAATCGTATGCATTCCGGCAGTATAATCTTATGGGTCAGGCATCGAGCTGATTGGAATCCGGTGCATTCCAACAACACAGGTCATGTTTTTATGCCTTGTGATGGCGTATCCTCATTACACTACTCTTAGCACTGCCGGATTCCCATGACATGCTGATTGGAATCTTGATGCATTCCAACAGGGAGATTGGAATCCACTGCATTCCGATATCATGCTGAGCGGAATCTGATGCATTCCGCCAGTATAAGATTTCGGCATAAGATCTTATTTCTACTCGTATTTCTTATTATTATTAAATTTTGAAATTAAATAGTAATGTTCATTAATATTTCTTTGTTTGTAATATAACATTGTTGAAATCTCGATATATCTTAAATTTTATCTTTTGAGTTGTATATTTATATATCTTTTATATTATGCAGTCGACCATAGTTTGTCGTCGACTTTAAATAATAAATAAATAAATAAATAAATAAACCTAATTACAATAGATAAGATATCTTGGGCCATCCAATCTTTTGAAGCATTCAAAACTCCAGGGCCGAACGGAGTTACACCTATACAACTGCAACAGTCACTGGAATGCAGCACTAGCTGGCTATATGCTATAATAGGAGGTGTCGTGGCACTAAACCACATCCCAAGTATATGGAAAATATCTAAAGTGGTATTTATTTCCAAGGCAGGCAAGGCATGCCACGCGAAGCCTAAGCACTTCAGACCCATCAGTCTATTTTCGTTTCAACTAAAGGTGATGGAGAGGCTGATAGAAACACATATCAGGGAGGCAGTGAATGACCAACTCTCTGAAGCACAACACTCCTATATGAAGGGTAAATCAACCGAAACGGCATTGCACGAAATTACATCGTGCATAGAGAGATCGTTCTCCTTCAAGGAATACTGCCTGGCAGCCTTCCTAGACATAGAAGGAGCGTTCAATAACTGACTCAATCATTAAGGTACTGACTGATCTGGACATCGATTCTCAGCTGGTGGGTCTTGTGCACCAATTGCTGCTATGCAGAGTAGTACAGGCAGAACTTGCAGGGGTATCGGTGAGCAGGTTCGTCAGTAGGGGAACTCCCCAAGGTGGAGTCCTATCCCCTCTGCTGTGGGTCTTGGCGGTGAATCAGCTGCTAAGGGACATGGAGGAGGGGAGGGGCTGTAAAGCTATAGCATATGCTGACGACCTTGCTTTGGTGATAAGTGGGAAGTTTCCACAAACGCTCTGCGATATGATGCAGGTGGAATTAAGAAGGGTCGAAGCATGGGCCGTCGATAATAGTCTGTGTGTGAACCCAAATAAAACGGAGCTGGTGCTCTTTACGAGGAGGTATAAGATACCACGTCCTTCAACTCCAGTGCTGGCAAACACAGTGCTTAAGTTAAGTGAGTCCGCCAACTATCTAGGGCTCACACTTGATAAGAGATTGAACTGGACACAAAACACCACGGAACGTGTCCGTAAGGCCACGGTTTCCCTCTACACATGTAAAGGGGCAATTGGAAGGAAATGAGGTATGTCCCCCATGATAGTACATTGGATATACACGGCCATAGTTAGGCCAATATTGCTATACGGGGTGGCGGTATGGTGGCCCGCCCTGAATAAATCCTCGACGGCTCGTGCTCTTCAAAAGGTGCAAAGATCTGCACTACTATGCATAAGCGGAGCCATCCGCACAACGCCAACGGAGGCTATGAATGTAATACTGAACCTACTACCCATAGATATAGTAGGCATTAAATATGCAGCATGTGCAGCTATCAGGCTGAGGAAACTGACCACATGGTCGCACGGCAAACATACTGAAATTCTCGACAGATTCTGCATACCAGAATGGACAGATTTCTGCAAACCACATACCAACTTTAACAAGGGATACGAGATATTAATCCCTGAGAGGGAACAGTGGACGAATGACTCTGATTGGCCCACTAACAGCATTCAGATCTACACAGATGGATCTAAACTGGATAACAGGGTCGGAGGGTGCGTCTATTCGGAACGATTGGGGATACAAAGATCGTTTCACCTTCCGGATCACTGTAGCGTATTTCAGGCCGAGCTTGCGGCCATACAAGACGCTGTGGACTGCCTTAGGGAGAAGGCAGTCTCTCAGAAACACATTTATATTTTCTCAGACAGCCAGGCAACACTGAAAGCCCTTGACTCTGTCACAGCTAATTCTGAAACTGTAGTATGCTGTCGCAGATCACTTAACGTGATGGCTGAACAGTTTACTCTGCATCTGGTATGGGTTCCGGGACATAAGGGAATACCAGGTAATGAGATGGCGGATGAGCTTGCAAGAAAGGGTACATCCCTTCCACTTTCGCCATCCTGGAAGAGGTTGGGCATGCCGCTCTCCACCTGCAAGCTCAACTGATGGAATCGGGAGCCAGGTGGAAGCATCATGATAGATGCCACACGGCAAAACTCACATGGCCGGAATGGAATGAGAAGAGATCGCGAGAGCTTCTCACCCTCCGTAAAAGAGATATTTCCTTAGTTGTAGGTCTTCTTACGGGTCATGTCTGTATTGGACCACATGCGGAAAGGATTGGCGCTCCATTTAATGATTATTGTAGAAGCTGCGGCAACGAAGAAGAACCTGAAACTGTTAGTCATCTACTCTGTGAAAGTCCAGCGCTCGGTAGAAGAAGGCAACGTTTTATGGGCAAGATGTTTCTCGTAGATCTGACTGATATAGCTGAGGTCAATACACGATGCTTAGTTAGCTTCATAAACTCAACGGAGTGGTTTGATTAGGAGAGTAGGAACAAATCCGTGTGGTTTCAAAATGGGCCTGTAAAGGCCTAAGTGTGCCGCTCCAATGTGGACGGCAGCCACTTGAACCTAACCTAACCTAACATATGACCAGGTCTAAAACGGCGTTAGTTCAAGAGAACATTTGTAAGGACGCTGGGGCTTCGTCCACGTCTACCTCTGCCTCGATTCAAGTGACAGTTTCTGACGCTAATTTTGCATCTACTTCGACTGAAATTCCTGCAACCCGCCCACTGATCAGATATTAGAGCAAAAAAATCAAGAAAAAACTGTGCCTAGTGCTCTTGTCGTAGTCCCTCCTAAAAGATCGATATTGTAACGAATTTACTGCAATTTCCCTTATTTGCAACCTTGTACTAACATCCGTATCACTAAACTGTTGAATAAATAACTCCAATATTCAATAATGCAAAATAACCTTTATTAAAGTACTTCACAATAACACTGATACTTCACAACCAATAGCTTGCTTAACTGAAACTGATTGTCGCGCCTCCACTTTTGCGCCTTTTTATACTCTGTGATTTCTCGTTCGCATCTTCTAGGCGCTTCCATTTCCAGAATCTACTAGTTGGCCATCAGCTATAAAATATGAGCGACACTTGCACAACCATTGCATACTTTCGGGAGTATCTCAGATTTATGCATGTGGTTGTACGTTGATTCTCTGCTGCGTGTATGTACATATGTGTAGACATAATGATTGAATTATTGATGTGCATGCAAGTCACTGCTTAGCATCGGCTTAGACATGATAGTATCCCTTAGTTCTGCTAATATTCGTTACAGTTCCCTCGACCTAAGTCTGATCGTCCCGATCAGACAAATCTCTCGATCTAAACGCTGCCAGCTTTTCCAAATGAACCACTTTCATTTTGGTTCGTGGTTTGCCAATGGTTTGTATGCGGTAAACTACATCGTTGATCCGTTTTATAACTTTGTATGGGCCTTCCCAATTACACTGCAATTTCGGGCACAAACCTTTTTTTCGTTGTGGGTTGTATAACAGCACCAAATCTCCTTCCTAAAAACCTTCCGAATTAATTGCTTTGTCGTATCTGGCTTTCATCTTGTCACTCATAATCTTTGCTCGTTGCCTTACAAGATCGTGTATCTCTCTCAGCTCTTCTTCCAAGACACCAGTGGATTTCTTAACATTTCTCTCCGCATCGGCATCTATCCCAAACTTCAAACAGCTGCCAGTCGAAGGTCATTGCCAAAAGTTACTTTTGCAGGGGTTTGGCCCGTTGTCTCATGCACTGCTGATCGGTAAGCCATCAAGAATAATGGTATGCGGGTATCCCACTCCATATGGAACTTGTCTACTAATTTCCTTAAATGCTCTTCCAAGGTTCTATTGAAATGTTCCACCATACCATCGGACTGAGGATGCAATGCAGTTGTCCGTGTTTTTCGAATTCCCAATGATTTACACATTTCCTGGAACACAGCTGATTCGAAATTCCTGCCTTGGTCAGAATGTAACTCCATTGGTATCCCATACCTTGCAACCCAATTGTTTATAAACACTTCTGCTACTGTTTCCGCTTCTTGATTTGGGATTGGGTATACCTCTGGTCATTTGCTGAAATAATCCATAACCACCAGTACATATTTGTTTCCCCAGTTGCTAGTAGGAAATGGACCTGCGACATCCATAGCGATCCTTTCAAATCGCGCACCTGAGTTATATTGCTTCATCCGGCCATGACTTCGGGTTTTGGGCCCTTTCGCTCTGCTGCAAACCTCGCAGTTCGAAATCCACTAGGTGACCGACTGACGGCAAACAACCCAATAGAATCTCTGTTTAATCTTCTCGAGCGTCTTTGTGATTCCAGGATGACCTCCGCTTGGACCATTATGCAGCTCGCTGAGCACGTCAGGAATCCTCTTTCTGGGAACAACTATCAGTTTCTTCTTGCATTGACCATCCTCACTCTCCCATACTCGATGCAAGCAACCGGATATCAATTCTAAACTGTTCCACTGTGCCCAATATGAGTTCGCAATGGGACTCTCTGCTGGCATCTCTTCTCTGCTTGGTCTTTCGTTTCGTTCGAGCCCTTGCATAACATGTGACAGATCTGTATCTTCTAGCTGACACTTTCTTAGTTGTTCCTTGTCCCATTCATCCGTACACGTTATAGCCGGACATCTATAATGTCTTCTTTAGCCTCGGCCTTTGAACAGTGCTTGCATTCCAAACTACATTGTCTTCGTGACATTGCATCAGCATTTCCATGGGTACTACCTTTTCGATGCTCAATGGAAAACTCATAGCATTGTAGTCGCTCGATCCACCGTTCCAATTGTCCTTCCGGATTACGGAACTGCAGAAGCCATTTCAACGCTGCGTGATCTGTCCTGACGCGGAATCGCTGGCCGTAGAGGTATTTGTGAAAATGTTTAATGTACTCTACCAATGCCAACGGCTCTCTCCGTGTAACGCAATAATTCCTCTCTGGTTTTCCAATCGAACGGCTGTAATATGCCACTACCTTCTCCTGTCCATCGACCAGTTGTGATAAAACGCCTCCTATAGCATATTGTTATGGTTACGCATTTTCGGTGGAAGCAGTAAGAAAGGCGGTCGGCATGATGTGGTGGTGCACAGTGGCTAGTCATTGTCGGCTGGGGCGGGTCCTTGCCAACCTTACTGTTCCTGCGCCATAAACAGAAAAAAGTTCCTATCATGCCTATCAAACTAGCAGCTTTCAAGTTCAAAAAAAACCGACAAAAGCGCAGAGACCGACTCAAAACGCTTATAAATTCAAACTAAAACAACATCCGGCCGAACCTGATGTCACGGACAGACCGTTAACCTTCAAAATTTAAAATCCGAAAAGAAATAACCGCAAAAAAAATTTACCGAACCGGATATGGCCGGTTACTAACGCTGAAATGCAAAAAAAAAACGTTGAAAATTAAAATAAGAAAAACAAAAAGGGCCGAATATAACTTGGGGCGCCGCGGGTGTTGTTGCGACGCCCGGTGCATATACCCACCCTCAAAAATCATGGCCACCGACGCACCTATATTTCGGTGGCCTCTTGCCTGGTAACCCTACGTGCCTTCTAAATGAGCCAGAACACCAGCATTCCCATTTTATTTACAAATTTTATTCAATACTCATTTCTATTAACGTATGTATGCTACAAAAAAAAAATACGATAGTGCAGGTTTCTTAACCAGGGCTACAGCATAGGCTCGAAAGCCAAAACAAGGCTGCTTATAGCATCGTCCCAAGACAAATTCAGAACGAGAAAAAAAAATGTTGAACTACGAATAGCTATTTACACTATGAAAATGTAGTATATAAAGTGAGAGAAAAAAAAATGATCCAACAGTTCACACTTTATTGAGCCGAAATCGAAAACGAAATCTAATATGAATACTTAAGTCTGGCTACGTTTGTTCTGTTGGGGGTTCTTTTCTTTTCTCTTACTTTTGCTCGTAATATTTCAAGTTATACATATGTATATTTATGTCTCCCCCTTTTTTTTTGATAAGCTTTATAAACGCTTTGTGTGAAAAAAAAAAATTATGTAATTAAATGTACTTATGGATAGTAAATACACTACATACAAAGTAAAAATTTGGTTGAATACCCTTTTTTTCATTCACAAAACATATTCTAGGGCTATAAAGTTTGGATACATATTCCGATAATTGGGGCTCTCTTACAAAATTATTATGTTGTTGTAGTAGGACTTATTTTTGAGTGTAACAAAATATCAATTTGGTATAACGGCATAGTATAATGACACTAATATGTAATATGTACTAAGAAAATTTGTTATAAAAGCAATAAAGATGAAATTGTGATAGCGCTATGTATTATATGCACGTATATTATTTTCTTCTGGTTGTTCGAACGACATTGCTAGCAATAGTGATCCATATGTATATATATATATATATATATATATATATATATATGTTGCATTTGTATGATATAAGAAAAGAAAGTTTAAATCTTTTAGCCAATTCGTACATAATCGATGGCTGCGGTCGCAAATTTTTTCTAACAATTTATGGTTGAGCTCCAAAAATGGATCGCTAAAACGTTTCACGTGATAAAGACGGCTTATTATGAATAAAATTTATAGAGCTAACTTCAACCATTTTAAAGCGACAAAATATATTATTAAAATGGTATAAAAAAAAAAAATGTATGCCCTTTGTTGTAAAGCTAACAATTTCAAGTATTCAATAATAAAATTTAACGAAAAAAATCGATCCTTGTTAAATGGTTCAACCGCGCTGTATAAAACTCTCTAGGTACTGCTTAGAAGTTTCTTTTAACTATTTACATCTAAGGTTATACTTTGCTGGTACTTAAATAGCCGCCAGAGTACGTACCATGGGCCTCTGCCGGCGTGGTTACTGGTGATGTTGTTGTTGCTGGTGAAGCCGTCACCGTTGTTGGTTATGGCGCGCGGTCTTGGGCGCGCTGTGTTGGTACTGTTGGTGGTTGTTGCGCTCTGGTCCGAGGTAATCGAGTGAACCTGGTGGCGATAAAACTTCGTGCTGACCTTTACGATCTGGATAACTTGGTAATTTTGGCGTTAGTTGTATTACGCGGCAGCGTACTGCTGGCCCTGGAGGCGGAGGTGGTGTCGGACGCTTTTCCGAAGGTGGCAGTGTACTTCGTAAACGTAGAGAAAGGGGTTTATCTTCGGATAACAAGGGTTCTCATCGCCATTTAGTTTAGTGCCGTCCGAATCCGAATCGGAATCACTAGAACTTTCCTCACTAGGTGTGACTGTGAAACGCCAACCCACTTCAACTGGATATTCTATACGTGGAGCTTGTGTCACCACCACACAACCGTTGTAAGGTTTATTACCGCCCCGAAATAGACGAGTAAAACGAGGCTTGTCGGAATGGACTGTGTCGGTACTTTGCGCTATCGACTCTTCCTAGTTTCTGGGCATTTCCCGGTTTATTCTTTGGTAGTTGGGTTAAGGAATCGGCCGGCGGTTCCTCGTTGCAGTCCTTTGGTTCTTCACAATACTCTCTTGAAAATATGCACAGCTCGTTTTTCGATGAGTTGAATATGGTTGGGGACGTGCAGTTGAGGTAAGCAATAGTGCTAATGCAGCAGTCTCTGAGCTTGGCGCCTTTGGTGTTGAAGTTGTGTCCTAGATGTTATACGATCCCTTTGGTATGGTCGCAGGGCCGCCAAAATTTAGGCTGAAGCAAATCACAAATCTTCTCGTTGGTATAACGCCTTATAGGACTAATTTTGCGATAAACCTTTTTGGTTTTATAAAAATTTCCGATTAACTGCGCAAGTAAAAAGCTAATTCTTGCATTTTTTCCCGGCCGGAAAACTCGTGGCTATCTTTTCTTTACTTTTTTAAAATTTTTCTCCTCCTTCTTGGTGTTTCTACGGCCGGAAACTCGTGGCTTTTTTCTCTAGTGATCGCCGGTCTTTTCTTTCTTGTTTCGATACTATTGCATCGCAACTTTTTGGTCCCATCACTAGACATTAGGTGTGTTCGCACGAAAACGCTCCCAAGTGGACCGTAACCGTAGACCATAACAGCAGACCGTAACAAACCTGCTTCGCTTTGAAGACCTGACGACGAAGCGAACAGGAAACCGGATCATCTGTTGGAAGCCACTGCCAGGGACCTCCGACGACAAGCAAAGTGGGGCACGACTCACCCCTGAGATAAGAGTCTCAAAGACCTACTCCGAAGCTAGCCGGGCAACATAGGTCCATCAAAAAAAATTAAGTCAAGTTGGGAATTAATTCTGTTTCCTAGTTTTAAAGGGCTTTGCGGCAATTAGATATTTGTTATGGAGAACTCGTCAAAACTCCGAAAGATGATTTCTAGTGGCTATCGTCCCCACAGAAAGGCAAAACAAAAAAAAGGTGTAGACATTTTGATATGGAGAACTCGTCCAAACTCCGAAAAGCTAGTTTGAGTCCGCGTGTGAACATCGTATGAGGTCAGTGCTCGGGGAGAATACTGTGCGAGATGTCCCCGACCGCCAAAACGCCCAGACAAAAAAAAAGTCCGATTGGTAGGTAGATATATATACAAAAAAAATCAAATTGTAATTTGGCAAAGAAACGTTCTTTCTGGTTCATTGCGGACGAATATCCGAAGCGTGAAAGCGACCTATCAATTTCCCGTTTAGGTCTTCGAGATCATACAGTGCATAGCCTATTTTTCGAAGCACGCGACACTTCAGGTATTTTGGCAGGAATTTGGCGTTAATGCCCTGTTTGAAGTTACTTAAGGCAAAGTTTTTCCGAAAAACTTCCCGACCTTCCTTATAGTTGACTTGCCTAGAGCGCTTGTTATAGGTGGTTACTCCCCTATCCTTGGCCTGATCTAAATTTCTACGGATCTGCTCACGAATATTAGTCAACTTGTCAGTTCTGTTTACTACCGTAACCTGGTCTTCCCGAAGGCTGCCGAGTTTCTCTAAAATTTTGTACGTTGAGGCATGTTGAACCATATTTTGGCCATATAATGCAAAGTATGGAGAGCACTGAATCGCCGTATGGAAATCACTTCTCAAAACAGATAAAATCTCGGGTATATGCTTATCCCAATCGGTATGGTCAGGTTTATCTTTCAGGAAAATCCTAATTTTCGAAATAATTTCTCTATTAACCCGCTCGGATGCGTTTGCTTGGGGAGAATATAACCCCGTCCTCACGTGCGTCACCCCGTAATTTGCAAAAATTTGGTTCATTTCCTTCGAGATAAACTGCTTACCATTGTCACTGTGAATAAACTCAGGGACCCCTACAGCCGGAAAAATTTCTGAAGCGAAGTAATTTATAACGTTAACAGTCGTGGCTCTCTGCATGGGCTTTAGCCAAACGTATTTTGAAGAATGGTCTAGTACTATGAAAATAAATTGATTTCGCCGCTTAGATCTCGGATACGGCCCCAGGAAATCGCAATATAATCGCTGAAATGGCCTCTAGGATGCAAAGGTATTTTCTATAGGCGGTCTCGACTGCTGATTAGTAGGTTTTACTGATTTGCAGGTATCACAACGCTGGACGTAGTCCCTGACGTCCTTAGCCTGCTGCGGCCAGAAGTATTTCTGCCTAACGCGTTCTAAGGTTTTCTGCCACCCGCCATGGTAACTCCGGTTAACGTCATGTGCTAGTCTCACTGCTTCCTCAGTCAACCCTTTCGGCAACCATAATCGCCACAGCGAGTCTTCTTCCCCTTCCACCCCCTTACGAAATTTAACTCTTTTGAAAATTACCCCGTCCACCACTCGTAAATCCGGAAGCGATTCCTCATTTTCGGCGATGGTCCGAATCAGGTCTAAATATTCATTACTGCTGAATTCGGGAGAGACTAAATCTATTTCCCCGGGTGTGGTAGTGAAAGTTAACTCATCAGCATCAAACCGCGAAAGCGCATCAGGTACTACATTCAGGGTGCCCTTACGATGTTCCATCTTAAATCGTATCTTTGCAGTAAGAGCGACCACCTCGCCAACCTCCCGATCAAGTCCTTTTGTGTCATTAACCACTTGAGACTGGAGTGGTCCGTGATACTCCGAAACGGTAATCCCTCAACATAGGGTCGGAAGCGCTTCACGCTGATTATGGCGGCGAGACATTCCAGCTCGGTTACCGTATAATTGCGTTGAGCATTGTTCAACTTTTTCGACACAAACGCGATCGGATGCTCAGCGCCCTCGTCATCGACCTGGAACAACACTCCGCCAAAACCTATTTTGGAAGCGTCGCACTGTATTACGAATTCTTTGGAAAAGTCTGGTTGGGCCAAGACAGGAGCGGAACTCAAAGCTACTTTTAGTTTTTCGAAGGCCTCTATAGCTTCAGAGGTAAGCTTGAACGGGCCTGATGACTTACGGAGACAGTCGGTCAAGGGACCTGCCAAGTCAGCAAAATTGGTAATAAACGCCCTGTACCAATTCGCCATGCCCACAAACCTACGCACTTGCCGAGGGGATTTAGGGATCGGGAAGTTTTGCATTGCTTCTATTTTTCCCGGATCCACTTTTAAACACCCGCTGCCTATCAAATACCCTAAGTAGCGTATTTCCTTCTGACAAAATTTACTTTTCTTCACGTTTATTGTCAGCCCTGCGTCTCTCAAACATTTTGCCACTTCCGCTAGCAATTTTAGGTGGTCTTCAAAATTAGTGCTGCATACCATCAGGTCGTCTAGGTAGACAAAGACGTTCTCTCGCAGACGCGAAGGGATTGCATTGTCCATCAGCCTACTCATAGTCTGCGATCCATTGCACAGACCAAATGGCATTACCTTGAAGTGGTACAGAGGCCTCCTCGGAACTGCGAATGCTGTTTTTTCCTTGGATGACTCTGTCAGTTTGATCTGGAAGAACGCGTCCTTCAGATCAATGCCACTAATAAAATGCGTATCCTTCAGTCTGCTCAATAAGCCGTTGATATGAGGCAGGGGGTATGAGTCCTTCTTAATCACCGCGTTGACCTTCCTCAAATCTATGCACAGCCTAACTTTACCTGGTTTCCGGACCAGTACTACAGGACTACACCACGGGGAGTTTGATTCTTCTATAACTCCTAATTCGAGTAACCTGTCTAGTTCGCTAAAAGCTTCGGCTTGCCTCGGTGGCGAAAGAGGGAAATGTTTGCTTTTTATGGGAACTGCATCACCGGTGTCAATGTGATGCTCCATTAATTTAGTTTGCCCTAGGCCTAACTTCTCGTACGAAGGAAACGTCTCGATGACCTTTTGTAATTCTAATTTCCGGGCTGGTGACAATTCATGGAGGTTAAGTTCTTCTTCCTTTTCAGGTCTAATCTCTATGCACTCTACGCTTGGGAATATTTCCGGAGCTAACGCAAATGCTCTCCAATGCTCTTTGAAGGTGACCGGTAGAGATACTGAACCTAAAATTTTTTGCTTGTTGCCGCCCGCGGTATATACGAACGCATGTGCATGTAAGGGCTGATAATCGAAGCCGTTATCCTTTAGGAATTCTAATCCATTTTTCCCTAAGATGGAGACGTTGGCTCCCGAGTCCAATAACCCTACAATAAAACTATCTTTAATTTTAGCCTTTACTATAGGCCTTTAATCCTCTGTAAGCGTTAACGTGGTGGCTTGCAGTAGTCTACGCTCCTGTACTCTCCTGTGGTATCTCTTCCTGCACTTCAAAATATTGTCCGATACCGGGTATTGTTCAAAAATGGTATGTCTTATTCGCTCATACCTAGGTTCCCTTTCTTCTAGACTTCGTGAAAAATGCGTCTGGCAATCGACATCCCTATGCTGGCGTTGCAGTATTCTGGTCGGTTCGCCCATCGCGGATGAGAACGTTTGACTCTCGGATTCAGAACTATTCCAATTGTCCGTACTGTCAGGGTAAGTTATTATCACGTTTGAAGGTTCTTCTGCCAGGGTACTACTGCATCTCGGAAGCTCACCACCTCCATGCAGAGATTCACCCTCTGGTTCAGTGTGCACGGGGCGACGCCTCGAGCACTGGCTGGTGTGGGAGCTATGATGCCGAACGAGGTTCCCCCGCCTTCTCGCTCGGGTACTGGTTTCCCTGCCTGTGATGGTCCCTAGGGCATTTTGGAGTTAATACTCCCCTATGGCCACATTTAAAACAAAAAGGATTCCTAATGGGTTCCTCGCAGTATATGTATGAGTGGCCCATTGCCTGGCAATTCCAGCATTGGATTCCCGAATAGTCCGGTCTCCTGTTGCGTCGATATTCCAGCGTCTTTATCTGCGGATCCAATTCGCAATCCTCGCCTTCCATCCTCATGTCCGGGGTTGTCACGCGTGCTTCGTTTACATGCCGTCCTGGGTAAGTGGCTCCCAACAGCTTGCTTTTTTTCAGCACTTGTTCAGCTCTGCGTGCTAAATTGCGTAGATCATGAAGGGTGCTTACCTCTGCGTTGAAAAGCATCAGCTTAAGGCTACTGTTGACGTTTCTTTTTATTATGTCAATCAGTAGAACCTCCGACATGGGTTCTCTTAAGCGCGCGTTCAAGGAAATAATGTCTGTGTGGAACACGTCATAGCACTCGCTTGCTTTCTGCTTACGCATGGAGATCTCCATCATGATCTCGTGGTCCGTTTTCAAAGTACCGAACTCTCTTTTCAATGAGTAGCACAAAAAGGCATATGTCGCATTTGGGTTTTGTTTCGTGAACAGCCAGTACCATTCTTCGGCCCGCCCGGAAAGAAACAGGTGGAAACTAGCCATTATTTGTTCGTCCGTGCATTGTGTGCGCTCACAAAGGTGTCTAGCTTAAAAAGGAAATCTGCTACGCTTCCAGTGCCGTCGAACGCGATTTTCCACTCCTGTGGTTTCACTACTATGCTGCTCGGAGCAGAGTACATTGCTGGTACTACTGTTTGGAGCGGGTTACGGTCCATCCTATTTGCGCTCCGGTTCTGATGAATTGATTGCTGCGCAGATTCGAGAGCGGCGTTGAGCTGGTCCATATTGTTTCTGATTGACCCCATCTCCCTCCGCATTTCCTCCTGCGAAGCCTGGAACAGTCGGTGCAGCACTTCCACCCACGATTCTCCACGAGTAGCTTCGTTATGCATTCCTGGGGTATTCGCCCGGTCCCCTGCAGCTGCTCTAAAGTTTCCAACTCCTTGGTGTAATGGTAAGGCACCAGCTCCATCCGGTGCATAAGTCGACACATTGGTCATTAGCCCCGAGATATCATGCGCGTTTAATAGGGGCGCATTAAGATTACTGGTGCTTACAGGTCTGTCCATTTTATCGCGAGGGTCATTCAGGTCCGAGCCCATGTTCATTCCCGCGGGATCTCCGTATTGTCCACTTACTGGGGTGTGTACCACCAAGGGATGCTTGGCCTTGGGGAAAGCCCCCTATTATTACCACCCCGGTGCTGGTTACCCCTAAAATTCCCCCCACTCCCGAACGGAGTATTCCGGCCCGGTTGCCCAAAAGACTGGTCACGCGACATAGTCAAAAAAAATGCCGTTTGTCAAATCCTAGTGTTCAAACCCCACTTCTGTTTCCAGACGATGGTTTGTTGAAGAAAAAAAATGTATATATCTATAAAAAAAATGCACGAAATAACTACAATGCTTTTCGATAATCGTACCGAATAAAAAAAAAAAATTTCCAAAAGCTGGGGAAAAAAAGGTGTTTAGTTATATATATCTGTGGACATTTGACAAAACAACTTCTCTCGAAATAAGACAATTCTCCAAGATTTTTATCATATATATGAAATTTCAAGGCGCATATTTCAGTCTTACAGCCATATTCCTAGGACTGTTAGTTCAAAAGTTATAACGGTCATCAAAATAACTTCTTTTGTAGTTTTTCACAATTACGTGTGACAAAAGAGCTTGTCTCGATTAAGTTGGAATTTCCAACGTAAAAATCATAACGGAAATTTTTCAAAAAAACTTGTCTCTGTTTATCGTTTGAGTAACTTCAACAATTTTAATTTGACAAAACAACTTGTTTCGATTGAAGTTCTTTTGTCAAATGCATGCTTAAAAAAAACTGCTTTCTTAATTTGAACAAGCTGATTTGTCAATCATTCAGTTGCCAAATGACATTGTGACAGAACATCTTGCATCAATACAGGTTATTTATTGCGAAAAACAGTGTAAAAAGTGAAATCTTATTTGCAGAGAAGTGCCTTAGCTAAACTTATAGAAGTAAAATAAGCAAATTTAAGTTGCTTTTCGAAAATAAAACAAGTTATATTGAAAAAAATGGGTAGAGGTTAAAAATTAGTGGCTTTAACTCAAAAAATAAAAGTGACCTCCAATATATGCCCTAGTAAAATTGTGCAAAATAAAAAAAATAGTTCATCTGTTTAGCTTCGTGGATGGTGAAGTATTGGATGAACTCCAAAATGAAACAGCTTAATCCTATAATGTGCTATTCGATACTAATAACTTTCTGTGTTGCGACAACATCTAAATACTTCCCAATTTAGGAGCATTGAAAGCGACCACTCAGAAGAAGATATATTTCATGAAACTGATTACAACGATTCAGATTATGTACCTTCGAGCATTTCTAGTCATAATACTACATCAGAAAGTATCAGAACGATGGAAGGTGTAATTGAATCAAACCTTAGCGATACAGTTTCACCACAATTTAATGAGGAACTACTTCTGAATAACTCGAAGCCAACAAATTTTAAGAAAACTAATAAACTAAACAAAAATTTGGGAAAGGAATATGTTACATGGAAGAATAAGACAAATCCAGCAAAGAACACTGAAAAATTAGTCGATTGCTTTAAAATGTGTAATACAAAAATCACCGTGGACCAACAGGAAAAAATATTCAAAGTCTACTGGAAACTCGGGGATTATAACAAGCGACGCTATTATCTTGCTCGTATGATACACATAGAGCCCAAAAAACTGAAACGCTTAAAAAAGCCTCAAATCCAAGAAATCGACAGTTTGTTTATTTTTATCGCTTTGAAATTAATGGACAGAAAACTCGAGTATGCAAAAAGTGTTTTTTAAAAATATTTGGTGAAACGGATCAAAGTATTAAAACTGTATGTCGTCAAAAGATCAAAGGCCATTTTGGTGGAGATATCGCAAACGACCATCGAGGCAAGCATTCTCCTCATCATAAGTTGTCAATCGAAAAATATAATGAATTACTTGCACATATACACAGTATACCTAAGTACCAAAGCCATTACAGTCGTCGTCACACTAGTCAGCTATACTTCCAGCGTGGCCTAAACCTTGCTCACTTATATAGATTGTATAAAGAAAAGTATTCTGAACCGGTTTCAGAAACAAAATATCAAGAAATATTTCGACAATTAAATATAAAGTTTAAGAAGCCTCAAGTTGATCTTTGCAATAAATGTGAAATCCTAAAATCCCGTGTAGAAAACACGACGGAGGAAAATGAAAAGAAACAACTATTAATGGAACAAAAAGGACATCACGATGAGGGAGATTTTGCATATAACTGCAAAAAAATCGACAAAGAGATAGCCATTAACCATGGGAATGTAAAAATGTTTTCGTTTGACTTACAACAATGTTTGCCAACTCCGTACCTACATGCTTCAATGTTTTTTTATAAACGTCCATTATGGACTTTCAATTTAACAGTGCACGACGGAGAAACGAAAAAAGCAAACTGTTACATATGGCACGAAGTAATTGCAAAACGTGGAGCAAATGATATTGGCTCCTGCATTTTTAAATGTTTGATGAGCATGCCAGAATCTATTAGTCATGTTATTATGTACAGCGACTCATGTCCGGGGCAGAATCGTAACTCTTATATTTCAGCCATGTTTGAACAAGTTATCGAGAAACATCCTAGTATAGCGGTTATAGACCATAAATTCCTAGTTGTGGGACACACGCATCTTGAATGTGATTCCGTTCATGCACAGATTGAAAGGAAAAAGAAAAATATGTCAGGATCCATTCAGCATCCGCACGACTGGGCCAACCTTATAGCTGCTACAAGTAGTAAATACGTCGTACATGAAATGAATCAGGAAGAGTTTTTTGACTTCAGTGCCCTCCTTAAAATTAACTACACTTGGAGAACGACAAACGCAAAAGGTAATTTTCAAATCGTAACTTATAAATTTCAAATTTTTCATTATTAAACATATAATGTTACTTATTTATATGTATATATTTAGTCTATTTATTTAATCTCGTCAATTTCAGGTGACAAGTTTGAGTGGAAAAACGTTCGGTGGATGCGCTATGAGAAACAAAAGCCTGGAGTTTTACAATATAAGACGTCTTTGAAACCAGAAGTGGAATTAAATGAGTTAAACATCCACCCACGTCGTCCAGGAAAGTGGATTCCTATATTGCCGACGAGCTATACATCTTTGTTGACTATAACAAAAAACAAAAAGAAAGATTTATTGGATATGCTGCCCCTGATCAACACCGATTTTCATAATTTTTATAGACATTTACCAGCAGAACGTGAATGCGAAGTCGAAGCTGATTCGGACCTAGATGATATAGAGTATACTTAATAATAATTATTATAATTATTTTCTCTACTTACATATGCATATCCAAATAGTAATTTAATATTATACGCGATGTTTTTGAATTTTTTAATTAAAAATAAATGGAATATTTTCTTTATTTTAAAACAAATTCATTAATAAAATTAATTCTAAGATAAATGCCGCTAGAAAAAAATCGTAATTTGGCTTTTTTTTAATTGGCTTTCGTCAAAAAAACTTGTGTCGACATAAGACAAAAAAACCATGTCCTATTTTACAAAAATGAAATTTGAAAAAACAGCTTGTATGAGGTAGGATGATTTTCTGTAAGGAAAGGCATTTGACAAAACAACTTACTTATTTGTTTTGTATTTATTTAAAAAAGTAAAAGGTTTAAAATAAATCAACTGATTGAAGAACACTTCGTTAATTACCAGTATCCAGGTTTAAGCGATTTTGTCCTTTATATATAAGGAATCTTTATAGTGGAAGGCCCTAAACACGTTTTTTTGCTCTCCTGAAAAGTTTGCATTTTTGAAACAGGTTATTTTGTCAAATGTCCACAGATATATATATTATGTAATGAATGGGAATGCTGGCATCCCCTTCCCGAAGACACTCGGGCTACAGGAAAACACAAACAGAAACAACACAAATCCATTCATACTTGTCCCTAGTGCTCCCAACCGCAATACGAGGGGGTCTTAAGGTCCCCTCCGAGACTGGTTAGGGCCACTAGGGTCACTCCAGGCACACACGGGTTGCTCTCAACACGCCCAACCGCAACGCAGGGGCAGTCTCCAGGGGCTCGCCCCTGGGACTGGTTGGGGTGTTGAGGCCTCCCGTCCATTCTCACTGGACACCCCTCCTGCTCAACCCGTCACAGTCCAGGTGGTATTCTAAACTACCACCTGGGACGTGGGATGATCTGGGGTTCTTTCAACACATACACACACGCACTCACACCAACGACACTAATTCGGCAAAAAAAAAAAAACTAAAAAAAAATTTGTACAAAAAAAAACCCAGTTAGCGGACATAAATTTTTCCAAAGCCGACTACGGACAACTTCCGGGAAAACAAAATAAACCACAATTACAAAAAAAACTAAGTGCGTTCAGCACTGCCTCACCGGGTGAATATAAACATCCGGAGACTTGACGTTCAGTCACGTGGCTCCTTCGGCCACTGCCCCCGATGACCAGCCCGGACAACATGATCCGTCCAACCATCCCACCGCAACGTAGGTGGCAGCCATCTGTTATGGTTACGCATTTTCGGTGGAAGCATTAAGGAAGGCGGTCGGCATGATGTGGTGGTGCACAGTGGCTAGTCATTGTCGACTGGGGCGGGTCCTTGCCAACCTTACTGTTACTGCGCCATAAACAGAAAAAATTTCCTATCATGCCTATCAAACTAGCAGCTGTCAAGTTCAAAAAAACCGACAGAAGCGCAGAGACCGACTCAAAACGCTTATAAATTCAAACTAAAACAACATCCGGCCGAACCGGATGTCACGGACAGACCGTTAACATTCAAAATTTAAAATCCGAAAAGAAATAACCGCAAAAAAAATTTACCGAACCGGACATGGCCGGTTACTAACGCTGAAATGCAAAAAAACGCTGAAAATTAAAATAATAAAAACAAAAAGGGCCGAATATAACTTGGGGGCGCCGCGGGTGTTGTTGCGACGCCCGGTGCATATACCCACCCTCAAAAACCATGGCCACCGACGCACCTATATTTCCCCTTGCCCCTTGCCTGGTAACCCTACGTGCCTTCTAAATGAGCCAGAACACCAGCATTCCCATTTTATTTACAAATACTCAATACTCATTTCTATTAACGTAAGTATGCTACACAAAAAATACGATAGTGCAGGTTTCTTAACCAGGGCTACAGCATAGGCTCCAAAGCCAAAACAAGGCTGCTTATAGCATCGTCCCAAGACAAATTCAGAACGAGAAAAAAAATGTTGAACTACGAATAGCTATTTACACTATGAAAATGTATGTAAGTGTGTGTAGTAAATAAAGTGAGAGAAAAAAAAATGATCCAATAGTTCACACTTTATTGGGCCGAAATCGAAAACGAAATCTAATATGAATAATTAAGTCTGGCTACGTTTGTTCTGTTGGGGGTTCTTTTCTTTTCTCTTACTTTTGCTCGTAATATTTCAAGTTATACATATGTATATTTATGTCTCCCCCTTTTTTTTTGATAAGCTTTATAAACGCTTTGTGTGAAAAAAAAAAATTATGTAATTAAATGTACTTATGGATAGTAAATACACTACATACAAAGTAAGAATTTGGTTGAATACCCTTTTTTTCATTCACAAAACATATTCTAGGGCTATAAAGTTTGGATACATATTCCGATAATTGGGGCTCTCTTACAAAATTATTATGTTGTTGTAGTAGGACTTATTTTTGAGTGTAACAAAATATCAATTTGGTATAACGGCATAGTATAATGACACTAATATGTAATATGTACTAAGAAAATTTGTTATAAAAGCAATAAAGATGAAATTGTGATAGCGCTATGTATTATATGCACGTACATATATTATTTTCTTCTGGTTGTTCGAACGATATTGTTAGCAATAGTGATTCATATGTATATATATATATATATATATATATATGTTGTATTTGTATGATATAAGAAAAGAAAGTTTAAATCTTTTAGCCAATTCGTGCATAATCGACCAATGGCTGCGGTCGCAAATTTTTTCTAACAATTTATGGTTGAGCTCCAAAAATGGATCGCTAAAACGTTTCACGTGATAAAGACGGCTTATTATGAATAAAATTTATAGAGCTAACTTCAACCATTTTAAAGCGACAAAATATATTATTAAAATGATATAAAGAAAAAATGTATGCCCTTTGTTGTAAAGCTAACAATTTCAAGTATTCAATAATACAATTTGACGAAAAAAATCGACCCTTGTTAAATGGTTTAACCGGGCTGTATAAAACTCTCTAGGTACTGCTTAGAAGTTTCCTTTAACTATTTACATCTAAGGTTATACTTTGCTGGTACTTACATAGCCGCCAGAGTACGTACCATGGGCCTCTGTCGGCGTGGTTACTGGTGATGTTGTTGGTGCTGGTGAAGCCGTCGCCGTTGTTGGTTATGGCGCGCGGTCTTGGCCGCGCTGTGTTGGTACTGTTGGTAGTTGTTGCGCTCTGGTCCGAGGTAATCGAGTGAACCTGGTGGCGATAAAACTTCGTGCTGACCTTTACGATCTGTATGACTTGGTAATTTTGGCGTTAGTTGTATTACGCGGCAGCGTACTGCTGGCCCTGGAGGCGGAGGTGGAGTCGGACGCTTTTCCGAAGGTGGTAGTGTACTTCGTAAACGTAGAGAAAGGGGTTTATCTTCGAATAACAAGGGTTCTCATCGCCATTTAGTTTAGTGCCATCCGAATCCGAATCGGAATCACTAGAACTTTCCTCACTAGGTGTGACTGTGAAACGCCAACCCACTTCCACTGGATATTCTATACGTGGAGCTTGTGTCACCACCACACAACCGTTGTAAGGTTTATTACCACCCCGAAATAGACGAGTAAAACGAGGCTTGTCGGAATGGACTGTGTCGGTACTTTGCGCTATCGACTCTTCCTAGTTTCTGGGCATTTCCCGGTTTAATTTTTGGTAGTTGGGTTAAGGAATCGGCCGGCGGTTCCTCGTTGCAGTCCTTTGGTTCTTCACAATACTCTCTTGAAAATATGCACAGCACGCGAGGGTGTTTTGCGATGAGTTGAATATGGTTGGGGACGTGCAGTTGAGGTAAGCAATAGTGCTAATGAAGCAGTCTCTGAGCTTGACGCCTTTGGTGTTGAAGTTGTGTCCTAGATGTTATACGATCCCTTTGGTATGGTCGCAGGGCCGCCAAAATTTGGGCTGAAGCAAATCACAAATCTTCTCGTTGGTATAACGCCTTATAGGACTAGTTTTGCGATAAACCTTTTTGGTTTTATAAAAATGTCCCATTAACTGCGCAAGTAAAAAGCTAATTCTTGCGTTTTTTCCCGGCCGGAAAACTCGTGGCTATCTTTTCTTTACTTTTTTAAAATTTTTCCCCTCCTTCTTTGTGTTTCTACGGCCGGTAACTCGTGGCTTTTTTAGCTAGTGATCGCCGGTCTTTTCTTTCTTGTTTCGATACTATTGCATCGCAACTTTATGGTCCCATCACTAGTCATTAGATGTGTTCGCACGAAAACGCTCCCAAGTGGACCGAACAGCAGACCGTAACAATATCCACTTGCATTTGTATCTAGAATAAATGTTGCTTCTGGAATCGGATATTCCAACATTGGGGCAGTGCACAAACGCTCCTTCAATGTTTGGAAAGCCACTTCTTGCTCCTTCTTCCATTCAAAAGCTTTACTTTTTCTTGTAAGCTCATGGAGGCTATGGGCTACGCTGTAAAAGTTTGGTACAAATCGGGGTAATATGTGCACATCCGAAGGAAACTTCGTAATTCATGCAAGTTCTGTGCTCTTGGCCAATCCTTTACTGCCTCTATCTTTTCATTCGCTCTACAGATACCTTCTGTCGTTACCTTGTGACCCAAGTAATTTACTTCCTTTTTTAACAGCGAACACTTTTTGGGACTTAGTTTCAGACCAGCGCCAGCTATTCTCTGGAAAACTTCCTCCAAGTTCTTAAGATGTTCATCAAAGTTCTTGCCCAATACGATGATGTCGTCCAGGTACACCAAGCATGTTTTCCAATGTAGTCCTTTCAGTACCACGAGTCTCTCAAAAGTAGCTGGTGCATTACAAATTCCAAAAGGCATCACTGTAAATTGCCAAAGACCATCACCGGTACTGAAGGCTGCTTTCTCTTTATCTTCCTCCTTCACCTCAACTTGCCAGCAGCCGCTTTTCAAGTCCAGTGTGGAAAACCACTTCGTACCAGATAGCGAGTACAGAGTATCGTCAATTCTTGGCAATGGGTAGCTATCCTTTTTCGTGACGTCGTTCAACTTGCGGTAGTCCACGCAAAACCTCATTTTCCCATCCTTCTTCTTCACAAGTACCGCCGGTGAGCTCCATGGACTAGCTAATGTTTCGATGACTATGCTGTCGCTCATTTCTTGTACGATTTGACTCACAACTTCCCGCTTCGCCAGTGGAACACTAGGAGGAGCTTGACGTATCGGCCTCGCGTCTCCAGTATCAATTTGATGTTTCAAAACATTGGTGCGGCCTGGTTTGGAACCATCCTGGTCAAATATGTTTGCGTACTTTAGGAGCAGTTGCTTTGCCTTACTCTGATAATCTTGATCTAGTCCCTCCGTCCATGGCGTGAGGTCATTTGAAAGATAAGTCTTGCTAGTTGAAACGTGTTCCTGGAGCTGTTCACAGTTAATAACTATTTCAACCTCTTGGCATCTTCCCAATATAGCTCCTTTTGTCAGTTTGAGTGGTGTCTTGAACTCATTGAGTACTCTTACCGGAATACGTCCATCTTGTTTTGTCATAGTCAGGGATTTTCCTACAAGTATGTTCGGTGTTGATTTGTTTGCAGCCTCGACAACCCACAATTTGTTTGTCCCACAATCTCCATCAACCTTTGCCCAGATGACTGCATCGGAGTTTGATGGTATTTGCTGACTCCCTTCCACCAGCACTCGTTTACTGGTGTGGCCTCGCTCGTAGCCGAAATTAAGTGGCACATCCATGTTCTTATATCGCATCGTCTTGTTTTGCATATCGATCTTGATGCCTTGTTCGATTAAGAAGTCCACTCCAATTATGATTTCATCAACAATCTCTGCCACTATAAAATTGTGTAATACCGTGATGTTCCCAATTGCGACTTCACATGATACTTCTCCTAGAACCGCGGTGTCTTCTTCAGTGGCTGTACGCAATCTTGCTCCATTCAATAGTCTTATTTTCTTGTTGACTAAATCCGCTCGAATGATGGAATGGGATGCACCCGTATCTACAGTCAGTAAACGTTCCTTTCCATCCACATGTCCTCCGACAGTAAGATTGTTTGACCTTCTTCCAATTTGTGAGATAGAGATTATGGGGCATTCAATTGAGGGAGCCAGCTGTCGCTCCTTGCGGCTGACTCGCTTTAGTTTAACGATTGATTGGTTTTGGAGATCTGCTCATCTCCTTCAGCTCTGCGTTTACAACCACCCACATTGTTGGAACTGTTATGGTTGGTGTTACAATAACGCAAAATGTGTCCTGGCTTTCCACACTTAAAGCATTTGACTGCATCATTATTCTTCCGCTGCGTACCCTTCAATGCTTCCAAAATTGTGTCTACCCACTCTGGTCTTTCTACTTCCACACGATGAGCCTTATATGCTGGTTTACTCAATAGGGAGTCAGTTTTCTGAGTCAATGCTTGTCGTACCGTTTCAGCACATGTCAGCTTTGGGTTTGCGTATGTAGCTCGCTTCGTTTCCACGTCCCGTATGCCATTTATAAACTCCGGATTTTAACCCTCTCGGTGTATTCCACGGGTGCGTCTGCATTTGCGAGATGAGCCAATCTTTCAACATCCGACGCAAACTCCTGCAAAGTCTCATTCGCTCTTTGGTGACGGTTTTGCAACTCAATTTGGTATATCTGTTTTCTATGCTCGCTTCCATAACGTCTCTCGACAGCGGCCATCAATGCTTCATAGTTGTTCCGCTCTCCTTCAGGAATCGTCTTTAGGATTTCGGCTGCTGGCCCCTTCAATGCTACGAATAGAGCTGCAACTGTATCTTCAGCATTCCAGTTGTTCACTGCTGCGGTATTCTCAAACTGTAGCTTAAAGACCTCGAAAGGAACAGAACCGTCAAAGGATGGTGTTTTTACCTTTGGATTACTCGCTGAAACAGCTGGGCGATATAGTTGTAACTGCTCCATACGACCCTTCAAATCATCGACTTCTACCTGAAATTGAGCGATTTTTGCATCCTGCGCTCCCAACTTTGATGTTACCCTTGCTTCCTGTGCTTCTAACTGCGAAGACCTTTGTGCCCCCTGCAATGATAAGCGCTCCTCTTGTTCTTCTATCTTGGATGTTATGCGTGTCTCCTGCGATTCCAGTTGGGATGCCATATATGTCTTCTGCTCTTCCAGTTGGGATGCCATATATGTCTTCTGTTCTTCGAGCTATGCTGACATATTTGTGAATATTTGTGATGACATTTCTGAAATGCGCGTTTCTTGCTCTTCAATCTTCGTTGTTATACGGTTCTCCTGCGATTCCAGTTGAGATGACACTGTCGATGTTTGAGCAGATATTGCAGCCAAAATCGTGTTCAAGTATGTGCTCGTAACTGTCTGCGATGTTTCGGTTTTCTCTTCAATTTTTGTTGTTATCTCGCCGACATCGAGATGAAAGACATACTCTTCCACGTTTAATTCCTTCTGCTTCCATTGCCTCTCGTAGTCGTGCCTGAATTTCGATTTTAATGCCGCTTGTATTCAATCCACGGCTCTCCAACTCCTTTTTCAGCTGATGAATCTTCAATTCACTCCACTTTGCCACGTCCAAGTTGTATTCGAAGTCTTCGGAATTTATTCAAAAATTCCTCTTCTGACACCAATTGTAACGAATTTACTGCAATTCCCCTTATTTGCAACCTTGTACTAACGTCCGTATCACACAATAACACTGATACTTCACAACCAATAGCTTGCTTAAATGAAACTGATTGTCGCGCCTCCACAGTTGCTGCCTTTTTATACTCTGTGATTTCTCGTTCACATCTTCTAGGCGTTTCCATTTCCAGAATCTACTAGTTGGCGATCAGCTATAAAATTACTACGTTTTTAGCTTCTCATATGCGAGTGTATGTGTGAACACAATGATAATTGCATACTTTTGGGAGTATGTGTGAGCGACACTTGCACAACCATTGCATACTTTCGGGAGTACCTCAGATTTATGCATGTGGTTGTACGTTGCTTCTCCACTGCGTGAATGTACATATGTGTAGACATAATGATTGAATTATTGATGTGCATGCAAGTCACTACTTAGCATCGGCTTAGAGATGATAGTATCCCTTAGTGCTGCTAATATTCGTCAAAATATTTATATCGCGTTTCTCTAGCGATACTTCAGTCGAAGACGTGTGAGCAGTACATAACGGCTCGGTTGAAGCCCAGTGAGCTAATTATTCGGAAATTCAAATTTAGAGAATAATAGAAGTATATCATCTTTTAAAATTGATGTCTCTTGGAAAATTTTTTGTAACAATTTTAGATAAATCTTTTTGGCCGAATGGCGCACTCATTCGGGAATTTTTTCGGGAACAACCTCGGAAAACTGTACGAATTCCTCAAAGTTCTGCGCCAGCTTAAGAAAACTAGTTTGTGATTTTAGCACTACCTTGTACTATCAAAATGTAAGAGGATTAAACACAAAACTTACTGACCTGTTCCTTAAGAGCCACGACCTCCCCTACAAGGTGGTGGTTTTCACTGAAACCTGGCTTAAACCGCACGTGTTTAGCTCTGAAATCTTGAGTAACGAAGTTTTTAGAAATGATCGTCTGAACAAAGTTGGTGGAGGGGTTTTGATTGCTGTTGATGCCAGCTTTTCCGCTGAAGAAATTCTGATCCCTGAAGCCGATAAAATCGAATTTCTTTTTGTCCGAGTTAAACACTTATCCTGTTATACTTATATTACTGTAAGCTACGTCCCTCCGCAATCTGGTCTACAGATATACTGCAAACATTCATCAGCTATAAGGTCTGTGTCTTCTTTAGTTAATGCTTCTGACTTGGTCATAGTGTTAGGTGATTTCAATTTGTCATGTGTAACCTGGAATATAATTGACCGTTTATTGGTTCCCTGTTCATTTAAAGACATGTTCAATGAGTTTTTAAACGACCTTGCGGATATGGGGCTTTATCAAGTAAATAGTGTTTTAAATAAGTTTGGTAAATGCTTGGATCTCGTATATGTTAGTGACGTTTCTAAACTTGGTTTGGTTCGATGTGACATATTGGTATTGCCCGAGGACGTATATCACCCACCATTGGAGATTATTGCTGAAACATCCCGACAACTAAAACATGTTGTTTCCAATCAAAACGATTTGTCTTCTGTTCGCTTTTTATTTACAAAAACCGACTTCGAAATGCTGAAACACAAGGTATCCAATATAATTTGGTCTCAATATGACGGAGATGTTGAAGAAAGCGTACTGCATTTCACTAATGTGTTACACCACATTTTTCATACTTGCTTTCCTCAAACTTCTCGCCCTAGAGCACCACTTAAAACTGCCTGGTGTACTAGAGAATTGAACTACTTAAAAAATAAAAAAAAGGGCGTGTGGCACTCGGGGACTGCCGCGGTAAAGCTATTGCATATTACCAACTTATGCAATTATAATATTTATGCAACATTTTGTTTTCTTTAATATTAATTCAAGTTTTGTCTTTGATATTAATTCAAGTTAACCTTTTTAAGCGTGGTGACCGATAAGAAAACACATTTTTTACTTTTATTGAATAAATGAGAAGTTTATATATAACTTTCACTTTAACTTTATTTTTAACTTTCACTTTAACTTTAACATTCACTTTAACTTTAACTTTAACTTTATTTTTAACTTTAACTTTAACTTTAACATTCACTTTGACTTTAACTTTAACTTTAGCTTTAAATTTAACTTTAACTTTAACTTTAACTTTAACTTCAACTTTAACTTTAACTTTAACTGTAACTTTAACTTTTAAATTTAACTTTAACTTTAACCTTAACTTTAACTTTGACTTTAACTTTAACTTTAGCCTTAACTTTAACTTTGACTTTAACTTTAACCTTAACTTTAACTTTAACTTTCACTTTAACTTTAACTTTATTTTTAACTTTAACTTTCGCTTTAACTTTAACATTCACTTTAACTTTAACTCTAACTTTAACTTTAACTTTATTTTTAACTATAACTTTAACATTCACTTTAACTTTAACTTTAAATTTAACTCCAACTTTGACTTTAACTTTAACTTTAACTGTAACTTTAACTTTAAATTTAACTTTGACTTTAACTTTAACCTTAACTTTAACTTTGACTTTAACTTTAACTTTAACTTTAACCTTAACTTTAACTTTGACTTTAACTTTAACTTTAACTTTAACCTTAACTTTAACTTTAACTTTAACTTTCACTTTAACTTTAACTTTATTTTTAACTTAACCATTAACTTTCGCTTTAACTTTAACATTCACTTTAATTTTAACTTTAACTCTAACTTTAACTTTAACTTTAACTCTAACTTTAACTTTAACTTTAACTTTGACCTTAACGTCGAAGTGGACGAGAATATTGGCAACGCCCTACTCAAAAAAGGTAAAATTCCGATCGGATGGATACAGTGCCGAATCAGACAGCGAGCAGAAGTACAACGCTGCTTTAGGTGTCTCGGCTACGGACACCGGAAGGCAGAATGCAAGGGTCCAGACAGGAGTAACGCCTGCTGGAAGTGTGGGCAAAGCGGCCACAAAGCTTCGGCCTGTACCGCAGCTCCAAAATGTTACCTGTGTAATACACAGAAGCTCGATCATGTCCCTGGATCTGGAGCATGCAGCATTTTCAGAGCGGCACTCGCTGTTGCAAAGGCCAAAGTCTCAATTCAATAGTGATTAGTTTTATCCAAGGCAACCTAAACCGGAGCAGACTTGCTGATGAGCTACTACAACAGTTGGTCTTAGACCATAAAGCTAACAGCGTTATCATCAGCGAACCCTATAGAGCCCGAAATGATTGGCATATAGACAACACCGGCACCGCCGCAATCTGGATGACAGATGCAAACGCCAATATTGTGAACCGTGTTGCCGGACAAGGCTACGTCCGCCTAACTACGAATAATACCACAATAGTAAGCTGCTACTTGTCCCCGAATGATCCCATTCAAACGTTCAGGGAGAAGCTTGAACTTATTGAAGACGACCTGAGGGACTTAACTAGTAACCTGGTTGTGGCGGGAGACTTTAACGCAAGAGCCGTCGAATGGGGAATGCCGCAGACTAACACCCGTGGAAGGTTAGTCCTTGAGATGGCAGCCAGGCTCGGTTTGAACGTGCTTAACACTGGTACGACCCCTACATACCGACGGCCAGGCTTTGGATACTCGATCCCCGATGTAACACTAGTGTCAGAAAGCCTGCTGCTGACCGCTGCTGGATGGAGAGTCATAGAGGATCTGACTGGCAGCGATCACAACTACATCACTTTCCACCTAAACGATCCCGGTCAGAGGCAGATTCCGAACGGGCCACGCAGAACAAAAGCATGGGACGCATCCAAGGTCGACTCTGCCACGTTCTCCGCATCAGTACTGGGGGATGCCCGACGGATAATCAACAACTCCAGTCCGACGGAAGAGACGGTTGAAAAGACAATGAGCTGGCTTCGCCACGCTTGCAACCTCTCTATGCCACGGAGGGGAGTGTGGAGGGGTAAAAAGCAGGTATACTGGTGGAATAGCGAAATCGCGGAGCTGCGGAAAATATGCCACAGGATGCGAAGGCTAGCAACTCGCGCGCGCGGCAGGCCTGAGGCTCTAGAAAAGTCGGAAGCGTACAAAGGAGCGAAGAAAGCTCTTAGTGCTGCCATTAAGCAAAGCAAGCTTAAGTGCTGGAAAGCGCTTTGCGAGGAAGTGGATCGAGACCCATGGGGGCAGGGATATAAGATAGTAATGAAGAAGTTCCGTCCGCCAAACCAGCTGATGGACGAGAACCAAATAAGGAACATTGTGGATGGCCTGTTTCCCACCCAACTGCCTAGGGAGGGCGGGTACGTTACCCATGAAGATCGCAACGTGGAACCATTCCAAGAAGAAGAGCTTAAAACTGCCGTGCGAACTATGAAACCTAGGAAAGCATCTGGGCCCGACGGAATACCCGCGGAGGCAATTAGACTAGCTGCAAACGACTGCCCAGAACTTATGTTGCACATGTACAACAAATGTCTCGAAGAAAGAATTTTCCCCACCATATGGAAGACAGCACGACTGGTTCTCATTCCAAAAGGGAAAGGAGATCCCAACTCTCCATCATCCTACCGTCCCCTATGTATGTTGGACACAGCAGGGAAATTGATGGAGAGTCTCCTGAAGCAACGCCTCACCAGAGCGTTACAGGACGCCGGAGGACTGTCGCCCAGACAGCATGGTTTTCGGAGGGGGCACTCTACAATGGATGCCATAGCAGAAGTTATAGACGCAGTCAAGAAAGCCGAGACAGCGTGCCACAGAGCAAGACCTATAGTGTTGCTGGTCACGCTGGACGTCAAAAACGCTTTTAACTCAGCTAGGTGGGAGGACATGCTTGAGGCACTAGAAAGCACTTTCAAAGTACCGCAATATTTGTTAGAAATTTTAAGGGACTACCTAAGAGAGAGGTATCTAATATATGAAAGTACTCACGGTCAAAAAAAGGTAAAAATAACAGGTGGAGCAGCCCAGGGTTCGGTACTAGGTCCCGATCTCTGGAATATAACTTACGACAGTCTTCTTCGGTTAGACATGCCAGAAAGCACCTTCCTCGTTGCATTTGCAGACGACGTGGCAGCTGTGATAACAGCACCAAGCTGCGAGCTGGCACAGCTAAAATTAAACCAGGTCATGCGTAATGTAAATAGGTGGATGGCTGAGCACGGTCTCCAGTTAGCAACAGCCAAAACGGAGATCGTCATCCTCACAAAGAGACGTATTCCCACTACCAGGAACATGATGGTTGGGGACCAGCCAATAGAAACACTCGCTTCAGCGAAATATCTGGGAGTGAGGTTAGACAGCAAACTCAACTTCTCGGATCACATACGAGGGACCTGCGAAAGAGCTGCGCGCATAATAGCGCAGTTGAGTAGATTAATGGCAAACACAGGTGGCCCAAAACCATGCACAAGGAAGTTGCTTGCATCAGCCTCGGATTCTATACTCTTATATGGTGCAGAAATCTGGGCGGACGCAATGAAATACCGGAAGAACCGAGTCGCCCTCACCTCGGTCCAACGCAGAGGGGCGCTGCGAATATCTTCGGCTTACCGCACGGTCTCAGCTGAAGCTGTCCTGGTCGTTGCGGGAACCATACCGATATATCTTCTCGTTGACGAAAGAAAAACAATATATGACAACGGATCGCAAGCAAGTAGAGCTGCTGTTGCCATGCAGGCGCGAGAAGAATCGATCCGACGTTGGCAAGATCAGTGGAGCAACAGCATCGTAGGAAAGTGGACTAGGGAACTAATCCCTGAACTTGATCCATGGTTGAAGCGACCGCACGGAGAGGTAGACTTTTACCTGACCCAGTTTCTAACGGGACATGGTTACTTCCGCAAATACCTACACAGAATGGGTAAGGTTGATAGCCCGAGCTGTCTGTACTGTGGGGAAATAGACGATGTACGCCACACCTTCTTCGAATGCAGGCACTTCTCCCATCAGCGAAGGAGGGTAGAAGAGGTACTTGGCGACCTATCCCCGGGCAGTGTCATTAATAACATGACCTGTCGAAGAGACAGATGGGATACGGTCAGCACATATGTGAGGCATATACTTACCAGTAAACGAGAAGACGGATGCCTAGCCCATTAGCGTGAGAGTAGCCATAGATCTCACGTAGCGCGCACCCGTACCCGAAGTAATGCTAAACGCGGTCCCAGGTACGGGGATTTGCGCGGGCCGTGGGAGGTTAGGTTTTAGTGGGTAGGCCTTCATGGCAGAAGGGAGTCCTACACTCGGAGAGTCTCGCAGTGAGGCTTAAATATCCCGGTCAGTGCATAAAGCATTTCCTCCTTCCACGAAACACAAAAAAAAAAAAAAAAAAAAAAAAAAAAAAAAAAAAAAAAAAAAAAATTTAAACTTTAACTTTAACTTTAACTTTAACTTCAACTTTAACTTTAACCTTAACTTTAATTTTAACTTTAGCTTTAACTTTAACTTTCACTTTAACTTCAATTTAACTTTATTTTTAACTAATTTCTTTTGTTGGTTTTTTGGCCTTTAGTTTGTAAAAATGTTTGTAAATTGTCGAGCTCGAGGCCATACAATAGTAAATAACAAAAAAGAAAAATTTTTATTTGTATATTTATATATTGTCGTTTTTTTATTTATCGATATTTCGACTTCAATTAGAAGTCATCTTCAGGACTAGAAATACAAAAATACAAGTATTATAATAAAAAACGTAAAAGTACAGCTCGACAATTTACAAACATTTTTATTTTTAACTTTAACTTTCGCTTTAACTTTAACATTCACTTTAACTTTAACTTTATGATCCGGGGTGGGCGTGAGCTTAACACCTGCTAACATTCCAACCTAATATAAACGCACGCAAGTCATTTTCTGTCAAAAATGTCTCATGCACATACAACTTGTATGAGAGCAACTCAAATTAAATTTGCTGCGTGAAAACCTAACTCGATTTCCAATTTTTGTTCTGCGTGACATTTAGATTTAAAGTTTGCACACAAATTTTACATTGTCGCAACGCATGCTTATTTGGGTTAGGGCAAAAAACGCCGGTTGTTTGCGTGCTAAAAAAACGCATTGCGGTTTTATTAGGTTGGCTTGTAAGCGACCATATATGTATACCAGGGATGCACCTTAACCAAAGAGGATAAATACAATAAGAGCCGTCACTCGTTATTTTTTTGGCATTTACTCGATGTATACTGAGAGGTAGTCGCTACTTTTTTTTTGGGCGAGATGTTTATAAATGTCTTCTATACATTTTCGTGGGGTATTTGTGTTTATTTTTCGACTGTGTTTAATTAATTTGTTTAATTCTCTTTCCAAAAATTACAGTTGCACAAGGGGCCTACACGGCATGGATAAATGCGAGACAATTAAAAATGTCGCTCTCAGAAAACATTCGACATACATTTTTTCAATTTCCAGCGAGATACTCGCCACAAAATAACGAGTGACGGCTCTTATTGTATTTATCCTCTTTGCCTTAACGTTAAGCTAATCGTTTATCAAAAAATTTCCACCGTTTCCGTTGAAACACTTCGAAATATTATCGATAGAGAAATTATGAAGATAAATTGTATCTCGCTTTTAACCGAAACGAAAAGCTTTCGGTAACGTTAAAAACGTTAACAAAAACGTGATACTTTATGTTTGAATTGTGCTGGCAATGCTATAGCCATGGTGAAGCCGTAAGGTGGTAACAGCGAGTGGACATACACACAAACTCCACGTAATTTGTTTGTGTAATTCGTTGGTGGTAATGTCAAAAATACTCTGAGAAAAGTTCGTGCTGTCAAACTCATGAGAAAAGTTGCAATCAGCTTGGCTAATGTTTTCGCCTTTAATGACTCCGCCATCAATCAGCTTTGCCAGCATAGTTTGAAAGTAATAATCAACATAAACGATTTGATTTCGTTTTGATATGGCAAAAAACGAAACAAAATCATTTCGTTAATTTGACGTTCTTAACGTTAATAAACGAAACGAAATGACTTTGTTTCGTTTATTAACGTTAATTATCGTAACGAAATGATATCGGTTCGTTGGTTAAGTATGCCTGTAGGCCGATTCTGTAACTCTTAACAATAAGAAAACTTGTTAGCTTAGTCAAAAGCTTTTGCCGTTTGCACTAACAATTCATTGATTCTGTAACTCGGTCTAAACAATGGCATTGAGCTGAATATTCAAAGTAATGATATGTGGCATCTCCGGAGAAAAAATGCGAAAAACACAAAGAGGAAATGTCAAAATAAGTTTGTGCGCGCAAAATTAGTTTTACAAAAGTGGAATTAATTCGGGAATTTTGATCGCGGTTATTATTATTATATAAATTAAAGGTAAGTACATAGTGCAGTGCACTTTTTGCTAATTGAAAGTGTTTAAACTATTTGTATTTTACTAGGATGTGTGATAAAGCAAAAAGGAGTCGTGCTTCGGGTGAGCAGTTGAGTGCAATGCTCGATTTTTTTATTTCCACCCCGAATCTTGCCAGCGGAAAGTTCCAAAAATTGCATGGAAAGTTGGAGAACAAAAAAAAGTGGACCGAAATGGCGGCGAAGCTGAATGCCATTGGAGGGGCGGTAAAGACGGTTGAGCAGTGGCAAAATGTAAGTTTATTTATTTTCAAACAAGAAAGACGCCTTTTTGTCCCCACCTTTTCATGTTCGTTTGGACAATAGAGGCAAAACTTCGAAATACTTTTGCGTTTGTTTTATAAAATGTCCGATTTTAGAATGGTAAAAATGTCACTTTTTCTGCCCTGTGAAACCATTATTAATAAAATGTAGTTGTAACATTTCTTTTGTCATGGGAGAGTTCTTTCTTTCCATTAGCTTACAACTGCTAAGACACGTCTAAAAATGTCGGGAGAGAGGTATCAAAAGATGTGTTTTGACCTCGTTAATAAAACCCGAAAGTGGAAATTAAAAATTTAGTTCTGTATATACTTTTGAAATTGTTAAATAAACTAAAGCCAAAGCTCGGGCATAACAAAACAGAGTATGTGGGGTCCGCTTGTAACAAATAAAATATAAAAATATCTTTTTCTATATAGGTCTGGCGAGATTTAAAAAGTCGCACATCTACTCATGTGCGTGATCTGAAGAAGGAACAGAATATGACTGGAAACAGACCCCTTCAACAAACTGCTCTTACCAACTTGGAGAAAAAAGTCATAGATTTAGTAGGGATCACCTACATGGAAGGAGTCAGATGTTAACGAGAATATTCCCATGCAAGAAGTAATTCGTTTTGTATCATCTTTTATGTGCTCATCAAATTTCATTTTAATCATGCGTTTATAGGATCTGCAATTGTTCATGGAACACGATGAAGATTTTCAACTGGTCGTAGATGACGATGAGACCCCTGAATTACCGTCATTAAATCTGCCCGAAGACGAATCGGAATGACGGTGCGAAACTCCAAGAACCCCAAACCGTACACCACGTAGGGGAAGTAAGAGGAAGCGGTCTGAAGAATCACCCATCACAACAACATTTTTAAAGATTGCCGAAACACAAGCCGAAACACAAAGGGTATATACGCATATGGTAAAACACTGCATTTCTTTTCAAAAATTGTTTCTTTTATTAGATGCATGTAGAGTCCTCGCAGAACCAGATTGAGGCAATAAATAGAATGGCTGCTGCGACAGAAAAAATGGCAGACGCAATGATAGCATTTAGCGAGGGGGTGAAAATCTGTCCGAATGCTTTCACGCAATTTACATATTCTTTGGGTCCTCCGCAGTAGATACTTAGTTAGTAAACAACTTTTTTTGCATACTAAATATTTCGGAAATTTGGCCTCAAGATGATTTTTTTAAAACCACCGTATCTTTCTAAACTGTAACAATAACTTAAATATTAATCAATATGTTTTATAAGCCCATTTTTATTTTATGAAAGGCATTGTACGCAAATCGAAACAAAAGCAAGCGAACGGGTAATATTTAAATTTTATTAAATTAGATTTTCTCTGATTCTCACAAAAAATAATAAAGAACTACTATCTCCACAGATTTTGAAACTTAAAAGATTTAGTTTAATTTCCGGCAATACAACGGACCTTTTTTGCTTAATGAACAAAATTCACTTTTTATGCATTTTGGCATGCAATAAAATATTTTGCAAGTGGGTTGCCTGAAAATCTCCTAGCAAGGATTTTTTCAATTAATTTTTTAAAAGTGCATTATTGCTTAAAATTTTGTACCCATTTACTTAATGAACAAATTATACACCAATCGAAATTAGAAAACCTATAGAACCCGAAGGGTTATTCACTGTATAGAGGATATTATTACTGTATAATTTGTTCCTTAAGCAATTGGTTGCATTATTCGAAAAAATGTCCTTTAGAGAAAATAATGTAAAGTATCATTGCAAGGATATTTCCAGGCAACCAACCCTCAAAATATTTGCATGCATTCCAAAATGCATATAAAGTGCATTTTGTTCATTGAGCAGATGGGTCAATGTCGTTGTATATCTGGATCTCCTACTATTTGAGTACAGTTTTCATTGTACTGAGTTTCTTCGTTCTACTACACTTCACGCCTTTAATTGCTTTTGTTTTGACCTTTTTGTGCAATGGTTTTCAAATTTTTTTAAAGTAAAATTTTAACAAAAAATTTAATATCTTTACAGTATATAAGTAAATTATGTCAACATTCAACTCCAGTAATGATATGGTGCAACAAAATACAAAAATAAAAGAAAATTTCAAAATGGGCGTGGCTCCGCCCTTTTTCATTTAGTTTGTCTAGGATACTTTTAACGCCATAAGTCGAACAAAAATTAACCAATCCTTTTGAAATTTGGTAGGGGTATAGATTTTATGATGTTAACTGTTTTCTGTGAAATCGGGCGAAATCGGTTGATGCCACGCCCAGTTTTTATACACAGTCGTTCGTCTGTCCTTCCGCATGGCCGTTAACACGATAACTTGAGCAAAAATCGACATATCTTTAATGAACTTAGTTCACGTACTTACTTGAACTCACTTTATCTTGGTATGAAAAATGAACGAAATCCGACAATAACCACGCCCACTTTTTCGATATCGAAAATTACGAAAAATGAAAAAAATGCCATAATTCTATACCAAATACGAATTCTAGAGTCACCCCTGGCCCACCTTTATGGCGATATCTCGAAACGGCGTCCACCTATAGAACTATGGCCCACTCCCTCATAAAATACTCTTTAATTCCTTTCATTTGATACATATGTCATACAAACACTTTCCAGGGTTTCCCTCGGTTCATTTTCCTACATGGTTATTTTCCCTTATGTTGTCACCATAGCTCTCAACTGAGTATGTAATGTTCGGTTACACCCGAACTTAACCTTCCTTACTTGTTTTCCCTTATGTTGTCACCATAGCTCTCAACTGAGTATGTAATGTTCGGTTACACCCGAACTTAACCTTCCTTACTTGTTATACCTGAAAACACTTTTTTAAATATTAACATATTTCCATAAAGGCTTTTTTAAGAAAATCGAAATTCGAAAGCCAAATTTTATTTTGCTCAAAAAGTTTTTCGAAAGTGTTCACACGGTTTTTGGTCAGAAACTTAACTAATACAAATCCATTGTTTTTTTTTTCAAATTTACATGTTTTAGTGTAAGAAACGTTTTTTTTTTTTTGTTACATATTGATATTACTTTTCTCTAATTCGATATCTAATTAGGAATTTAAGGCTTCGGAATGAAGAAAATTTGTTTCGAAATTTCGAAGTGATTTTTGTTTCCAATTTCCGGCTTAATATGTCTAAACTTCAAATAAAAAAATGTTTAAAAAACAAGAAACATATCGATCTACCCTATATAAAAAAAGGAGTAACTGGGCGGATATGTTTAAAAGTTGTATCACGGAATTTCAGTAAAAAAAAAGTTTCTCAGCAAAATCATATCTCAGGTCAATATTATCCGTTTTTAAGGTCTCTTAATAGTAAAGGGAAAACATTGGGAATCCTTGGAGAATATCCAGCGAGTGTAAAAATAATATTACTTATAAAAAAAAGTTTGCAATTATCCGTTGTTGGACACGTTTTGCAATTGAACTTGGCACACCAGCATCGGAACCAACTTGTATTTGTATTTCGGGATCATAAACAATCTTATCGTCGAAGTCGGGTGTCTGATCGCTTAGCTGTATATTATGCAATGTTGCGCACGCATTTACTATTTTTCCGGCAAAACTAGGCTTATAGAGGAGTACTCTTTGGCGGGATAAACACCGCCATGTACTTTTAAGGACGCCAAAGAGTCTCTCGATAGGATTGCGTGCTTTGCACAGCGCCTCGTTGTACCGAAATTTAGGCGTTCCTTCAGTCTCGTTTGGTAGAGGTGTCATCAGCCATGGCTCCAACGGATATCCAGAATCGCCTGTAATTTGTTGCTTTTGATATTGCACAGTCAAATGGAATTAAAACAACTTACCTATCAAAAACGTGTTTAAATTTCCAGTTTCGTATGAGCGTTGCAATACCCGATGCACTGCAGAGGAGGTCCAAATAAACGAGTCATGTCTTGCTCCAGGAAATTTCGCATTCACGTTTAAAATTCTAAGGTGGGGATCGCATATCTGCAAATTTTAACAAGCAGGCACTATTGATAAAGTTCTTTCGGGTAAGTGTGTTATTCTTACCATTTGCACGTTGATCGAATGGTACCCATGATGATTGACGTAATTCGATTCATTATCCTTTGGACCCAAAATTGACACGTGAGTGCAATCGATTGCACCGATAGTGCCCGGTACAAATGGTGAAGGCGCTGATGCAAAAATTTCCTTTGCCGCCTGGCGCTCTATTTGGGTCATAGGGAATTTTATGTGATTGAAAAACAGCGAATTGTTTATTGCATCAGTCACACGATGTACGCAACGGCTTATTGAGGTTTGGCTCATGGAAATTCCCCACTGCTCTCCCACCGGGCGCTGGTAGCATCCAGTGGCATAAAACCTTAACGCTGCTAGAACCTATCACCATTTTAAATATCACATATAATGCATGTATAAAAATAAGTTTATAGCCTTTAGGACCTATTACCTGCTTATCGGGTGATAGCGCTGTTATTCTTGATCCTTTTAACTGTATATTCAGCTGCGACACTATATCCTTAGCTATACCGGGACTCAATCTATACAATTTACGGAACTCCGTTGAAGTTAAATCGAATGGATCATCAACTTCCCGGAGCCGGCGCCGGTCAACAGTAGGCATATTTAGTTGCTCATTACGGGGCAGATGCAATCCAATATACTCGAATGCCATTTTTCACGATATTCACAAAATTTGTAATTATTTATTTTATATCCTCAAAACTGTGTAAACAATACAAATGTTATTAACAACACAAAATGAAATGTCTTTAGGCTAAGAAATGTCTTTAGACAAAGAAAATCAGCTGATTGTTATTGTTGCCAATAAGCAAGTTCAAGTATTGTCTAAAATGTTACAGAATCACATAACAACAAAAAAAATTTGCTAAACAGAGAAAACAACAAGAAATGTTGTTTAAATTTGTTACAGAACCGGCCTACTGATGTATACGATAAGCGATAGCACAATGGCTACTTCGTGAAAAGCAACGACAGCTCTTTTAGTTTGATTTCGATCATAGTGTACAAGTACAAGTGTGTTGACTTCTTTCTGACAGGTACTCGCTTAAGTGGGCATAACGGGAAAATCTGGGTTCCCATTGTTGTTTCGGTTGAAAAAGGTCAATTAGGGTTCTGTGCAGAGACGTAAAAGATTGAAACAGGGTTTATGTAGTCACAAAAGTGTTGCTCCTGTTCCACAGCATTTTAATTTTATATCATGGCGAAAAGTGTTCAGTTCAGAGTTATTGATTTTCATTAAAAGTTTAATTTATTACGGAGGGCTGCTCCTTTAATTGTAAAAAGCAGAGAAAACGTAGAGTTTTTCAAATTATTGTGAAAAACTTTTTAATTTGAATTTCTGTACCCAAGTTCACTATGAAAAACTGAAAAATGTACACTTATTGAAAACTCATTTGCACACACAATTTACGCTTTGAATTTAATTGTGTTTTTATGCACAAAATTTTGAAACTAAAAACAAAATTTTCATTTGTCAGAAAAAATAAAGAAAAAACTGCCTAATGTCAAAAAACCCTATCGAAATATAAACTGGCTTGTTTGTTTTTAATGAACTACGTTGAATTTTTCTTGTATTTCGTTAGTTTTTATAAGCTTTTATTTACTTTCACTTTTGTTGTCTGTAATGGAATCTTGCAAGTTAAATTTGATACACTTCCCGGTGTCCGATTGAGCTGAAATTTTGCACACATGTATAACTCCGATGACAATGCAATATTAATTTGTTAGAATTCGATAAATTAATCGATAACACAGTTATCGGTAAAGATTTGTATTTACTTTGGCATAACAGCCTAAGTCCCATACAAACACGCCGGTACCTATCCGTGGATTGTGATATTTGGACGTGGTGAATCACGTGTCACGCGTGGTGAATCTCATCGCTTGCGAAAAGCGGAGACACAACCCTCTGTTGTATTTCTGTGTATAACCAACATAGCTGAATTTTTAAAGCTGTTTAACCCTGTAATCTTTTCTGTAATTTATTTTGCTTTTGGAAAAATTACCTATTTGAAAAAAGCTGGCTGAAAAATATTGGCATAACAGCTTAAGTTAAATCAAGAATGGAAAATCTTTGGAAAATTTGAGCAGATGTGGCAATTTCGCGCGTCCGTTGAACGAAATATTGACAATCTGCTGATCATCGCTAAGAAATTAGCGACATTCCATCAACTAAGCAGCACTTTAGCAATACTACTGTTATTATTTGGCCGCTCAAACACACCCATATTAATTGTGCATTAAATCTAAAATATACAAATACACCATAATAATTTACACGGCCAAAGCCATAATAATTCACACGGGTCATCAATTCTTTCTCTGATTCAAAATCTGAACTACCAGCGCTACCGTCAACAGCTCAGTGTCATCACTGCCAGTAGCGCCAATAACACCAAACTCGTGCCTGACACACAAAAGTCGTTTCACTCAATAGCGCAAGTAAAATGTGCTACGCACTCACTACTAAGAAGCGTCAAAAATTCGCTTGGAGTAATTTCGTCAATGAGCTACCATTGAGCTGGCACCGCATTGGCGCTGGCGCCATGCAATTTACATCACTAAAATTGCGCGAATGCCCAGGCTCATGACTTCAATATTTATATTTACAATGCTTTAAACTTTAAATACACCTCTGAAGTTGCTGCGCATAAAATGTGTACTAATAAATTCCAATACGCATTATACGCAGATGTAACTGATATATGTGTTTTTGTTTCACCCCCTATACTTATATTTAAAGCTTTTATAAGAACAAGCTTCTATTACTTGTTAATAAAACGAACTAAAAAGTAAAAAATAAAATTAAAGAAAAAAAAACTTTTTTAAAAATAAGCTTTTATTATTTTGGTTAATAAAATTAACTAAAAAGTAAACAATAAATTGACTCTAAAGAAATATAACACTTTATAAGTTCATTGTAAGCTTAAACGATAATTAGGCTTTTTCGTCTGCGACAAAAAAATTCTATATTGTACATAATTATATATTTTTAACATTAAAACTTTACACCTAAATTATTAAATCTTACAGTTTATATCACAGTCCTAATTGTTCTAATAAAAGCGTGTTACATTGCGATAGCAAGAAAAGGAGATCCTAAATGTTCTTAATTATACCATCAAAATTTAACACGTTTTTTATTAGAACAATTAGGGCTGTGATATAAACTGTAAGATTTAATAATTTAGGTGTAAAGTTTTAATGTTAAAAATATATAATTATGTACAATATAGAATTTTTTTGTCGCAGACGAAAAAGCCTAATTATCGTTTAAGCTTACAATGAACTTATAAAGTGTTATATTTCTTTAGAGTCAATTTATTGTTTACTTTTTAGTTAGTTTTATTAACCAAAATAATAAAAGCTTATTTTTAAAAAAGTTTTTTTTTCTTTAATTTTTTTCAAATATAGTTCACATACTTTCGCCAGTATTGAAACAAAAAATATAAGAGAAAATAAAAGAAAAATACATAGAAAATAAAGTAGCGTCATACAGGAGTTTGATTTGTTTGCAATTACAGCACCATTATATTTGCAGGAGGCTTTCACAGCTACAAAAATTAAAGCGGATTTACACAGACGCTTTGGTTGTGTTGCATTCATTAATTCATCTGTCGGGCGAAGTATCGAAAAATTTTTCATAAATGCTTTGGTTGCGTGCCTACGCTAAACTATATTTCAAAAAACTTACGAAATACAAGAAAAATACAACCTTTCATTAAAAACAAACGAGCCAGTTTGTTTTTCGATAGGTTTTTTTGATATTCGACCGTTTTTTCTTTATTTTTTTCAGACAAATGAAAGTTTTTTTTAGTTTGAAAATTTGGTGCATAAAAACACAATTAGAATCAAGTTTCTTGTGAAAAAAGTGAACCATTAGAGAAATAAATAATTTGCGCGTGTTATTTGCATTGTTTTATTGTTAAAAATGTCAATGTAAAAATAAAATGTAAAACATAAACAAAAACATGACAAACTCGCTAATTATGGGGGAATAGTGGCCTCGCTTTTTCATGATAGAAATTTTTTTTGTGTTTTGAAGTTCCGATAAAGTTTCGTTAGTTTTTTTAGCTTGAAATCCAAGCAAAAATAAAGTAGGGTCATATATGCTTTTGAAGTGACCAAAGCGTTTTATATAATTTTGCCCTTATGCATTTGTGTAAACAGCCTTAGAAGTGAAATTTTTCCATGTTACACGTGTGGCGCTTTATATTTTGACTCTAATTTAAATAAATTTTGCTTTACGTATGTTTCCGCATTGTTGCAGGCTACAAATCTAGTATTCTTATTTCCGCGGAAATATATGCAACTATTACATCTGTAAATAATACAAAGTTTTATTTAACTATTAAATGCAACTCAGCTTGAAGTACTCTTACGTACCAAAAATGCAACTCTAGACCTGAGATTTGCATCAGGTGAGCGAGGCTGTTTGTAGTTTTGGCGTTTATCGCTTAGTTGACACACTTGGTATAGGTACACTATGATTTCGATGGTCGTACGGTGAGGAAGTGTCGCACGCGCGCTTAAAACAGAGTACCAAAGAGTGCGTGTGACACATTTTCACCGTTCAAGCATTGAAATCAAACTAAATAAATAATTGATTTTGCTTTCGTGCTCGCTACGCGTTCGTGTTTACTAACACATTCTCAATTTGGTAACCGTGTAAATGTAGTGGTGCCCACCGCTGTTTATGATAGAGATCATGAAATTTGACAACATGATTTCAAGTGATGACGTCATAATTGCTGATATGTTTGCTGATTTCTTTAAATCAAACTACTGCGAGTCGGCTTCACGACAACCAAGACCTCCACCTGGGTTACCAATGCTTGACTGTGTACGAGTTCCTTTAATATCTGCTGCAGATGTATTTTTAAAGCTAGAAAACCTGAAGACATCTTATTCTAGTGGTCCTGGTAAGATTCCCACTGTTTTTCTGAAAAGTTGCGCTGAATTTCTTTATCAGCCCTTAACTGATATATTTAACGCCTCTCTAAAAAACGAATATTTTTTAGTTTCTGGAAAGAATCTTTTATAATACCACTGTACAAAAGTGGCAGTAAATCTTGCGTAGCAAACTATAGAGGAATTGCAAAACTTAGTGACATACCGAAGCTTTTCGAATTCATTATTACAAAACAGTTAGCTCACTCACTATATCCAATAATCCACCCGTCTCAGCATGGGTTCTGCAGAGGTAAATCAACCGAATCAAATTTGCTTGAGTTTACAACGCAAGTCTCTAGAAAATTTAGAAATAACCTTCAAACAGATGTAATTTACACAGACTTTAGCAAGGCTTTTGGTAAAGTTTCTCATACAATTCTTATTAACAAACTTGACTGTATGGGCTTCTCATCAACGTTTCTAGGATGGATATCCACTTACTTAACAGGAAGGAAGCAAAAAATGATCTTTAAAGACGCCTCATCGCAATTCATCAAAATTACATCTGGCGTACATCAAGGAAGCCATCTTAGGCCGCTATTGTTTTTATTATTTATCAATGATCTTCCAAGTATGTTAACTAGCTCCGAGATTTTAATTTACGCCGATGATGTAAAGTTCTTTACACCCATTCAAAGCCCTGGAGACAGACTACTTCTTCAGAACGATTTGGATAGCTTAGTTCAATAGTGCAAGGCCAGTGAAATGGCCCTCAACCTAAACAAATGCAAATTCATGAGTTTTACTAGAAAATCATATCAGGTACATAATTTTTCGATAGGTGACTACCAGCTTGAGCAAGTTACTAGCTTCATCGATCTCGGTGTCACAATGGACCCCAAACTAGACTTCAAATATCATATTTAAACTTGTGTGACTCGATCTAGAGGTGTGTTAGCTTTCATTAAACGCTGTTTTCGAGATTTCCCGAAGCAAAATCATTGATGTATATTGGAACGATTTTCCGTCATCCCTTGTCAAATTTGGTTTTGAGACAAACCGGTTTAGGTGTTGCGCCATCATCAGTGTCGATTTTCGTTCTGATCTGTTGTTGTCGTTTGTCCTGCATTTATAGTTCGAAGGAACATGAGCAGGTATTGTCAAAATTGATGCTTGTGTATATTTAGTTATGTGTATGTGCTGTGTGTTCATTCAGAACCGAGGGTGGTTTACTAATCGATTTGTGTGGCTGAATGGGGTAGCTAAAAATCCGTAATTTTATTCGTTTGACCTTCTTAGTGGGTTTGTTGTTTTTGTGTGTTAATTTTTTTGTGTTTATTTGCTGTTGTGTGTTTTTCTGTTGTACCTGTGTGATTACTTTGTTTCTTGTAAACAAGTTTGTAAGGCTCGACTATTATGTCAGAAATTGTGTTTATCTGTTCGTTTATTATTCTCTGAGTTAGTGTTAGTTCTTAGTTTTCGCCCTAGATTGTTCGATGTTTTGAATGCTGTGTTTGCCAATTTATATTTTGCTTTTCCAGAATATGTCATAGTCGTCCAGCTATTATTTTCCTTTTCATTATTTCTTTTTGGTTCTCCATTTGTCCTTCTGAACTTATCTACTAGTGCTTTTTATATCCGTTGTTTGCAGCGATATAATATATGACCTCAAGTTCTCTCTTATATGCCTCTTGTGTAAGATGTGTTCTTTCAAGTCTATGCACCAAGTGCCTTAATGCTGCATTTTTATGCTGTTGGGGGTGATTTGAGGTATTATGTATTATTGTGTCGGTGGCCGTTGGCTTTCTATATATTTTATTTATTTATTATTTAAAGTCGACGACAAACTATGGTCGACTGCATAATATAAAAGATATATAAATATACAACTCAAAAGATAAAATTTAAGATATATCGAGCTTTCAACAATGTTATATTATAAACAAAGAAATATTAATGAACATTACTATTTAATTTCAGAATATAATAATAATAAGAAATATGAGCAGAAATAAGATCTTATGCCGAAATCTTATACTGGCGGAATGCATCAGATTCCGCTCAGCATGATTTCGGAATGCAGTGGATTCCAATCTCCCTGTTGGAATGCAACAAGATTCCAATCAGCATGTCATGGGAATCCGGCAGTGCTAAGAGTAGTGTAATGAGAATACGCCATCACAAGGCATAAAAAAGTAACATGACCTGTGTTGTTGGAATGCACCGGATTCCAATCAGCTCGATGCCTGACCCATAAGATTATACTGCCGGAATGCATACGATTCCGGTCAGTGACTCTTGAAAAAGCATGTTTTTTACGTTGTTGGAATGCACCAGATTCCAATCAACACAGTACTGTCTTGTTCCTTCTTAATGAGACATGTTGATAAATGTTCCTCCATCCTTAAGCGAGATAATTCCTGTTTTTTATCGAAGGAATAAAATTATGGCAAATTAAATTAGCTTGTATCTCTTAAATTAGATAAGCAAGTATTGCATTACGTATAGTGGCAAAAGTACATTCAAGACTGATGCAGCTATACAAGCCATTGTAGTGCGCGCACCAGATAAGAAGAGGATTATTTTTAGCAAAGTTTCGTCGACAAAGGGGTAAATAGAAAGGAACGTAGTGTCTGGATACTCTAGGGGGAACCGCAAAAAACAAGCGGCTGAGGAGGTCCGCGGAATCAATTTCTCCAATAATGAGCTTATGGATGAACAATACCCCCAGTCATATTCTCCGATTTTCCAGAGTGGGTAAGTTAATAAGAAGAAGTCTACTTCTGTATGGAGGAAGGTGGAGACTTGAGTCCCAATTAAGGCCGCGCAATGCAAATGTCATAGTTAAATCTTTTGGCTTCTTTATCAATATTTATCGTGAGGTCTACATAGTTGATTCCTCCGTCCTTTTCGGTTTCCATTGTAAATTTTATATTTTCGTGCTGCTTGTTGAGATACTCCAGTACAAGCTCTTCGCTATTAGTAGTTAAAACGCATATTATGTCATCCACGTATCTAGCATAAAATGACACGCCTAATTTGGACTTCAGCTCCTGTATGTACTTTTCTTCCAGATTTTGCATGAACACTTCCATAAGAATTGCTGGTGTGGGGCTTCCCATTCCAAGACCATTTGTTTGTCTATATATTTTATTGTTGAAATGAAAATAGTTTTGCCGTAAAGTGGTTCTTAGCGTATTTGTGATTTGCATACTTTTCACCTCTTTTTTTGTGGTATTGATGGATATAAATCTTTTATGTCAAGAGATACCAATTTGCTGTTCTTTGTTAGCTCTACGGTCTCAAGTCTCTCTGTTACTTCTGTTGTGTTAGCTATTGCATATTCGTTCCTTAGCTCCAGAGTTTCTTTCAATATCGTTTTTAAATATTTAGACAGTTTGTAACATGGTGCCGATTTGATGGGCCTCAGCCCAATCTATGTGCCATGTTAGAATCTACTATATTACACAAGAGGCATATAAGACAGAACTTGAGGTTATATATAATATCGCTGCAAACAACGGATATAAAAAAACACTAGTAGATAAGTTCAAAAGGACAAATGGAGAACCAAAAAGAAATAATGAAAAGGAAAATAATAGCTGGACGACTATGACATATACTGGAAAGGCAACATATAAATTGGCCAACTTCTTTACAAAATACAACACTACTACATCATTCAAAACATCGAACAATCTAGGGCGAAAACTAAGAACTAACACTAACTCAGAGGATCCGTTTAGCAGCCACGGCGTATACAAGCTTACCTGCGGATGCCAGCATAGTTACATAGGACAAACAGGACGGCAAATAAGAACGAGGTTCAGAGAACATATTAGAGATTACAACAAAAAAATACGGGATCCAAACATTATACCCGAGTCTAACTTCGCGAATCGCATGTTTGAGAATGAATGTTCCCCAGCAAACACCAATAAAACAGTTAGGGATCTTCACATACAAGCAAAAGGCCGACGCCTCAACGTACTCGAAAACATGGAAATCTACAAACAGAAAACATTCCACGGTAGAATAATAAACGAACAGACAAACACAATTTCTGACACAATATTCGAGCTTCTAAAACTTGTTTACAAGAAACAAAGTAATCACACAGGTACAACAGACACACACACAACAACAAATAAACTTAACACACAAAAACAACAAACTCAAAAGAATTTATGGACCCTTACGTCACAAAAGCACTCTTTACTGCCTTAGTTCGACCGATAGTAGAATACGCGTCAATTGTTTGGAACCCACGGTATCTGATTTACCGTGACAAGCTGGAATCGGTTCAAAAACAGTTCCTGCTTTTTGCGTTAAGTCACTTATCGTGGGATCCTACAAGGAATCCTCCATCCTAAAATAGCCGGTTGAAGCTTATTAAACTTCCTTCCCTTGAGAGCCGCAGGAAAACGTTGGGTGTATTGTTCATGCTGAAATTATTGGGAGGGATTGTGAATAGCCCATTTTTACTTAGTGAGATAATGTCCCTATGAGGCCATCAAGAAATTTTCAGCCAATCTTCCTGAGTACATGCAGATCCAATTTTGAAATGCACGAAGCTTTTCGTTGTTTGTGTCTGGATTTCAACAAGTACTACATCAATTTCGATATTTCAGACTCGCCTTTGTTAATAAAGAAAAGTATACTATTTAACCTAAATTCGAAAATGCTTATCTAATGCAAGGACAGGCAAATCAAAACGCATAAAAGTGTGATAAGATCATACGCTTAATAAATACATTACAAAAACGTAATGGTCACTGCGTCATCTACAACATACATTACATCTCACGAGAGCCCCCTACTGGGCAAACAGCTCCCTCATGAGCATTTCGCGTTGGCTCCTTTATGAGCGCTTCATGTCGGCTCCCTAATGGGCACACAGCTCCTTCCTGAGCAATTCTCGTCCTTCAGAGATCCTCACGACGGCTGCCTGCTTGGTCATACGTATAAGAATTGATGCACAACAATCTATTCTTCTTATAAATTTGTAGAATAAATGTTATTTATATCGCATATACTACATAATTTAAGTAAACTGAACATTTTGGCCTGTTTAAATTTTTAAATTAAATAAATAAAAAAGAGCGAATATATTTGGGGGCGCCGTGGGTGTTGTTGCGGCGCCCGGTGCTTGATCCCACCCTCAAATCCATGGCCACCGACGCACCTAATTTTTCGGTGGCCCTTTACCTCTGTTACCTATGCCTTCTAAATCAAAAGAATGCCAGCATTCCCATTTTAATTACAAAAGTTTATTCAAAATTCATTTCAAAATAGTTCATAGACTATGGATTCAACCAGGCATGCTTAACCAACGAACCGATATCATTTCGTTATGATAATTAACGTTAATAAACGAAACAAAGTCATTCCGTTTCGTTTATTAACGTTAAGAACGTCAAATTAACGAAATGATTTTGTTTCCGTTAAAAACGAGATACAATTTATCTTGATAATTTCTTTATCGATAATATTTCGATTTTCCCTGGATTCAACCATTTGCGATTGTCGTTAAACGTATACCGCATTCTTGAAAATGTCCAATACTATTATATATATCCGTACTAGAAAACCCGGCAGACGTTGTCCTGTCCTAAATTTGGCCAATCTGCATACACTTTAATAAGCTTTTTCCGTCTGACTCTGCCCTCCCACCCTCCCCCCTCTTCACTTTTTCCTAATCCTTTTATTCACTCCTCCCTCCGTCTTTTTCGCTTCATCTATCTCCATCTTCGTCTCATTCTATCTCTTTCTCAATCTCCTTCTCCATTTTCTCTTTTCTCAATTTCTTCTCATTCTTCTGCATCCCTTATTGCCTGTCCCAGAACGTGGTATGTATTTTATTCGTGTCCCAGTCCCACTCCGAGTCTCAGTCCCAGTCCTAGTCCTAATCCCAGTCCCAGTCCGTCTCTGGATAATATATTACTATGTACTAAAGCACTCATCAACAGCTTTCAATTGATATCCATATTGTATAAACACTGTCGAGGCATTCACTGGCCCACGTTTTGGCCTATATCTCGAGACCCTAGTCACCCAGGGGTATGAAAATTACCCTCTGCTAAAGCACTTATCCACAGCCTTCATTTCATACCCATATTCTATAAACACATTCTAGGCGTACCCGGGTACACGTTTTGGCCTAAATTACCCTCTAATAAAGCACTCATCAACAGCTTTCATTTGATATCCGCATTCTTTAAACACATTCTAGGGGTACTCGGGTCCACGTGTTGGCCTATATCTCGACACCCTAGTCACCCAGGGGTATGAAAATTACCCTCTACTAAAGCACTCATCAACAGATTTCATTTGATATCAATATTTTATAACCACATTCTAGGGGTACCCGGGTCCACTTTTTGGCCTATAGCTCGAGACCCTAGTCACCCAGGGGTATGAAAATTACCCTATACTAAAGCACTCATCAACAGCTTTCATTTCATATCCATATTCTATACACGTATTCTAGGGATACCCAGGTCCACGTTTTGGCCTATATCTCGAGACCCGAGTCACCCAGGGGTATAAAAATTACCCTCTACTAAAGTACTCATCAACAGCTTTCATTTGATATCCATCTTCTATAAACACACTCTAGGGGTACCCGGGCCCACGTTTTGGCCTATATCTCGAGACCCTAGTCACCCAGGGGTATGAAAATTACCCTCTACTAAAGCACTCATCAACAGCTTTCATTTGATATTGAAGGTGCCCATTTTGGGACACCAAAAAATGCGCTCTACACACACGCACACTTTCGCATACTTACTTTTTCCTTTTTTTAGTTCAATAAATGTCTTTTAGTTTTTAAATATAATTGTTTTATTTAACACTTAGTTTTACACATTTTTCAGTTCTTAGTTTTTAAGTTTAGCTTTGATTTTTCTAATTTCTATTCGTAGTTTTGACTTTCCGATTTTGTTCACGTCTCTGTAATATATTAATGCCGCTTCTCTATCTACCCATATATATATATTCCACGCTGCGTTGCCATTTCCTATCGCTGAATTAAATTGCCACTGCTGAGTGCAATTGGCATTGCTGTTCAGCAACAGCTGACGGCGATGCCACTTGCACGCAGGGGTGTGTTTTGTTTTAATAAAGCGGGTAACGCAGTGCGGTTATACCACCCTTCCTTAGAAAAAGAAGAATCTGACAAGTTGATCAGATTTGTCATATTCTTCTTGTTCTCATGACTTTCAAATTGTTTTGGTTGAATGAATGTATGATATTAGGGTGTTCCTCCCCCTTTTTCTCATTCGTTCAATCAGAACAATTTTTTCTTTTACATATGAAATTTTGTTAATATTAATGCAATTACTTACATGTAATTTGTTTTCTAATTTCTATTTCACTAATTTAATGTATAATATATATTTGTTACAAATAGTGCGTGCATATTAACATTTGGTTTTATTTACATGCAATTTGAAATTTTTGTTTTCGCATATTAATATAAATTTTAATTTGCGATTTCATGCTTCACTAACAGAGTAATGAAAATTTAAAATTAGTTACAAGATAGTTTGTAAATTTGTATGAGAAAAAATTATCAGTTTACCTTATTGATTCGGTTTTTGTGAACGGTTTTTTCCTTTTTATTTACTTCATCAAAAACCGTGACATTAACTCTATCAATTTTTGTGACTATATATGGTCCTTGGTAAATGCTTTCATGTTTATTTCTAGGTTCTTTTTGTATTACTACATTATCGTTTATATTAATAGCTAAAGGACGCGCCCTCTTATCATAAAGATCCTTATTTTATAAGCTTTTATTTACTTTCACTTTTGTTGTCTGTAATGGAATCTTGCAAGTTAAATTTGATACACTTCCCGGTGTCCGATTGAGCTGAAATTTTGCACACATGTATAACTCCGATGACAATGCAATATTACTTTGTTAGAATTCGATAAATTAATCGATAACACAGTTATCGGTAAAGATTTGTATTTACTTTGGCATAACAGCCTAAGTCCCATACAAACACGCCGGTACCTATACGTGGATTGTGATATTTGGACGTGGTGAATCACGTGTCACGCGAGGTGAATCTCATCGCTTGCGAAAAGCGGAGACACAACCCTCTGTTGTATTTCTGTGTATAACCAACATAGCTGAATTTTTAAAGCTGTTTAACCCTGTAATCTTTTCTGTAATTTATTTTGCTTTTGGAAAAATTACCTATTTGAAAAAAGCTGGCTGAAAAATATTGGCATAACAGCTTAAGTTAAATCAAGAATGGAAAATCTTTGGAAAATTTGAGCAGATGTGGCAATTTCGCGCATCCGTTGAACGAAATATTGACAATCTGCTGATCATCGCTAAGAAATTAGCGACATTCCTTCAACTAAGCAGCACTTTAGCAATACTACTGTTATTATTTGGCCGCTCAAACACACCCATATTAATTGTGCATTAAATCTAAAATATACAAATACACCATAATAATTTACACGGCCAAAGCCATAATAATTCACACGGGTCATCAATTCTTTCTCTGATTCAAAATCTGAACTACCAGCGCTACCGTCAACAGCTCAGTGTCATCACTGCCAGTAGCGCCAATAACACCAAACTCGTGCCTGACACACAAAAGTCGTTTCACTCAATAGCGCAAGTAAAATGTGCTACGCACTCTCTACTAAGAAGCGTCAAAAATTCGCTTGGAGTAATTTCGTCAATGAGCTACCATTGAGCTGGCACCGCATTGGCGCTGGCGCCATGCAATTTACATCACTAAAATTACGCGAATGCCCAGGCTCATGACTTCAATATTTATATTTACAATGCTTTAAACTTTAAATACACCTCTGAAGTTGCTGCGCATAAAATGTGTACTAATAAATTCCAATACGCATTATACGCAGATGTAACTGATATATGTGTTTTTGTTTCACCCCCTATACTTACATATATTTAAAGCTTTTATAAGAACAAGCTTCTATTACTTGTTAATAAAACGAACTAAAAAGTAAAAAATAAAATCAAAGAAAAAAAAACTTTTTTAAAAATAAGCTTTTATTATTTTGGTTAATAAAATTAACTAAAAAGTAAACAATAAATTGACTCTAAAGAAATATAACACTTTATAAGTTCATTGTAAGCTTAAACGATAATTAGGCTTTTTCGTCTGCGACAAAAAAATTCTATATTGTACATAATTATATATTTTTAACATTAAAACTTTACACCTAAATTATTAAATCTTACAGTTTATATCACAGTCCTAATTGTTCTAATAAAAGCGTGTTACATTGCGATAGCAAGAAAAGGAGATCCTAAATGTTCTTAATTATACCATCAAAATTTAACACGTTTTTTATTAGAACAATTAGGGCTGTGATATAAACTGTAAGATTTAATAATTTAGGTGTAAAGTTTTAATGTTAAAAATATATAATTATGTACAATATAAAATTTTTTTGTCGCAGACGAAAAAGCCTAATTGTCGTTTAAGCTTACAATGAACTTATAAAGTGTTATATTTCTTTAGAGTCAATTTATTGTTTACTTTTTAGTTAATTTTATTAACCAAAATAATAAAAGCTTATTTTTAAAAAAGTTTTTTTTCTTTAATTTTATTTAATTTTATGTTCATTAATTAAATCTTTTGCTAATTTATGCGTTTTTGTATCCTATATTTTACTTCTTTTGCATAATTTTCAACATTGTAAATTGGATCGATTTGTTCCTTTTGAACTTCATTTGGTAAGGTAACATTTCTACCGAATACTAATTCGTATGGAGTAAATCCATTATCAAAACTGTACTAGGAGTTGTATTATGCAAAAATGTAAAATATTTCAAAAAACGTCCCATTCGGGGAAGTTATCATTTAGAAAAGCTCGTAAATATTCATTAAACACCCGATGGTTTCTTTCAATTGTACCTAGGGTTTCATGATGGTAAGCTGTAGAAAAATTATGGTCGATTTTTAGGAGTTTAGTTAATTCAGAGAAAATTTCATTTTTATATTCGGTTCCTAAATCGGGTTTAATTGATTTAATTATGCCATAAATGAGGATGAAGCCTTCAAAAATGGCAGTTGCAATTGTTTTTGCTGTCTTATCAGGGATTGATATTGTAACTAGGTATTTGCTTAAGTCGCACATAATGGTAACCGCGAACCTATTCCCATTATTCGACTCAGGCAAAAGTCCTATTGTATCTATAACTACGACATCGAAAGGTTTGTAGGGTGTTGGTGTAAGCACCAAATTTTCTTTGGTTTTTGGCTTGACTTTATTCAAAAGGCATTTTTTGCAATTTTTGACGTATGTGGCAATATCACGGGTCATACCTTTCCAATAATATTTTGTACGTATTTTTGCGTAAAGCTTTTTATTTCCGCAGTGACCTCCTGATATCGGGTCATTGTGGTAAATTTCCATTAGTTTAAGTTTCTTGTCGTTGTCCGTAACTGTTTCGACAGGTTCTATTAATAGTATTTGTAAATTTTTTAAAATTGAACTCCCTGTACTTTTAAAATTTGAAATAGAAAAATATTTAAATAACTGATCATCTTTTTGCCATTCTGCTTGCTTAATGTTGTGTTTACCAGCTTCTTTTTCAAGCTTCAAAAGTAATTCATCTAATTGCATTATTTTGTTAGTACACACAATATTAAGTAACTCGAGTTTTATGTTTTAAATGCGCATATATTTTTAAATTGATTCTATCATTATCGTTGTCATGACATATTTGGCTTTTTATCCTATGGATTTTCTTGGAAAAATTATATGAAAATTTGTCGAATACCTGTAATTTAACATTTTCTTCGTTTATGTTTTCAACCGATTGTTGTAATTGTTCGTGACGTTTCGTCATAGACCTCGTCTGTACCGCTAAAATTTGATTATTGGAATTTTTAAGTTCTTGAATTGAAATTCGCGATAATGCGTCTGCACCTACGTTAGATTTTCCTTTAATATATTCTATGGTAAAATTATATTCGGACAATTCCAAACGGATTCTGGAAAGTTTCGACGACGGATCTTTCATATTAAATAGATAAACTAGTGGACGATGATCTGATTTAACTTTGAAGTGAGTGCCATAAATATATGCACGAAATTGCTTTATTGCAAAATATATTGCCAAAAGTTCTAATTCTATTATTGCTTTATTTTGTTCCGATTTGCTAAAGGATTTTTAAGCAAAACAAATTGGCAAGTCGTTACCATTATGATTTTGACTCAGTATCGCACCACACCCTAACTTTGAAGCATCAACCGTAATTAAAAATTCCTTGGTGAAATCTGGATATTGTAATAGTTTTGGAGAAATCAGACTTTTTCTTAGTTTTTCGAAAGCTAACTCACATGCCGTATCCCAATTAAATTCAACATTTTTTCTACTCAAACGATTCAATGGAGCTGCTAAAGAAGCGAAATTTGGAATAAATCTCCTATAATAATTTGCAAATGCCACGAAACTTCGGACAGCGTCTTTATCGCGTGGCTTAGGATACCTTTTAATTGCTTCAATTTTTGAATCGTCTGGTAGCAACCCATTTGCTGAGCATTTATGCCCTAAGAAAGTTACTTCAGGTCGAAGAAAATTACATTTTTTTGGGTTAAGTCGCAAGTTGAACTTCCTACAGGTTTCGAAAACTTTTTTCAGATTATTGAGATGATGTGCTTCGCTACATCCAATTACTATTATATCGTCTACATACATAAAGGCTTGGTTGGGTGAAATACCAGAAAATGCAATTGACATCATTCTTGAAAATGAATTTGGAGCTACGTTTAGACCAAATGGTAACACCTTCCATCGAAAAGCTCCGCGGTCAGTACAAAAAGATGTAATTTCTCTTGAATCTTTGTGAAGTGGGATTTGGTGAAAACCCGAAAAAAGATCTAAAGTAGAAAAGAATTTCGCACGGCCAAGGTTATCTAAAATATCGTCTACAAGTGCCAAAGGAAATTTGTCGGCAATTAACTTTTTATTTACAGCCCTAAAGTCAACGCACATTCTATACGATTTTTGGCCATTTAGGTCTTTTTTCGGTACCAAAATCAAGGGACTGTTATAATTCGAACAACTATTTTCGATCAGATCCTTTTCCAATAATTTATTAACTTGTTTATTTATTTCTTCGCGCTGCGAATACGGTAGGCGGTAATTTTTAATGTATACTGGCGTTGTATCGTTTAGTCTTAGTTTTTGTTCATAAAAATTGTTTATTGTCATTTTATCATTGTCTAGCGCAAAAATATCGGAATATTGTAAACATAAGTTAATAAGCTTATTTTCAGCATAATTAGGTATTTGTTTTTCTAAAATGCTTTTAAGTTCTTTGATACGACTATCTTGCTTTACCGGGTTATTGATTTTATAAACGTGATAATTAGAAAGTTTTTCTGTTTGGATGTTGCAGTTATTTACGTATTTTACGCTATTTGTGGTGTTTATTACTTTAATGATCGGATTACTAGTATCAACTATACATTTCGCTGTGAAAACACCGTCAGAAATCTCTTGAGAATCCACGAAAAGTGGTTCTGAGTCTTTTTCCAAGGCAAAAATTCTATAAACTTTGCAACGAGGTGGAATAACAAATGTATCGCTTTCCATTCCGTGAAGGATGGGAAGTGCGATCTTTTCATTGCCTATCCAGAAGGAAATGCAATTTGTTGCATAGCTGATATCGCCTTTATTTGTTTTTAGGAAATCCTTACCAAGTATTCCATCTGATGGAATGTTGAAATCATTGTCTACCACGTGCAACGTATGTTTGATTTAAAAATTTGAAAAGTGTAAGTTGGTTGTAAAAGTACCTAATGTAGAAACTGTATCTGTAGTTACTCCATTAATATTAATTATATCATTGCTATTAATTGACAAATTTTTATTAAGAGAAGAAATTTTAATTAACGAAATGTCGGCTTGTGTATCGACTAGAAATGTACAAAATTTGTTAGAGCCAGTAATATTTATTTGTATAAAATCGGAATAATTTAAGTTAAGACAATAAACGTTTTTAGAAGAAAAATTGTGATTGTCAGTTAGTAATTTGTCTCGTCCTCCCTCAGTGTTCGCTCCTGAGGGGTTTCCCTGTCCCCGTTATTATTGTGTTTCCGTTATTATTGCTAGTACGACTATTGTTGCTATTATTATTATTATTAGGCTGATTCCGATTTCCGCCGCCGGAACGGAAATTTTGCCTTTGATTGCCGCGATTGAAGTTGTTGCCATAGTTACTGTTACTAAAAGATGGTCTATTTTGGCTATAATTGTTAAAGTTACGACTTTGATTTTGAAAATTTCGACCTCGGTAATTACTTTGGAAATTTCTAAAATTGTTATTGTTCCGAGCTCTAAATGCTAGAACTTGACGTTCTTTTATTTCATTTGATTGTTCTACAATCAGTTTAGCTACTACGTCCTTGGAATCAGAAAAATTGGTTGAAGCAAGGATTCATTTGACTAAACTGGTTTTTGCATTCAATCGGCAAACGTTAAATGTTTGCTCGATGGCCATTTCATGGGCTTTGGTCTGAGTAATCCCTTCGATAATGAGCGAACGCTCTAAAGCGTCAGACAATTCCTCGACGCGTTTTGCAAAATCGGTGTAATTATTATTATTAACTTGCAAAGCTGCAATTTTTCCGGCCACAACTTTGGAGTTGTCGGGTTTTATACGGTTACGTAGTGCTATTTTTATATCGTTAACTGAAAGTACTTGAGTTGGTATCGCTTCTCGAGCTTTACCATCGAGTTTGGATTTAATATATGAAATACAAATGCTAGTTAAATTTTCGTCGACAAATTGTTCGATTAACTCAATTTTAGTAATGAAAGATTCGAGACCTAGGGGCTCACCGCTATAATTTTCACGCATAATACCAGCACATATGCCGATAAATGTCCTTTTTTCTTCAGGAGTCGCCATATTTGTATCGGAATTAGGAGGATTTGAAATATTTGTTTCCGGCAATTCCTCAAATCCGTGAAATTCTCCGGACAAAGAAAGTCTAACAACAAGGTTTTTGATTGTAATGGGCGAGTATGTGGTTGCGCCTTCGGAAACTGGGCTTTTAAAATCGAGATTTTCGGAATCGGAACTTTCGGAATTAAAATTTTTGGAATTGGAATCTGCATTTTTGGAATTTTCGGAATCTGAGTCTTGTTCTGAAATTCTGGGAACCACTTTTTGGTTTCTAAGGAACATATGTAGTAGGAAGCAAAGAAGAAATATTTAAACTAATTAAAGTCGAATTTGTAGAAATTGCTTACGAAAATTTAACAGAAATTGAAATTTAATTGAATGTTGATGTGAAATTGAAAGAATTATCCGGCAATTTAATGAAAGACTGAATATTTAATGATAAATTGAATGTATATTGAAGTAATTTAATTTAAATTGATTTCAAAGGAAAATATTTTATTTTTGTAAAAGGACTTGGCTGATGATACAGGCCGCACCGCTTTATTAAAAAGATCTCAATGTGTTTGTGCTTTTACGGACGCACCGTTTTTATTAAAATTGTATGGTTTTATTTTTATAGATACGGGCGCACCGTCTTTTCAAATTTGTAATATGAATATCCTCGGACGCACCGGGATTAAAAAAAATTCATTGGTTGTTTACGGGACCACCGTTTACGCAAAAAAAATCTTTTTGGTTAATTACGGAACCACCGCTTTAAATAAAAATTGTAATCATGTTATATTTTTGTACTGTTTTTGATGAAGCCCACTGTAGGGCGGAGTGGGACCAAAACTAAAATTGTGTTCGAATGGTTAATTATTAAGTTTGCCACCTTCCTTTGATGACCAATAACTAAAACTTATAAAATTTCCCGTTTTTGTCCGACCCTGACCCACAGTGCCTACCTGTATATTTATGCATATATCCATATGTTTGTGGAAAATTAAAATTAAAAAATTTTTTTTTTTGTAATTAGTGTAATTAGTTAAGTATGTTTTTTTTTTTTGTTATTTAGATTAATTAGTTGTAAATATAATGCAAAATAGTTTTGTAATTTTGAAAAGTATAAAAATTGGAAAAAAAATGTAATTTAAATGAATTTGTATGAAAATGTATGAAAGTAAAGAAATTTTTATTTCGCCATACCATCTGTCGCCTACTGTACCGCTGCTCTCTGCTTACTGTTCTGCTGCTGATGGCGTTGCTTTTGCTAAGTACTTTCCGCTATTTTTGGTCTCTTCTTGTGGTTCCGTTATGGGCGTTACTTGGCTAATGCCGTTTTTCAATATACATAAATATGTACCGTATTATGGTTCCGTTATGGAGTTGGCGTGGCTTCAGCCGTTTTTCGCCGAAAATTAAAAATTTTAGATTTTCCGTATGATTTTAATGTTTGTATGTAATTTTTTGTTCATTTCGCACACATTAATGTATGCTTTGAATTAAAATTTTCCATATTAATTTTGCGTATTTTGGTAATTCAATTTCCGTACTTTTCTAATATATATTTAATATAATTGCAATTTTCCATGTGTATGGTTTTTTGTAATTCAGGTTTTTAAATGTTTCAAAACTGGTGATTATTCCACCAGGTTTTAGGAATCCGTAAAGGTGTAATGTATGTTTGTAGATATTTTTCAAATTTTTGTATTTTTTGTGTGACTTTTAATGTCTTTAAATAAAATTTTTTTGTAGGTTTCTAAATGTTTTGTAAATTTTTTTTTGTAGGGTTTTCCTAAATTTTGTATTTTTTTTGTAATTTTTATAGTTTTTTAAAGAACATTTTGTGTAGTGTTGTTTTTAATTTTTTTGTAAAATTTTTGCATTTTTATAGTTTTTTTTTTGAATTTTTATTTGATTTTATGTTTTTTTTTTGTAGATTTTTTTTGGATTTTTATTTGTAACTTTTTTCTTTTTGTATATGTGTATTTTGTTGTAATTTTTTTATATTTAATTTTTCGATTTTTGCACTTTAATTAGTGCCTGCTGGGAGGCTTGAATGGCCACTCGCCGCATTTGCAGGCCTTCGGCCCACGGTCGCCATGAAAGGTGTCCATTTTGGGACACCAAAAAATGCGCTCTACACACACACACACTTACGCGTACTTACTTTTTCCTTTTTTTAGTTCAATAAATGTCTTTTAGTTTTTAAATATAATTGTTTTATTTAACACTTAGTTTTACACATTTTTCAGTTCTTAGTTTTTAATTTTAGCTTTAATTTTTCTAATTTCTATTCGTAGTTTTGACTTTCCGATTTTGTTCACGTCTCTGTAATATATTAATGCCGCTTCTCTATCTACCCATATATATATATTCCACTCTGCGTTGCCATTTTTCTATCGCTGAATTAAATTGCCACTGCTGAGTGCAGTTGGCATTGCTGTTCAGCAACAGCTGACGGCGATGCCACTTGCACGCAGGGGTGTGTTTTGTTGCGTAAAGCGGGTAACGCAGTGCGGTTATAATATCCATATTCTATAAACACACTCTATGGGTACCCGGGTCCACGTTTTGGCCTATATCTTGAGACCCTAGTCACCCAGGGGTATGAAAATTACCCTCTACTAAAGCACTCATCAACAGCTTTCATTTGATATCCATATTCTATAAACACACTCTAGGGGTACCCGGGTCCACGTTTTGGCCTATATCTCGAGACCCTAGTCACCCAGTCACCTATTCTATATTTCAAGTTAGATCAAACTTCACACGGGGTGCAAAACAAGTTCAAAATCGGTTCAATAGTTTAGGAGTCCATTGGCCTCAATTGTGTGACACGTGTTTTTTATATATTAAGATATGTATGAATACTAGCTTATATATACATATATATTTCTTTTCGTACGTTTAATTATTTCATTTAATCCCTCACACGCCTAGTATATATCTATCTATAAATCTTATAAAATAAAGTCGCTAAATGCCATGTATGCACATAACTTCACACAGAATGCTCCGATTTTAAAACGGTTTTTTGCATTTGAAATGCTACGTGAGATGGTACAGTTATTATAATTTGAAGATGTATATTATAGGGGCATGGCAAATTGCCAATATGTAGTAAAAAATCATAAAATTTTTGTTTACATAGCTATAACTCATAAACGGATGGAGGATTTAAAAACTCTACTTTTCATTAAAACTTTGAAATATTTACCTTCGATCTGCATAAAAAAAAATACTTGATTCCTTTCTTATATCAGCCAAATTGTTTAAACAAAAGTAACATTTTTACCAAAAAATGTGTTTGTGGCTGTTCTCTGTGAACTGTGCGCGCTAATTGATTTTGAGTGAGGATGATGCGACACATACATATGTACGTACATATACAGCATTCGCTGCGTTATTTAACTTCGGGTGTATGTTTATAGGTATGTATGGATGTACAACACTACATAGTAGAAAACAAAGTCGCTTTTTCTGCCCCTATGTCCATTTGAATGCTTAAACCTTTAAAAATACGCAACGGGTTTTGATGCGCTTTTTTTTAATAGATAAAGAGTGATTGAAGAGGAAGGAATGGATGGACATATTTGGCTGAAAATTTGTGGAGGGGTAGCTTAGAACCAGGAGACAGACATAGGAAAATTTTTATCCCGTTCTGGCTAGGGTCTTGAGATCAAAACGTGGACCTACGTAAAGCTGGGATATGTTTTGTACAATATGGGTATCAAATGGAAGCTGTTTATGAGTACTGTGGTGCGGGGTATTTTTCGTACCCGCGGGTAACTAGGGTCTCGAGATATAAGCGAAAACGTGGACGCGGGTACACCTAGAAAGTGTTTATAGAATATGGATAACAAATGAAAGTTGTTGATGAGTGCTTTAGTATAGGGTAATTTGCATACCCCTGGGTGACTAGGGTGTCGAGATATAGGCCAAACCGTGGGCCCGTGTACCCCTACACAGAGTTTATACAATATGGATATCAAATGAAAGCTGTTGATGAGTGCTTTAGTAAAGGGTAGTTTTCATACATATTGGTGACTAGGGTCTCGAGATTGAGGCCAAAACGTGGACCCGGGTACCCCTAGAAAGTGTTTATACAATATGGATAACAAATGAAAGCTGTTGATGAGTGCTTTAGTATAAGGTAATTTGCATACCCCTGGGTGACTAGGGTCTCGAGATATAGGCCAAAAGGTGGACCCGGGTACCCCTAGAAAGTGTTTATACAATATGGATAACAAATGAAAGCTGTTGATGAGTGCTTTAGTACAGGGTAAGTTTCATACATATTTGTGACTAGCGTCTCGAGATATATGCCAAAACGTGGATCAGGGTAACACTAGGATGTGTTTTTACATTATGGGTATCAAATTGAAGCTGTAGATGTGTGCTTTAGTACAGGGTAGTTTTCATACCTACTGGTGACTATTGTCTCGATATATAGGCCAACACGTGGACCCGGATACCCCTAGAATATGTGTGTAATATGAATATCAAACGAAAGCTGTTGCTGAGAGCTTTAAAGTAATTTTCATTGTGATATTCGATTTAGTAGCATCAACCTGGCAATACTGATAAATATGCATGCGAAGCCGAAATAAAGACATGAATTAATAATACCCACATACCTATTTACATACGTACTATTCGATTTGCCTGAAATTTGGTATATAAATTTGCCTATATTAGTATTTACAATCCTTTTTTCCGGGAAGTAGATCAGAGACGGACTGGGACTGAGACTCGGAGTGGGACTGGGACTCGGAATGCGACTGGAACAAAATAGATACCACCCTCTTGGACTGGCAATAAATGATGAAGAAGAATGAGAAGAATTTGAGATAAGAGAAAAAAGGGAATGAGAAGGAGACTGAGAAAGAGATAGAGTGAGACGAAGATAGAGATAGATGAAGCGAAAAAGACGGAGGGAGGAGTGAATAAAAGGATTAAGAAAAAGTGAAGAGGGGAAGGGCAGAGTTAGACTGAAAAAGCTTATTAAAATGTATGCAGATATACCAAATTTAGGGCAGAACAATGTCTGCCGGGTCTGCTAGTATAATATATAATTATGTCATACAAATTATCTAATGAAAAAACTATACGTAAAAAAAACTATATCAAGATTGTATTTATGTGTGCAAATGAATAGCTCTCGTATAAGGTAGTAGTTTCTCTAAATGTTGTTTTAAAACCAACATTGTTTACTTGCAACAAATAAATAAAAAAGAGTACCTATAGGTTCCTGCAAAAGATTCGCAAACGAGCTTGTTGTTGAAGCAATGTTTCGCCCCACCTAATAGCTGCAACCGATCACAAATTGTCATCAATATCCTTTAACGGGAGCCCAAGGAAACTTGCTGTTTCAACAGGGATGGACCATAATGAAAGGTGTGTTAGAGGCTTTGGTTCCACATTACAATTAAAGAGATGGTTGGTGTCATTTCGGGACACATTGCAAGCGGGGCATACATTTAGTATGTCGGGGTTGATTCTGGATATGTAAGAGTTTAACCTGTTACAGTATCCAGACCGGAGTTGAGCCAGAGTGACTCGCGTTTCCCTGGGGAGTATGCGTTTCTCTTCCGCAAGTTTTGGGTACTGTTCCCTGAGTACTGGATTCACCGGGCAATTCCTGGCATAAAGGTCCGACGCCTGTTTGTGGGGTTCACCAAGGACCTGCTTGTGTTTTCTTGCTTCATACGGCTGAGTTCTCAGGTGCCATATTTCCTCAAAATGCTTACGGAGATGACTCCTTAAGTCCCTAGGCGGTGTTGGCTCATCAATCAGATGTCTGTTGGGATGCCCAGGTTGCTGGGTATTCAACAGGAACAGATTAGCATCTCATTTCTCTCCCTGATGGGCAGTATTCTCGCCTCATTATGTAGATGGTGTTCTGGGGACATAAGAAGACAGCCCGTGGCGGTTCTGAGCGCAGTATTTTGGCAGGCCTGTAGCTTATTCCAGTGGGTTATTTTTAGGCTTGGCGACCAAATAGGGGACGCGTAGCATGCAATCTGCTGGCCAATTGCTTTGTAAGTGGTAATGAGCGTTTCTTTGTCTTTTCCCCAAGTACTGCCAGCAAGGGATTTGAGGATTTTATTACGGCTCTGGATTTTCGGTACAATTGCGGCTGCATGCTCACCAAAATGTAGATCCTGATCAAATGTCACACCCACGATTTTGGGGTGTAGGACGTCGGTAGCGTAGTACCATCGTCGTGGATGTTCAAAATGGTCGACATTTGGGACGACCATGCTATAAATAAGGTCGCGGAGGATTTATTCGGTGATAATGCCAGGTTTCGCGAGGCGAAAAAACTGGAGAGATCAGGGAGGTAGCCGTTTATTCTGTTGCAAAGCTCATCGATCCCTGAGCCTGGGCCTGTGGCGATTATTGTGCAGTCATCGGCGTACGAAACGACAGTAACTCCTTCCGGTGGCGAAGGTAGCTTTGATATGTAGAAATTAAACAAAAGTGGGGATAGGACACCACCCTGTGGCACCCCCTGTTTAATTCTTCTTGGTTTTGATGTTTCATTTCTAAATTGCACCGATGCCTGCCGACCACCCAGATGATTTGCGGTCCACCTTTTTAGACATGGGGGAAAAGTAGACCCTTCCAGGTCTTGCAGTAACGTGCCATGGTTGACCGTATCAAAAGCTTTTGATAGGTCTAGCGCTATGAGTACTGTTCTATGGTGGGGTTTTGATTTAAACCGCAATTTATCTGGGTGTTGATGGCATTTAGCGCGGTGGTGGTGCTATGTAGTTTTCTGAAGCCATGCTGATGGCAGGCTAGCTACAAATTTGCTTTGAAGTAGGGGAGTAAAATGGCTTCAAGCGTCTTGGCTACTGGCGATAGGAGAGATATCGGGCGGTATGACTCTCCTATGTTAGCTCGTTTCCCAGGCTTTAGTAGCGGGACAACCTTGGCCATTTTCCACTTTTCGGGTATGACAAAGGTGGAAAGAGACAGGTTGAAGACATGTGCTAAATATTTGAAACCCTCTTTCCCTAGGCTTTTAAGCATCGGCATGGCTATGCCGTCTGGGCCCACTGCTTTGGATGGTTTAAAATGACCGATGGTATCCTCAACCTCTTTGGCGGTGATGGTAATTGGTGACGCGCTGAACTTATGTTTATGTGCGTGTCTGTTGGCCATCCGTCTATCTTTCTCGATGCATTATATATTCTCGGCAGAAAGCACTCGCGCATTTTTTCGCATCCGTCAGCACTTTATCGCCAAAGGCGTTGGAAACTTTGTCATTGTGCCTAGACGGATTCGATAGGGACTTTACGATGGAACAAAATTTACCTACACCGGCAGAGTGGTTGCAACCGCTTAGGTGCTCGTCCCATTTCGCCCGCTTGTGTTAATCCACAAGCAATCTGATGCGTTGGTTTATATCCCTTATTTGGGGTCGCCGGGATCGAGCTGTCTTATAAGGTCACGTACTCTCGCTAAACTTGCGGCCTCTGCCGGGAAGTGTGGCCGAATTTCGGGAATTCTACCGGCGGGAATGAAACGAGCCGAGGCGGATTCAATGACCTTGCGGAAAGCACGCTCCCCTTGGCGGGCATCAGTTGGGATAGGGAGGGCAGCAAAGCGGTTGTCTGTAAAGGATTTGTATTCGTCCCACTTTCCTTTTTTAAAGTTAATGAAAGTGCGTTTTTCTACGATGATGAAGTCGGCGGAACGCTCGAGCGAAATAAGTATAGGCAGGTGGTCGGATGCCATTGTTACCATCGGCTGCCAGTTGACGCAGTTTACGAGTTCTGCGCTCACGATTGAAATATCCGACGAACTGAGACAGCTTCCTACCATACGTGTGGGGGCGTCTCCGTTTATTGTGCAGAAAGTCGTTTCTTCTATTTGATCCGCCAACATCTCACCCCTACTGTCCACCCGCAAGTTTGAATGCCATAGATCGTGATGGGAATTAAAATCGCCTAAGATAATGCGATTGTTTCCAGTGAGTACGGCGCTGATAGTAGGGCGGTATCCACTGGGGCAACAGGTGCCAGGAGAGATGTAGATGTTGATGATTTCTAGGTTTGCATCGCCCGACCGGACAGATAATCCTTGACGTTCTAAGACACTGTCCCTGCGGTTGATGTCGGGATCAAATATATGATATTGCACAGTGTAGTGTATAATAAACGCGAGACCGTGTCCATTTCTGCTCTCGCGATATTTTCTGTGGACATTATACCCAGAACAGGTCTGCAATGCAGATCTTGCTGTGAGTTTAGTCTCTTGAATCGCAGCAATGTGGATGTTGTGCCGCTTCATGAAGTCGACAATCTCCGTGATCTTCCCAGTTAATCCATTGCAGTTTAACTGCAGAATTCTGAAGTGCATAGGGGGAGACGTCGTCACTCTGGGAGTAAGTGACGGGTGACTACGCCGGGGTTGTGGAAGGCCAGGACGCGGCTGCTGTTGTGGCGCTGGGACTAGACGGCCTTGGGTAAGCATTGGGGTACCCGGTGTATTTGGGTATGCGGCCTGGCAACATGCCGCAATGAAACCCGTCGGGGGGTTGCCGTCGCGGAGACCAGAACATCTAGGAAAGTGGCACCGTCCATGGCAGGAGCTGCATTGGGCGGATGTCGCAAACGTATATATTTTGTGCTGGCAAACGGTGCAAAGGGATGTAGGGACTAAGAGTCTGTTTCCCTGACCTACACAATTGCTGCCGGAAAAGAGGGGGATGCAGACGGGGGCAGTGGCTGATGCGCGGCATTGCTCTCGACTTGACTATGAGTGGGAGCAGCCGTGTGAGTTGGTGGCGCCGTGGGGCGCGAGCAACAGCGGGTACTTGTTGTGGCTTGCTGAGCAGCGGGGCTGCTGGAAGGTAGGGGGGGCGGACGGACCCGAATTGGGTACGATACCTTCCCGGAGCAAGAGAATATGGAGCAGTCCCGCTGCAAGGAGCTGCTGGGAGGATGACAATTTGTGGGAGGGACGCAACAAATTAAATGGGTTTACACTGAAATGGCAGTCCTTGGTCGGGAAAAATCCCGAGTCGCTCCGGTACATAGAACCGACGGCCTTGGAAGCGTCGCAAACGAGCTCGCATACGACTATCGCCAGGAAAACTGGGAAAGTAAAATTTGTTAATGTATTTGTATTTGGTGGTTATAAAATATAAATTCTTGTTCCAATTCCTTTTTTTTTTGGTTTTAAAATAACTTTTCTGTGTATTTTAAAGTGAGTTTTCAGTTTTTTTGCAATTTTCACAATATTTTTAATTGTAGTACTATATAAATTGTAATATGTGTTTTGTGAGCGTTGCTTGGTGAAATATTAGGTTCAAAATTATTGGCTTCATAGTACATAGAGTACCAACAAGTTTTGTTACTTTGGACGACGCACGAAAAATTGGATCTTAAATACAAGCGCGCAATACGCCAACCAACAATCTTCGGATACCATTTATGATTATATTAGTAAAATGGTTTTCGAATTTCTTACACCATTTTTGTTTCATTTAACTATATTAATTTTTCTCTACCATGCAGGTATATAGCTTCTAACGATTTTCAGCAATGATTTATATAGGAATATGTAGGTATCCGTAGAGTGTGTTTACGAATTTAGCTATCATATGGCTATGTATGCCTATAATTATATTGTCGTATATGCATTAATATATGTGATTGTGTAGCCAAAAAAAAGTAAAATAAGTTAATAAGATCGTTCCTCATCTTTTGTATTTTGTATATATGTACGTATACTACACCATTTTCAGATTAAAATGGGAAACCTTCAATTAAAAATCAGATAATTCAGTTTAAAATTGGAAAATTTCAATTCAAAATCAGACTTTTCAACTTAAAATGAGAAAGCTTCATTTAAAAACGAGAATTCTCCATTTTATAATTGGATTGTTTACTTGAAAATGAGAAAATTTCGATTCAAAATAAGAAAACTCAATTAAAAATCAGATTAGGCAATTCAAAATAAGAAACCTTCATTTTAAAATAGGAAATATTCATTTAAATATAGGAATAGTCATTTTAAAATGAGAAAAGAACATTTGAAATTGAGAAACTTTAATTAAAAAATAAGAAAGTTTTGTTTTAAAATGAGAATATAATATCGTATGAGCTTAAGTTTTAAATGAAAACAACTATGCACAACAGCACCTCTCTAACGAAAAAGACATCAAGTACTTAGGCAACGAAAAATCAGATAATAATATTATTAATCGAGTAAAACAGAGCAGCAGTTCCAGGACAATCGTGCTTTTTGCGTTGAAAAATGGATAGAAGAGCGATTTCGCGTATTCTACCATGTAAGCACCTATTTCACGAGCACTGCATCCGTTCTTTATTGAACAGGGATGACAAAATATGCCCAATTTGTCGCCAGGAAATAGATGGTATGGTCAAATGCAGACAAGCTAAAATCTTTGTATACCTACATATATGTATTTATATACATATAATTTTTCAGATACCGAAGAATTTTCGAGAAAAGTTTATAAGAAAAACTCAAAAACAAGAGGCGGCTGCAAACCCAAACTTCTTTCTCGGGAACAAGTCGATGTCATGGTTTCGTGGTTAGAGCAGAACTATAGTATTAACCTTGATGTGTTATAATTAGCGTCAATGCTCTATGTCACTCTAAAAATGAGAACGCTGTAGGTAACCATTCAGGTGGACGATCGCAGGTGTTACGCCTTGGCCCTTATTCGCCCATGATCAACCTTATTGAGACCATTTGGGCTAAGATAAAAACATATGTTAAGAGTCACATGACCATTCCCAGTGCAGGACTTGGAATATTTGGTGTACGGAGCTAAAGTAACCATAACTGGCGGTGATTGTGTACGAGCGTTTCACTCATCCATACAAATGCTGTAGCTTTAGAAAATATGCCTGTAGGAAATTAGTTATAGTCAAATTTTTTTAACATTTTTTTTTCTCATTTTCAATTGGTGGATTCTCGTTTTCAAATAAAAAGTTTTGTTTTTGAAATGATATTTTCTTATTTTTAAATGAAATATTCTCGTTTTCAAGTGGCTTGTCTTATTTTCAAATAAAGGTTTCCTATTTTGAAATGAAACAATAAGGGGACTCATGTAACCGTATAAATGCCTTATAAAGTGTGTAAACGTATAAATTTATCTAGTTTACGCACGAGCTGTCAAATTTTGTATGAAAAATCATTTACACAATTTGTATAAATTTACACGCACATTTCATTGTGTAAACGCGGTAAACTCAAAGGAATGCAACCTTGCAGACATAACAGCAGGCATTTTCATCAGAAATCTCCAACATCAGCAAGTAAAGACGTTTTAGTTTTGATTTTTCACTTAATCTTGGCATTTTTTAATTTGCATAACAATCAAAAAATGTTGTTCGACAATAATACAGCTGATAAACAATCAAGTTTATCAAGAGTATTACTAGGTGCGTTCATATAACAGCGTGTGTAAATGGATATAATTTTACACCTTATAAGTTTATATGCTATCATGAGTCCCCCTAATCTTATTTTGAAGTGACTATTCTGATCTTCAAATGAAAGTGTCTCATTTTAAACTAAAGTTTTCTTATTTTAAATTTACTATTCTGATTTTCAAATGAAATTTTCTCACATTAAACTGAAGCTTTCTCATTTTAATTTGTCTATTCTGATTTTCAAATGAAGTTTTCTTATTTCAAGTTGAAGTTTTCTCATTTTAATATGAAAATGGTGTAGACTAAGTGCTATTTTTTTGTAGTAACTAATTTGTTGTGGGTTTTGCAAAAAAAAAGTTTATTGCACGTCACTTTTTATATTGGGTGTATAGATGTCTTATATGTTGTCATAGTAGTAGTATGACGTAGTACATGTATTGGTCACATATATAGGTATAAGTTTACAAGTGTTGTATATTACTTTTTTTATTTCCTATTAATTATAAGTAATGAAGACGGAAAAATATATGTATGTATTTGAAATATTTCAAAATGCTTTGTTCTTTAACCAACTCCTTTTCCTGCCTCTGCTTCATTTTCTGCTGATACCCAACTTTTCTCTTGGTTTTTTATATATCCTCACAGGAGGTTTAAAAAGGATATTGTACATGCATATACATCTAGGTAGGAAGTAGGAAATTTTCGAAGTGACTTTTGTCAGTGAAAAATCAAATTCTTAAACAAAAAAAATCGTCTTCGAATGAACTGGAAAACTTGATTTTACTGATATTGGATTTGTCGTCTTTGTTTTAGCGTAAATTGGAATATAATAAATTTGCCTTACCGTTTACGCTATGGACAGAACTTATCCACTGTGTCGGTAGTGTTGTGCTGTTGACTAATATTACCCTTTCCACTATGTGTCGGAATCTCTCTTGGCGTTGGATGCGCTTGATTATGATGAGGTGATTTGTGTGACTGCTGATGATGATGATAATGCGTACTCATGTGGTGGGAGTTATGATGCTGTGTCGGTTGAGCTGACTTAGGAGTTGACAATACATCGACGAGACTTTCAATGGCAGCGATCTCTTGTTCCGAGGAAACTATTTCTTCCAGACACTGTACGCCGTTGAACTTTTTGAGTGCGATCATGTCACAGTTTTGATAACGTCGGTTGAGTCAATTGCCCAGTTGAGGCTGTGGTCCGCTTAGGTTTATAGATAATGTAGACCTCGTGAAATATTGGTTTACACGCCTAACGCGATGGTACCAGCTAAGGCGCTTGCGAAAACACTTGGCTGAAATATTTGATATGCGCCTACGCGAAGGTAATTAGTGGCGTGGAAATTTTTCCTTTTTCCTTAACTTGGAACAGTGGCCTGAGAATTAATTGGGTCACGAGTGCAACAAAATCAACGAATGTTATTTTCTTTTTATATTTATGCCACATTAACACTGTTATTAATCATTTAACGTTCAGGTGCATAACACCGCAGGCAATACCATCAACATCATCCACCCAGCTGCATAGCTGTGCCCCCCTATTGAATTACCTGGAAACGAAAATGTTCCTTGCTTAATGCAAATCCGAAAATGAATTGTTTAGTTTGGGTTATAGATCGGGTATTTCCTCAGCCTCTTTCCTCTTTCATGAATCATCCAAGTAGGTACTAGTAAATCGAAGACTTCGCCGCTGGTGGCAACCAATATTTTTTATTTCAGATCGGGCAAGTTCTAGCAAAATGAACCTTCCTCCTTACCCAGCCAAAACGAAAAAGAGAGCTATCAAGAAGACCACCAAGCAGCCAACTTCCGTATCTGGTTCCCACCGATAAATTGATACCCCGATATTCTGTCGAAGCGACTCGAATTGTTATCGCTATATCGCTTTGTTCAACGAGGCCCATATCCCTGTCACACATGCCCTGTTCAGATTTCAAAGTCGTCATGTTGATGATACGCGTAAGGGATTCAGAGGCAACTTTTATGTCGTGAGAGAATTATGCGCATTGTGTTGATTCGTTTTGCCTTTGTCATCTCCTTTTGACAATTCCTATGCCAGTCAGCTGATGATATGGAATTCTTGGCGATGCCACCCGCACGAAATTAACACAGAAAGTGTTTAGCCACCCCAGGCGACCATGAGTGAGGGTGAATCCTAACCTTTTTACCTATCACTAGCCAACTAGTATGTTTCAAGGGTGAATCTCCCAAGTGGACCATAACATTCTATAAACTTACATGCAAACATCTATTAACTTCGCTGCCATCTGGCGAATGTTAGCAACTGCCGGTAATGCAATGTTAGTTCTAATCAAATATGCACAATAGTGCCATAGTATAAATTGATTTCTTTGTGTGCTCAACATCGTTTATTATAAGCTTTTATTTAGTTTCACTTTTGTTGTATGTAATGGTATCTTGCAAGTTAAATTTGATACACTTCCCTGTGTCCGATTGAGCTGAAATTTTGCACACATGTATAACTCTGGTGACAATGCAATATTACTTTGCGAGAATTCGATAAATTAATCGATAACACAGTTATCGGTAAAGATTTGTGTTTACTTTGGCATAACAGCCTAAGTCCCATACAAACCCGCCGGTACCTAACCATGGATTTTGAGACTTAAACGTGGTGAATCACGCGTCACACGTGGTGAATATCACGCTTGCGAAAAGCGGAGACACAACCCTCTGTTGTATTTCTGTGTATAACCAACATAGCTGAATTTTTAAGGCTGTTTGACTCTGTAATCTTTTCTGTAATTTATTTTGCTTTTGGAAAAATTACCTATTTGAAAAAAGCTGGCTGAAAAATATTGCCATAACAGCTTAAGTTAAATCAGAATGGAAAATCTTGGAAAATTTGAGCAGATGTGGCAATTTCGCGCGTCCGTTGAACGAAATATTGACAATCTATTGATCATCGCTAGGAAATTAGCGACATTCATTCAACTTAGCAGCACTTTAGCAATACTACTGTTATTATTTGGCCGCTCAAACACACCCATATTAATTGTGCATTAAATCTAAAATATACAACTCAAAAATGACTCCGGTTGTTATGTCCGCAGAATTTATTTGGTGCAAATGCACCATAATAATTTACACGGCCAAAGCTATAATAATTTGCACGGGTCATCAATTCTTTCTCTGATTCAAAAGCTGAACTACCAGCGCTACCGTCATCAGCTCAGTGTCATCATTGCCAGTAGCGCCAATAACACCAAACTCGTGCCTGACACACAAAAGTCGTTTCACTCAATAGCGCAAGTGAAATGTACTACGCACTCACTACTAAGTAGCGTCAAAAATTCGCTTGGAGTCATTTCGTCAATGAGCTACCATTGCGCTGGCACCGCATTGGCGCTGGCACCATGCAATTTACATCACTAAACTTGCGCGAATGCCCAGGCTCATGACTTGTTAATCCAGATGGTGAAAACGAAGACTCAAACGAATGCAACCTTGCAAACAACAGCCGTCATTTTCAAAGTGTAAAAATTCTGTGATACAACGAACGCTAACGCGGTTAGGCTGTTATCGGTAAGTGTTGCATACTTTTCTGCGCACTTGATTTTGTTTTACAGATTTTTGGCGATGAAATTTTAGCTAAGCGAAAGTTGGAATATTCAGGTATGTCGCAGAATCCGACTCGGATTTCATTTTTGTCGGAAATGAAAACCGATATCTGTTCGAATTGGTGTCGCGAATTTCGATCGGATTTGGGGTTTTCCGCAATTAAACAGAACCGATATTCGCATCAGCTGGGTTTTGTTTCACTTTTGGTATTGTGTGTAAAATTGGTATTTGGTTGCAAATGCTAATAAAATTAATTAACTTATGCTTTTTTTCAAAGATTTATTTGCAAAAACAAAACAAAAAATAAATAAAGAAGAAATATGACCACTGTAATTGCTTTTTTAATTATCCAAGAGAAACGGGATGCGAGAGTGAACGACGGCGCTTAAGGGACCACACAAATCCTCTAGAACTTCCGGAGTCTGTGTAAGCGCAAAAAGCATTAAATATATATGTATGTCGGTCACTATACTAAGTTTGACGTTTGTAAAAAGCCGTTTTGAAGCTATTCGTTGAATCAGCTATAATTGTCTAATTGCTTAATACAACTTGTGAACATTTTGGATCTTTCATGAAATCAATCCTTCTTCCATACATACATATTAAAGGTTTATTTTTATACCAAGTTCAGAAAATTTATTCCTTGCAGATTTGTGGCCCATTATCGTTTAAGCAATGTTGCATTTGCAATGGTGCTGAATACCATTGATAGGTATATACCTCCAACATCCATTCCTTCAATTTTGAAGCTATGCGCTTTGCTTCGATTCCTAGCAGAAGGATCGTATCAACGTTCTGTATGGAACGACATTAATATAAGTTTGGGCAGAAGTACCACATCTGAAACCTTGACACGAATGTTAAGAGTTACAGAAACTAATATTTGTCGCCAATGGGTCAGTTTAAAAATGGACGAGAATGAAAAAAGACAAACGAGGGACTATTTTTACCGCAAATATAAAATTCCTGGCATCACAGGATTTATCGATGGTACCCATATTAAAATAATGAAACCTCATACCAACGAACATTTATTCTTTAACAGAAAGGGCTATATCGGACATCTAGACTACTGGGCGATTCAGGATATGCCATCGAACCGTTTTTGTTGATACCTTATCGCGACCCTCCGTATGCATCTGAGGAATACAAATTGAACATGGCACTTTGCTGGGGACGGAACATAATAGAACGGAACATAATAGGAGTTTTGAAAAGCCGATTCCATTGCCTACAAGTGACCTTGCATTATCAACCTGAGAAAGTAGTTAAAATTATAAATGTTTGTTGTGCACTACATAACATCTGCCGGCAGTATAACGTCGAGTGGAATGAGAATGTAAATTTGCCTGTATCCCAAGATACTAATGAAGATGCTTTAATATTGCAAAACACCAATATGCAAAATGAGGGCCGAAGAATAAGAGATGAGATTGCTAACAGTCTTTAGGAAATATCGCCATCAGTGTACGTACAAAAGATTTACAACTCTTATATAGACATAACATGACTCCAAAATTCATTAATTTATTTAAATAAAAATGATTTCATATATATAAAAATTAAATGCACTATTCACGTAAGCGTACTTATCAAGTAATGCACTTAGGTGGTTATATTTTTTATTCTATTACAAAAACAAAACACACTAGAGAAAACTAATTTTTGAACAGATAACTTCATAAGCAGGGTGGCGTGAATAGCCGAAACGTCTTCATTGTTGTACACATTTTAAGTTTATTTTTACTTAAATATATATAGTTGTGTTCAAAAAAATTGTAGCGAAATCCTAATGTATAGCTTGAAAACTATCTTTGTTTTTTGTTTTTTTAACTTAAATAATTTTCATTTAAAATATAGTGGAATAGCAAATAGAAAGCACATAAATAAAAATTTAAAGCTAACAGGCAGTTCTAGAAAGTAAATCGAACTTCAAAAAAATTTCATAACAATTTAAAATCTTTTATTCAAAACTTTTACACAGTTTTCTAAAATGCAGTTTTGTAGTCCATCAAAACAAATTGCAAGTTTACAGACGGTATAAAGTACCATTGATTTTATAGAATTTTTTTGCTGAGGGTGTTGCGTGTTTTCTTCCATATAACGCATGAACAAAATATGCATTTTTCACAAAATATGATCAATATTCCTATATTTTGCAAAATGTTACAAATTTCTAATTCAAACAAATGAAAACGTTAGCATTTACTTCACCGTTTTGTTTCCGATAACAAAACCAATAATCTCGGTTTACCCGACACCTGAAATCGATAAACAAAAAAATTCGAACATTAAAATCGATAAGGTCGAATTGCGCGACACCTAATGAAAAAAATTGACGGATTGAAAACCGATACCGAGAATATCGGATTCTGCGACAGAGCCGATTAGCCGTTTTTTTATACACGCGTATACAATTACGTTTGCGCTGGAAAAAACGCATATCCTCGCTTAGATAATGCTTAGGAGACCCATCTAGCGGCAGTGGTTAAACAACTAGCTACAGCTACAGGGTGTACCGAAAAGCGGAGACACGACCCTCTGTTGTATGCCTGTGTATAACATATAGCTAAATCAGTTGCCATGAATTCTGGACGCACATAGAATACATAGAATTAGTGTATAGGGTGAAACAAAAACACATATTTCAGTTACATCTGAGTATAATGCGTATTAAAATTTAGTAGTACACATTTTATGCGCAGCAACTTCAGAGGTGTATTTAAAGTTTGACGCTTAGCAGTCCATATAAAGTATAAGCGTATAGACGTTTACGTTTAAAAAAAAACACGGCTATTATTTTAAAACAGATTTAACCCACAGAGCAGAGATCTGCAATGAGTAGTTGTAAACTAAATGCGACATAGGCAAAGTCACAATAAAATATGATTTTAAGTTAGTTAACACTGTTTGACACAATTTTATATGTACTCTCTGTCAAAAATACTTCAACTAACTTAGTCACATTTTATTTCGATTGTGAATATGCCCCAATATATTCGGATCATGATATAAATAATCGTGTACTCATACTCAGTCAGGGTTATTCAAACGTAGCGATTCGTATCAGTAATTTGGTTGAGAGTCTTTTTTTCATCCTGACACCGCGTTAGCGTTGAACGCGAAAGATCTGACAACCGAAGGAAGATGCTGATATCCGAAGTGAAGCTACTTTTGACAAACACATACGATATGTTTTCTCGAAAATCTGTATATTCATATGTATGTATTTAACGTTTTGTTGTTGCAAGAACACGTGAACATGTGTATGCACATATATACAAATTCATTTGAATGAGTTTAACAACGCATAGGGCGCATTCCAAAAGCAACACTGCTGGCGAAGTTGATTAGTGATAACTTCTTGAAACGCAGAGTTGCAACTTTATGGCAAATTAGTGAGCATAAAAATTTTCCGCTCCATTCACTCAACGTTTTTATCGATGGGTTGTTGACAGTTGGCTCAACGTATCGTTTCAAAAGAACAATTTCTTTCACTCATTTCATACGAAAACAAACCAAACACGAGAATAGTTCGCGAGAGACCGTTGTAGCTTGTATCCATATACATCATAGCTTATACTTACACAATAATTTTTGTATGTAAACGAATAGATCAGATTAGCTGCTCTTGGTTGTTTTATACGTACTCATACTCAAATTGCTGCGGATATATTAGAGTATCAAAAAAGTTACCTGATGCCGATCTCTGCCACAGAGAAAATTTGTTGGTTATGAATGTGGATTTTTTCTGATTTATTATTAGTATTTATGACCCAATGCCAAGGTGAGCACGTGCCGAGGGCTGAATGATATGAGGGTGTATAAAAATTTCATATCGCTAACGTTACGCCTCAGGGTACCAGGGCGAACCCTGTTGTACTGAAGCCCTTATCCCTTTACAATGGACCTCTGGGGGGATGGACCGTTTTTGTCCTATACTCGTGGGAACAAAATGAACAATAAAATTAAAGAAAAAAAAACTTTTTTAAAATTAAGCTTTTATTATTGCTTAATAAAATTAACTAAAAAGTAAAAAATAAAATTAAAGAAAAAAAACTTTTTTAAAAATAAGCTTTTATTATTGGTTAATAAAATTAACTAAAAAGTAAACAATAAATTGACTCTAAAGAAATATAACACTTTATAAGTTTATATCACAGTCCTAATTGTTCTAATAAAAGCGTGTTACATTGCGATAGCAGAAAAAGGAGATCCTAAATGTTCTTAATTATACCATCAAAATTTAACACGTTTTTTATTAGAACAATTAGGACTGTGATATAAACTGTAAGATTTAATAATTTAGGTGTAAAGTTTTAATGTTCAAAATATATAATTATGTACAATATAGAATTTTTTTGTCGCAGACGAAAAAGCCTAATTATCGTTAAAGGTTACAATGAACTTATAAAGTGTTATATTTCTTTAGAGTCAATTTATTGTTTACTTTTTATTTAATTTTATTAACCAATAATAAAAGCTTATTTTTAAAAAAGTTTTTTCTTTAATTTTATTTTTAACAAATTATCTATAATATAAAATAAGTCGGGTTTTCCTTCCTGACGCTATAACTCCAGAACGCACGAACAGATTTCCACGCTTTTGCATTTGTTGGAAAGGTCTCGGGCTCCGTGAGGTTTATATCAAAGAAAATTCAGGATCGACGCACAGAGTCTCGAGATATAGGCCAAAACGTGGACCGGGTACCCCTAGAATGTGTTTATAGAATATTTATATCAAATGAAAGCTGTTGAGTGCTTTATTAGAGGGTAATTTTCATACCCCTGGGTGACTAGGGTCTCGAGATATAGGCCAAAACGTGGACCCGGGTACCCCTGAATGTGTTTATAGAATATGGATAACAAATGAAAGCTGTTGATGAGTGCTTTAGTAGAGGGTAATTTTCATACGACTGGGTAACTAGGGTCTCGAGATATAGGCCAAAACGTGGACCCGGGTACCCCTGGAATGTGTTTATAGGATATGGATATCAAATGAAAGCTGTTGATGATTACTTTAGTAGAGGGTAATTTTCATACCCCTGGGTGACTAGGGTCTCGAGATATAGGCCAAAACGTGGGCCCGTGAACGCCTAGAGAGTGTTTTTACACTATGGGTATCAAAGTGAAGCTGTTGATGAGTGCTTTAATACAGGGTAGTTTTCATACCTATTGGTGACTAGGGTCTCGAGATATAGGCCAAAAGGTGAATCAGGCTAACTCTAGGATGTGTTTTTACATTATGGATATCAAATTGAAGCTGTTGAGCAGAGTAAGTTTTATGGCGCTGGGTGACTAGGGTCTCGAGATATAGGCCACAACGTGCACCTGGATACACCTAGAATATGTTTTTCCCATTATGGGTATCAATTGTTGCTGTATGCTTTAGTACAGAGTAAGTTGTACACCGCTGGGTGACTAGGGTCTCGAGATATAGGCCAAAACATGGACCCGGATACCCCTAGAATGTGTGTGTATTATGGATATCAAATGAAAGCTGTAGCTGAGAGCTTTTAAGTAATTTTCATTGTGATATTCGATTTAACCGCATCAACCTGGCAAAACTGATAAATATGCATGCAAAGTCGAAATAAAGACATATTCGATTTGCCTGAAATTTGGTATATAAATTTGCCTATATTAGTATTTACGATGCTTTTTTCCGGGAAGTAGACCAGAGACGACTGGGACTGGGATTAGGACTAGGACTGGGACTGAGACTGAGACTCGGGTGGGACTGGGGCTGAGACTCGAAATGGGATTGGAACAAAATACATACCACCCTCTGGGACTGGCAATAAGATATGAAGAAGAATGAGAAAAACTTGAGAGAAGAGAAAAGAGAGAAGGAGACTGAGAAAGAGATAGAATGAGATGAAGATGGAGATAGATGAAGCGAAAAATACGAAGGGAGGAGTGAATACAAAGATTAGGAAAAAGTGTAGAGGGGCGAGGGCAGAGTTAGACGGAAAAAGCTTATTAAAATGTATGCAGATAGACCAAATTTAGGGCAGAACAACGTCTGCCGGGCCTGCTAGTTTTAATAAAATATAGCTAAACAAAAGCACTACGCCCAAAGCTCGCTATTACCACGAATCCCCATATTTACAACCAAATCTTTATTCAGAGATTTGGACTCCAAATAAGAGAGAAAAAGGGACATGTAAATAAAACCATCAATTAGGAATAACACTATGAGACACGATCAACTTTTTTTCTGGGTATTGGACAAAACCAACCTTTTTGAGGAGATTGAGGCTTAAGTATAAAAAGTACTATCTCCGTTTTCTTAAGTTAGCCTCCAAAAAATATATATCGGCTTTCGAAGTTCGAAATTTTACATTTCGAAATTTAATTTTTTTTTGTTAACGCGTTCAGCAAATTAAAAAAGTAAAAATGTGGTCGTAGTCCGCTCTTTTCCATTATTTGACGGGCTGAATTCTTTTTTTGAGAAATTTAGCATAAAAGCTGTTATACGAGGTGAAAAGTCAGAACTACGAAAATATGAAAAACCTCATATTTCCGAATTTTCGCTACACATATCAATAATCTTAGTATTGCTGTGAAGGTGGTTAAATGGCCTTTACTTTGATATGCATATATTTAAAGAAAAAATTGGCAAAACCCCTGTTTAAAAGAAAGAATTCCTTTTTTGCCAAAAATGTATTTTAACCAACACAATTTCTAGCTGGTAAAACTATTGAATATTAAATAAATCATAAACTTGCATTAAATATGCTATTTTCAAATTAAAGCACTGCGTTTTTATACTTATGAGCTCTTAACAGTACTTATGTCCACTGTGCTCCCCAACAACTTATGACGATCATCTATGCCATGGGATTCAAGGGGTTGTGTAGCGCAATATATAGCTTCTCCAACCCAATTGTCAACCTCACCTTCGAGCGGCGAATCCCGTTTCACTAACAGACGAGGCTCTGGCGACCCCAAGCTCCTCATGGAACTTGGGGGTGGGGAGGGAGGGATGGCCTGAAGGTTTAATGTGGCCATATAAATCGTTCCCGAGATGGTCGGGCCAGCACCTTAATGGTGCTGTGTTACCGGAGCGTATCGGATCTGTATCCGAAAAAGGACCATCACATCGATAACACTCCCCAAAGCCTTCGGGGAGTAACCTAATCGCTACAACAACATCATGTATACCATGATTTAAAGGCGTGTAAAAACGACAACTAAACCAGTCCCTACATAAAAACTTTGTACAATTAAATGAAATAATGCTTGACTACACTGTAGAACTGCAGTTAAACTTGCGTTTTGTTAAGTTAAATTTATTAAAAGATATACATATTACAAATGATTTTACATATTGTTTGAAACAAGATTATTTCCTTAATCTACACCGTTACACAAATAAACAAGCAGGCGGAGGATATTTTGTACACGCAGCTTGGCAAAATGTCCTTTGGCACTGGCAAAATTTACATGCGACTCAGAAAAAGAAGTCCCGAGGATAAAAACCCTAACACGCTAGAGGTGGGCGAAGTCGAAAAGGACCTCAAAAGCCTAAGGGGAAAAAGACAGGTGGAGGTCCCCGACGTCACCACGAACGTGCTAGAAGAGGACCAACCGCTAAATGGTGCTGTGACTCGCACAGAGGAACACCCGGCACAACAGTCACGAGAGGCTGAAGGGGGCCTCGAATACTCTAAACCAAAAGGGCTAGGGGAGGACGACGACGTCAAGACGAAGGTGCTGAAGGGGGACAAACAGCCCAATGGTGCTGCGAGTCCTACAGATAAACCTCCAACACAGTAAAGTGGCGTCGAGCGAACTCCTCCTAACCCCTGAGGAGGGTTCGTTTGACGTGGCGCTTATCCAGGAGCCGTGGCTCTCATCGGGAGGAAAGGTTTCTGGACTTATCGCGCGCGGGTTTGGCGTTTACTACGCGCAAACGGAAGGACGGGTGCGAGCTGTAGTAATGGTAAGGAAACAGCTGCGTTCATATATGCTGCCTAATTACACCACTTAGGATCTCGTAGCGGTGGCCGTTGAGCAAAAGAATAAGCAGGCATTTGTCATGTGGCCCATGCTGCGGAGGTTCCACCGATGGGGTGCAAAAGGCTAGTACAGGAGGAAGGGCGCAAAGGGCGGTTGGTCATAGGCGCAGATGCAAATGCGCACCAAAATGCGTGGGGAGGAGCAGATACGAACGAGAGAGGCGAATCTCTGTTTTGTTACATCCTGCAAACCAATTTGCAGATAGCCAACAGGGGAACTGTCCCTACATAAATTGGTCCAACATCCAGCAATGTTCTGGATATTACATTGAGCTCCGACCGTGATATATCAAGGTATGATTGGATGGTTCTTGATAGACCATCCTTCTCCGACCATGCGTATATCAGCTTCAGCATCCCCCTAAAGAGGGTAGAGAAGGGAGGAACCTTTAGAAACCCTAGGTCAACGAACTGGACTAAATTCCAGAAACATGTAGAAACAAAACTGGGACAACCCAAAGAGGTTGCTAATGTAGAGGAACTAGAGGAGTCGAATGAATTCCTAACAAGGACTCTTATGACTGCGTATAACAAAGCTTGCCCTCTAAGAAGATTCAGAGGAAAAGCAAAGCCGCCATGGTGGAGCAATGAGCTGAGTCTTCTAAGAAGACAGGTAAAAGAAATGTTTAAGCTCGCAAAGACCGCGGAAAGCGAAGCGTGTCGGGGCGAGTACAGTGATCTACTGAGGATCTACAAGCGTGGAATTCCCAGGGCGAAGAGAAACTCATGGAAAAGTTTCTGTACGGACATAGAGTGCTCCAGCGAAACAGCACGGTTGAGAAAAGTCCTAGCAAAGGGAAACATAGTCCAGGGATTAATAAAGAAAGAGAACGGGGAATGGTCACGTAATAGTGAGGAATCCCTTGAGGTGCTTCTCGATACGCATTTCCCATCGGGAGACGGTTTAGAAGAGCCAGCAGACATTACTCACACTTCGATCACGGAGCTAGTAGTACCGGGCTTGGTGACCGATACCAAGATCTAATGGGCGGTGAAGACGTTTTCTAAGTTTAAATCGTCGGGCCCAGATGGTATATTCCCGGCCATGCTACAAGTATCAAGTAGGGCGGTAGTGGAATGGCTTAAAATAATATTCGATGGGTGCATAAGACTGAATCATGTACCGCACTATTGGAGAACTGCTCGTGTAGCTTTTCTACCAAAGGCGGGGAAGATCGGTCACGTGTATGCCAAAGACTATAGACCCATTAGCTTAACATAATTTCTGCTCAAAACCTTCGAGAGGCTGATAGATGTGTACATAAAGTCCAACGTGCATGAAAAGCTGCTCTCCACAACACAGCATGCGTACACCAAAGGCAAGTCGGTAGACACCGCATTGCATAGGGTGGTAATAAGCATAGAGAAATCCCTGGAATATAAGGAGTATGCTCTAGGAGTCTTCTTGGACATTACCGTCGCTTTCAATAATGTTGCAAAATGGGCGATTATGGATGGTCTTAATTACATTAAAGTACATCCTGCCTTAATCAGATAGATCGGCTGCATGTTAAATTGCAGAAAGATTACATCACAATGGGGATTGTACATCGAAATATCCAGGCTAGACGACTCATATTTTTTTTTGGAATCCTACTGGGACTTCTACTTTGTACTTATAATGGCCGATATTTAAGAATTACATACGAATATTTGGATTCGGCGCTTTTTATTTTACAATATAATGGTTCTTAAATTTTGAATGCAATGTTTATGGAATGTAATACATGCTTTTTCGTTTGTTTTACTTACAAGTGTAATATAGCAGATTCATTCGCATTAGCTACCTTTAGGGTTTATAGAATATTGGTCGTAGTACAACTTGCGCAATGTGGTTGTATATGGATTCTTGAATGATTGTGCAATTTATCTGATTTTGAATGCGGGCTCACGATAGCAGCACACTCACGAGGGAAATAATCGAGCCAAGAATGAATGCGCTGGGCGGTTTTGCCGAAATCATTAAATGATGAGGCAATTTATATATTTTCTTGGGCAAGTTCAACTTACAGCACCAAATAAAAAGCAAATATTTGAGTAAGAGCAGCTGTGCCGTGGGATCGTGCCGAAATTATTAGATAAAGATGCAATTTGTTAATTTCCACCTGCAATTTCGATTGCGGCAATATGGTGAAGCAATTCAACGGACTAGATTCCAATTTTTCGTGCAAAGCCTACCTTCATCCTCTTCAGCAGCTCCAGAGAGAAAGAAATAAAAAAAGCGGAAACCGCCCGCCAACCAAGCTAATTTCTGTCAGATACCAAAACTATCTCTCGCTAATCAGCTGGTTGACTGTTATGGTGAGTTTGTGATTGTGAGTCTTCTAAAGGTGTTCAATAAGTACTGAACCAAACAATATTTATATTCCTTGTGAGTTTATGAGGAAATTGGACAGTGTGTAAAACGCACTATACACCCCCCCCCCCCCTCCCCACCTAGAGTGTTGGTGCGATTCTAACAGCCCTTATCTAGGACTTGCACTCTTGTAGGTCTTTACGATGATATATACCTTGGTGCTTAGTGTCCTCGTCTTCCACTGTGTAAATGCAATTACCTTTGACCGCAATTACTTTAGCTTTAATAAATTTTGGGGCAAGTTTGGCGCAAAATTTCTTACTTGCATCGCTTTGAACGAAATTTCTTCGAAAGACGATGTATCCCTCCGAAAATTTTTTTGTTGAGATTGTAACGCTTAGCTGATGAGTCGAAAGCTTTTGCAATATTTCCCTTTAGGGATGTCTAATACATTGCAGCCTATCCGTTCTATCTAGTAGGGGTTCACTTAAACTTTGTAATTGTCGCAAAAGAGCATAGTCTTGCCCGTTTGTCATCATTTCCTGTCCGAATAGAGCGAAGTACGGCGTGCATTTGATCGCTTGATGGAGTGAGCTCCGGAGTGCCTCTGCTATATAAGGAAGGTTGGTATCCCATAGTGTCTGATCAGTCTTAAGGTAGGCTCTTATTCCCTACAGAATAGAGCGGTTGACACGTTCGCTGGCATTAGCCTGAGGACTGTACAGTGCTGTGTATGTGTGCTTTATCCCACGGTCACTTAGTAACTTGTTAAATTGCGACGACTTGAATTGCTTTCCGTTGTCGCTCATTATAATCTCTGGCGTGCCGTAACTACTAAAAACTTGTTGAAGCAAATAATTGCAAATTGGTTCACTCATAAATTTTTTGATAGTGTTCAGAAGTACAAATTTAGTCAGATCATCTAACACAATTAAAATTGCGATATGTCCTTTCTTTGAGCGTGGATAAGGTCCTAACAAATCTATAGTTTTTGGAATGGTCGCTCGATTGTGCTTGGTGTAGTCATGAGTGGACGAAGTGTTGTGTTCGGAGCTTTACTTTGTTTACATAGGTCGCATTTCGATACAAAGTTTTTCACGTCGGTAGTGATATTTGGCCAATAAAAATTAATACGCAAACGTTGTAAGGTTTTTGTAACTCCACCATAGCATTTGTTGGGAGAAGTATGCTATTGGTACCTCGATTCCATCTTCGTTTTCCTGAGACACAACCGCACCAACACCAAGTCTACTAGCATCCCATTGTATGATAAAGGGTTTTTGTAATTTGGATTAGCTAAACGGGAGCTGAGCAGAGTTTCTCTTTTAAAGTGTCAATGGCAATTTTTGCACTATCGTTCCCTTCAAATTTTCTACTCTTCTTCAGCAAGTTCGTGAGGGGTGTTGCTTCATCCAATCTAATAAGCAAGTTCTATGAAATGTATGTGAACATGCAGTTTTCAAAGTTTCATCCCCGCCTGTAAAGATACACCGACATACAAAGCAGGCATTTGCTCGCAACTGCAAATTTTCGTTGCTATGTCTTAAGGAAATTTTCTGCAAAGGAAATTTATGAGGCTGTAACTATATCCAAGGAAATTAAAGTTATAAATTCCGCCTTAGATATTCTATCTTACTCCTCAATTCGCTCAAAAAAAAAACTAATTGAAAACGGTTGTAAAACAAAATTGTTGCCTTTCAATTTATGTATATATAACTACAAAGAGTTGTATCTCACAAGAAGTGCAAGCAACTTCTGCATATTTGGATTTATGTACTTGTTAAATTCAACGAATTTCTTACAAAAATTTACCACTAATAAAATTTTATAGGTATAACGAATTAATCACGAGATATGGTCTGAATTCCAGGTCATGTGGTGGTACTTATCGGTAAAATATGTTACGGGTCAGTAGTGAATGGTTAGTGTCATTAACTAAAAAATAAAGTGATAAAATGCTTAAATTCTATGTTTTAAGCTATTCGTAAGCGAGAAGACATATAGTCTTACTACAGCTAAGTTCCGAATACCCCAAAGTTAATAATCATTTGAATTTAGCACTGAAAAAGGAATCTTCTCGAAAGACGTTCATACACAATTCCTTATGCGGTCTGTTCTCTAAGCATATAACTTTGAAGATCAGCATTTCCACCAAAAAGATATATGAGTATGGATAGACTGCTCAAGAAAACTAACCTCGAATCGAAAAAAACTTACAGATGATAAGCTGGTCAAGTGGCCTAGCTTTAACCTAGCCTTAAGCCTAAACACTTGATATTCCGGCTATCATTTTCCGTATAAAAAAAATATTTAATATAATCAGACAGACGAAGGGACATATTCCAAGAGGAAATTTATCTGAGGCACCAAGCGTCTACGGCTATCTAAACGTACCGTGCATGCTTGTGCCCCACACGTTTGGGCGCCATTTTATCTGTTATGGCTGTGCCCCACGTTGCACAGTGTTTTGAGTTTTTCTTTGCAAAAATCATAACTTTTGAACCAATTAAGATATTTTAAAAGTTTAAAATGCAAATGAAAGCTAATTATTTGATGTTTTTTGGCGCCCAATCGTGGGGAACGAGTAAGTTTTTGGTACCGAATTGCGCTTGGATTTGGGAATTGGTGGTCAGCATTAGACTCCACCATTAGGCAACATCATAGCATTATAGTTGCAACAATTACATCGCTGGACATCAGCATAATTGAAAGTGCCAGCATAGCTCGCTCATCGCGCGTTCATCAAGCGCACATCACTGCATATCACCTGCTTTGCCGTCGGTACATCGTTGCGCCAGAACTTGCAGCTGCTAATACTTTGGTTGAAGTGTCTTCAACATTGGTTGCCGTAAGGAAATAAAATTTTGAATTCATCATAGCTCGCTCATCGTGCGTTCATCAAGCGCACATCACTGCATATCACCTGCTTTGCCGTCGGTATATCGTTGTCGCCAGAACTTGCAGCTGCTAATACTTTGGTTGAAGTGTCTTCAACATTGGTTGCCGTAAGTATATAAAATTTTGAATTCATCATAGCTCGCTCATCGTGCGCTCATCAAACGTATATCGCTGTATATCATCCACTTGCCCTTGCTACGTCGTCGTCGCCCAATTTGCCTCTGTTAATATATTCATTTGTAAGCCGGTGAGACACTGCAATATCTATACAAGGTTTGCCATTGCTGTTAACAACGTAAGAAAACACTCTCTTTGCATTGATTTCGTTCTGCTTTACGATGTCTTTAGAAGAGTTGAAACAGCAACGCGCTAGCACCAAGAAAAACATTTCGCGCATAAAAAATATCATTGACTCTAGTCTACGACCAGGTGGAATGCCCCTTTCAACTGCAGAATACAAATGTCGCCTGGGTATCCTCGAGTCTTATTTTAAGCAGATTATTTCAATTCAAACTGACATCGAAAGATTGGATGCTGAGGATGGAGGACGCGCTGACCTGGAAGAATTGTACATAACAACCAAACTAGCCATTCAAACGCAATTGTCAGAAGATAACAACGTTTCACTTTCGGACACAACTTGCGTAGTACAATCGACGTTCAAACTTCCACGGCTCAAGCTTCCATCCTTTGACGGCAAGTATTCGAACTATCAAAACTTTATTACCTCTTTCAAACAAATTATAGATCGAGAGTTCAATTTAACAAATATTGAAAAATTCAATCATTTGCGAAATTGTCTCCAAGGCCAAGCTTTAGAAACTGTTGATGCGTTCCAGGTGACAAATGAAAACTACCCAAAGGCTTTAGGGCGACTTAAGGTACGGTATGACAACAAGACCCTTATATTTTTGGAAGGTATATCGTCATTATTTGATTCGCCTGCGGTTACAAAACCAAACGGTATTCAGCTTAGAAGTGTAGTTGATAAGGCGTCTGCTATTTATGGTTCGCTGACGTCGCTAGGTACTGACAGGCAAATATCCCAAGCTATGCTAATTTATATGGTTTTGCAGAAATCCGACGAACAGACCAACAAAAAATGGAAGGAATCGCTGTACTTTAAAACCTTGCCATCATGGGAGGAGTGTACACAGGTCTTGGAACGACACTGTCAATATTTGGAGTCTCTGAGTAACACGCACACTAGTAGTCCATTCGCACAAAGTAGCAGCAAATCAACAACAAAGTCAAGGAATCAATCAAAGGGTACATGTTTTCTTGCTCCAGTATGTCTTGCCAATTTTGTTCCAACACTGGCCACAGGGTTCCAAATTGTGAACGTTTTAAATCTTTGAATGTCACCCAACGCTACGACAATACAAAGAAAATGGGATTGTGTCTCAATTGCCTTTCGAAGGGACATAAAATAGCCCATTGTCCATCAACACACAGATGCAGGGTTTGTGCACGGCAACACCATAGTTTACTTCATCGGGTGTCCACGTCTAGCCAACAAGCAGCAGCTCAAACATCCACTTCACAAGAAGCAGCTGTACATACACATATGAACAATTCATCGTCGGAAAATGTAATCCTCGCTACCGCAAAAATTCTTGTTCGTGACGTAACAGGTAGTTATATGTTGGGCACCGCACTACTGGATTCTTATTCGCAAGTCAATTTTATAACTGATGAGTTTGCGCAAAGGTTGTTACTACCAAGAAACAAGCAGAACATAGAAATTCAAAGCATCGGTGCGTCATCAACAAGCATCAAATACAAAACCACAACGAACATAAGGTCGCAAGTCACTGGTTTCGAGCTCCCATTAACGTTTTGCATCACATCGAACATCGCTTATCAACCAGATCCTGAAACCGACATTTCAGCATGGAATATACCAAACAACGTTGTACTGGCTGATGATGAGTTTTATGTACCAAAGAAAATAAACATGCTATTGGGTACAGAAACATTCTTTAGTCTGCTGTCTGTTGGTAAAATACAACTTGGACCTAACTTACCTCTTTTGGAAAAAACGCTTTTAGGCTGGGTGGTTTCGGGACGTTACCAAACGGGTAATAATAACTTAACCAAATCATCTTGTTTATTTGCAGTTTTCGATTGTTTACACGCCAAATTGGAAATGTTGTGGAAGTTGGAAGAAGTTACGAGTAAACCAGAGGCTTGGACTCGTGAACAGCAGAGTTGCGACCAGTTGTACAACAAAACAGTGTCAATGAAGCCCGATGGTAGAATAGTTGTGAAATTACCTTTCAAAGATAATCCAGATTGTTTGGGCGATTCTCACACAACGGCATTGAGACGATTTCATGCACAAGAGCGTCGATTAGAGAGATCATCACAACTGAGGAAACAATATATGGAATTTATGAACGAGTACGAGCGTTTGGGACACATGAGCATTGTAGAACATCCGAACCTAAGCGAACCACATTATTACATCCCACACCACTGTGTGTTAAAGCCAACAAGTACAACAACGAAGCTTCGAGTCGTATTTGATGCCTCTTGTCAAACAACAACCCAAAAATCATTAAACGATATTCAAATGGTTGGCCCTACAATTCAATATGAACTGTTTACTCTCCTTTTTCGTTTCTGTCTCTTTAGGTTTGCACTCACAGCTGACGTTGTTAAGATGTATAGACAAGTGCTGATGCACGAAGACGATCGAAAGTTCCACCACGTCCTATGGAGGAATTCGCCGACTGAAGATATACACATACCAACTTAATACCGTAACGTATGGAATGGCGTCCGCTCCATATTTGGCTATACGGAGTTTAATATATCTAGCTGAGCAGCATTCAGAACAATTTCCATTTGGAGCGAAAATCGTGAAGGAATCGTTTTACGTAGATGATTTATTGTGTGGTGCTGATACTCTGGTCGAACTCTCTCGAATCAAACAGGAGGTAACTCAGTTGTTAGAATTAGGAAAATTTGAATTATCGAAGTGTCATTCCAATCATTATAAATTCAGAGAAGACAACTCTGCAAAGGATCTGAACATAGACGCATCTATTACAAGCACACTGGGCCTAAAATGGAATCAAAGTCTTGATTGTTTTATTTTTTCTTTCGATGAAAACTCGGATCCACACGCAAATTTACAAAACGATCAATCCTCTCTGTAGCATCGTCGCTGTTCGACCCACTTGGTCTTTTGGCTCCTGTGGTTATTACGTCCAAAATTTTACTGCAAGAATTATGGTTGCTGAAGTTGGATTGGGATGAATCGGTGCCACAGAACATTGCAAGCGCTTGGAAAAACTTCTTAGACTGTTTATCTTCACTTTCATCAATTAAGGTGAATAGGTATTGTTTATCGGACGACATGGTGTCCTTTGAGTTACATGGATTCTGTGATGCATCGATTCGTGCATATGGTTGTGCAATATATGCCCGTGTTACCAAAAAGTGTGGAACTATCATCGTCAACTTGCTCACCGCAAGGTCCAGAGTTGCACCCATCAAAAAACAAACTTTACCTAAATTAGAACTTTGTGGCGCTCTTCTTCTTGATCGCCTTATAGAAAAAATTAAACCAATCATAAATAACTCGTTTACCTTATTTCTTTGCACAGATTCCCAAATCGTATTACATTGGCTAAAAATGCATTAGGCAACACTTTCGACCTTTGTAGGAAACCGGGTTTCGGAAATTCAAGATTTAACTACAGGCGCTCATTGGAAACATGTCCCGACACATTGCAACCCAGCCGATTTGGTGTCTAGAGGAGCGACTGTGGAAGAACTTGCCAAGTCAATATAGTACAATGGACCAACGTTTTTGTATGAAAAACCAGACAAGTGGCCAAGTGGCAGGTGCGGCGACATTGACATGGAAGTTGTAGAGAGCGAGAAACGAAAATCAGCATTCAATGCAACTATTAGTACCAATTACATTTTAGAAATCATCAATCAGCGTAGTAGTTACACTAGCGCACTTCGATTAAAAGCCTGGATGTTTCGCTTTATTAACAAATTACGACACCGTATCAAACCTGATGATGGTCATACACTTTCATCGCAAGAATTGCATCACGCGTTGCTTTTGCATAAGGATCTTAGGACGAATGACCCATTGCGTTACTTAATCTCTTTTCTTGAATACGTGGAAGGGTTTCAAATACTGAAGGTTGGTGGCAGACTAGAATAAGCAGATATCCCAGAGGAAAGAAAGCACCCAATTTTATTACCAAACAAATGCGACTCCCACTCCCGGGAGAAAAGGCTTTGAAGAGATTTACAAGGTATAATCGAAACAGCTGTCGTCTTGTCCGTCCTGATGTCACGTTGTTTAAATTTTTCCCAAATTATTAAACAAATGCGACTTCGTTATGCACTACGTTCGTCATCTTCATCTGAAGCACTACCACGCAGGACCCAAAGCACTAGTATCACTCATAAGACTACAGTTTTGGGTAATCAACGCTCGCGACGTAGCAAGGCGCATCGTAAAGTCATGCGTGCATTGTGTACGCTATAAGCCAAAGCTAATGAGCCAGATAATGGGACAGTTACCGGTTGAACGGTTAAATCCATCTGGCCCTTTTGCACGCTGCGGTATCGACTTTTGTGGACAATCTAATGTTTATTTGCGAATTCGTGGCAAAACACCATATAAAGCATATATTGCCATCTTCGTTTGCCTGGCAACGAAGGCGGTTCATATCGAACTTGTATCGGACTTATCTACCGACGGGTTCTTGGCGGCACTAAAACGCATGATTGGCAGAAGAGGGCTTCCTTCCGACATCTTTTGCGATAACGCAACAAATTTCGTTGGTGCTTGCAACAAACTCAATGAATTAAAGGCGTTTTTATTCAAAACCGAAAATCGAGATGCAATAGTAAGATATTGTGCTAATGAATTTGTAAACTTTAATTTTATTCCCCCCAGGGCACCACATTTTGGCGGTATATGGGAGGCCGCAGTTAAATCGGCCAAGTGTCACCTTAATCGCAGCATATTAAACGCAAGACTGACATTTGAGGAGCTAACGACAAGCACACTGTTCTGGTTGAAATAGATGCAGTATTAAATTCTCGTCCTATCGCACCATTGTCATGCGATCCCAATGATTATGAAACGCTAACTCCGGGGCATTTTCTCATTGGTAGTTCACTAAAGGTCCTTCCAGAGCGTCAGTTGTCAGACAACATCAACAACTTACAAAGGTGGAATCAAATTACTGCAATCAAACAGGCGTTTTGGAATCGGTGGTCACACGAATACATCAATGAGCTTCAAGCTCGGTCAAAGTGGTTTGAGGAACGTCCAAATATCAATGAAAATACAATGGTTATTATCCAAGAAGACAATTTACCATCACAAAAATGGCAAATTGGCAGAATTATAAACTGTATTCCAGGAAAAGATTCCAAAGTTCGGGTGGTCGATATTCGTATATCAAAGGGAGTCATTCGGCGGCCGAATCATAAGTTGTCACCTCTGCCGGTTTGAAATGTCTTTCAACAGGGCCGGGATGTTGGGTCATAGATTGGCAACCGCTGCATTTATTGAACATATGTTTTATACATACCTAACTACTATTTAATTATATGCCTAAGCTATTCAAGGCCAGAATAACACAAGTCATTCACCCAATCATTTTACTTGCATTGCTTAATTTGATGTGTAACCTATTTCCGTTTGCTGCTAATGTACCATTGCATTGCATACAAATTTACATACATACTCCCGCTATAGTTAGTCACTCATATTTGTTATTTGTACACTTGATAATATCACATTAAACAAGGGCAAAGCCTACAAGAAAGCAAGCATAAGAATGCTGCAATCCCGTTGGTGTAAGTTTCTTCTCAGGATACCTACTTTTGATGCAGCAACTCTGTAGTTTTAGATGCATATTCTCCAAATTTGGGTCCACTAACTGGTTCATGGAAAGATACAGGAAGGAGAGATGATGGTTAGTTGATTTTGAAATCCCAAATCGGTTTAGCCATTCTTGAGTTATGATTTTTTTTTAGAAAAAATTCAAAATTTGAAAAAATAAAGTTTACAATTTGGTCCGACCTAACGAAAAAAATCGATCCAACCTATTACAAGTTAATTTCATTGACAGCATACAAATGTTAAACAGATGAACCTGTCCAAATGCAAATGTTTATCAATCACTTTCTTCTGATGGTAACTATTGTTCGCGCCTGCCTTTCCAACATATCTTCGTTAAGTTAATAATTTTCATACGTACAAACACACACTCTTACTCATCGCACGCATTCATGCTTTTGTTGTACAACGTAACGTCACCGTCTTCGCTTTTTTTTATCATTTTGCTATTATCGCATATTCCTCAATGCACTGCACTCCCACTCACTCCCACTCCCACTGCAGCAACATAATGCACACTCACCGGCACTAATATTACTTTGCCTATATACTCTTCGCACTCATCGCTTATTTTGTCAACATTAAATAGCAGGAATTTTCCATGGAAAATTCCTAAACATAAATTCTGCTGCCTAAATTGAATTTTTTCTTAGCATGTAAGATCATTGAATTTGTAATCGTCAAAGAGTTACGACAAAATAAAGCCATATAAAAACCAAATTTCGTTTGCCTATTGATTTGGCATATACATAGATGTAGAAAACGCTCTACATTTCTCCAACTATTATTAATTTAAAAAGTGATTTTAAGTGTGTTCAGTGCAAGAAAACTTAGTTAAAAAAGATTTTTTCCATAATTTCATCATATGCATCAAAATGCCACCAACAAGACGATCAACTATAGGTCGACGTACGCGTAATTCTACCTATAGATTTAATCAAAGGAGAGCGCAAAGTGTAGAGGAACGCTCACAACAAAACCAAGTACAACAATTACGAAACGCACGTCGTCATAGATCGACAGAGCCAAATCCATTAAATCCAGCATCGAGACGAACGACACGACTTTCACGTCGTGCTGTGCAAGAGATGGAATATGCTGCTTTCGCTTACAATAGCGATAATTCTCAAGTTGGAACGCCAAAAAATTTGTTTATCTTTGCACCGAACGAAAAAGCCAAAAATACTGTGTAGCCACTTGCATTACAATAAAATACAATAATAAAATGTTTTAAGCGAAAATTTCACCAAATATGTGTACAAAATTCAATTCAATTTAGAGAACAATAAACTAAATTGTCAACAAACAAAACAGAAAAAATAACGCAACATTCAATCGATCTCGGGCGTTACAACGTACGCCAGGTAAAGCTAGTCTCTTTATAGAATGCATCCTGAACTATTTTTTTTTCTCCTATTTTGTTTCTCCTTGTTGTGGTAGTGTATGAGCCAGCTTCAAAACAAATTCCATACATATTATCCTAGCATGCAAAGGAGATATTCCATACTCATAATTTAGTTCGTCAGTTATTGAATCATCAAGGTTTTCAAAGTCCTTTTGGCTCTTCTTACAAATTGGACATTTCATTGTAGATGTCGTATTTGTTATTAAGTTCAAAACTTTTCCATCGACCATTGTTAGAAGAAAATCATGCTTTATTGTAATGACATTCCCCTCTTCAATTTCAATTATTGTTGGTTCTTATTTGGCAATTTGATTTTTTATATCACTCACTGTAGCTTTTATGAGTTCCGAAGACTCCTTCTCGTATTTAAATAATATCGGGCGGCACAATATAGTTGATGACGGACGTGGATTTTTCCAATATTCTGAAGCTTCATCTTTTAGTCGTAATGGATTAATAGAAGCCATAAACATATTACTATCTGTAATTGTTTCATCGTCTACATTTATTCTTTGTTTATATGCGCTTTGTCCTGATGATCCATCACAGCCCCACTTAGTTATCAATGCTAGCTCCTTTGGCAGTGATTTCAACTTTTCTTCAGTAAAACTTTGAAGGATCCTTTAGGTTTTGTAGCTCAATTTCAGTTGATACTTCGGTTATTTTGGGACTTAGAGGAACTGCTTTCTTCTTGGCTTGAGTAATTTTTTTTGTATCCAAGTAAAATATCGGCATTACGTTGTAATAATGACTTACGCAATATAATATATTTTTTCTTCGAGATCTATAAACAGCGCCAAAGCTTCTTCGGGAGTGTATTTCGTAGGTAGCGCATTTGGTGGTGTGGGAATGCTGTTTTTGATCCCCATCAGTCGCACTGGACTTGCTACCGCAACTGCTTCTGTTATATGAGACTTCACGTTTTCTTCATCTTTTTTATATTTAATAGCCAGTGCTTCTGAAAGATGAGTCGTGGCCATAGCTTTTGTGGTATCAGACAGCTTTCTTTTCCTTGTGTAGGTAGAACACTCTTCTATGGGTTTTTTGGTCTCCCTCTAGTTGGATTGGCTGACGTGCTAGGCGTTTCTTCATCCAAAAAAGTTTTGTCAGCTAGCCACTTTTCATGCTTACTTAGAAATTTTGAATTGTTACGATAGACGTACTTCCATTTTCTTTCTATCATAATGTATTGAAACCAATTTTTTCTTCCAGGCCTTCCTTTTCTTTAATGCTTGTTTCACTCGCTAATTCTCTCATAATAGCCTCAACGAAGTCCCGTCTTGACTTTGTAGATTTAAACACCGCAAATAGTTTCGAGTTTTCTAGATACATATTAGAATTGGCTTCGAGAGTATCTGACTAAATATTAAACTGTGAACTATATTTAAAAATACTATTCACTTTATTTAAGTAAACAGAATACTTAGTTCCTTAATCTCCAAAAGACGAATGATAATGTGCATTGTATGATGGATAGCTTTATATACCTACTCAAATTATTAAAATGAATTTCAGGTATACAATTCGTAACTAAAAAAATGTATGTTGTTAACAAGTTCCAATAAAACGACCTTACGGCCGTACTGAATTATATACACCTGCTCAGGCGCGTATTTATGCCCAAGGTTGTTTAACTCCATTTGATGTAAAAAGTGAAGTTGCAGCTGGACGCAGGTAGACTTTTTGAATTATGGTAACTGAATATTTCACAAATAACTACTGTTAATTTGACGGGGCACATATTTTAACACTTTTTTTTCCATCAAAGTTTTAAAATGGGCCTAAAAATAGGCATTTCGAAAAACAGGTATATCCGCCAACTTTTACCAAAAAAAAACAATTTTTTTTTTTTTGTTTCAATCCTAAATTAAATTATCTTTAATTGCTGTACAAGAAAACGACAACTGGGCGCCTTATTTACTCACAAAACCATTTTAAATACAACAAAAAAAAGAAAAATTTCAAATTTTTCCCAATGTTGAAAATTGGTCAACTTTGAGCGGATATACCTGGTAAACTATAATTTTCTGTGAAAAAAAACAGTTATCTATTCTTTATCCCTAGAAAATGCGAACGCTTTCATGATTTTTTTGATTTTTGCCATGCTTTAACGGCAGAGGCGCCACTGTGCGTTGGGCGCCATTTTATCTGTTATGAACCCATTGACGTTAACACCTTCTTCCTCATTCAGGAGTGCCCTTCAACTATCCACAACTATGGCGTGTGTACTGGCTTAATCCCGGAGCTTCAGCAACGTGAGTTCCCAAACACAGCTGTGAGTAATTACTCACAATCCTAAAACTTACACTTTCACTGGTATTTTCCCGCATCTCTTAATCCACCCCCTGATAACACCTTACCTTCGCAGCGTAATGAATATTGGATGGCTGACCTCTGCCCTCCCTTCCATGGCTTTCAGCTGGTGATGAAGCCCCATTAGTTACCGCACACGTATCCTCAGGACTCAGACCATCATTCTCCAAATAAAATTTCCATAGTTAATTTTATTCAATATAATTCACATTTGTACTTATTGTGTTAGTTGCTTACACTTAGGTATTTACCATTTACCATTTATTTATTTATTAAGTCTATGAACACATGTTCTTACAGACTACCAATGAAAAACTATACAGCATATTATTAACAAAATTCTTACAGACTACTAACAATTTTCATACAATTAAAAAACTGACTACAATTAAGAAATACAAAAAGTTAACAAGTCAGTGAAAAACTAGCACTTACAGACTAATATAAAAGAATTGATAACTAAAAAACACACTTTAATAAATTAATAAAAACGTTCTTCGACAAAGAGAAATCAAGTTCGACAAAATATGAGATCTTATTAAATTCATTCATAGCGCGGGTAATTGGGGCATTTCTCGCATAATTAGTTCTACTATTAATGCCATAAAAAGGGTAAAAGCTTCCAAGTTCTCTTCTTGGAACATTAAAATTAATTTTCTCAAGAAGAGCAGCACAATCTGTATCCCCATGGATGATGCAATATAAAAAGGTCAAAGAAATAATAGACCTTCTCGCTTCTAAAGTTTTAAGATTTAACAGAAGTAAACGTGCATTATATGAGGGAAGAGGGCTAGTAAATCTAAGTGACCGCAGACAGTATTTAAGAAAAACTTTTTGAACTCTCTCTATCCTATTAATTGCAAACTGTTGGAGCGGTCGCCAAATGATAGTGGCATACTCGAGATGAGATCGTACAAATGAATTGTAGAGCAATTTGAGTGTATACGGGTCAGATAACTCTGCACTATTACGCCGAATAAAACCAAGCATTGCATACGATTTGGACATGATAAAGTTTACATGGCTGTTGAAAGAAAATTTGGTATCATAAACCACACCAAGGTCCTTGATTTTATCAACAGTCTGCAGTGGTTTGTTATCAATGGTATATGAACTATTAAACTTAAAGCGCAATTTAGAGTAGGTTACGTGAAAGCATTTATTAATATTTAAAGAAAGGTGCGATCTAACGCACCAGGAATAGAGATTATTAATTGCACACTGAAGTTCGAACATATTACGCGAAGACTTTATAATGGAGAAAACTTTAAGATCATCAGCGTACAAGAGAAACCTAGCATACGAAAAGCAAGTGCTGATGTCGCTGATTAACAGGACAAAGAGCAAGGGTCCAAGAATACTGCCCTGCGGAACGCCGGAAGTTGCAAGGTAAGGATCAGATGATACACCATCAATGCAGACAATACACCATCTGTTAATTAAATAAGATTTTAGCCACTGCGGAAAATTTGAGTGAAAACCAAGACAGGAAAGTTTATGAATAAAGATCTCATGTGATACCTTATCGAAGGTTTTGGAGAAGTCAGTATAAATACAATCCACCTGGTATCCAGATGCAAAAGCAGATATACAATACTCACTAAACTCCACTAGATTGGTGACCGTCGAACGTCCCGCGACAAAACCATGCTGTTTGGCACAAATTAGGCTCTTCACTGAAAAGTATAACTTGTCTTTTACAACACATTCAAATAACTTCGAAACAGTAGTGAGCTTTGATATAGGTCTGTAGTTACAGACATCATTCTTATTTCCAGATTTGTAGATAGGAGTTATCGATGCAAGTTTCCAAGCATCAATAAACTCCCCGCACTGAAGTGACATATTAAACAGGATCTCAAGAGGCAAAACTAAGGCCGGACAACCTTTAAACAAGGCACTTGAGAGACCATCAGAATCTGTCTTGACCGACTGCTTTAAATTAGTAATACCACTTGAGATATCGTCACATGAAATCGACATTGAACCGAAATCCAGAGCAGAATTTAAATCAGATGCAAAGTCGAAAGAAGGGGCATCATCATAGGATGCAAAATTTGCACTAAAATAGTCCGCAAACAGATTCACTACCGCATTAGGATTTGTAGCTACATTATCTTGGTAAAAGACAGAAGCAGGAACCGAGGAGCAGGTCCTTTTAGATTTAATAAAACTCCAAAATGTTTTTGGATTGGACTTAATATTTGTCTCAAAGCTAAGAATATAGTTTTTGTAAAGAAACTATCCAAGCAGTTAACCTCCTTTAGGTACTGCTGATACTTCTCGTAAAAGAACAGGTTCTTGGTCTGACTAAACTTTTTGTAGTATTTGTTTCGCAAATTCTTCAATTTTTTTAAACCCTTAGTATACCAAGGTAATTTATACGGTTTTTTCTTAAAGACTGGAACATGCCTTAAACATAGGTCAAAAAGCGTTGATCTAAATATCTCATAGCAAATGCTAACATCTGAGGAGGAAAAAAGATCAACCCAGTTAATTTCCGAGAAAACATGGTTAAGTATAGACATGTCGCACCGTGCAAAATTAAAAGCGATATGATCATTTGCAGAGGGTACACAAAACACATAAAACTCAAGTTTAAGAACAATAGTAGTGTGATGCATATCCGACGGAGCAAATGGTGCATGGCATTCGGAAATGTTAAAATTAATATTATCACTGAGGAATATAAGATCTAATATTCTGTCAAGCCTGTTAGTGAAGTTATTGATTTGCAACAAGTTTAAGCTTAGCATGTTATCTATAAAATAAGTCTCATAGGACTTCAATATATTATTTGGCATGAGGCCCGAGCCACAGAAACCCTGAGACCAAGTGACATCACTTAGATTAAAGTCACCTAAAATACATATATGATTATCACCAAGCTTATTAAGAACTACAGATGAAAAATTGTCAGCATGAGCTTTATAAAGATCTTCAGAACTATTTGGCGGAATATAAAGAAAGTAAATTATCATTCAAATGGAACTTACATTTTATGTCAACGACGCCGTGTCCAACGCAGCGTAGAAGGCCTCCCCCGCATCCGTAGTATTGGCGCTGATCTGCATTATCTGGTCTTTCATTCAAATATAATTAGTGTCAACCCCTAGTCAGTGCTTGTAGATGCGATTTGGTTTGATTACTAAACCATATGGAAAAGTGCTGATATAAATTCAAGCGTGCAAATATCAGCTTATGCGTATGTATAAATGTGGTCATTGAGGGAAGTCTAGCTCCTAGTCATTTTTATTTATAATTACTTCACAATTTTTCCTGTCTCCTACATTTCTGATTTACATTTTTCACATTTATGCATAATTTATTTTCAGGTTTTTTTCTAATTCTGCCTCCAAATATATGGCAGGATGATCTTCTCAAAAGACAGAACAATAGAAACCGAGGTGCAACAAATGAAAGCTGAGTAGTGGGTTGTATACTCGTACATATGCGTATATATATGTATATACCCAACAGGCATTTCTGTTACTTGTTTTGGGAAACAACTTTAAGTAAGTTTATAAAATAAGCGACGTCTAAGCGTTTTCGATACTAAATACATTTTGGTTTTATTCAATACTCTTTTTGTAAGCTTAGTAACTATTTTTGTAAATCTATGAAAAAACTTACTGTTACTTTACTTTGCTTGTTAGGTATAGAAATACATATGTTCATGCATATATTTTAAAAGAGAAAGACCAAACCTCAGCCTTAGTAAAACTTTCAACAACACTTAACTATGCAAAAAAAAGAAAGTAAATTATCATTCAAATGGAACTTACATTTTATGTCAACGACGCCGTGTCCAACGCAGCGTAGAAGGCCTCCCCCGCATCCGTAGTATTGGCGTTGATCTGCATTATCTGGTCTTCCTTCAAATATAATTAGTGTCAACCCATACTCAGTGCTTGTAGATGCGATTTGGTTTGATTACTAAACCATATGGGAGAGTGGTGATATAAATTCAAGCGTGCAAATATCAGCTTATGTGTATGTATAAAATGTGGTCATTGAGGGAAGTCTAGCTCCTAGTCATTTTTATTTAAAATTACTTCACAATTTTTCCTGTCTCCTACATTTCTGATTTACATTTTTCACATTTATGCATTTTCAGGTTTTTTTGAATCTTCATTTGAACGAGTCACAATACAATATGTATTAGTCACCTTTTATTATTAGAATCCTATCGAGCATTTCTGCTTTTCACTTATGATTATCGAATCTTTGGCGGTATTAAATTATTGCATTTGGATTACATCGAAATATTCAGGCTAGACGACTCATATTTTTTCTTTTTTTTTGAATCCTACTGGGACTTCTACTTTGTACTTATAATGGCCGATATTTACGAATTACATACGATTATTTGGATTCGGCGCTTTTTATTTTACAATATAATGGTTCTTAAATTTTGAATGGAATGTTTATGGAATGTAATACATACTTTTTCGTTTGTTTTACTTACAAGTGTAATATAGTAGATTCATTCGCATTATGCGGCAGTTACTCACCAACGTACGTACCAAAAACGTGTCAGCTGACACGACCTATCTTATGAGTGTGCAATGTAAACGAAAACTCACCGACGTGCAACGCCCGTACGTACGTAGCCCGTAACGTAGAAATCAAAACAATTTTGATTTTTTCTGTAAGAACGTGTCAGCTGATCGCTCTCTCACTAGACAGAGTTGCCTAGTAAACTTTTGTGCCCTAATTTTTGACCGTTTGCAGTTTTATGCAAAAACACCTAATTAAAGTTTGAAAAATTGTGAAAATAATTCGAAATAATTATGTAGAAGTGCTGATTATAAATATTTAATCTATTTATACTTATTTAATATGTATTCCGGCCTTTTACAATATCAAAAATTAAATTGGAAAAAGTTGATGTTTCCATAAGCATACATACAAAATGGTCAATGGCAACAGTGCTTATCTGTAAACAATACACACACAAATATGTTATGTACATGTACACAGACGCACACATTGATTCCTACGGGCTTGAGAGTTCGGTCAAACGTGCTTCGTACGACAACCGTCCTTACGTACGGCACACGTCGGTGGGTAACTGCCGCATTAGCTACATTTATGGTTTATATAATATTGGTCGTAGTACAACTTGCGCAATGTGGTTGTATTCTTGAATGATTGTGCAATTTATGTGATTTTGAATGCGGGCTCACGTTAGCAGCACACTCACGAGGGAAATAATCGAGCCAAGAATGAATGCGCTGGGCGATTTTGCCGGAATCATTAAATGATGAGGCAATTTATATATTTCCTTGGGCAAGTTCAACTTACAGCACCAAATAAAAAGCAAATATTTGAGTAAGAGCAGCTGTGCCGTGGGATCGTGCCGAAATAATTAGATAAAGATGCAATTTGTTAATTTCCACCTGCAATTTCGATTACGGCAATATGGTGAAGCAATTCAACGGACTAGATTGCAATGTTTCGTGCAAAGCCTACCTTCGTCCTCTTCAGCAGCTCCAGACAGAAAGAAAGAAAAAAAAGCGGAAACCGCCCACCAACCAAGCTAACTTCTGTCAGATACTAAAACTATCTCTTGCTAATCAGCTGGTTGACTGTTATGGTGAGTTTGTGATTGTGAGTCTTCTAAAGGTGTTCAATAAGTATGGAACCAAACAGGGGTAGCCAAGTAAGCAAGAAAAATATTTATATTCCTTGTGAGTTTGTAAGGAAATTGGACTTCGCCCCACCTAATAGCTTCGACCGATCACAAATTGTCATCAATATCCTCTAACGGGAGTCCAAAGAAACTTGCTGTTTCAACAGGGGTGGACCATTGTTAGAGGCGTTGGTTCCACATTGCAATTAAAGAGATGGTTGGTGTCATGTGGGGACACATTGCAAGCGGGGCATACATTTTGTATGTCGGGGTTGATTCTGGATATGTAAGAGTTTAACCTGTTACAGTATCCAGAACGAAGTTGAGCCAGAGTGACTCGCGCTTCCCTGGGGAGTATGCGTTCCTCTCCCGCGAATTTTGGGTACTGTTTTTTGAGTACTGGATTCACCGGTCAATTCCTGGCATTAAGGTCCGACGCCTGTTTGTGGAGTTCACCAAGGACCTGCTTGTGCTTTTTTGCTTCGTACGGCTGAGTTATCAGGTGCCGTATTTCCTCAAAATGCTTACGGAGATGACTCCTTAAGTCCCTAGGCGATCTTGGCTCATCAATCAGATGTCTGTTGGGATGCCCAGGTTTCCGGGTATTCAATAGGAACTGTTTAGTTAGCATCTCATTTCTCCCTGAAGGGGAGTATTCTGGCCTCATTATGTAGATGGTGTTCTGAGGACATAAGAAGACAGCCCGTGGCGGTTCTGAACGCATTATTTTGGCAAGCCTGTAGCTTATTCCAGTGGGTTATTTTTAGGCTTGGCGGCCATATAGGGGACGCGTAGCATGCAATCGGCTGGCCAATTGCTTTGTAAGTGGTAATGAGCGTTTCTTTGTCTTTTCCCCAAGTACTGCCAGCAAGGTATTTTATTTTGGCTCTAGATTTTCTACAATTGCGGTTGCGTGCTCACCAAAATGTAGATCCTGATCAAACGTCACACCCAAGATTTTGGGGTGTAGGACAGTCGGTAGCGTAGTGCCATCGTCGACATTTGGGACGTCCATGTTGTAAATAAGGTCGCTGAGGATTTAGTCGGTGATAATGCCAGGTTTAGAGAGGCGAAAAAACTGGAGAGATCAGGGAGGTAGCCGTTTATTCTGTTGCAAAGCTCATCGATCTTTGGGCCTGGGCCTGTGGCCATTATTGTACAGCCATCGGCGTAGGAAACGATAGTAACTCCTTCTGGTGGCGAATGTAGCTTAAGCGCCAAATACACGACACGAACATTTCCGCGAACATTCAATCTTGTTCGCAGCTTTGGTCATACACCATACGAACTTTTGGCCGAACATTAGTTCTCTTTCAGAAAGAGAGAAGATCGCAAAAAAAGAATTTGGTGCAAAAAATGGTTTAACAAATCTACTTCTACTTCTTTTAATTTTTCGATTAAAGTCGCATAATCATTATTCTTTTTAATTCTATTACAATAATCTTTGCTTACATTTCAATAAATTCACTCAGAAATTTTTTATTGTCCATTTTACTTTTCCGCGCACGTCTGTTCCGTTCAGAAATTACTACGATTATGAGCTATTTCGCCATACACGCACGAACAGTTCGCGCAAATGTTCGCCAAAAATTAAAATATTTTGATTTTTGGCGAACATTTGCGGGAACTGGCAAACACCACCATACACGACAGAAAAGGTCGCAGAAACATGACATAACGGGAATGTTCGCGGAAATGTTCGTGTCGTGTATTTGGCGCTTTAGATATGTAGAAATTAAACAAACGTGAGGATAGGACACCACCCTGTGGCACCCCCTGTTTAATTCTTCCCCGTATGAGTTAAATGAAAAACAGCGGCGACATCTGCCTATCACATTTCCTGTGTGCGAAAATTTCGCGACATCTGCTTCTCAAGTCTCTCAACGCATCTATATGAAAACGTGCTTATGTGACATGGCTTTAATGTATTAAGTAGTGGAAACCATTGTTTACTATATAGCAAGGCGAATCCATACCAGGTGGTGGCAAAGCGAATTAAATCAATTCGCCGCGCAGAAGAATGTCAAGTCAAAAGAAAATTTTCATAGACTTCGATTAACTGACATTTTGTTGTACAAGGCTTTGTATGGAAAATTATCAAGAAGAAGCAATCAGCTGTTGGGATAACACCACCTCTACAGAATTCGCCTTGCTATATAGTTTGGCAGTTTAATTTGAGGTTATGTTGCAAATAGAGTGGAAGGCACTCGAATTCTGTGAAAGAGACTCTCGAATGGGGTGGAATGAAAAACAGTACGAAGAGCAGAGTTGCATCGGATCAATCATTGCATCAATATTAAAGATAAATTTAGAAAAAATAATTAAATACTTAAATATAAGCAAACAATTTCTTTCAATTGCTGCAATTAAGGTGTCCTTGATGCTATCCCTGCAAAAATTGTTGGATTACGTGTTCCATTTTCTTCATATTGGAGTACTCTAACAATACTCCTTTGCAATGCGTTTGCGGACCACCATCAGCCGATCATTGCTCGTTTTTTAACGACAGTGATCACTACACGATGACGATCGAACAGAGTTGCCAAAAGAAAAATATTGCATGCAATAACTAATAATAAAATTTTACTTTGGCAACTCTGATAAAATGCAACAGCGCACTGGTTTTATATATACATACTATGGTATGTATAGAGTTATATATAGTTTCTTTATTCACGCAAATGCTAAATAACATAAGAATATTCGTAGTGAAAAATATAAAAGTTGTATTGCCCCTCTTCATTTACATTCATTTTAAATTAAATTCAGTCCGATAATTCTTTCCGACACAATCCTCTTTAGTACTTTGGCATATGATCCTCTGTGGGTGCTCCATGGAGTACTACAGTGAAAGTACTTTGGAAAGTACTCTCACGTATCTTCTCTATGGATTACTCACAAACAAAGCGAGAGTGGAATCACCTACTCCTCTCATAGGACATCGCAATGTTAATTGGAGCGCATTTTTTGTATGAATACAGATTAGATTTGGAGCAGTCCTATACTCCCAAAGGAGTATTCCTTACATTATTTATAGAGTACTCGCGTTTTTTGAAGGGATATATTTCAAAATTATAACATTTTATGTCTGTTTACAAATTTAACTTCAATTTGCCTAAGATTTCCGTAATATGGCCATTAGTGATGTTTGTGTGTGTGTGCAAATTTAGAGGGATCAGCTGTTAGTTGCGCTACTTGGTAAAGTTTAATCGGCAATTACCCACCGACGCGTGCCGTACGTACGAACGTTTGTCGTACGAAACACGTTTGACCGAACTCTCAAGCCCATAGGAATCAATGTGTGCGTCTGTGTACATGTACATAGCATATTTGTGTGGGTATTGTTTACAGATAAGCACTGTTGCCAATGACCATTTTGCATGCATGCTTATGGAAACAGCAAATTTTTCCAGTTTAATTTTTGATGTTGTAAAAGGCTGGAATTAATTTAAATAAATATAAATAGATTACATATTTATAATCTGCACTTTTACATAATTATTTCGAATTATTTTCACAATTTTTCAAACTTTAATTAGGTATTTTTAAATAAAACTGCAAACGGTCAAAAATCAGCGCACAAAAGTTTACTAGGCAACTCTGTCGAGTGAGCGAGCGATCAGCTGACACGTTCTTACGGAAAAAATCAAAATTGTTTTGATTTCTACGTTCCGGGCTACATACGTACGGGCATTGTTTAGTATATAGTTTGGCAGCTTAAGTAGAGGTTATGTTGCGAATAGAGTGGAAGGCAGTGGACTAGGCAGTCGAATGTCATATAATGAAGGAATGGTGTTCGGAGATTTTTCAAAGTTAAAAAAAAAAAAATGGTAAAAGCTTTAATATAAATAAAACTATTGTTTTAATAACAACAAAAACGCCATATATATTCTGTATACATAAATTTGTAAGGATTATCCCACTTTAAAATTTGAATTAAATAATCTAAAGTTTTGTTTTGAAACTGAGTCGTGAACTGTGCGTGTGAATGTGTGAATTTTCACCGATCAGCTGTTAGTTGCGCTACTTGGTAAAATTTACAATGCGTACGGGCGTTGCACGTCGGTGAGTTTTCGTTTACATTGCACACTCATAAGATAGGTCGTGTCAGCTGACACGTGTATGGTACGTACGTTCGTGAGTAACTGCCGCATTACAATGGTGGAAACCATATGTAAATGTTTCTGGTACTCTGTTTTGGGCATTGTTTACTATATAGTTTGGCAGCTTAAGTAGAGGTTATGTTGCGAATAGAGTGGAAGGCAGTGGACTAGGCAGTCGAATGTCATACAATGAAGGAATGGTGTTCGGAGATTTTTCAAAGTTAAAAAATATACGATAAAAGCTTTAATATAAATAAAACTATTATTTCAATAACAACAAAAACGCCATATATATTTTGTATACATAAATTTGTAAGGATTATCTCACTTTAAAATTTGAATTAAATAATCTAAAGTTTTTTTTTGAAACTGAGTCGAGAACTGTGCGTGTGAATGTGCAAATTTTCACCGATCAGCTGTTACTTGCGCTACTTGGTAAAATTTACAATGGTTTTTGGGAGTGGTTTGGAAGGGAAAACTTCAAATTACGCATGTCAGTTTGGAGTTTTTGTTGATTGTCTCTTTTGCTGTTTTTTGGGGTTTATTATTTAAAACTTATTATTTCACCCAAATATACAACATATTGATTCACTCATTTACATACAATTGATGGAAATGGAAACATGGAAACTTCTTCTTATTGTAACTACTGCCATATATTACGTTGGTCAAGGTGAGTGTAATCCCAGCCGTCGTAATGCCACACCTCGTTCTACATAAATATATAATGGCTCCACTCGTTTTCAGTACACATTGTAAGTGGGTTGGAATGTTACGTCTGTTCCAACCAGACGGGCAATACAGAAAAATGTTTAAATACAATAAAAACATGTGAACCAGGTGAAGATGCTTGTGGTACTGAGATACGTTGGGGCAGTCAACCATACTTCTCTCAAGGCGCATTGAAGCAGTACTATGTTTCGAAGCGTTGTATGACTAAACAGCAATGCCAGCAACGACGCAAACGTTACATGCAGTATTGCACACATATTTGGTATGAAGATTGGTGGTGTTATGAGTGCTGCGTCGGTGATCGTTGTAATTACTTTGTCATAGTAAGTTACAACATATACGATGCAAACCTTTGTTTAATTTATCTTTTGTTTACAGAGTGGGTCAACCCAACAACGAATAGATAAACTCACAATTTTTGGAAATTTATTTTTAATATCAACCTTAAGTATATTGTTGTCGCTGCACTAATATAAGTTAATGCTGTGTTGATAAGCTCACCAAGTGCCTCTCAACTTCCATATCTACACATTCTACAGGTGTAATTTGAAGTAAAAATAATCTATTGAATGCTTGAAAGCTTCAAACCAGTTGATTAAATTTTAGGAAGCCTGCAATGGATTTTAGGATAAGAAACTGATGAATCGACATATATCTACGTGGATGTCTAAAGCGTTGTTACAACCATGGTTCTCGGTTTATATCATACGTGATGTATATCGTATGTTCGAGAACAAGTAATTGAACACAATCATTGGTTTGATCATTTCAAACTTTTAACAAAAATTCGACATCCTCAAATGAATTGGGTTAATGTCCCAACATATAGTATATACAATAGAATGCAACTATTATATATATTAAATTGCTTCTTCTGAACTTATTTCTGAACGAGAAAAGCCATCACGATCCGTTCGCCATTTTATGGTATAACCAATTTTTAACTATACGACTGACACAAATTTTCCTTTGGTGTGGTTGTCGATCAATGTTCGCGTGAGGATCAATTTGACATATAAAAGCATAAAAAATTGGATTTTTGGGTTGCTATATAAAATCCAATTGGATTTTATAAAATCTCCCACCCCACTTCCACTATTCTAAAATTCAATGGACTACTTTAAAATCGCATCGCATTTGTATGTGTGTATATCTATACTCAGTTGAGCAGAGCTCACAGAGTATATTAACTTTGATTGGATAACGGTTGGTTGTACAGGTATAAAGGAATCGAGATAGATATAGACTTCCATATATCAAAATCATCAGTATCGAAAAAAAATTCGATTGAGCCATGTCCGTCCGTCCGTCTGTCCGTTAACACGATAACTTGAGTAAATTTTGAGGTATCTTGATGAAATTTGGTATGTAGGTTCCTGGGCACTCATCTATCGCTATTTAAAATGAACGATATCGGACAATAACCACGCCCACTTTTTCGATATCGAAAATTTCGAAAAATCGAAAAAGTCCGATAATTCATTACCAAATACGGATTAAGCGATGAAACTTGGTAGGTGAGTTGAACTTATGACGCAGAATAGAAAACTAGTAAAATTATGGACAATGGGCGTGGCACCGCCCACTTTTAAAAGGTAATTTAGAAGTTTTGCAAGCTGTAATTTGGCAGTTGTTGAAGATATCATGATGAAATTTGGCAGGAACGTTACTCTTATTACTATATGTCTGCTTAATAAAAATTAGCAAAATCGGAGAACGACCACGCCCACTTTTTAAAAAAATTTTTTTTTTAATTCAAATTTTAAAAGAAAAGTTAATATCTTTACCGTATATAAGTAAATTATGTCAACATTTAACTCCAGTAATGATATGGAGCACCAAAATACAAAAATAAAAGAAAATTTCAAAATGGGCGTGGATCCGCCCTTTTTCATTTAATTTGTCTAGGATACTTTTAATGCCATAAGTCGAACAAAATTTACCAATCCTTGTGAAATTTGGTAGAGGCATAGATTCTAGGACGATAACTGTTTTCTGTGAAAAAGGGCGAAATCGGTTGAAGCCACGCCCAGTTTTTATATACAGTCGACCGTCTGTCCTTCCGCCCGGCCGTCAACACGAAAACTTGAGCAAAAATCGATATATTTTTACTAAACTCAGTTCACGTACTTATCTGAACTCACTTTGTATTGGTGTAAAAAATGGCCGAAATCCCACTTTTTTGATATCGAAAATTACGAAAAATGAAAAAAATACCATAATTATATACCAACTACGAAAAAAGGGATGAAACATGGTAATTGTATTGGTCTGTTGACGCAAAATATAACCTTAGAAAAAAACTTGGTAAAATGAGTGTGACACCTACCATATTAAGTAGAAGAAAATGAAAAAGTTTTGCAGGGCGAAATAGAAAACCCTTGGAATCTTGGAAGGAATATTGTTCGTGGTATTACATATATAAATAAATTAGCGGTACCCGACCGATGACGGTTCGGATCACCCTGGTCCACATTTTGGTCGATATCTCGAAAACGCCTTCACATATACAACTAAGGGCCACTCCCTTTTAAAACCCTCATTAATACCTTTAATTTGATACCCATATCGTACAAACACATTCTAGAGTCACCCCTGGTCCACGTTTATGGCGATATCTCGAAAAGGCGTCCACATATAGAACTAAGGCCCACTCCCTTTTAAAATACTCATTAACACCTTTCATTTGATACCCATATCGTACAAAAAAATTCTAGAGTCACCCCTGGGCCACCTCTATGGCGATATCTCGAAAAGGCATCCACCTATAGAACTAAGGCCCACTCCCTTTTAAATACTCATTAACACCTTTCATTTGATACCCATATCGTACAAACAAATTCTAGAGTCAACCCCGGTCCACCTTTATGGCGATATCCCGAAAAGTCGTCCACCCATAGAACTAAGGCCCACTCCCTTTTAAAACACTTATTAACACCTTTCGTTTGATACCCATATTGTACAAGCGCATTCTAGAGTCAACCCTGGTCCACTTTTATAACGATATTCCGAAAAGGCGTCCACGTATAGAACTAAGGCCCACTCCATTTTAAAATACTCATTAATACCTTTCATTTGATACCCATATAGTACAAACATATTCTAGAGTCACCCCTGGTCCACGTTTATGGCGATATCCCGAAAAGGCGTCCACCCATAGAACTAAGGTCCACACCCTCTTAAAATACTCATTAACACCTTTCACTTGATACTCATATCGTACAAACCAATTCTAGAGTCACCCCTGGTCCATCTTTATGGCGATATCTCGAAAAGGCGTCCATTTATAGAACTTAGGCCCACGCCCTTTTAAAATACTCATTAATACCTTTCATTTGATACACATATCGTACAAAATAAATTCTAGAGTCACTCCTGGTCCACGTTTATGGCGATATCCCGAAAAGGCGTCCACCCATAGAACTAAGGCCCACTCCCTTTTAAAACACTTATTAACACCTTTCGTTTGATACCCATATTGTAGAAGCGCATTCTAGAGTCAACCCTGGTCCACTTTTATAACGATATTCCGAAAAGGCGTCCACCTATAGAACTAAGGCCCACTCCCTTTTAAAATACTCATTAACGCCTTTCATTTGATACCCATATAGTACAAACAAATTCTAGAGCCACCTCTGGTGCACCTTTATGGCGATATCTCGAAAAGGCGTCCACATATAGAACTAAGTCCCACGCCCTCTTAAAATACTCATTAACGCCTTTCACTTGATACTCATATCGTACAAACCAATTCTAGAGTCACCCCTGGTCCACCTTTATGGCGATATCTCGAGAAGGCGTCCACCTATAGAACTTAGGCCCACTCCCTTTTAAAATTATTATTAACACATTTCATTTGATACCCATATTGTACAAACAAATTCTAGAGTCAGGCCTGTTCCACTTTTATGGCGATATCCCTTAATGGCGTCCACCTATAGAACTATGGCCCACTTCCTCTTAAAATACTCTTTAATACCTTCCATTTGATACACATGTCATACAAACACATTCCAGGGTTACCCTAGGTTCTGTTTACAACATAGTGATTTTCCCTTACTTTGTCTCCACAGCTCTCAACTGAGTATGTAATGTTCGGTTACACCCGAACTTAGCCTTCCTTATTTGTTTTAAAAAGTGTTTAGTAAAGTAACACAAATGACTCGATACAAAATAAGACTGCCTTAGTCCAAATATTAACGACGGCCGCCGTGGTGTGATGGTAGCGTGCTCCGCCATCCACACCGAAGATCCTGGGTTCATGCCCCGGGAAAAGCAACATCAAAATTTTAGAAACAAGTTTTTTTTTTAAACACTTTTTTGAACTCCAGGGATAAGAGTGATCGTGCCTATGAGAACGACGCGCGTCTCCGGGGAAATATTCTGCCTCTACTGCAACTTTCCGGTGAATTATCACTGTGGTTGTTGATGTTGTTGTTGTTGTTGTTGTAGCAGTGTCTTGTCCCATCCAATATCTATCTATCTATCTCATCCAATAGGGGCGTCCACCCTTCAATCAGGTGCCTGATGGTATGCCCAGGTTTCTGGGCATTCAGCAGAAACTGTTAGTTCAGCATTTCATTTCTCTCCGCAATGGGGAGTAGTCTCGTCTCACTGCGTAGATGGTGTCCGGGGGACATAAGAAGACAGCCCGTAGCGCATCTGAGAGCAGTGTTTTGACAGGCCTGTATTTTCTTCCAGTGAATAACCCTTAGGCTTGGTAATAAGAGCATACATAGTTGTTTATTTTATTACACAGCTGATCCATGGATGGGGTGCCTAGGATACAGTTATTGCTGTTGTTGTTGTAGCAATGCTTCGCCCCATCCAATAGGCGCGGCCAATCACAAATTGTCATCAATATCCTCTAACGGTAGTCCAAGGAAACTTGCAGAATCAACAAGGGTGGACCATAGTGAGAGGAGTGTTAGAGGCGTTTGTTCCAGACTGCATTTGAAGAGATGGTTGGTGTCATGTGGGGACACATTGCAACAGGAAATACATTTTGTATGTCGGTGTTTATTCTGGAAAGGTAAGAGTTTAACCTGTTACAGTACCCAGAGCGAAATTGAGCTAGAGTGACACCCGCTTCCCGAGAACTGGATTCGCCGGGCAATTACCGGCATAGAGGTCCGACACCGGTTTGTGGATATCACTGAGAACCTGCTTATCCTTTTTTGCTTCATACGGATGTGTTCTCAGGTGTCGTAGTTCCTCATCATACTTACCTCTTAAACCCCTTGGAGATGTAGCCTTATAAATCAGATGTCTTTTGGGGTGCCTAGGTGTCTGGGTATACAACAGGAACTGTTTGGTTAGCATCTCATTTCTATCCCTGATGGGGAGTATTCTCGCCTCATTATGTAGATGGTGTTCTGGGGACATAAGAAGACAGCCCGTGGCAATTCTGAGAGCAGTATTTTGGCAGGCCTGTAGCTTCTTCCAGTGGGTAGTTTTTAAGCTTTGCGACCATATAGCGGACGCGTAGCGTGCAATCGGCTGGCCAATTCCTTTGTATGTGGTAACGAGCGTTTCTTTGTCTTTTCCCCAAGTACTGCCAGCAAGGGATTTTAGGATTTTATTACGGCTCTGGATTTTCGGAACAATTGCGGCTGCGTGCTCACCAAAATGTAGATCCTGATCAAACGTCACACCCAAGATTTTGGGGTGTAGGACAGTCGGTAGCGTAGTGCCATCGACGTGGATGTTCAAAATGGTCGACATTTGGGACGTCCATGTTGTAAATAAGGTCGCGGAGGATTTAGTCGGTGATAATGCCAGGTTTTGCGAGGCGAAAAAACTGGAGAGATCTAGGAGGTAGCCGTTTATTCTGTTGCAAAGCTCATCGATCTGTGGGCCTGGGCCTGTGGCCATTATTGTGCAGTCATCGGCGTAGGAAACGACCGCCCAGATAATTTGCGGTCCACCTTTTAAGACATGGGGGAAGGGTAAACCCTTCCAGGTCGTGCAGTAACGTGCCATGGTTGACCGTATCCAAAGCTTTTGATAGGTCTAGCGCAACGAGTACTGTTCTATGGTGGGGTCTTGATTTAAACCGCAATTTATCTGTGTGCTGATGCAATTTAGCGCGGTGGTGGTGCTATGGAGTTTTCTGAAGCCATGCTGATGACAGGCTAGCTGCAAATTTGCTTTGAAGTAGGGAAGCAAAATGGCTTCAAGCGTCTTGGCTACTGGCGATAGGAGAGATATCGGGCGATACGAGTCTCCTATGTTAGCTGGTTTCCCAGTAGTAGCGGGACCACCTTGGTCATTTTCCATTTTTGGGTATGACAAAGGTGGAAAGAGACAGGTTGAAGACATTTGCTAAATATTTGAAACCCTCTCCCTAGGACTGGACGTCCTTGGGTAAGCATTGGGGTACCCGGTGTATTTGGGTTTACGACCTGGCAACATGGCGCAATGAAACCCGTCGGGGGGTTGCCGTCGCGGAGATCAGAACATCTTGGAAAGTGGCACCGTCCATGGCAGGAGCTGCATTGGGCGGATGTCGCAAACATATATATTCTGTGCTGGCAAACGGTGCAAAAGGAGGTAGGGACTAAGAGTCTGTTTCCCTGACCTGCACGATTGCTGCCGGAAAAGAGGGGGCAGGGGCTGATGCTCGGCATTGCTACCGACTCTACTACGGAGATAGTAGTTATGAGTGGGGGCGACCGTATGAGCTGGTGGCGCCGTAGGGCGCAAGCAACAGCGAGTACTTGTTGTGGCTTGCTGAGCAACAGAGCGGCTGGGAGGTAGTGGAGGGCGCTAAGGCGCAGACTACGGGACGCCCTTGGGCGTGAACAGCAAGGAGCCACAAAAGATTTATAAAAGTTACGAAGACGTCGGGTTTTGGGATCAAGGCCAGAACAACCTGTCCGATGCAACCATCCCTGCACGAGACACACTGACAAGACCCCAGCGGGTTAGGGGGTCAGAATATACCCGCGGTAGGTATGCCTGTCTTAAGAGGCGACTAAAATACCAAATTCAAGGGGCTGTGTAGCGCAACCCTTCAGGTTGCCAGCGCAATATACAGCTTCTCCAAACCCAATTGTCAACCTCACCTATCCGCGGCGAATCCTGTTTCACTAACAGACGAGGCTCTGGCGACCCAAGCTCCTCATGGAACTTGGGGGTGGGGAGGGAGGGATGATGGCCTGAAGGTTTAATGTGGCCATATAAATCGTTCCCGAGAAGGTCGGGCTAGCACCTTAATGGTGCTGTGTTACCGGAGCGTACCGGATCTGTATCTGGCGATAACACTCCCCAAAGCGTTCGGGGGACAACCTTATCGCTACACCAACAACAACAACAAGAGTATGACCGTCCTAAAAAGATTCCTTTCCGGCAAACGCAGCAAAACCATTTCTCAGGACCGGGGTCAGGAGACGGACCCGGAGCAGGAGAGTATGGCGCAGTCCCGCTGGAAGGAGCTGCTGGGAGGATGACAATTTGTGGGACGGACGCAACAAATTAAATGGAGTTACACTGAAATGACAGTCCTTGGTCGGGAAGGTCTGGTCGCAAGTGCTGTTGGGGCCCTGGGACTGGACGTCCATGGGTAACCATCGCAGTACCCAGTGTGGTTGGGTGTGCGGCCTGGCAACATTGCGCAAATCTTACCCGTCGGGGTAAGATATCGCAAGCATATATATTCTGTACTGGCAAACGGTGCACAAGGTGATAGGGACTAAGAATTTCTTTCCCTGTCCCATTCGCGTGCTAGTGCTAGAAAGAGGGGGAGAAAACGGGGGCAGGGTCCCAGGCCCACAGATCGATGAGCTATGCAATAAAATAAACGGCTACCTCCCTGATCTCTCCAGTTTTTTCGCCACGCGAAACCTGGCATTATTACCGACTAAATCTTCCGCGACCTTATTTACAACATGGACGTCCCAAATGTCGACATCCACGTCGATGGCTCTACGCTACCGACTGTCCTACACCCCAAAATCTTGGGTGTGAGGTTTGATCAGGATCTACATTTCGGTGAGCACGCAGCCGCAATTGTTCCGAGAATTCAGAGCCGTAAGAAAATCCTCAAATCCCTTGCTGGCAGTACCTGGGGAAAAGATAAAGAAACGCTCATGACTACATATAAAGCAATTAGCCAGCCGATTACGTGCTACGCGTCACCCATATGGTCACCAAGCCTAAAAATTACCCACTGGAAGAAGCTACAGGCCTGCCAAAATACTGCCCTCAGAATTGCCACGGGCTGTCTTCTTATGTCCCCAGAACACCATCTGCATAATGAGACGAGAATACTCCCCATCAGGGAGAGAAACGAGATGCTGACCAAACAGTTCCTGTTGAATACCCATAAACCTGGGCATCCCAGCAGACATCTGATTGATGAGCCAGCACCGCCTAGGGGCTTAATGAGTCATCTCCGTAAGCATTTTGAGGAAATACGGCACCTGAGAACCCAGCCGTATGAAGCGAAAAAACACAAGCAGGTCCTTGGTGAACTCCACAAACACGCGTCGGACCTTTATGCCGGGAATTGCCCGGTGAATCCAGTACTCAAAGAAAAGTATCCAAAACTCGCGGAAGAGGAATGCATACTCCCCAGGGAAACGCGTGTCACTCTGGCTCAACTTCGTTTTGGATACTGTAACAGGTTAAACTCTTACCTATCCAGAATCAACCCCGACATACAAAATGTATGCCCCGCTTGCGATGTGTCCCCACATGACACCAACCATCTCTTTAATTGTAATGTGGAACCAACGCCTCTAACACCCCTTACTTATGGTCCACCCCTGTTGAAACGGCAAGTTGCCTTGGACTCCCGTTAGAGGATATTGATGACAATCTGTGATCGGTCGCGACTGTTAGGTGGGGCGAAGCACCGCTACAACAACAACAACAACGGGGGCAGGGTCTGGTGCTCGGCAGTGCTATTTACCATGCTATGGAGATTGTAGTTATTCGTTGGAGTGGTCGTGTGAGCTGCTGGCGCTGTCGGTCTTGAGCAGCAGTGCAAACTTGTTGTAGCTTGCGGAGCTGCTAAAAGATTGGGGACGCTAAGGCGCTGCCGTGAGAAGCGTGCGATTTATCACTACTGCCAACCGATTGTGGATGGCACTGGGACTTTTCATGTCCTTTTGAAGTCTTGTGTGCCGGATCTCCTGAATTATAAATTTTTTGTAATATGCAGTCGAGTAGTGTTTGTATCATAGTAAACAATGGTTTGTATCATAGATGAATGAATTTGCCATAGATTAGATTGATACGAATCTTTTGTTTACGCTCTCATATTTTCGCTCTCACGAGGGATTTATCTTCTAGTTGTTGCTGGCAACAACAATTTATGGTTTGTATGTTTGTCTAATTTGAGCGATCAGCTGTCAGTGTCGATCATAGATTAGATTGATACGAATCTTTTGCTTACGCTCTCATATTTTCGCTCTCACGAGGGATTTATCTTTTAGTTGATGCTGGCAACAATCACAGATAAATCCCTCGCGCCAGCTGAAGCGGGTGCCAGAACAAAAAATGTGCCAGCCAAAACGAAAAACGTGCCAAAATTTTTGGTAAACTTTAGTTTGACCTACAACTGTAGAATAGCGTTCAAAAATTATGGGAAAAAGGATAAAAATACTTGTTTTAGTGTAAGTATTATTAGTTCGAAGGCGGAGGGTAAATATTATTGCCCATTCAAAAGTTATCACTAAAAATAGGTTTTGTAAATATCAACTCCCGATGCAACCAGTCCATTTTGATCACAGAATCTGGAACGCCAGACATGTAGGATAAGCCCTATCCATTAAATAATGTTAACTATTATATCATACGTCCGATTTACTGAAATTTCAAAAGAATATATGGTTTTCACTGCGAGTTAAATGCGTTCCAATATTTGACTAATTAATTTAATCTAAATGTAAATTTTACTTAGATTTGTTTATATTTAACTCTAACTAGTCGTATTATTGTAAAATGACTTTAAGGAAATAAATATTTTACGACTATCATTTTATTAAATGATTGAAACTATAATCGCCGAAATGTATGTCAAAAATCCCCATTTCAGATCTATTCATTTTTGTTTGGAGTGGCATCATTGATAAATGTTATAAAAAATGTGCATTTTGACAGCGCTCTCTCGGAACAAAGAGTTGCAAATCCATTCATCTATGGTGTCCATTAATAAGCCCTACAAGACGCGTGAGCAGAACGCTGAGGTGTTCACCAACACATTCATACAAAAGTATTGCGATTACTAATACATACAAACTTGGTGTTGTTAATTTTTTTTCATGTTTGCCCGAAACTGCGTACCTGTCCATAAATAACTCAATTTGTGTTCCCTTGCATTATTTTCGGTCAGTTTTGGGAACACGAGGACGATATTTGGAGAATATCAGAACAAAGCTATTATTTTCTAAAACGCAAAAGACTTAAAAGTTTCAGAGCGCGACGGGATTTTTAAATTAATTAATAAATAAAATAAAGGTTAATATAATAAAAAAAAAAATATGAAAAGAAGGCATTTTGCTAATTGCTTATCGAAAGAGAAAAAGCTCTTTGACGATAACGTTAAAATGTTTAAAGAACTTGAGAAGTCCTCTCAAGATAAAGTGCAAAGTGTTGCTAATTCTTTGGAAAGTGTTGCTAATCCTTTGGAAAGTGAGGCTAATCCTTTGAGTAATGAGATTTTGCAAAGTCTGTGTTTGCCAGTTGATAGTGTTCGAAGTGATAGTGATGAAAGCGTAGAAGAGTGTTTAGGTGCCCAAAGTTATTATTTAGAAGAGGGTGCAGGTACGGATCTGAACGACTTGCTAAGAAGTTGGGCCATAGATTTTAAAGTTCCTCATAATATTATAGACGGACTTCTTCAGGCACTCCAAAAGGGTGGGATAAAGGATGTGCCCTTGTGTGCCAAAACTCTTTTAGACACCTTTCGAGGAAAAGTCAGTGTAGAATCTATGCCAAATGGTGAATTTTTGTACTTTGGTATACAAGACCAACTAGTTTCTAAACAATTTTCATTTTTGGAGGCACAAGAAGAGGTTTTAATTGATGTGGGAGTAGATGGTCTCAAACTTTTTAACAGTTCAAGTCGAGTTTTATGGTCTATTCTTGGAGCACTAGTACATTTTCCTAGTGTTGATCCTTTTGTTATAGCTAGCTTCTCAGGTTTTAAAAAGCCTGAAAATATTAATGATTTTATGGCTAAGTTCGCTTCAGAAGTTAGTCGGTGGAAAGCAACGGAATTCAGACAGTTCCCGCTATACACAGGCATTTTTGTTTTAAAAGACTGCATTAGTAGTGAGTTGTACTTCCTTTTCCTACTACTACATACCGGCATTCGACTTCTTTCAAGTGAAAGGTCGTTTAGGTCTGAGGCTGATGTTGCCCAAGATATATTAGTGCATTTCGTCACGCAGATCAGTGTAATGTTTGGGAAGGAAAGCGTTACTTTCAACATTCATGGTTTATTACACTTGTCAGAATGTGTCAAAGATCTTGGTCCTTTAGATTCCTTTTCTGCTTACAGGTTTGAAAATTTTATGCAATTTTTAAAAAAGATAGTAAGAAAACCAAATCAAATATTGCAACAGCTGTTTTTAAGGTTGAAAGAAAGGCAGGATGTATGTTCAGCGATTTACAAACCTTCCAAGCTAGGCTCTTTCGATATTGATTTAAAGAAAGATAAAGACTGTTTTTGTTATAGCAAAAAAGTCGGCCCTATAAAGGTAGTAGAACTTATAGGGTCAGGAGAATTGGAAATAGTGCAATGTACTGTTTTTCGGAAAACGCAAAATTTTTTCGATGTACCTGTTAGCTCCTCCGATAGTTTAGGTATTGTTGTTGCAAGTGAGCCAAGCTTAAATTTGGTTGATTTAAAGAGAGATCTTGATTGCAAGTACTTCTGTATCCCTCAGGAAAGCAAATTTTTGCTTATACCCCTTCTTCACCACCTATTCCATGAGCTCTCCAATTAAGCCACTTTTTCCTAACCCTTGTTTCATAAACTTTCAATAAAGTAACACTTTCCACACTTTCGAATAAATAAATCTTAAAAATATAATTAAAACGTATCCTTTAGCTTTTGATTCTAAAATTTTTGAAGAGTCCAGTTACAAGAAGAAGTGCAGTTATGGAATCTACAAATAATGGTAAGAAAATCTCTTGTACATGATTTGTACATAAGTTAACTTTCAATAATTTTCAGCGAATTCTTTCAATAAAGTGTTTGCAACGAATAGACGTTTTAATGAGGCTACATCTGAAGCCGAAGGTGCTGCCATTTCCTCAGCTGGAATGGTAGTCGATCAGGCTGAAGGACTGCTACAAGGAGATCAGGCTGAAGATGTTGAGACCAACCAAATTGAAGTCAACCTGGCAGGACCTAATGGAGGTAAATTTTTTAAATTTTCATTTGGTTGTTTTAAACCCCCCTTCTAGAGTACTACCTTTCGTTTATACACAAATCATTTGCCCACATATAGTTAAAAATCAAATATCCCCATGTTATTTGTAGGTGAAAACAAAAATCGTGATAAACACCACTTAACTTTAAAATTAAAAGCTTAAATGTTGATAGACCATCTCCTTGAATGTCCTTAACCATATTTTCACTATACCAAAAGAGAAAGCTTTATATTTATTCAGTCCGCCCTAATACATTTGCATATCGATTGCTGCCCTATCGCGGAATGGGATTGCACACCGACCTATTTCAGACTTATTTTTTAGAAAACAGATAATCCAGATGTAATGTTTCTATATTTTTCCATTGTCCAAGCAAAGAAATGATTGCCAAGATGAAAGCTCCATGTAATATCATGCCAGAAGTTACACTTACAAGTATAGATGCACGGTGGCGGAAAAGAAAAAATTTATCTCTGTCCGGAGATATTTGCAGTTGGAGTTGGCGATTTCCATGTTGTTGTTGTTGTGTTTGTACCCACAAAAAATTGTGCATCACCGTGGCGGTAGCCACGGTTATACCACACACCCGGACTTGGCATGGTGTAGCCCAGGGTTATTTTTTATAAGCGCGGCCGAATGCCGCCAACGCAGAAAGGTGTTCTGCGCAAAAATACTATGGATCCGACCCCCGGTTTCGGGAGTACCCGCGGGTGTTTTTTCGGTTTTTCGTTGAACGCGTTAAAATTTTTATTTTCCGCCTTCGGATTATTAATACTGATGTCAAGACGCGTCGTTTGACACCTCTCTCGATATTTTTGGTAGCGTATTAGCAGTAGACCCCTCAACTAGACTATTACCCAAAAGAATTTCCACATTGCAGCAAGTCATAACTGGAAACATTCCCCGACATAACGTCGCTGCACTTTCCACCAACTTTAAAGCAGAACCAGATATAATAATCAAAGAAATTTGCTATGTAGAGCACCCCATTGCGGTAATTCTTTACCTTAGCTCACAACTGATAAAACTCGACCGAAAGTATCGTCAAAAGACGCGTTTTGATCCCAGGACCACGAATCCGAAAGCGGAAATTTAAAATTTTATTTCTGTCAAAAGATATTTCCATAAAACCGAAAAATGGCCCGAGGCACTCCGAAACCGGGGGTGGGATCCATAGTAATTTTGCGTAGAACACTTTTCTGCATTGGCGGCCTTCGGCCGCGCTTATAACCAAAACTGTATCCGCGCAAAACACTTTTACCCACAGTTTTTCTTGTGGGTACGCCAAAATCATCAAAACAACAACCACATGAAAATTTTCAATTTTGTTTGCAAATATCTCCGAAATGAAATAAAATTTTGAATTTCCACTTTCGGATTCGTTATCCTGGGTCCAAAGTGCGTCTTTTGACACCTCCTGATATTTTTGGACGAGTTTTAGCAGTTGTGAGCTAAAGTAAAGAATTACCCCCCTTTGCTAACAATTCACTGCGCAATTTATTTATTTTGCATTATAACAAAAGTGGTTCTCTTTTTTTGGGCTTGAGAACTGTCTCACATCCAGTTTGATATGGGTTATGCGGCAGTTACCCACCGACGTGTGCCGTACGTAAGGACGTTTGTCGTACGAAGCACGTTTGACCGAACTCTCAAGCCCGTAGGAATCAATGTGTGCGTCTGTGTACATGTACATAAGATATTTGTGTGTGTATTGTTTACAGATAAGCACTGTTGCCATTGACCATTTTGCATGTATAAAATTGCAAACGGTCAAAAATTAGCACACAAAAGTTTACTAGGCAACTCTGTCTAGTGAGAGAGCGATCAGCTGACACGTTCTTACGGAAAAAATCAAAATTGTTTTGATTTCTACGTTCCGGGCTACGTACGTACGGTCGTTGCACGTCGGTGAGTTTTCGTTTACATTGCACACTCATAAGATAGGTCGTGTCAGCTGACACGTTTTTTCTACGTACGTTCGTGAGTAACCACGGCTTTAGAGTTATTTAATTACTCTATACACCAGGTTAATCACTAGTAAAGTTTTATTTATTCCTAAATGTCTCTTAAAGTTGCACAAATATTTTAGCCAAAGGTAGATATGTGCAACAAAATTACCTTGATCAGCTGACTTCTATCGTTTTCAATGCCCAACTAGAAAGCTATCGGTTAGATAGCTGTGTTGTATATTATATATTGGGGCATATTCATAGACGGAATTTAGTTGGTACTTAAAGTCAGTTGAAGCTTTTTTGACAGATAGCCAATAGAATATTATGTCAAAAAGCTGTAACTGACTTTTAATTCTTAACTAAGTTTTGACTATGAATACGCCCGATTGTTTTGTATAAGATATTAAACGTATATTATTCTTTTTATAGATGTGCTGAGAGTTTTGATGAAGATTATTTATAAGATGGATCAAATTGAACAGAATGTAAGCAGTAGGGTAATAGGAGACGGAGGAAAAATAGCATTAAAATTCACAATGATATTGTATTTAACTAGATATTTGTATTTTACAATATTCATGCAAAGTACTTTTTGTATTCTTTAAACTTAGCAACGTACACTCAGCTATAATCAAAGCGTACTAATGAAAATGGTGGAGGAAATAAAGCAAGATGTAAGTATTGTTTTTATTCAATTAATTTTACTTTTCGCTTCAATTATTCTCTAATGGCTTAGGCTTTTTTGTGTATAACTAATCTTTGCTTTGAAGAGTATTAGTTTCATTCGCCTAACGATAGATTACTTCCTACTTAATTGGCGCTTAACCGTCTAAACGGTTATGGCCGTCCAACAACGATAGATTATTATTTTAAATATACAGCCCAATTCTCAATCCTTTTCCCGGGGAGATTTCTCCCGTTCTCCATACAAAAATATGCCATTCTCAACCATTTTTGTATGGAGAACGGGAAAAATCTCTCCGGGAAAACATTGAGAATTGGGCTGATAACGAAAAAAGGTACCGACCATATCTCAACCAAACTACTTTGTTGCTAAAGCTCACATCTGAGTATATAATATTTTGTAACACCGATTTTCAACTCGTTTCTTGTTAATATATATACTTCAACAATAAACCTTCGTTTTAAACAGGCGGTACCGAAGAGTGAAGTTTTGGCGCAACAGCACTTAATGCGAGAGTGCAAGGTGACGCTGAAGAAGGTGGAAAGCTCTGTGTGCAAAATTACTGGGGAAGTCAGAGACAAGTACATGGATGAAGTTGCCAGCGCATTGCCTCTCCAGAATGTATTAGAGGTTCTAAGGGTAGAAGAAAGATTGAAGGTAGAGGAGTATGCTGTAGCAATGGTAATTTGACCCAAAAAGTTATCTTTTACCATAATTTAATTTCGCTTTCATACTTTAGAAGGTTCATATGTTCAAAATTAAGGGCATTTCAGAGGACATATCCCGAGTAGTAAAAGAAACTTTTAGTGACACGTTGATGGACGAGTACAACTGGGCGGGAGCAGCTGGAAAGAAAAGTCTCCAAAAGCTTTCCTTGTTCGAGACATTTCTTCGCGGTAAGATGTTATAAAGAGAGATGTATTATAAATTGTATTCCTATATTGATTTTTGGTACGTTTTTAGATGTATTCATACACCAAGGACATGCATCGTATGAAAAAGGAATGAGAAAGGCGGTTGAACTCAGCCACCACAGGATGGCACAAAGGAAATTCGGCAAAAAGCAAAAATTAGTTACTGCACAAACAAGCCCACCAGCGCAATGAATTGTTTCCTCTTTTCTTTTCCATTTAAGTTGTAGCTTTTGAATTTTCGGTTTTTTATATGTTTTTGATTTTTTTTAGTTTGCGGAATATATTTAAGTTAATTAGTTACTGTTTTTAAGTTAGGCTAATGTAATACACAAACGAAGTTTTTAAGTTTTCGTTATATTTTTAAGTTAGTCAGTTACTTTTTTTAAGTTAGAATAATGTGATATTTAAATGAAGTTTTTTAAGTTTTCGAAATATTTTTTAATTTAGTCCCAATGTTTAATTGAATTTTTTATATAGCCTTTATTATAACTACCTGAGACAAAAAGGACAAATAACTAATAAATAAAAGCCTCTTTGACAAAACATGTTGTGAACAAAATTTAAAGAAATGAAATTTTAATTAATAATGAACACATAAAGAAAAGCAATCTGATATAAAAATGCAATTTATGTTTTTTTTAAAGAAATTACATTTTTATGAATACTGAGTCCATAAAAAAAGTAATGATATACACATTTAAATAAGTAAAAGTTATAATAAATAATGCAATATATATATTTTTCATAGTTTTTTATCATAAGTACCTGAGAATGAAAGACAAACAATTATTAGCTTTTTAAAGAAATGAAATTTTAATGAATACATAAAGAAAAGCAATGTGATATATACGTAAATAGGTAAAGTTAGAATAAATAATGTAAATATACTTTATTTCAAGAAACGAAATTTTAATGAACAATGAAAACATTAAAAAAAGTAATCAGATATACAAGTAAATAAGTAAAACTAAGTGAGAATAAATAATGTGATATATATATTTAATTGGATGTTTTGAGATCTTTTTATAGTCTTTTATCATAGTAGTACTATATAAAAGTGCACATATATTGAATAATAAACGAATTTTTATATACATCTGTATATGTTTTATTTATTATGATGCATCCTCTGTGATTGATTTGCCCATCCGGTTTGATGGAACCGTCCTGACTAATGTTTACATCAGGCATGATGCCTCCGCCCTGACAATTGTTTACCTCCGGCATGATGCCTCCGCTCTGACGAATGTTTACATCCGGCATGATGCCTCCGCTCTGACAAATGTTTACATCCGGCATGATGCCTCCACCATGACAAATGTTTACATCATGTCTGAAGTCACACGTATACAGCCAAACCCATCAGGTTTGTCATACTGCTAGAGCAAAACTGATGGGATATTCGTACTGCGCCCTGATGTGACTTTCCTACAGCACTTCCTGACAGATGATCAATCATCTGATTGTCAGCTGTCTAGTAGGGAGGTTTACATAACGTTGTTGTTACAATTGCATGTTAAATTTGGATCAGGATATAAATCAGTGCATTGTAAACCATTGTTTACTATATAGTTTGGCAGCTTAAACAGAGGTTATGTTGCGAATAGAGTGGAAGGCAGTGGACTAGGCAGTCGGATGTCATATAATGAAGGAATGGTGTTCGGAGTTTTTTCAATGTTTTAAACAAAAATGATAAAAGCTTTAATATAAATAAAACTATCGTTTTAATAACAACAAAAACGCCTTATATATTCTATATACATAAATTCGTAAGGATTATCTCACTTTAAAATTTGAGTTAAATAATCTAAAGTTTTTTTTTGAAACTGAGTCGAGAACTGTGCGTGTGAATGTTCGAATTTTCACCGATCAGCTGTTAGTTGCGCTACTTGGTAAAATTTACAATGTTGTAAACTTTACCAAGTAGCGCAACCAACAGGTGATCGCTCAAAATTTGCACACACACACAAAAATCACTAATGGCCATATTATGGAAATCTTAGGGAAATTGAAGTTAAATTTTAAAACAGACATAAAATGTTATAATTTTGGAATATGTAGCATCTAGAACTCCTTAATTGCAGTAATTGAAAGAAAAGGTTTGCTTATACTCAAGTATTTAATTATTTTTTCTAAATTTATCTTTAATATTGATGCAATGATTGATCCAATGCAACTCTGGTCTTCCTACTGTTCTTCATTCCACTCCATTCGAGTGCCTATTTTCACGGCCTGCGAGTGCCTTCCACTCTATTCGCAACATAACCTCGAATTAAGCTGCCAAACTATATAGTAAACAATGAATCAGTGTTCTTTTGAACTCAGCCAACCATGAACTTTGCTGGCAAAGTTGTGTTAATTACAGGGGCTAGTTCTGGTATTGGAGCAGCTACCGCTGTGAAATTTGCTAAGTTGGGTGCTTTATTAGTTCTCAATGGGCGTAATGCGGAAAATCTAAGTGCTGTGGCAAACCAATGCGCCTCTGTTGGTAAACAGCCGCATATATCTGTAGGGGACGTATCCAAAGAATCTGATGTAGAACGTATTTGGGAGGACACTTTGAAGAAATATCACAAACTGGATGTATTGGTTAACAATGCTGGTATAATTGAAACTGGCAGTATTGAAAATACAAGCATGGAGCAATATGATCGTGTGATGAATACTAACTTGCGTGCTATATACCAATTAACAATGTTGGCTGTACCAGAACTGGTAAAGTCTAAGGGTAACATTGTAAATGTATCAAGTGTGAACGGAATACGTTCCTTTCCCGGAGTACTGGCATACAACATATCGAAAATTGGTGTAGATCAGTTTACACGATGTGTTGCCCTAGAACTAGCAGCTAAGGGTGTTCGTGCAAACTGTGTTAATCCTGGTGTTACAATAACGAATCTACATAAACGCGGCGGCATGGATGAGGAGACGTACCAAAAGTTTTTAGAACATTCTAAATCAACACATGCACTAGGTCGGCCTGGATCAGCGGATGAGGTGGCTAATGCCATCGTCTTTTTAGCCAGTGATTTGGCATCTTTCACCACTGGTATTAGTTTAGCTGTTGATGGCGGGCGGCATGCAATGTGTCCACGATAATGAATGTGCATGAGAAGTCATACCAAAAGTGGCATTTATCTTCAAATACTACTTTAAAAGCGTATTTTTTTATTTCGTTGAATTTATTTTGATAATATATATACTATTTGGGGTGTCCTTATTAATCAAATAAAGAAGCATATTAAAAAAATATATATATATTTTATTTCATTGCGCTCCAAGTCAATGATGAACAAAACGTCCATTGTGAATTCATACAAGTGGAACATGGCGGCCAGTATCCCGTTATTTTGGCAGTTATGGAGATTTCTTTCCTAGAACTATTTAGTAGGTCCAGCGCAGTGACAGGGGACATGAGCGCTGCTTGGCTATCTGACTAAATGCACACCTGCCTACTCGAGTCCCACCATTTAGACTCACAAAGCTTACTGCCGAACAGGTTACAAATTCACGTATTTGAAGGCCCAGAGATATGTGGTTTAAGAGCATATTTAGTCCGTCGGTTGGACACGACCTGCGTGAACCTGTTACCCCTCCGAGGGCTGCCCGTTGTACTATATACATCTTAATGTTGGTCTGTATGTCCATGGGCGGTCTACGTTCGATATTCGATTTCCAACTGAGCTTGCTGCCTATTTCGACGCCCCGATACTTGGCTCTCGTAGACAGAGTGAAGCCCCCCTTACTGATACTTAGCATAGACTTGACTTGACTTGGCGTAAACTTGGCAACTTAGCCTCGATTATACTCCACTTGGCGCATAAAATCTGGCATCATAATTAGCGTTGAAATTTATTTTTAAATAAATGCCAATTTGTATGACAAAATGTCAAAATGAAATGGAAACAAACAAATGGCATCTCAAAATGTAAACGTCACTTAGAACTTACATAGAAAATCAAAATTCAACAGACTTCTAAGTCAAGTTAAGTTTTGAGTAATCAGTAACATGCAATGTTCATTTAACAGAACTGTAAGTGACAGTTCGCAAGCCAAGTCAAGTCTATGCTAAGTATCAGTAATGGAGCCTTGAGGTAGGTGGGTTGACCTTATGACGCAGAATATAAAATTAGTAAAATTTTGGACAATGGGCGTGGCACCGACCACTTTTAAAAGAGGGTAATTTAAAAGTTTTGCAAGCTGTAATTTGGCCGTCGTTGAAGATATCAAGATGAAATTTGGCAGGAACGTTACTCCTATTACTATATGTATTATTAATAAAAACTAGCAAAATCGGATGACGAAATCGCCCACTTTAAAAAAAAATTGTTTTAACAAAAAATTTAATATCTTTACAGTATATAAGTAAACAAGCAGCCCCGGCAGACATTGTTCTGCCCTAAATTTGGCCTATCTGGATCCATTTTAATAAGCTTTTACCGTCTAACTCTGCCCTCTTCACTTTTTCTTAATCCTTTGATTCAGTCCTCCCTCCATCTTTTTCGCTTCATCTATCTTCGTCTCACTCTATCTCTTTCTCAGTCTCTTCTTCTTTCCTCTTTTCTCTTCTCTGAAGTTCTTCTCATTCTTCTTCATCCCTTATTGGCAGTCTCAGAGGGTGGTATCTATTTTGTTCCAGTCCCATTCCGAGTACCAGTCCTAGCCCTAATCCCAGTCCCAGTCCGTCTCTTGTCTACTTCCCGGGAAAAAGGATCGTAAATACTAATATAGGCAAATTTATATTCCAAATTTCAGGCAAATCGAATAGTACGTATGTAAATAAGTATGTGGGTATTATTAATTCATGTATTTATTTCGGCTTGTGCGGCCACCGTGGTGTGATGGTAGTGTGCTCCGCCTATCACACCGTATGCCCTGGGTTCAACTCCCGGGCAAAGCAACATCAAAATTTTAGAAATAAGGTTTCTCAATTAGAAGAAAATTTTTCTAAGCGGGGTCGCCCCTCGGCAGTGTTTGGCAAGCGCTCCGGGTGTATTTCTGCCATGAAAAGCTCTCAGTGAAAACTCATCTGCCTTGCAGATGCCGTTCGAAGTCGGCATAAAACATGTAGGTCCCGTCCGGCCAATTTGTAGGGAAAATCAAGAGGAGCACGACGCAAATTGGAAGAGAAGCTCGGCCTAATGCGGCAGTTACTCAAGAACATTGTACAGGTTTACAAGTATGGTATGTATGAGAGGGAAACAATTTCTTTCCCTTTCTAACACACGGCAGTTTGACACTTCGGTCAGTGTCAAACTAGCGTGGAAACCAGTGGAACCTGCGTGGAACATGAGTTTTGACACTGAACGAAGTGTCAAAATTACCGGGGTTGCTTCGTCGAAAGCGACACAGGGAAGCAAAAAAGGGATCGGAATATCAGATATGGGTTGCTGTGATGGTAAATTTTTTTGAACGAATTTAGTAGGAAATTTTAAGTGCACCCATATGGGTCCTTCAGAAAATTATAAAAAAGTCTTCAATTGGGGTATCTGAGGACGCGTAGTTATTTCAGTATTAAGAATACAAACACGTGAGTTAAGTTTTTCTACCCGTTCAAAAGTTCTCCGCGAAAAACAGTTTGAAACCGAGGTCGACTGCAATAACCCGTCCAAAAAAGCGGAAAGAAAAATGAATAGACGCGTTTTGTCCTGTTGTCAATAGTCCGAAGAGAAAAAGTATTCGAATTATTGGAAGCGAGGCCAAAACGCGTCTATTAATAACTCCCCCGATGGTTTTGGTCGTGTTTTAGCAATCGTCCCCGGTAATATAATATCACAATTTGTTAATTAAAATTGTCCAAAATATATGGTTATTAAATAGAGATGTAATTAAGTGCTCGTTTGAAAGTAAATAAGTATATTTCTTTGTAATATAGGAAAAAAAAATTTTAAGCAGTTTTCGATAGCAGCTACTAAACTTTTTTTGGTCCTAAGAAGTACAACAGTGCCAAATAGCATCCACAAAAAAAAACGAACAAGAACAAGCATTTTATCAGGTGAGCGTGGCTGTGTATGTGCGTGCTGCTACATATCCTACTTGTAGACCTGTACAATGCTCAAGAACGTACGTACCAAAAACGTGTCAGCTGACACAACCTATCTTAAGCTGGAGTCATTGGTGCCGTATGTCGTATCGCTGTATCCGTATCCCTAACGTAATCAGCTGTTTATCGTTACGACGGTGAACCAAACCCCAATTGGTTGGCTACGATACGGTTACGACCTTAGCGGCACCAATAATCGATTGCATTGATTCTCATAAGGTTGGTCGAATCAGCTGTTATAAGGTTACCGATACGGTTACCGATAAAGCACCAATGTCTCCAGCTTTATGAGTGTGCAATGTCACCGACGTGCAACGCCCGTACGTACGTAGCCCGGAACGTAGAAATCAAAACAATTTTGATTTTTTCCGTAAGAACGTGTCAGCTGATCGCTCTCTCACTAGACAGAGTTGCCTAGTAAACTTTTGTGCGCTAATTTTTGACCGTTTGCACTTTTATGCAAAAACACCTAATTAAAGTTTGAAAAGTTGTGAAAATAATTCGAAATAATTATGTAAAAGTGCAGATTATAAATATGTAATCTATTTATACTTATTTAATATTTATTCCGGCCTTTTACAATATCAAAAATTTAATTGGAAAAGGTTGATGTTTCCATAAGCATGCATGCAAAATGGTCAATGGCAACAGAGCTTATCTGTAAACAATACACACAAATATGTTATTTACATTTACACAGACGCACACATTGATTCATACGGGCTTGAGAGTTCGGTCAAACGTGTTTCGTACGACAAACGTCCGTACGTACGGCACACGTTCGTGGGTAACTGCCGCATTAGATCTCTTCGGAGGTTATCGCGCCTTACTTTTATTTTTTATTTCGGCTTCGCATGCATATTTATCAATATTGCCAGGTTGATGCGACTAAATCGAATATCAAAATGAAAATGACTTTGAAGCTCACAGCAACAACTTTCACTTGATATCCATATTACACACACATTCTAGGGATATCCGGGTAACCCCATTTAATTTGTTGCGTCCCTCCCACAAATTGTCATCCTCCCAACAGCTCCTTGCAGCGGAACTGCTCCATATTCTCTTGCTCCGGGAAGGTATCCAACTCAATCCGGGTCCGTCTCCTGACCCCGGTCCTGAGAAATGGTTTTGCTGCATTTGCCGGAAAATAATCTTTTTAGGACGGTCATACCCTTGTCAGTGTGTCTCGTGTAAGGGATGGTTGCATCGGACAGGTTGTTCTGGGCTAGACCCCAAAACCAGACGTCCACGTAACTTCTATAAATCTTTTGTGGCTCCTTGCTGTTCACGCCCTAGGACGTCCCGTAGTCTGCGCCAGCACAGAATATATACGTTTGCGACATCCGCCCAATGCAGCGCCTGCCATGGACGGTGCCACTCTCCAAGATGTTCTGGTCTCCGCGACGGCAACCCACCGACGGGTTTCATTGCGACATGTTGCCAGGCCGCATACCCAAATACACCGGGTACCCCAATGCTTACCCAAGGACGTCTAGTCCCAGGGCCACAACAGCAACCGCTTCCTGGCCTTACATAACCCAGGCGTAGTCACCCGTCACTTACTCCAAGAGTGACGACGTCTCCCCCTATGCACTTCAGAATTCTGCATTTAAACTGTAATGTATTAACTGGGAAGATCACGGAGACAGTCGATTTCATGAAGCGGCACAACATCCGCATTGCTGCGATTCAAGAGACTAAACTCACAGCAAGATCTGCATTGCAGACCTGTTCTGGGTATAATGTCCACAGAAAAGATCGCGAGAGCGGAAATGGAGGCGGTCTCGCGTTTATTATACACTACACTGTGCAATATCATATATTTGATCCCGACATCGACCGCAGGGACAGTGTCTTAGAACATCAACGACTATCTGTCCGGTCGGGCGATGCAAACCTAGAAATCATCAACATCTTCATCTCTCCTGCCACCTGTTGCCACAGTGGATACCGCCCTACTATCAGCGCCGTACACTCAGAGAAAAAATCGTTCTAAAACGAACGAAACAAGTTCAAAATTAAGAACATTCGTTGACAAAAGTCTGTTAAGTACGTTTTTTCTTAACTTGTGACCGATGGGCTTGTTTTAAGAACAGTTTTTCCAAGCACACCGTTCGTATTTTATGACCACTTTGGTATTGATGTGTGAATCTTCTGTGAATCAAGCACTACTTGGGCTTGATTTAGGATTTTTCGTTCTCACGCTTCGAGAACGATTTGGGGCCGATTTAACATTTTTCGGTCTCAATTTAAGAACGGTTCGTGCTTGATCTTTGGTGGGAGGGAAAGTATTTTTTTAAATATATTTATTTTATTTTTATTAATAATAATATTTTTGTCATAAATAAAGAATATTTACAACAAAAAAATTGTTATTAAAATTCAAAAGTTTAAGAAAAATGCATAATAAGCATTTTCTCATAGATTTCTCTTATTGAGAAATTATTCTTATTTAAAGATGTAATCTGCATATATACTTAAAACATTTCATAACAAGTTTGAGAATTACCTGTGGATATGTGAATGTAACTGAACGAAAAATAAGAGTTAAAAAAATAGAACAAAAAAAAATTGTTTTAACTCGAACTCGCGCAACACGATCGCAAGCGCAACATCATAGCCGCTGGGCCACTACAATTGCTTGATAGCTGGTGCCAAATGGTGTATTTAACATTGTAGTGCACACGAATTGTACCGTTTTTTTTTTTTTCTTGGGCTTGATTTAAGAACATCGTTCTCATTAATAGAACATTTGTTCATATTTTAAGACCGGCCGTTCTTTTTTCAAGAAAATGGTGTCAGTTCAAGAACAAGGTTGTTGTTTTAAGGACAGGTCGTTCGTTTTTCAAGAACAAAAAAGTAAGAACATGAAAAGCTTGAGTTGAGTCCGGTGGTGCTGGATTTTAGAACGGCGTTTTTCTCTGAGTGTACTCACTGGAAACAATCGCATTATCTTAGGCGATTTTAATTCCCATCACGATCTATGGCATTCAAACTTGCGAGTGGACAGTAGGGGTGAGATGTTGGCGGATCAAATAGAAGAAACGACTTTCTGCACAATAAACGGAGACGCCCCCACACGTATGGTAGGAAGCTGTCTCAGTTCGTCGGATATTTCAATCGTGAGCGCAGAACTCGTAAACTGCGTCAACTGGCAGCCGATGGTAACAATGGCATCCGACCACCTGCCTATTCTTATTTCGCTCGAGCGTTCCGCCGACTTCATCATCGTAGAAAAACGCACTTTCATTAACTTTAAAAAAGGAAAGTGGGACGAATACAAATCCTTTACAGACAACCGCTTTGTTGCCCTCCCTATCCCAACTGATGCCCGCCAAGGGGAGCGTGCTTTCCGCAAGGTCATTGAATCCGCCTCGGCTCGTTTCATTCCCGCCGGTAGAATTCCCGAAATTAGGCCCCACTTCCCGGCAGAGGCCGCAAGTTTAGCGAGAGAACGTGACCTTATAAGACAGCTCGATCCCGGCGACCCCCAAATAAGGGATATAAACCCACGCATCAGATTGCTTGTGGATGAACACAAGCGGGCGAAATGGGAGAAGCACCTAAGCGGTTGTAACCTCTCTGCCGGTGTAGGTAAATTTTATTCCATCGTAAAGTCCCTATCGAATCCGTCTAGGCACAATGACAAAGTTTCCAACGCCTTTGGCGATAAAGTGCTGTCGACAATATATAATGCATCGAGAAAGATAGACGGAGGGCCAACAGACACGCACATAAACATAAGTTCAGCGCGTCACCAATTACCATCACCGCCAAAGAGGTTGAGGATACCATCGGTCATGTTAAACCATCCAAAGCAGTGGGTCCAGACGGCATAGCCATGCCGATGCTTAAAAGCCTAGGGAAAGAGGGTTTCAAATATTTAGCACATGTCTTCAACCTGTCCCTTTCCACCTTTGTCATACCCGAAAAACGGAAAATGGCCAAGGTGGTCCCGCTACTAAAGCCTGGGAAACCAGCTAACATAGGAGAGTCATACCGCCCGATATCTCTCCTATCGCCAGTAGCCAAGACGCTTGAAGCCATTTTGCTCCCCTACTTCAAAGCAAATTTGCAGCTAGCCTGCCATCAGCATGGCTTCAGAAAACTCCATAGCACCACCACCGCGCTAAATGCCATCAGCACCCAGATAAATTGCGGTTTAAATGAAAACCCCCACCATAGAACAGTACTCGTAGCGCTAGACCTATCAAAAGCTTTTGATACGGTCAACCAACGTTACTGCAAGACCTGGAAGGGTCTACCTTTCCCCCATGTCTTAAAAGGTGCACCGCAAATTATCTGGGTGGTCGGCAGGCATCGGTGCAATTTAGAAATGAAACATCAACACCAAGAAGAATTAAACAGGGGGTACCACAGGGTGGTGTCCTATCCCCACTTTTGTTTAATTTCTACATATCAAAGCTACCTTCGCCACCGGAAGGAGTTACTGTCGTTTCCTACGCCGATGACTGCACAATAATGGCCACAGGCCCAGGCCCAGGGATCGATGAGCTTTGCAACAGAATAAACGGCTACCTCCCTGATCTCTCCAGTTTTTTCGCCTCGCGAAACCTGGCATTATCACCGACTAAATCCTCCGCGACCTTATTTATATCATGGTCGTCCCAAATGTCGACCATTTTGAACATCCACGACGATGGTACTACGCTACCGACAGCCCTACACCCCAAAATCTTGGGTGTGACATTTGATCAGGATCTACATTTTGGTGAGCATGCAGCCGCAATTGTACCGAAAATCCAGAGCCGTAATAAAATTCTCAAATCCCTTGCTGGCAGTACTTGGGGAAAAGACAAAGAAACTCTAATTACCACTTACAAAGCAATTGGCCAGCAGATTGCATGCTACGCGTCCCCTATATGGTCGCCAAGCCTAAAAATAACCCACTGGAATAAGCTATAGGCCTGCCAAAATACTGCGCTCAGAACCGCCACGGGCTGTCTTCTTATGTCCCCAGAAGACCATCTACATAATGAGGCGAGAATACTGCCCATCATGGAAAGAAATGAGATGCTAATCTGTTCCTTTTGAATCCCCAGAAACCTGGGCATCCCAACTGACATCTGATTGATGAGCCAACACCGCCTAGGGACTTAAGGAGTCATCTCCGTAAGCATTTTGAGGAAATATGGCACCTGAGAACTCAGCCGTATGAAGCAAAAAAACACAAGCAGGTCCTTGGTGAACCCCACAAACAGGCGTCGGACCTTTATGCTAGGAATTGCCCGGTGAATCCAGTACTCAGGGAACAGTACCCAAAACTTGCGGAAGAGAAACGCATACTCCCCAGGGAAACGCGAGTCACTCTGGCTCAACTTCGGTCTGGATACTGTAACAGGTTAAACTCTTACATATCCAGAATCAACCCCGACATACAAAATGTATGCCCCGATTGCAATGTGTCCCGTCATGACACCAACCATCTCTTTAATTGTAATGTGGGACCAACGCCTCTAACACCCCTTTCATTATGGTCCATCCCTGTTGAAACAGCAAGTTTCCTTGGACTCCCGTTAAAGGATATTGATGACAATTTGTGATCGGTTGCAGCTATTAGGTGGGGCGAAATATTGCTTCAACAACAAGCTCGTTTGCGAATCTTTTGCAGGAACCTATAGGTACTCTTTTTTATTTATTTGTTGCAAGTAAACAATGTTGGTTTTAAAACAACATTTAGAGAAACTACTACCTTATACGAGGGCTATTCATTTGCACACATAAATACAATCTTGATATAGTTTTTTTTACGTATAGTTTTTTCATTAGATAATTTGTATGACATAATTATATATTATACTAGCAGACCCGGCAGACATTGTTCTGCCCTAAACTTGGTATATCTGCATACATTTTAATAAGCTTTTTCAGTCTAACTCTGCCCTTCCACTCTTCACTTTTTCTTAATCCTTTTATTCACTCCTACCTCCGTCTTTTTCGCATCATCTATCTCTATCTTCGTCTCACTCTATCTCTTTCTCAGTCTCCTTCTCATTCCCTCTTTTCTCTTATCTCAAATTCTTCTCATTCTTCTTCATCATTTATTGTCAGTCCAAGAGGGTGGTATCTATTTTGTTCCAGTCGCATTCCGAGTCCCAGTCCCACTCCGAGTCCCAGTCCCAGTCCGTCTCTGATCTACTTCCCGGAAAAAAGGATTGTAAATACTAATATAGGCAAATTTATATACCAAATTTCAGGCAAATCGAATAGTACGTATGTAAATAGGTATGTGGGTATTATTAATTCATGTCTTTATTTCGGCTTCGCATGCATATTTATCAGTATTGCCACGTTGATGCGACTAAATCGAATATCACAATGAAAATTACTTTAAAGCTCTCAGCAACAGCTTTCGTTTGATATTCATATTACACACATATTCTAGGGGTATCCGGGTCCACGTGTTGGCCTATATATCGAGACAATAGTCACCAGTAGGTATGAAAACTACCCTGTACTAAAGCACTCATCAACAGCTTCAATTTGATACCCATAATGTAAAAACACATCCTAGTGTTACCCTGATCCACGTTTTGGCATATATCTCGAGACGCTAGTCACAAAGAGGTATGAAACTTACCCTGTACTAAAGCACTCATCAACAGCTTTCATTTGTTATCCATATTGTATAAACACTTTCTAGGGGTACCCGGGTCCCCCTTTTGGCCTATATCTCGAGACCCTAGCTGTTGTTGTTGTTGTTGTAGCAATGCTCGCCCCACCTAATAGCCGCGACCGATCACAAATTGTCATCAATATCCTCTAACGGGAGTCCAAGGAAACTTGCCGTTTCAACAGGGGTGGACCATAAGGAAAGGGGTGTTAGAGGCGTTGGTTCCACATTACAATTAAAGAGATGGTTGGTGTCATGTGGGGACACATTGCAAGCGGGGCATACATTTTGTATGTCGGGGTTGATTCTGGATAGGTAGGAGTTTAACCTGTTACAGTATCCAGAACGAAGTTGAGCAAGAGTGACACGCGTTTGCCTGGGGAGTATGCGTTCCTCTTCCGCGAGTGCTGGATATTTTTCTTCAAGTACTGGATTCACCGGGCAATTCCCGACATAAAGGTCCGACGCCTGTCTATGGAGATCACCAAGGACCTGCTTGTGTTTTTTCGCTTCATACGGCTGAGTTCTCAGGTGCCGTATTTCCTCAAAATGCTTACCGAGATGACTCCTTAGGCCCCTAGGCGGTGCTGGTTCGTCAATCAGATGTCTGTTGGGATGCCCAGGTTTCTGGGTATTCAACAGAAACTGTTTGGTCAGCATCTCATTTCTCTCCCTGATGGGGAGTATTCTCGCCTCATTATGCAGATGGTATTCTGGGGACATAAGAAGACAGCCCGTGGCGATTCTGAGAGCAGTATTTTGGCAGGCCTGTAGTTTCTTCCAGTGGGTAGTTTTTAGGCTTGGCGACCATATGGGTGACGCGTAGCACGTAATCGGCTGGCTAATTGCTTTGTATGTGGTCATGTGCGTTTCTTTATCTTTTCCCCAGGTACTGCCAGCAAGGGATTTGAGGATTTTATTACGGCTCTGAATTCTCGGAACAATTGCGGTTGCGTGCGCACCAAAATTTAGATCCTGATCAAACGTCACGCCCAAGATTTTGGGGTGTAGGACAGTCGGTAGCGTAGTGCCATCGACGTGGATGTTCAATATGGTCGACATTTGGGGCGTCCATGTTGTAAATAAGGTCGCGGAAGATTTAGTCGGTGACAATGCCAAGTTTCGCGAGGCGAGAAACCTGGAGAGATCAGGGAGATAGCCGTTTATTTTATTGCATAGCTCATCGATCTCTGGGCCTGGGCCTGTGGCCATTATTGTGCAGTCATCGGCGTAGGAAACGATTGTGACTCCTTCCGGTGGAGAAGGTAGCTTGGATATGTAGAAATTAAACAAAAGTGGGGATAGGACACCACCCTGTGGCACCCCTTGTTTAATTCTCCTTGGTTTTGATGTCTCGTTTTTGAATTGCACCGATGCCTGCCGACCACCCAGATAATTTGCGGTCCACCTTTTAATACATGGGGGAAGGTTAGACCCTTCCAGGTCTTGCAGTAACGAGCCATGGTTGACCGTATCAAAGGCTTTTGATAGGTCTAGCGCTACGAGTACTGTTCTATGGTGGGGGTATTGATTCAAACCCGAGACCCTAGTCACCAATATGTATGAAAACTACCCTTTACTAAAGCACTCATCAACAGCTTTCATTTGATACCCATATTGTATAAACTCTGTCTAGGGGTACACGGGCCCACGGTTTGGCCTATATCTCGAGACCCTAGTCACCCAGGGGTATGCAAATTACCTTATACTAAAGCACTCATCAACAGCTTTCATTTGTTATCCATATTGTATAAACACTTTCTAGGGGTACCCGGGTCCACGTTTTGGCCTCAATCTCGAGACCCTAGTCACCAATAGGTATGAAAACCACCCTGTACTAAAGTACTCATCAACAACTTTCATTTGTTTTGCATATTCTATAAACACATTCTAGGGGTACCCGCGTCCACGTTTTCGCTTATATCTCGAGACCCTAGTTACCCGCGGGTACGAAAAATACCCCGCATCAAAGTACTCATAAACAGCTTCCATTTGATATCCATATTGTACAAAACATATCCCAGCTTTACGTAGGTCCACGTTTTGATCTAAAGACCCTAGCCAGAACGGGATAAAAATTTTCCTATGTCTGTCTCCTGGTTCTAAGCTACCCCTCCACAAATTTTCAGCCAAATATGTCCATCCGTTCCTTCCTCTTCAATCACTCTTTATCTATTAAAAAAAAGCGCATCAAAACCCGTTGCGTATTTTTAAAGGTTTAAGCATTCAAAGGGACATAGGGACAGAAAAAGCGACTTTGTTTTATACTATGTAGTGATGTACATCCATACATACCTATAAACCTACGCCCGAAGTTAAATAACGCAGCGAATGCTGTATATGTACGTACATATGTATGTGTCGCATCATCCTCACTCAAAATCAATTAGCGCGCACAGTTCACAGAGAACAGCCACAAACACATTTTTTGGTAAAAATGTTACTTTTGTTTAAACAATTTGGCTGATATAAGAAAGGAATCAAGTATTTTTTTTTATGCAGATCGAAGGTAAATATTTCAAAGTTTTAATGAAAAGTAGAGTTTTTAAATCCATCCATCCGTTTATGAGTTATAGATATGTAAACAAAAATTTTATGATTTTTGACTACATATTGGCAATTTGCCATGCCCCTATAATATACATCTTCAAATTATAATAACTGTACCATCTCACGTAGCATTTCAAATGCAAAAAACCGTTTTAAAATCGGAGCATTCTGTGTGAAGTTATGTGCATACATGGCATTTAGCGACTTTATTTTATAAGATTTATAGATAGATACATACTAAGCGTGTGAGGGATTAAATGAAATAATTAAACGTACGAAAAGAAATATATATGTATATATAAGCTAGTATTCATACATATCTTAATATATAAAAAACACGTGTCACACAATTGAGGCCAATGGACTCCTAAACTATTGAACCGATTTTGAATTTCTTTTGCACCCCGTGTGAAGTTTGATCTAACTTGAAATATAGGATAGGTGACTGGGTGACTAGGGTCTCGAGATATAGGCCAAAACGTGGACCCGGGTACCCCTAGAGTGTGTTTATAGAATATGGATATCAAATGAAAGCTGTTGATGAGTGCTTTAGTAGAGGATAATTTTCATACCCCTGGGTGACTAGGGTCTCAAGATATAGGCCAAAACGTGGACCCGGGTACCCATAGAGTGTGTTTATAGAATATGGATATCAAATGAAAGCTGTTGATGAGTGCTTTAGTAGAGGGTAATTTTCATACCCCTGGGTGACTAGGGTCTCGAGATATAGGCCAAAACGTGGGCCCGGGTACCCCTAGAGTGTGTTTATAGAAGATGGATATCAAATGAAAGCTGTTGATGAGTACTTTAGTAGAGGGTAATTTTTATACCCCTGGGTGACTCGGGTCTCGAGATATAGGCCAAAACGTGGACCTGGGTACCCATAGAGTGTGTTTATAGAATATGGATATCAAACGAAAGCTGTTGATGAGTGCTTTAGTATATGGTAATTTTCATACCCCTGGGTGACTAGGGTCTCGAGCTATAGGCCAAAAAGTGGACCCCGGTACCCCTAGAATGTGTTTATAAAATATTGATATCAAATGAAAGCTGTTGATGAGTGCTTTAGTAAAGGGTAATTTTCATACCCCTAGGTGACTAGGGTGTCGAGATATAGGCCAAAACGTGGACCCGAGTACCCCTAGAATGTGTTTATAGAATGTGGATATCAAATGAAAGCTGTTGATGAGTGCTTTATTAGAGGGTAATTTTCATACCCCTGGGTGACTAGGGTCTCGAGATATAGTAGGCCAAAACGTGTACCCGGGTACGCCTAGAATGTGTTTATAGAATATGGGTATGAAATGAAGGCTGTGGATGAGTGCTTTAGCAGAGGGCAATTTTCATACCCCTGGGTGACTAGGGTCTCGAGATATAGGCCAAAACGTGGGCCAGTGAATGCCTCGACAGTGGTTATATAATATGGATATCAATTGAAAGCTGCTGATGAGTGCTTTAGTACATAGTAATATATTATCCAGAGACGGACTGGGACTGGGATTAGGACTAGGACTGGGACTGAGACTCGGAGTGGGACTGGGACTCGAATAAAATACATACCACGTTCTGGGACAGGCAATAAGGGATGCAGAAGAATAAGAAGAAATTGAGAAAAGAGAAAATGGAGAAGAAGAAGGAGATTGAGAAAGAGATAGAATGAGACGAAGATGGAGATAGATGAAGCGAAAAAGATGGAGGGAGGAGTGAATAGAAGGATTAGAAAAAAGTGAAGAGGGGGAGGGGGGTAGGGCAGAGTCAGACGGAAAAAGCTTATTAAAGTGTATGCAGATTGGCCAAATTTAGGACAGGACAACGTCTGCCGGGTCTTCTAGTACGGATATATATAATAGTATTGGACATTTTCAAGAATGCGGTATACGTTTAACGACAATCGCAAATGGGTGAATCCAGGGAAAATCGAAATATTATCGATAAAGAAATTATCAAGATAAATTGTATCTCGTTTTTAACCGAAACAAAATCATTTCGTTAATTTGACGTTCTTAACGTTAATAAACGAAACGGAATGACTTTGTTTCGTTTATTAACGTTAATTATCATAACGAAATGATATCGGTTCGTGGGTTAAGCAAGCCTGGTTGAATCCATAGTCTATGAACTATTTTGAAATGAATTTTGAATAAACTTTTGTAATTAAAATGGGAATACTGGCATTCTTTTGATTTAGAAGGCATTGGTAACAGAGGTAAAGGGCCACCGAAAAATTAGGTGCGTCGGTGGCCATGGATTTGAGGGTGGGATCAAGTACCGGGCGCCGCAACAACACCCACGGCGCCCCCAAATATATTCGGCCTATTTTATTTATTTAATTTAAAAATTTATACAGGCCAAAATGTTCAGTTTACTTAAATTATGTAGTGTATGCGATATAAATAACATATTTATTCTACAAATTTATAGGAAGAATAGATTGTTGTGCATCAATTCTTATACGTATGACCAAGCAAGCAGCCGTCGTGAGGATCTCTGAAGGACGAGAATTGCTCAGGAAGGAGCTGTGTGCCATTAGGGAGCCGACATGAAGCGCTCATAAAGGATCCAACGCGAAATGCTCATGAGGGAGCTGTGTGCCCAGTAGGGGGCTCTCGTGAGATGTAATGTATGTTGTAGATGACGCAGTGACCAGTAGGTTTTTGTAATGTATTTATTAGGCGTATGATCTTATCACACTTTTATGCGTTTTGATTTGCCTGTACTTGCATTAGATAAGCATTTTCTAAATTAGGTTAAATAGTATACGTTTCTTTATTAAGAAAGGCGAGTCTGAAATATCGAAATTGATGTAGTACTTGTTGAAATCCAGACACAAACAACGAAAAGCTTCGTGCATTTCAAAATTGGATCTGCATGTACTCAGGAAGATTGGCTGAAAATTTCTTGATGGCCTCATAGGGACATTATCTCACTAAGTAAAAATGGGCTATTCACAATCCCTCCCAATAATTGCACCATGAACAATACACCCAACGTTTCCCTGCGGCTCTCAAGGGAAGGAAGTTTAATAAGCTTCAACCGGCTATTATAGGATGGAAGATTCCTTGTAGGATCCCACGATAAGTGACTTAACGCAAAAAGCAGGAACTGTTTTTGAACCGATTCCAGCTTGTCACGATAAATCTGATACCGTGGGTTCCAAACAATTGACGCGTATTCTACTATCGGTCGAACTAAGGCAGTAAAGAGTGCTTTTGTGACGTAAGGGTCCATAAATTCTTTTGAGTTTGTTGTTTTTGTGTGTTAAGTTTATTTGTTGTTGTGTGTTTGTCTGTTGTACCTGTGTGATTACTTTGTTTCTTGTAAACAAGTTTTAAAAGCTCGAATATTGTGTCAGAAATTGTGTTTATCTGTTCGTTTATTATCCTACCGTGGAATGTTTTCTGTTTGTAGATTTCCATGTTTTCGAGTACGTTGAGGCGTCGGCCTTTTGCTTGTATGTGAAGATCCCTAACTGTTTTATTGGTGTTTGCTGGGAACACTCATTCTCAAACATGCAATTCGCGAAGTTAGACTCGGGTATAATGTTTGGATTCCGTATTTTTTTGTTGTAATCTCTAATATGTTCTCTGAACCTCGTTCTTATTTGCCGTCCTGTTTGTCCTATGTAACTATGCTGGCATCCGCAGGTAAGCTTGTATACGCCGTGGCTGCTAAACGGATCCTTTGAGTTAGTGTTAGTTCTTAGTTTTCGCCTAGATTGTTCGATGTTTTGAATGCTGTGGTAGTGTTGTATTTTGTAAAGAAGTTTGCCAATTTATATGTTGCCTTTCCAGTATATGTCATAGTCGTACAGCTATTATTTTCCTTTTCATTATTTCTTTTTGGTTCTCCATTTGTCCTTTTGAACTTATCTACTAGTGTTTTTTTATATCCGTTGTTTGCAGCGATATTATATATAACCTCAAGTTCTGTCTTATATGCCTCTTGTGTAATATAGTAGATTCTAACATGGCACATAGATTGGGCTGAGGCCCATCATTAATTTTAAATCGGCACCATGTTACAAACTGTCTAAATATTTAAAAACGATATTGAAAGAAACTTTGGAGCTAAGGAACGAATATGCAATAGCTAACACAACAGAACTAACAGAGAGACTTGAGACTGTAGAGCTAACAAAGAACAGCAAATTGGTATCTCTTGACATAAAAGATTTATTTATATCCATCAATACCACAAAAAAAGAAGTGAAAAGTATGCAAATCACAAATACGCTAAGAACCACTTTACGGCAAAACTATTTTCATTTCAACATTAAAATATATAGACAAACAAATGGTCTTGGAATGGGAAGCCCCACATCAGCAATTCTTATGGAAGTGTTCATTCAAAATCTGGAAGAAAAGTACATACAGGAGCTGAAGTCCAAATTGGGCGTGTCATTTTATGCTAGATACGTGGATGACATAATATGCGTTTTAACTACTAATAACGAAGAGCTTGTACTGGAGTACCTCAACAAGCAGCACGAAAATATAAAATTTACAATGGAAACCGAAAAAGACGGAGGAATCAACTATGTAGACCTCACGATAAATATTGATAAAGAAGCCAAAAGATTTAACTATGACATATATAGAAAGCCAACGGCCACCGACACAATAATACATAATACCTCAAATCACCCCCAACAGCATAAAAATGCAGCATTAAGGCACTTGGTGCATAGACTTGAAAGAACACATCTTACACAAGAGGCATATAAGAGAGAACTTGAGGTCATATATAATATCGCTGCAAACAACGGATATATGTAAAAAAGCACTAGTAGATAAGTTCAGAAGGACAAATGGAGAACCAAAAAGAAATAATGAAAAGGAAAATAATAGCTGGACGACTATGACATATTCTGGAAAAGCAAAATATAAATTGGCAAACACAGCATTCAAAACATCGAACTATCTAGGGCGAAAACTAAGAACTAACACTAACTCAGAGAATAATAAACGAACAGATAAACACAATTTCTGACATAATAGTCGAGCCTTAAAAACTTGTTTACAAGAAACAAAGTAATCACACAGGTACAACAGAAAAACACACAACAGCAAATAAACACAAAAAAATTAACACGCAAAAACAACAAACCCACTAAGAAGGTCAAACGACTAAAATTACGGATTTTTAGCTACCCCATTCAGCCACACAAATCGATTAGTAAACCACCCTCGGTTCTGAATGAACACACAGCACATACACATAACTAAATATACAGAAGCATCAATTTTGATAATACCTGCTCATGTTCCTACGAACTATAAATGCAGGACAAACGACAACAACAGATCAGAACGAAAATCGACACTGATGATGGCACAACGCCTAAACCGGTTTGTCTCAAAACCAAATTTGACAAGGGATGACGGAAAATCGTTCCAATATACATCAATGATTTTGCTTCGGAAAATCTCGAAAACAGCGTTTAATGAAAGCTAACACACCTCTAGATCGAGTCACACAAGTTTCAGTATGATATTTGAAGTCTAGTTTGGGGTCCATTGTGACACCGAGATCGATGAAGCTAGTAACTTGCTCAAGCTGGTAGTCACCTATCGAAAAATTATGTACCTGATATGATTTTCTAGTAAAACTCATGAATTTGCATTTGTTTAGGTTGAGGGCCATTTCACTGGCCTTGCACTATTGAACTAAGCTATCCAAATCGTTCTGAAGAAGTAGTCTGTCTCCAGGGCTTTGAATGGGTGTAAAGAACTTTACATCATCGGCGTACATTAAAATCTCGGAGCTAGTTAACATACTTGGAAGATCATTGATAAATAATAAAAACAATAGCGGCCCAAGATGGCTTCCTTGATGTACACCAGATGTAATTTTGATGAATTGCGATGAGGCGTCTTTAAAGATCATTTTTTGCTTCCTTCCTGTTAAGTAAGTGGATATCCATCCTAGAAACGTTGATGAGAAGCCCATACAGTCAAGTTTGTTAATAAGAATTGTATGAGACACTTTACCAAAAGCCTTGCTAAAGTCTGTGTAAATTACATCTGTTTAAGGTTATTTCTAAATTTTCTAGAGACTTGCGTTGTAAACTCAAGCAAATTTGATTCGGTTGATTTACCTCTGCAGAACCCATGCTGAGACGGGTGGATTATTGGATATAGTGAGTGAGCTAACTGTTTTGTAATAATGCATTCGAAAAGCTTCGGTATGTCACTAAGTTTTGCAATTCCTCTATAGTTTGCTACGCAAGATTTACTGCCACTTTTGTACAGTGGTATTATAAAAGATTCTTTCCATGTGTAGAAGTCCACGAAAGTGGGGAAAGCTTCTGACCGCCATTCACCTGGGAATGGCCAGAGCGATTCTTTTGCATGCGGTTCAAGCAGCTCACTACTGCCGGTCGCTTGCGGCCAAGTATCCTCTGGGTAGCCGCTAAACACCCGTTTAGCGGTGAGCTAATGTGAGAAGGCGACAACCTGGCTAGGCCACTCTGACATAATCGGTTTAAGGGCTAGCCGGGGGAGATTTCATCGGCAGCGTCTGTACACCTCTAGGTGCGGCTGCAAGCGGGCGTCTGTCTTGGAGCAAGCGGCTCGCTATATAAACGTGCCAAGTAATATTTTCACCCCCGCTGAGCGGGTTGTGCGCTGGGCTTGGGACCCGCCACGTAAAACCATACTCCAATGAAATATAACAACAAGCCTCGGATAAATACACTCTCTATTGATGACGACCATGGCAAACGTTTGAAGGACAATGAATTGAGGGCATGCACCTGGAACGTCCGCTCCCTGAATGGGATTGGTGCAGATGCCCGGCTGGTTGATGTCCTCGTCAAAGCAAAATCAGACATCACCGCCATCCAAGAAATGCGTTGGACGAAGCAAGGAAGAAAGAAGATCAAAAATTGTGACATATATTGGAGTGGCCATGCGAATAAGCGCAGTTTCGGCGTCGGATTCGTGGTGGTAGAGAGACTTTGTCGCCAAGTGCTGGCGTTCACGCCTGTGGACGAGCGTCTCGCCGCTATTCGAATAAAAGCAAAATTTTTTAATATATCATTCATCTGCGCCCATGCGCCGACAGAGGAGAAAGACGATGAGGTGAAACACACTTTTTATGAACAATTAGAACGCACATACGAGCGCTGCCCCCGTCATGATATAAAAGTCGTGCTTGGCGACTTTAACGCCAGGGTGGGCAAAGAAGGTGTTCAGCCTACACAATGAAACTTCTCCTAACGGACTGAGGCTGATTGACTTTGCCGGTGCTCGAAACATGGTCATATCAAGCACGAGGTTCATGCATAAAAAGATACATCAAGCTACATGGCTGTCTCCTGATCGAAATACTCGCAATCAGATCGATCACGTTGTGATAGACGGACGGCATGCCTCCAGTGTTTTAGATGTGCGAACGATCCGAGGACCTAACATCGATTCGGACCATTATCTCGTTGCAGCCAAAATACGCACCCGCCTCAACGCGGCTAAAAACAAGGAACAAAAAACACAAGGAAAGCTAGACGTCGAAAAGCTTCAATCACAACAGACTGCCAATGATTTCGCAACTCGACTCTCACACCTGCTCTCTGAGGGCACAACTCATCCTGAAGGAATACAGGAGCAGTGGGAGCATATCTCCAAAGCACTTCATACTGCCGCCGAGGAAAAAATTGGTTACCGGCGGCCACGAAAAAACAACTGGTATGATGAAGAATGCCGCGTTGCAACCGAAAGAAAAGACGCTGCCTACAGGGCTACGTTAAAAGCGAGCGCGACAAGAGGAGTGTGTGAACTCTATCGTGAGTTGAAAAGGGAAGCGAGACGCCTTTTCAGGAAGAAAAAAGCAGAAGCAGAAAGGCGTGAGTGCGAGGAGCTTGAGCTGCTAGCCACCAGGAATAACGCCCGAAAATTCTACCAAAAAATACGGCGACAGACGGAAGGTTTTAAGACCGGGGCAAACTGCTGTAGGAATGAAAACGGCGACCTGGTAACTGCTTAGATTATGGAGGGAACACTTCTCTGCTCTCCTAAATGGAGGCAGCAATTCACCGCGCAGAGATGAAGAACCCGATCCCACAATCGATGATGATGGAATATATGTCCCCCGCCCGATTATGACGAAGTTAGAATAGCAATAACCAGACTGAAAAACAACAAGGCCGTGGGCGCTGATGGATTGCCTGCGGAGCTATTCAAGTTCGGCGGCGAGGAGTTGGTAAGGCGCATGCAGCAGCTTCTTAGCAAAATATGGGCGGACGAAAGCATGCCCGACGGTTGGAATCTAAGTGTTCTTTGCCCAGTCCACAAGAAGGGGGATACTGCAAAATGCACCAACTATCGTGGAATCAGCCTTCTTAATATCGCATATAAGGTCCTTTCAAGTGTATTGTGCGAAAGATTGAAGCCCACCGTGAACCGGCTGATTGGACCTTATCAGTGCGGCTTCAGACCTGGTAAATCTACCATCGACCAGATTTTCACAATGCGCCAAATCTTGGAAAAAAACCCGTGAAAAGAGAATCGACACACATCACCTCTTCGTCGACTTTAAAGCCGCCTTCAACAGCACGAAAAGGAGCTGCCTATATGCCGCTATGTCTGAATTTGGTTTCCCCGCAAAACTTATACGGCTGTGCAAAATGACGTTGAGCAACACCATCAGCTCAGTCAGAATTGGGAAGGACCTCTCCGAGCCGTTCGAAACTAAACGAGGTTTCAGACAGGGTGACCCCCTATCGTGCGATTTCTTTAATTTAATGCTGGAGAAAATAATACTAGCTGCAGAACTTAACCGCACTGGAACAATATACTATAAAAGCGTGCAATTACTGGCATATGCTGATGACATTGATATCATCGGCCTAAACACCCGCGCTGTTAGTTCTGCTTACTCCAAGCTGGAAAAAGAAGCGGTAAAGATGGGTTTGATGGTGAATGAGGACAAAACGAAGTACCTGCTGTCATCGAGCAAAGAGTCAGCGCATATGCGCCTTGGCAACCACGCTACTGTTGGCAGCCATAATTTCGAAATAGTAAAAGACTTCGTTTATTTGGGAACCAGCATCAACATTAGCAACAACAGCAGCACTGAAATCCAGCGAAGAATCAATCTTGCCAATAAATGCTACTTTGGACTAGGTAGGCAATTGAAAAGTAAAGTCCTCTCTCGGCGAACGAAAATCATACTCTACAAGTCACTTATCGTACCCGTCCTGCTATATGGGGCAGAAGCATGGACCATGACAACAGCAGATGAAGCGGCTTTGGGAGTGTTCGAGAGAAAAGTTCTTCGAAAGATTTATGAACCTCTACGCGTTGGCGATGGCGAGTACCGAAGAAGATTTAATGATGAGCTGTACGAGCTATACGCAGACATCAACATAGTCCAGCGAATTAAAACGCAGCGGCTGCGCTGGCTAGGCCATGTTATGCGAATGAAAGATGATGCTCCGGCCAATGGAAGCAGAGGTAGAGGGCGGCCCCCACTCCGTTGGAAGGACCAGGTGGAAAACGATTTAAACTCCCTTGGTGTGACCAATTGGCGCCGGTTGGCGGAGCGAAGGAGCGACTGGCGCGCCTTGTTGGACGGCCATAACCGTTTAGACGGTTAAGCGCCAATTAAGTAAGTAAGTAAGTTAAATATATTAGTTAAGGGCTGATAAAGAAATTCAGCGCAACTTTTCAGAAAAACAGTGGGAATCTTACCAGGACCACTAGAATAAGATGTCTTCAGGTTTTCTAGCTTTAAAAATACATCTGTAGCAGATATTAAAGGAACTCGTACACAGTCAAGCATTGGTAACCCAGGTGGAGGTCTTGGTTGTCGTGAAGCCGACTCGCAGTAGTTTGGTTTAAAGAAATCAGCAAACATATCAGCAATTATGACGTCATCACTTGAAATCATGTTGTCAAATTTCATGACAGAAGGAAATCCAGTAGTCTTACGTTTGGAGTTAACAGAACCATAGAACGACTTCGAGTTGGAAGAAAGAAGTTGTATCTTTTCTAAGTAGTTCTTGTAGCATATCTTGCTCAGAGAATTATATTTGTGACGTAAAATAGAATAAACCCCATAGTCTCTTGACAAGCCAGATTTCTTATATCGCTTAAACCAGCGAGTTTTTAAGCTATTGCATAGATTTTATCGCGGGCTTGGCGGCTAAATCAAAAAAAAACCGTAACGGATATTTGTCAAAAAAGATCCGAAAAGGTTCGTAAAGTTTCGGTGTTAGCAACAGGCCAAATACATAAAATTGGATCTCTATCATAAACAGCGGTGGACACCACTACATTTACACGGTTACCAAATTGAGAATGGGTTGGTAAACACGAACGCGTAGCGAGCACGAAAGCAAAATCAATTATTTATTTAGTTTGATTTCAATGCTTGAACGGTGAAAATGTGTCAGGCACTCTTTGTTACTCTGTTTTAAGCGCGCGTGCGACACTTTCTCACCGTACGACCATCGAAATCAAACTAAAAGAGCTGTCGTTGCTTTTAACGAAGTAGCCATTGTGCTATCGCTTATCGTATACATCAGGCATGCTTAACCAACGAACCGATATCATTTCGTTACGATAATTAACGTTAATAAACGAAACAAAGTCATTTCGTTTCGTTTATTAACGTTAAGAACGTCAAATTAACGAAATGATTTTGTTTCGTTTTCTGCCATATCAAAACGAAATCAAATCGTTTATGTTGATTATTACTTTCAAACTATGCTGGTAAAGCTGATTGATGGCGGAGTCATTAAAGGCGAAAACATTAGCCAAGCTGATTGCAACTTTTCTCATGAGTTTTGACAGTACGAACTTTTCTCAGAGTATTTTTGACATTACCACCAACGAATTACACAAACAAATTACATGGAGTTTGTGTGTATGTCCACTCGCTGTTACCACCTTACGGCTTCACCATGGCTATAGCATTGCCAGCACAATTCAAACATAAAGTATCACGTTTTTGTTAACGTTTTTAACGTTAACGAAAGCTTTTCGTTTCGGTTAAAAGCGAGATACAATTTATCTTCATAATTTCTCTATCGATAATATTTCGAAGTGTTTCAACGGAAACGGTGGAAATTTTTTGATAAACGATTAGCTTAACGTTAAGGCAAAGAGGATAAATACAACAAGAGCCGTCACTCGTTATTTTGTGGCGAGTATCTCGCTGGAAATTGAAAAAATTTATGCCGAATGTTTTCTGAGAGGGACATTTTTAATTGTCTAGCATTTATCCATGCCGTGTAGGCCCCTTGTGCAACTGTGATTTTTGGAAAGAGAATTAAATAAATTAATTAAACACAGTCGAAAAATAAACACAAATACCCCACGAAAATGTATAGAAGACATTTATAAACATCTCGCCCAAAAAAAAAGTAGCGACTACCTCTCAGTATACATCGAGTAAATGCCAAAAAAATAACGAGTGACGGCTCTTATTGTATTTATCCTCTTTGGTTAAGGTGCATCCCTGGTATACATATATGGTCGCTTACAAGCCAACCTAATAAAACCGCAACGCGTTTTTTAGCGCACGCAAACAACCGGCGTTTTTTGCCCAAACCCAAATAAGCATGCGTTGCGACAATGTAAAACATGTGTGCAAACGTCAAATCTAAATGTCACGCAGAACAAAAATTGGAAATCGAGTTAGGTTTTCACGCAGCAAATTTAATTTGAGTTACTCTCATACAAGTTGTATGTGCATGAGACATTTTTGACAGAAAATGACTTGCGTGCGTTTATATTAGGTTGGCTTGTTAGCAGGTGTTAAGCTCACGCCCACCCCGGATCATAAAGTTAAAGTTAAAGTTAAAGTGAATGTTAAAGTTAAAGCGAAAGTTAAAGTTAAAAATAAAAATGTTTGTAAATTGTCGAGCTGCACTTTTACGTTTTTTATTATAATACTTGTATTTTTGTATTTCTAGTCCTGAAGATGACTTCTAATTGAAGTATTTCGATAAATAAAAAAACGACAATATATAAATATACAAATAAAAAGTTTTCTTTGTTTGTTATTTACTATTGTATGGCCTCGAGCTCGACAATTTACAAACATTTTTACAAACTAAAGGCCAAAAAAACAACAAAAGAAATTAGTTAAAAATAAAGTTAAATTAAAGTTAAAGTGAAAGTTAAAGTTAAAGCTAAAGTTAAAATTAAAGTTAAAGTTGAAGTTAAAGTTAAAGTTAAAATTAAAGTTAAGGTTAAAGTTAAAGTTAGAGTTAAAGTTAAAGTTAAAGTGAATGTTAAAGTTAAAGCGAAAGTTAAAGTTAAAGTTAAAAATAAAGTTAAAGTTAAAGTGAAAGTTAAAGTTAAAGTTAGGGTTAAAGTTAAAGTTAAAGTCAAAGTTAAAGTTAAGGTTAAAGTTAAAGTCAAAGTTAAAGTTAAGGTTAAAGTTAAAGTTAAAGTTAAATTTACAGTTAAAGTTACAGTTTTTTTTTTTTTTTTTTTTTTTTTTTTTTTTTTTTTTTTGTGTGTTTCGTGGAAGGAGGAAATGCTTTATGCACTGACCGGGATATTTAAGCCTCACTGCGAGACTCTCCGAGTGTAGGACTCCCTTCTTCCATGAAGGCCTACCCACTAAAACCTAACCTCCCACGGCCCGCGCAAATCCCCGTACCTGGGACCGCGTTTAGCATTACTTCGGGTACGGGTGCGCGCTACGTGAGCTCTATGGCTACTCTCACGCTAATGGGCTAGGCATCCGTCTTCTCGTTTACTGGTAAGTATATGCCTCACATATGTGCTGACCGTATCCCATCTGTCTCTTCGACAGGTCATGTTATTAATGACACTGCCCGGGGATAGGTCGCCAAGTACCTCTTCTACCCTCCTTCGCTGATGGGAGAAGTGCCTGCATTCGAAGAAGGTGTGGCGTACATCGTCTATTTCCCCACAGTACAGACAGCTCGGGCTATCAACCTTACCCATTCTGTGTAGGTATTTGCGGAAGTAACCATGTCCCGTTAGAAACTGGGTCAGGTAAAAGTCTACCTCTCCGTGCGGTCGCTTCAACCATGGATCAAGTTCAGGGATTAGTTCCCTAGTCCACTTTCCTACGATGCTGTTGCTCCACTGGTCTTGCCAACGTCGGATCGATTCTTCTCGCGCCTGCATGGCAACAGCAGCTCTACTTGCTTGCGATCCGTTGTCATATATTGTTTTTCTTTCCTCAACGAGAAGATATATCGGTATGGTTCCCGCAACGACCAGGACAGCTTCAGCTGATACCGTGCGGTAAGCCGAAGATATTCGCAGCGCCCCTCTGCGTTGGACCGAGGTGAGGGCGACTCGGTTCTTCCGGTATTTCATTGCGTCCGCCCAGATTTCTGCACCATATAAGAGTATAGAATCCGAGGCTGATGCAAGCAACTTCCTTGTGCATGGCCTTGGGCCACCTGTGTTTGCCATTAATCTACTCAACTGCGCTATTATGCGCGCAGCTCTTTCGCAGGTCCCTCGTATGTGATCCGAGAAGTTGAGTTTGCTGTCTAACCTCACTCCCAGATATTTCGTTGAAGCGAGTGTTTCTATTGGCTGGTCCCCAACCATCATGTTCCTGGTAGTGGGAATACGTCTCTTTGTGAGGATGACGATCTCCGTTTTGGCTGTTGCTAACTGGAGACCGTGCTCAGCCATCCACCTATTTACATTACGCATGACCTGGTTTAATTTTAGCTGTGCCAGCTCGCAGCTTGGTGCTGTTATCACAGCTGCCACGTCGTCTGCAAATGCAACGAGGAAGGTGCTTTCTGGCATGTCTAATCGAAGAAGACTGTCGTAAGTTATATTCCAGAGATCGGGACCTAGTACCGAACCCTGGGCTGCTCCACCTGTTATTTTTACCCTTTTTTGACCGTGAGTACTTTCATATATTAGATACCTCTCTCTTAGGTAGTCCCTTAAAATTTCTAACAAATATTGCGGTACTTTGAAAGTGCTTTCTAGTGCCTCAAGCATGTCCTCCCACCTAGCTGAGTTAAAAGCGTTTTTGACGTCCAGCGTGACCAGCAACACTATAGGTCTTGCTCTGTGGCACGCAGTCTCGGCTTTCTTGACTGCGTCTATAACTTCTGCTATGGCATCTATTGTAGAGTGCCCCCTCCGAAAACCATGCTGTCTGGGCGACAGTCCTCCGGCGTCCTGTAACGCTCTGGTGAGGCGTTGCTTCAGGAGACTCTCCATCAATTTCCCTGCTGTGTCCAACATACATAGGGGACGGTAGGATGATGGAGAGTTGGGATCTCCTTTCCCTTTTGGAATGAGAACCAGTCGTGCTGTCTTCCATATGGTGGGGAAAATTCTTTCTTCGAGACATTTGTTGTACATGTGCAACATAAGTTCTGGGCAGTCGTTTGCAGCTAGTCTAATTGCCTCCGCGGGTATTCCGTCGGGCCCAGATGCTTTCCTAGGTTTCATAGTTCGCACGGCAGTTTTAAGCTCTTCTTCTTGGAATGGTTCCACGTTGCGATCTTCATGGGTAACGTACCCGCCCTCCCTAGGCAGTTGGGTGGGAAACAGGTCATCCACAATGTTCCTTATTTGGTTCTCGTCCATCAGCTGGTTTGACGGACGGAACTTCTTCATTACTATCTTATATCCCTGCCCCCATGGGTCTCGATCCACTTCCTCGCAAAGCGCTTTCCAGCACTTAAGCTTGCTTTGCTTAATGGCAGCACTAAGAGCTTTCTTCGCTCCTTTGTACGCTTCCGACTTTTCTAGAGCCTCAGGCCTGCCGCGCGCGCGAGTTGCTAGCCTTCGCATCCTGTGGCATATTTTCCGCAGCTCCGCGATTTCGCTATTCCACCAGTATACCTGCTTTTTACCCCTCCACACTCCCATCCGTGGCATAGAGAGGTTGCAAGCGTGGCGAAGACAGCTCATTGTCTTTTCAACCGTCTCTTCCGTCGGACTGGAGTTGTTGATTATCCGTCGGGCATCCCCCAGTACTGATGCGGAGAACGTGGCAGAGTCGACCTTGGATGCGTCCCATGCTTTTGTTCTGCGTGGCCCGTTCGGAATCTGCCTCTGACCGGGATCGTTTAGGTGGAAAGTGATGTAGTTGTGATCGCTGCCAGTCAGATCCTCTATGACTCTCCATCCAGCAGCGGTCAGCAGCAGGCTTTCTGACACTAGTGTTACATCGGGGATCGAGTATCCAAAGCCTGGCCGTCGGTATGTAGGGGTCGTACCAGTGTTAAGCACGTTCAAACCGAGCCTGGCTGCCATCTCAAGGACTAACCTTCCACGGGTGTTAGTCTGCGGCATTCCCCATTCGACGGCTCTTGCGTTAAAGTCTCCCGCCACAACCAGGTTACTAGTTAAGTCCCTCAGGTCGTCTTCAATAAGTTCAAGCTTCTCCCTGAACGTTTGAATGGGATCATTCGGGGACAAGTAGCAGCTTACTATTGTGGTATTATTCGTAGTTAGGCGGACGTAGCCTTGTCCGGCAACACGGTTCACAATATTGGCGTTTGCATCTGTCATCCAGATTGCGGCGGTGCCGGTGTTGTCTATATGCCAATCATTTCGGGCTCTATAGGGTTCGCTGATGATAACGCTGTTAGCTTTATGGTCTAAGACCAACTGTTGTAGTAGCTCATCAGCAAGTCTGCTCCGGTTTAGGTTGCCTTGGATAAAACTAATCACTATTGAATTGAGACTTTGGCCTTTGCAACAGCGAGTGCCGCTCTGAAAATGCTGCATGCTCCAGATCCAGGGACATGATCGAGCTTCTGTGTATTACACAGGTAACATTTTGGAGCTGCGGTACAGGCCGAAGCTTTGTGGCCGCTTTGCCCACACTTCCAGCAGGCGTTACTCCTGTCTGGACCCTTACATTCTGCCTTCCGGTGTCCGTAGCCGAGACACCTAAAGCAGCGTTGTACTTCTGATCGCTGTCTGATTCGGCACTGTATCCATCCGATCGGAATTTTACCTTTTTTGAGTAGGGCGTTGCCAATATTCTCGTCCACTTCGACGACCGCCATTTTCTGTTCTCTTTGGTTTGCTGCGAACACAGAGACCCGGAGAGGTCTAGTGATTTCTTCTTTTCCGACCTCCCTCCTTATTGCGTCTTGGATTTCTGTTACAGTTAAAGTTAAAGTTAAAGTTAAAGTTAAAGTGAATGTTAAAGTTAAAGCGAAAGTTAAAGTTAAAGTTAAAAATAAAGTTAAAGTTAAAGTTAAGGTTAAAGTTAAAGTTAAATTCAAAGTTAAAGTTAAAGTTAAGGTTAAAGTTAAAGTTAAAGTTAAAGTTAAAGTCAAAGTTAAAGTTAAAGTTAAAGTTAAAGTTAAAGTGAATGTTAAAGTTAAAGTTAAAAATAAAGTTAGAGTTAAAGTTAAAGTGAATGTTAAAGTTAAAGTGAAAGTTAAAGTTAAAATTAAAGTTAAAAATAAAGTTAAAGTTAAAAAAAATAAAAAAAATAAATGTAAGGCGCGATAACCTCCGAAGAGATCTAAGGCCGAGCTTCTCTTCCAATTTGCGTCGTGCTCCTCTTGATTTTTCCCTACAAATTGGCCGGACGGGACCTACATGTTTTATGCCGACTCCGAACGGCATCTGCAAGGCAGATGAGTTTTAACTGAGAGCTTTTCATGGCAGAAATACAATCGGAGCGCTTGCCAGACACTGCCGAGGGGCGACCCCGCTTAGAAAAATTTTCTTCTAATTGAAAAATCTTATTTCTAAAATTTTGATGTTGCTTTGCCCGGGAGTTGAACCCAGGGCATACGGTGTGATAGGCGGAGCACGCTACCATCGCACCACGGTGGCCGCCAAGTTAAAGTTAAAGTGAAAGTAAAAATAAAAACTTCTCATTTATTCAATAAAAGTAAAAAATTTAACTTGAATTAATATCAAAGACAAAACTTGAATTAATATCAAAGAAAACAAAATGTTGCATAAATATTATAATTGCATAAGTTGCTAAAATGCAATAGCTTTACCGCGGCAGTCCCCGAGTGCCACACGCCCTTTTTTATATTTTTTAAGTAGTTCAATTCTCTAGTACACCAGGCAGTTTTAAGTGGTGCTCTAGGGCGAGAAGTTTGAGGAACGCAAGTATGAAAAATGCGGTGTAACACATTAGTGAAATGCAGTACGCTTTCTTCAACATCTCCGTCATATTGAGACCAAATTATATTGGATACCTTGTGTTTCAGCATTTCGAAGTCGGGTTTTCTAAATAAAAATCGAACAGAAGACAAATCGTTTTGATTGGAAACAACATGTTTTAGTTGTCGGGAAGTTTCAGCAATAATCTCCAATGGTGGGTGGTATACGTCCTCGGGCAATACCAATGTGTCACATCGAACCAAACCAAGTTTAGAAACGTCACATTTACCAAACTTATTTAAAACACTATTTACTTGATAAAGCCCCATATCCGCAAGGTCGTTTAAAAACTCATTGAACATGTCTTTAAATGAACAGGGAACCAATAAACGGTCAATTATATTCCAGGTTACACATGACAAATTGAAATCACCTAACACTATGACCAAGTCAGAAGCATTAACTAAAGAAGACACTGACCTTATAGCTGATGAATGTTTGCAGTATATCTGTAGACCAGATTGCGGAGGGACGTAGCTTACAGTAATATAAGTATAACAGGATAAGTGTTTAACTCGGACCCAAAGAAATTCGATTTTATCGGCTTCAGGGATCAGAATTTCTTCAGCGGAAAAGCTGGCATCAACAGCAATCAAAACCCCTCCACCAACTTTGTTCAGACGATCATTTCTAAAAACTTCGTTACTCAAGATTTCAGAGCTAAACACGTGCGGTTTAAGCCAGGTTTCAGTGAAAACCACCACCTTGTAGGGGAGGTCGTGGCTCTTAAGGAACAGGTCAGTAAGTTTTGTGTTTAATCCTCTTACATTTTGATAGTACAAGGTAGTGCTAAAATCACAAACTAGTTTTCTTAAGCTGGAGCAGAACTTTGAGGAATTCGTACAGTTTTCCGAGGTTGTTCCCGAAAAAATTCCCGAATGAGTGCGCCATTCGGCCAAAAAGATTTATCTAAAATTGTTACAAAAAATTTTCCAAGAGACATCAATTTTAAAAGATGATATACTTCTATTATTCTCTAAATTTGAATTTCCGAATAATTAGCTCACTGGGCTTCAACCGAGCCGTTATGTACTGCTCACACGTCTTCGACTGAAGTATCGCTAGAGAAACGCGATATAAATATTTTGACGAATATTAGCAGCACTAAGGGATACTATCATCTCTAAGCCGATGCTAAGCAGTGACTTGCATGCACATCAATAATTCAATCATTATGTCTACACATATGTACATTCACGCAGCGGAGAAGCAACGTACAACCACATGCATAAATCTGAGGCACTCCCGAAAGTATGCAATGGTTGTGCAAGTGTCGCTCACACATACTCCCAAAAGTATGCAATTATCATTGTGTTCACACATACACGCGCATATGAGAAGCTAAAAACGTAGTCATTTTATAGCTGATAGCAAACTAGTAGATTCTGGAAATGGAAACGCCTAGAAGATGTGAACGAGAAATCACAGAGTATAAAAAGGCAGCAACTGTGGAGGCGCGACAATCAGTTTCATTTAAGCAAGCTATTGGTTGTGAATTATCAGTGTTATTGTGTGATACGGACGTTAGTACAAGGTTGCAAATAAGGGGAATTGCAGTAAATTCGTTACAATTGGTGTCAGAAGAGGAATTGTTGAATAAATTCCGAAGACTTCGAATACAACTTGGACATGGCAAAGTGGAGTGAATTGAAGATCCATCAGCTGAAGAAGGAGTTGGAGAGCCGTGGATTGAATACAAGCGGCATTAAAATCGAAATTCAGGCACGACTACGAGAGGCAATATAAGCAGAAGGAATTAACGTGGAAGAGTATGTCTTTCATCTCGATGTCGACGAGATAACAACAAAAATTGAAGAGAAAACCGAAACATCGCAGACAGTTACGAGCACATACTTGAACACGATTTTGGCTGCAATATCTGCTCAAACATCGACAGTGTCATCTCAACTGGAATCACAGGATAACCGTATAAGAACGAAGATTGAAGAACAAGAAACGCGCATTTCAGAAATGTCATCACAAATATCCACAAATATGTCAGCATAGCTCGAAGAACAGAAGACATATATGGCATCCCAACTGGAATCGCAGGAGACACGCATAATATCCAAGATGGAAGAACAAGAGGAGCGCTTATCATTGCAGGGGGCACAAAGGTCTTCGCAGTTAGAAGCACAGGAAGCAAGGGTAACATCAAAGTTGGGAGCGCAGGATGCAAAAATCGCTCAATTTCAGGTAGAAGTCGATGATTTGAAGGGTCGTATGGAGCAGTTACAACTAAATCGCCCAGCTGTTTCAGCGAGTAATCCAAAGGTAAAAACACCATCCTTTGACGGTTCTGTTCCTTTCGAGGTCTTTAAGCTACAGTTTGAGAATACCGCAGCAGTGAACAACTGGAATGCTGAAGATAAAGTTGCAGCTCTATTCGTAGCATGGAAGGGGCCAGCAGACGAAATCCTACAGACGATTCCTGAAGGAGAGCGGAACAACTATGAAGCATTGATGGCCGCTGTCGAGAGACGTTATGGAAGCGAGCATAGAAAACAGATATACCAAATTGAGTTGCAAAACCGTCACCAAAGAGCGAATGAAACTTTGCAGGAGTTTGCGTCGGATGCTGAAAGATTGGCTCATCTCGCAAATGCAGACGCACCCGTGGAATACACCGAGAGGGTTAAAATCCAGAGTTTATAAATGGCATACGGGACGTGGAAACGAAGCGAGCTATATACGCAAACCCAAAGCTGACATGTGCTGAAACGGTACGACAAGCATTGACTCAGAAAACTGACTCCCTATTGAGTAAACCAGCATATAAGGCTCATCGTGTGGAAGTAGAAAGACTAGAGTGGGTAGACACAATTTTGGAAGCATTGAAGGGTACGCAGCGGAAGAATAATGATGCAGTCAAATGCTTTAAGTGTGGAAGGCCAGGGCACATTTCGCGTTATTGCAACACCAACCCTAACAGTTCCAACAATGTGGGTGGTTGTAAACGCAGAGCTGAAGGAGATGAGCAGATCTCCAAAACCAATCAATCGTTAAACTAAAGCGAGTCAGCCGCAAGGAGCGACAGCTGGCTCCCTCAATTGAATGCCCCATAATCTCTATCTCACAAATTGGAAGAAGGTCAAACAATCTTACTGTCGGAGGACATGTGGATGGAAAGGAAAGGAACGTTTACTGACTGTAGATACGGGTGCATCCCATTCCATCATTCGAGCGGATTTAGTCAACAAGAAAATAAGACCATTGAATGGAGCAAGATTGCGTACAGCCACTGAAGAAGACACCGCTGTTCTAGGAGAAGTATCATGTGAAGTCGCGATTGGGAACATCACGGTATTACACAATTTTATAGTGGCAGAGATTGTTGACGAAATCATAATTGGAGTGGACTTCTTAATCGACCAAGGCATCAAGATCGATATGCAAAACAAGACGATGCGATATAAGAACATAGATGTGCCACTTAATTTCGGCTACGAGCGAGGCCACAGCAGTAAACGAGTGCTGGTGGAAGAGAGTCAGCAAATAACATCAAACTCCGAAGCAGTCATCTGGGCAAAGGTTGATGGAGATTGTGGGCCAAACAAATTGTGGGTTGTCGAGGCTACAAACAAATCAACACCGAACATACTTGTAGGAAAACCCCTGGCTATGGCAAAACAAGATGGACGTATTCCGGTAAGAGTACTCAATGAGTTCAAGACACCACTCAAACTGACAAAAGGAGCTATATTGGGAAGATGCCAAGAGGTTGAAATAGTTATTAACTGTGAACAGCTCCAGGAACACGTTTCAACTAGCAAGACTGATCTTTCAAATGACATCACGGCATGGACGGAGGGACTAGATCAAGATTATCAGAGTAAGGCAAAGCAACTGCTCCTAAAGTACGCAAACATATTTGACCAGGATGGTTCCAAACCAGGCCGCACCAATGTTGTGAAACATCAAATTGATACTGGAGACGCGAGGTCGATACGTCAAGCTCCTCCTAGTGTTCCACTGGCGAAGCGGGACGTTGTGAGTCAAATCGTACAAGAAATGAGCGACAGCAGCGTCATCGAAACATCAGCTAGTCCATGGAGCTCACCGGCGGTACTTGTGAAGAAGAAGGATGGGAAAATGAGGTTTTGCGTGGACTACCGCAAGTTGAACGACGTCACGAAAAAGGATAGCTACCCATTGCCAAGAATTGACGATACTCTGTACTCGCATTCTGGTACGAAGTGGTTTTCCACACTGGACTTGAAAAGCGGCTGCTGGCAAGTTGAGGTGAAGGAGGAAGATAAAGAGAAAGCAGCCTTCATTACCGGTGATGGTCTTTGGCAATTTACAGTGATGCCTTTTGGAATTTGTAATGCACCAGCTACTTTTGAGAGACTCGTGGTACTGAAAGGACTACATTGGAAAACATGCTTGGTGTACCTGGACGACATCATCGTATTGGGCAAGAACTTTGATGAACATCTTAAGAACTTGGAGGAAGTTTTCCAGAGAATAGCTGGCGCTGGTCTGAAACTAAGTCCCAAAAAGTGTTCGCTGTTTAAAAAGGAAGTAAATTACTTGGGTCACAAGGTAACGACAGAAGGTATCTGTACAGCGAATGAAAAGATAGAGGCAGTAAAGGATTGGCCAAGAGCACAGAACTTGCATGAATTACGAAGTTTCCTTCGGCTGTGCACATATTACCCCGATTTGTACCAAACTTTTACAGCGTAGCCCATAGCCTCCATGAGCTTACAAGAAAAAGTAAAGCTTTTGAATGGAAGAAGGAGCAAGAAGTGGCTTTCCAAACATTGAAGGAGCGTTTGTGCACTGCCCCAATGTTGCATATCCGATTCCAGAAGCAACATTTATTCTAGATACAAATGCGAGTGGATATTGTTACGGTCTGCTGTTATGGTCTACGGTTACGGTCCACTTGGGAGCGTTTTCGTGCGAACACACCTAATGACTAGTGATGGGACCAAAAAGTTGCGATGCATTAGTATCGAAACAAGAAAAAAAAGACCGGCGATCACTAGCTAAAAAAGCCACGAGTTTCCGGCCGTAGAAACACCAAGAAGGAGGAGAAAAATTTTAAAAAAGTAAAGAAAAGATAGCCACGAGTTTTCCGGCCGGGAAAAAACGCAAGAATTAGCTTTTTACTTGCGCAGTTAATCGGAAATTTTTATAAAACCAAAAAGGTTTATCGCAAAACTAGTCCTATAAGGCGTTATACCAACGAGAAGATTTGTGATTTGCTTCAGCCTAAATTTTGGCGGCCCTGCGACCATACCAAAGGGATCGTATAACATCTAGAACACAACTTCAACACCAAAGGCGTCAAGCTCAGAGACTGCTTCATTAGCACTATTGCTTACCTCAACTGCACGCCCCCAACCATATTCAACTCATCGCAAAACACCCTCGCGTGCTGTGCATATTTTCAAGAGAGTATTGTGAAGAACCAAAGGACTGCAACGAGGAACCGCCGGCCGATTCCTTAACCCTATTACCAAAGAATAAACCGGGAAATGCCCAGAAACTAGGAAGAGTCGATAGCGCAAAGTACCGACACAGTCCATTCCGACAAGCCTCGTTTTACTCGTCTATTTCGGGGTGGTAATAAACCTTACAACGGTTGTGTGGTGGTGACACAAGCTCCACGTATAGACTATCCAGTGGAAGTGGGTTGGCGTTTCACAGTCACACCTAGTGAGGAAAGTTCTAGTGATTCCGATTCGGATTCGGACGGCACTAAACTAAATGGCGATGAGAACCCTTGTTATCCGAAGATAAACCCCTTTCTCTACGTTTACGAAGTACACTACCACCTTAGGAAAAGCGTCCGACACCACCTCCGCCTCCAGGGCCAGCAGTACGCTGCCGCGTAATACAACTAACGCCAAAATTACCAAGTCATCCAGATCGTAAAGGTCAGCACGGAGTATTATCGCCACCAGGTTCACTCGATTACCTCAGACCAGAGCGCAACAACTACCAACAGTACCAACACAGCGCGCCCAAGACCGCGCGCCATAACCAACAACGGCGACGGCTTCACCAGCAACAACAACATCACCAGTAACCACGCCGGCAGAGGCCCATGGTACGTACTCTGGCGGCTATGTAAGTACCAGCAAAGTATAACCTTAGATGTAAATAGTTAAAAGAAACTTCTAAGCAGTACCTAGAGAGTTTTATACAGCCCGGTTAAACCATTTAGCATGGGTCGATTTTTTTCGTCAAATTTTATTATTGAATACTTGAAAATGTTAGCTTTACAACAAAGGGCATACATTTTTTTATACTCTCTGTGAGCAGAGCTCTCAGAGAGTATATTAAGTTTGATTGGATAACGGTTGGTTGTACATATATAAAGGAATCGAGATAGATATAGACTTCCATATATCAAAATAATCAGGATCGAAAAAAAATTTGATTGAGCCATGTCCGTCCGTCCGTCCGTCCGTTAACACGATAACTTGAGTAAATTTTGAGGTATCTTGATGAAATTTGGTATGTAGGTTCCAGAGTACTGATCTCAGATCGCTATTTAAAATGAACGATATCGGACTATAACCACGCCCACTTTTTCGATATCGAAAATTTCGAAAAACCGAAAAAGTGCGATAATTCATTACAAAAGACAGATAAAGCGACGAAACTTGGTAGATGAGTTGATCTTATGACGCAGAATAGAAAACTAGTAAAATTTTGGACAATGGGCGTGGCACCGCCCACTTTTAAAAGAAGGTAATTTAAAATTTTTGCAAGCTGTAATTTGGCAGTCGTTGAAGATATCATGATGAAATTTGGCAGGAACGTTACTGCTATTACTATATATACGCTTAATAAAAATTAGCAAAATCGGAGAAGGACCACGCCCACTTTAAAAAAAAAATTGTTTTTAAAGTAAAATTTTAACAAAAAATTTAATATCTTTACAGTATATAAGTAAATTATGTCAACATTCAACTCCAGTAATGATATGGTGCAACAAAATACAAAAATAAAAGAAAATTTCAAAATGGGCGTGGTTCCGCCCTTTTTCATTTAATTTGTCTAAGATACTTTTAACGCTATAAGTCGAACAAAAATTAACCAATCCTTGTGAAATTTTGTAGGGGCATAGATTTTATAACGTTAACTGTTTTCTGTGAAAATGGGCGAAATCGGTTGATGCCACGCCCAGTTTTTATACACAGTCGTCCGTCTGTCCTTCAGCATGGGCGTTAACACGATAACTTGAGCAAAAATCGACATATCTTTAATGAACTTAGTTCACGTGCTTACTTGAACTCACTTTATCTTGGTATGAAAAATTAACGAAATCCGACTATGACCACGCCCACTTTTTCGATATCGAAAATTACGAAAAATGAAAAAAATGCCATAATTCTATACCAAATACGAAAAAAGGGATGAAACATGGTAAGGTAATTGGATTGTTTTATTGACGCGAAATATAACTTTAGAAAAAACTTTATAAAATGGTTGTGATACCTACCATATTAAGTAGAAGAAAATGAAAAAGTTCTGCAGGGCGAAATAAAAAACCCTTAAAATCTTGGCAGGTACTACATATATAAATAAATTAGCGGTATCCAACAGATGATGTTCTGGGTCACCCTGGTCCACATTTTGGTCGATATCTGGAAAACGCCTTCACATATACAACTACCACCACTCCCTTTTAAAACTCTCATTAATACCTTTAATTTGATACCCATATCGTACAAACTCATTCTAGAGTCACCCCTGGTCCACCTTTATGGCGATATCTCGAAAAGGCGTCCACCTATAGAACTAAGCCCCATGCCCTTTTAAAATACACATTAACACCTTTCATTTGATACCCATATCGTACAAAGATATTCTAAAGTCACCCCTGGTCCACCTTTATGGCGATATCTCGAAAAGGCGAACACCTATAGAACGAAGGCCCACTCCCTTTTAAAAATACTCATTAACACCTTTAATTTGATACCCATATTGCACAAAATAATTCTAGAGTCACCCCTGGCCCACCTTTATGGCGATATCTCGAAACGGCGTTCACCTATGGAACTAAGGATTACTCCCTTTTAAAATACTCATTAACACCTTTCTTTTCATACCCATATTGTACAAACAAATAATAGGGTCACCCCTGCTCCACCGTTATGGCGATATCTCGAAACGGCGTCCACCTATGGAACTAAGGATTACTCCCTTTTAAAATACTCATTAACACCTTTCGTTTGATGCCCGTATTGTACAAACAAATTCTAGGGTCACCCCTGGTCCACCTTTATGGCGATATCTCGAAACGGCGTCCACCTATGGAACTAAGGATTACTCCCTTTTAAAATACTCATTAACACCTTTCATTTGATACCCATATCGTACAAACACATTCTAGAGTCAACCGTGATCCACCTTTATGGCTATATCCCTAAATGGCGTCCACCTATAGAACTAAGGCCCACTCCCTTTTAAAATACTCATTAACACCATTCGTTTGATGCGCATATTGTACAAACAAATTCTAGGGTCACCCTGGTCCACCTTTTTGGCGATATCTCGAAACGGCGTCCACCTATGGAACTAAGGATTACTCCCTTTTAAAATACTCATTAACACCTTTCATTTGATACCCATATCGTACAAACGCATTCTAGAGTCAACCGTGATCCACCTTTATGGCTATATCCCTAAATGGCGTCCACCTATAGAACTATGGCCCACTCCCTCATAAAATACTCGTTAATGCCTTTCATTTGATACACATGTCATACAAACACATTCCAGGGTTTCCCTCGGTTCATTTTCCTACATGGTTATTTTCCCTTATGTTGTCACCATAGCTCTCAACTGAGTATGTAATGTTCGGTTACACCCGAACTTAACCTTCCTTACTTGTTTTTATATCATTTTAATAATATATTTTGTCGCTTTAAAATGGTTGAAGTTAGCTCTATAAATTTTATTCATAATAAGCCGTCTTTATCACGTGAAACGTTTTAGCGATCCATTTTTGGAGCTCAACCATAAATTGTTAGAAAAAATTTGCGACCGCAGTATCGTTCGAACAACCAGAAGAAAATAATATACGTGCATATAATACATAGCGCTATCACAATTTCATCTTTATTGCTTTTATAACAAATTTTCTTAGTACATATTACATGTTAGTGTCATTATACTATGCCGTTATACCAAATTGATATTTTGTTACACTCAAAAATAAGTCCTACTACAACAACATAATAATTTTGTAAGAGAGCCCCAATTATCGGAATTTGTATCCAAACTTTATAGCCCTAGAATATGTTTTGTGAATGAAAAAAAGGGTATTCAACCAAATTCTTACTTTGTATGTAGTGTATTTACTATCCATAAGTACATTTAATTACATAATTTTTTTTTCACACAAAGCGTTTATAAAGCTTATCAAAAAAAAGGGGGAGACATAAATATATACATATGTATAACTTGAAATATTACGAGCAAAAGTAAGAGAAAAGAAAAGTACCCCCAACAGAACAAACGTAGCCAGACTTAAGTATTCATATTAGATTTCGTTTTCGATTTCGGCCCAATAAAGTGTGAACTGTTGGATCATTTTTTTTTTCTCTCACTTTATATACTACACACACTTACATACATTTTCATAGTGTAAATAGCTATTCGTAGTTCAACATTTTTTTTCTCGTTCTGAATTTGTCTTGGGACGATGCTATAAGCAGCCTTGTTTTGGCTTTGGAGCCTATGCTGTAGCCCTGGTTAAGAAACCTGCACTATCGTATTTTTTTTGTAGCATACATACGTTAATAGAAATGAGTATTGAATAAAATTTGTAAATAAAATGGGAATGCTGGTGTTCTGGCTCATTTAGAAGGCACGTAGGGTTACCAGGCAAGGGGCCACCGAAATATAGGTGCGTCGGTGGCCATGGTTTTTGAGGGTGGGTATATGCACCGGGCGTCGCAACAACACCCGCGGCGCCCCCAAGTTATATTCGGCCCTTTTTAGCGTTTTTTTTGCATTTCAGCGTTAGTAACCGGCCATGTCCGGTTCGGTAAATTTTTTTTTGCGGTTATTTCTGTTCGGATTTTAAATTTTGAATGTTAACGGTCTGTCCGTGACATCCGGTTCGGCCGGATGTTGTTTTAGTTTGAATTTATAAGCGTTTTGAGTCGGTCTCTGCGCTTCTGTCGGTTTTTTTTTAACTTGACAGCTGCTAGTTTGATAGGCACGATAGGAAGTTTTTTCTGTTTATGGCGCAGGAACAGTAAGGTTGGCAAGGACCCGCCCCAGCCGACAATGACTAGCCACTGTGCACCACCACATCATGCCGACCGCGTTCCTTACTGCTTCCACCGAAAATGCGTAACCATAACGGATGGCGCCCAACGTGGCGCCTGAGGCGCTGGTCGCGAGGGTCAGTCGGGTCAACCTGTGAAGTTGACCATCCCACCAGTCCGAGTGAGCAGCCACAGGAGCTGCCACCTACGTTGCGGTGGGATGGTTGGACGGATCATGTTGTCCGGGCTGGTCATCGGGGGTAGTGGCCGAAGGAGCCACGTGACTGAACGTCAAGTCTCCGGATGTTTATATTCACCCGGTGAGGCAGTGCTGAACGCACTTAGTTTTTTTTGTAATTGGGGTTTTTTTTTGTTTTCCCGGAAGTTGTCCGTAGTCGGATTTGGAAAAATTTATGTCCACTAACTGGGTTTTTTTTTTGTAGAAATTTTTTTTTAGTTTTTTTTTGTTTTAGCCGAATTAGTGTCGTTGGTGTGAGTGCGTGTGTGTATGTGTTGAAAGAACCCCAGATCATCCCACGTCCCAGGTGGTAGTTTAGAATACCACCTGGACTGTGACGGGTTGAGCAGGAGGGGTGTCCAGTGAGAATGGACGGGAGGCCTCAACACCCCCAACCAGTCCCAGGGGCGAGCCCCTGGAGACTGCCCCTGCGTTGCGCTGGGCGTGTTGAGAGCAACCCGTGTGTGCCTGGAGTGACCTTAGTGGCCCAACCAGTCTCGGAGGGGGCCTTAAGACCCCCTCGCATTGCGGTTGGGAGCACTAGGGACAAGTATGAATGGATTTGTGTTGTTTCTGTTTGTGTTTTCCTGTAGCCCGAGTGTCTTCGGGAAGGGGATGCCAGCATTCCCATTGATTACATAATATATATATATATAACTAAACACCTTTTTTCCCCAGCTTTTGGAATTTTTTTTTTTTATTCGGTACGATTATCGAAAATCATTGTAGTTATTTCGTGCATTTTTTTTATAGGTATATATGTACATTTTTTTTTCTTCAACAAACCATCGTCTGGAAACAGAAGTGGGGTTTGAACACTAGGATTTGACAAACGGCATTTTTTTTGACTATGTCGCGTGACCAGTCTTTTGGGCAACCGGGCCGCAATACTCCGTTCGGGAGTGCGGGGAATTTTAGGGGTAACCAGCACCGGGGTGGTAATAATAGGGGGGCTTTCCCCAAGGCCAAGCGTCCCTTGGTGGTACACACCCCAGTAAGTGGACAATACGGAGATCCCGCGGGAATGAACATGGGCTCGGACCTGAATGACCCTCGCGATAAAATGGACAGATCTGTAAGCATCAGTAATCTTAATGCGCCCCTATTAAACGCGCACGATATCTCGGGGCTAATGACCAATGTGTCGACTTATGCACCGGATGGAGCTGGTGCCTTACCATTACACCAAGGAGTTGAAAACTTTAGAGAAGCTGCAGGGGACCGGGCGAATACCCCAGGAATGCAGAACGAAGCTACTCGTGGAGACTCGTGGGTGGAAGTGCTGCACCGACTGTTCCAGGCTTCGCAGGAGGAAATGCGGAGGGAGATGGGGTCAATCAGAAACAATATGGACCAGCTCAACGCCGCTCTCGAATCTGCGCAGCAATCAATTCATCAGAACCGGAACGCAAATAGGATGGACCGTAACCCGCTCCAAAAAGTAGTACCAGCAATGTACCCTGTTCCGAGCAGCATAGTAGTGAAACCACAGGAGTGGAAAATCGCGTTCGACGGCACTGGAAGCGTAGCAGATTTCCTTTTTAAGCTAGACACCTTGTGTGAGCGCACACAATGCACGGACGAACAAATAACGGCTAGTTTCCACCTGTTTCTTTCCGGGCGGGCCGAAGAATGGTACTGGCTGTTCACGAAACAAAACCCAAATGCGACATATGCCTTTTTGTGCTACTCATTGAAAAGAGAGTTCGGTACTTTGAAAACGGCCCCGAGATCATGATGGAGATCTCCATGCGTAAGCAGAAAGCAAGCGAGTGCTATGACGTGTTCCACACAGACATTATATCCTTGAACGCGCGCTTAAGAGAACCCATGTCGGAGGTTCTATTGATTGACATAATAAAAAGAAACGTCAACAGTAGCCTTAAGCTGATGCTTTTCAACGCAGAGGTAAGCACCCTTCATGATCTACGCGATGTAGCACGCAGAGGTGAACAAGTGCTGAAAAAAAGCAAGCTGTTGGGAGCCACTTACCCAGGACGGCATGTAAACGAAGCACGCGTGACAACCCCGGACATGAGGATGGAAGGCGAGGATTGCGAATTGGATCCGCAGATAGAGGCGCTGGAATATCGACGCAACAGGAGACCGGACTATTCGGGAATCCAATGCTGGAATTGCCAGGCAATGGGCCACTCATACATATACTGCGAGGAACCCATTAGGAATCCTTTTTGTTTTAAATGTGGCCATAGGGGAGTATTAACTCCAAAATGCCATAGGGACCATCACAGGCAAGGAAACCAGTACCCGAGCGAGAAGGCGGGGGAACCTCGTTCGGCATCATAGCTCCCACACCAGCCAGTGCTCGAGGCGTCGCCCCGTGCACTGAACCAGAGGGTGAATCTCTGCATGGAGGTGGTGAGCTTCCGAGGTGCAGTAGTACCCTGGAAGAAGAACCCTCAAACGTGATAATAACTTACCCTGACAGTACGGACAATTGGAATAGTTCTGAATCCGAGAGTCAAACGTCCTCATCCGCGATGGGCGAAGCGACCAGAATACTGCAACGCCAGCATAGGGATGTCGCTTGCCAGACGCATTTTTCACCAAGTCTAGAAGAAAGCGAACCTAGGTATGAGCGAATAAGACATACCATTTTTGAACAATACCCGGTATCGGACAATATTTTGAAGTGCAGGAAGAGATACCACAGGAGAGTACAGGAGCGTAGACTACTGCCAGCCACCACGTTAACGCTTACAGAGGATTAAAGGCCTCTAGTAAAGTCTAAAATTAAAGCTAGTTTTATTGTAGGGTTGTTGAACTCGGGAGCCAACGTCTCCATCTTAGGGAAAAATGGATTAGACTTCCTAAGGGATAACGGCTTCGATTATCAGCCCTTACATGCACATGCGTTCGTATATACCGCGGGCGGCAACAAGCAAAAAATTTTAGGTTCAATATCTCTACCGGTCACCTTCAAAAATACCACAAAGGTTATTCGTTTTTACCTTGTTCCTTCATTGCTCCAAGAAGCGTACTTCGGGGTAGATTTTTGGAGAGCATTTGCGTTAGCTCCCGAAATATTCCCAAGCGTAGAGTGCATAGAGATTAGACCTGAAAAGGAAGAAGAACTTAACCTCCATGAATTGTCACCAGCCCGGAAATTAGAATTATAAAAGGTCATCGAGACGTTTCCTTCGTACGAGAAGTTAGGCCTAGGGCAAACTAAATTAATGGAGCATCACATTGACACCGGTGATGCAGTTCCCATAAAAAGCAAACATTTCCCTCTTTCGCCACCGAGGCAAGCCGAAGCTTTTGCGAACTAGACAGGTTACTCGAATTAGGAGTTATAGAAGAATCAAACTCCCCGTGGTGTAGTCCTGTAGCACTGATCCGGAAACCAGGTAAAGTTAGGCTGTGCATAGATTCGAGGAAGGTCAACGCGGTGATTAAGAAGGACTCATACCCCCTGCCTCATATCAACGGCTTATTGAGCAGACTGAAGGATACGCATTTTATTTGTGGCATTGATCTGAAGGACGCGTTCTTCCAGATCAAACTGACAGAGTCATCCAAGGAAAAAACAGCATTCGCAGTTCCGGGGAGGCCTCTGTACCACTTCAAGGTAATGCCATTTGGTCTGTGCAATGGACCGAAGACTATGAGTAGGCTGATGGACAATGCAATCCCTTCGCGTCTGCGAGAGAACGTCTTTGTCTACCTGGACGACTTGATGGTATGCAGCACTAATTTTGAAGACCACCTGAAATTGCTAGCGGAAGTGGCCAAATGTTCGAGAGACGCAGGGCTGACAATAAACGTGAAGAGAAGTAAATTTTGTCAGAAGGAAATACGCTACTTAGGGTATTTGATAGGCAGCGGGTGTTTAAAAGTGGATCCGGGAAAAATAGAAGCAATGCAAAACTTCCCGATCCCTAAATCCCCTCGGCAAGTGCGTAGGTTTGTGGGCATGGCGAATTGGTACAGGGCGTTTATTACCAATTTTGCTGACTTGGCAGGTCCCTTGACCGACTGTCTCCGTAAGTCATCAGGCCCGTTCAAGCTTACCTCTGAAGCTATAGAGGCCTTCGAAAAACTAAAAGTAGCTTTGAGTTCCGCTCCTGTCTTCGCCCAACCAGACTTTTCCAAAGAATTCGTAATACAGTGCGACGCTTCCAAAATAGGTGTTGGCGGAGTGTTGTTCCAGGTCGATGACGAGGGCGCTGAGCATCCGATCGCGTTTGTATCGAAACAGTTGAACAATGCTCAACGCAATTATACGGTAACCGAGCTGGAATGTCTCGCCGCCATAATCAGCGTGAAGCGCTTCCGACCCTATGTTGAGGGATTACCGTTTCGGATTATCACGGACCACTCCAGTCTCAAGTGGTTAATGACACAAAAGGACTTGAGCGGAAGGTTGGCGAGGTGGTCGCTCTTACTGCAAAGATACGATTTTAAGACGGAACATCGTAAGGGCACCCTGAATGTAGTACCTGATGCGCTTTCGCGGTTTGATGCTGATAAGTTAACTTTCACTACCACACCCGGGGAAATAGATTTAGTCTCTCCCGAATTCAGCAGTAATGAATATTTAGACCTGATTCGGACCATCGCCGAAAATGAGGAATCGCTTCCGGATTTACGAGTGGTGGACGGGGTAATTTTCAAAAGAGTTAAATTTCGTAAGGGGGTGGAAGGGGAAGAAGACTCGCTGTGGCGATTATGGTTACCGAAAGGGTTGACTGAGGAAGCAGTGAGACTAGCACATGACGCTAACCGGAGTTACCATGACGGGTGGCAGAAAACCATAGAACGCGTTAGGTAGAAATACTTCTGGCCGCAGCAGGCTAAGGACGTCAGGGACTACGTCCAGCGTTGTGATACCTGCAAATCAGTAAAACCTACTAATCAGCATTCGAGACCGCCTATAGAAAATACCTTTGCATCCGAGAGGCCATTTCAGCGATTATATTGCGATTTCCTAGGGCCGTATCCGAGATATAAGCGGCGAAATCAATTTCTTTTCATATTACTAGACCATTTTTCAAAATACGTTTGGCTAAAGCCCATGCAGAGAGCCACCACTGTTAACGTTATAAATTACTTCGCTTCAGAAATTTTTCCGGCTGTAGGGGTCCCTGAGTTTATTCACAGTGACAATAGTAAGCAGTTTATCTCGAAGGAAATGAACCAAATTTTTGCAAATTACGGGGTGACGCACGTGAGGACGGGGTTATATTCTCCACAAGCAAACGCATCCGAGCGCGTTAATAGAGAAATTGTTTCGAAAATTAGGATTTTCCTGAAAGATAAACCTGACCATACCGATTGGGATAATCCGAGATTTTATCTGTTTTGAGAAGTGATTTCCATACGGCGATTCAGTGCTCTCCGTACTTTGCATTATATGGCCAAAATATGGTTGAACATGCCTCAACGTACAAAATTTTAGAGAAACTCGGCAGCCTTCGGGAAGACCAGGTTACGGTAGTAAGCAGAACTGACAAGTTGACTAATATTCGTGAGCAGATCCGTAGAAATTTAGATCAGGCCAAGGATAGGGGAGTAACCACCTATAACAAGCGCTCTAGGCAAGTCAACTATAAGGAAGGTCAGGAAGTTTTTCGGAAAAACTTTGCCTGAAGTAACTTCAAACAGGGCATTAACGCCAAATTTCTGCCAAAATACCTGAAGTGTAGCGTGCTCCGAAAAATAGGCAATGCACTGTATGATCTCGAAGACCTAAACGGGAAATTGATAGGTCGCTTTCACGCTTCGGATATTTGTCCGCAATGAACCAGAAAGAACGTTTCTTTGCCAAATTACAATTTGATTTTTTTGTATATCTACCTACCAATCGGACTTTTTTTTTGTCTGGGCGTTTTGGCGGTCGGGGACATCTCGCCCAGTATTCTCCCCGAGCACTGACCTCATAGGATGTTCACACGCGGACTCACCGAGGACCGTGAACACCCTGGCAGTCGGACTAGACTTTCGGAGTTTGGACGAGTTCTCCATATCAAAATGTCTACACCTTTTTTTTGTTTTGCCTTTCTGTGGGGGCGATAGCCACTAGAAATAAAATTTCGGAGTTTTGACGAGTTATCCATAACAAATGTCTAATTGCCGCAAAGCCCTTTTAAACTAGGAAACAGAATTAATTCCCAACTTGACTTAATTTTTTTTGATGGACCTATGTTGCCCGGCTAGCTTCGTAGTAGGACTTTGAGACTCTTATCTCAGGGGTGAGTCGTGCCCCACGTTGCTTGTCGTCGGAGGTCCCTGGCAGTGGCTTCCCACAGATGATCCGGTTTCCTGTTCGCTTCGTCGTCAGGTCTTCAAAGCGAAGCAGGTTTGTTACGGTCTGCTGTTATGGTCTACGGTTACGGTCCACTTGGGAGCGTTTTCGTGCGAACACACCTAATGACTAGTGATGGGACCAAAAAGTTGCGATGCAATAGTATCGAAACAAGAAAGAAAAGACCGGCGATCACTAGCGAAAAAAGCCACGAGTTTCCGGCCGTAGAAACACCAAGAAGGAGGATACAAATTTTAAAAAAGTAAAGAAAAGATAGCCACGAGTTTTCCGGCCGGGAAAAAACGCAAGAATTAGCTTTTTACTTGCGCAGTTAATCGGAAATTTTTATAAAACCAAAAAGGTTTATCGCAAAATTAGTCCTATAAGGCGTTATGCCAACGAGAGGATTTGTGATTTGCTTCAGCCTAAATTTTGGCGGCCCTGCGACCATACCAAAGGGATCGTATAACATCTAGGACACAACTTCAACACCAAAGGCGTCAAGCTCAGAGACTGCTTCATTAGCACTATTGCTTACCTCAACTGCACGTCCCCAACCATATTCAACTCATCGAAAAACACCCTCACGTGCTGTGCATATTTTCAAGAGAGTATTGTGAAGAACCAAAGGACTGCAACGAGGAACCGCCGGCCGATTCCTTAACCCAACTACAAAAGAATAAACCGGGAAATGCCCATAAACTAGGATGAGTCGATAGCGCAAAGTACCGACACAGTCCATTCCGACAAGCCTCGTTTTACTCGTCTATTTCGGGGTGGTAATAAACCTTACAATGGTTGTGTGGTGGTGACACAAGCTCCACGTATAGAATATCCAGTTGAAGTGGGTTGGCGTTTCACAGTCACACCTAGTGAGGATAGTTCTGGTGATTCGGATTCGGATTCGGACGGCACTAAACTAAATGGCGATGAGAACCCTTGTTATCCGAAGATAAACCCCTTTCTCTACGTTTACGAAGTACACTACCACCTTCGGAAAAGAGTCCGACACCACTTCTGCCTCCAGGGCCAGCAGTACGATGCCGCGTAATACAACTAACGCCAAAATTACCAAGTCATCCAGATCGTAAAGGTCAGCACGAAGTTTTATCGCCAACAGGTTCACTCGATTACCTCGGACCAGAGCGCAACAACCACCAACAGTACCAACACAGCGCGCCCAAGACCGCGCGCCATAACCAACAACGGCGACGGCTTCACCAGTAACAACAACATCACCAGTAACCACGCCGGCAGAGGCCCATGGTACGTACTCTGGCGGCTATGTAAGTACCAGCAAAGTATAACCTTAGATGTAAATAGTTAAAAGAAACTTCTAAGCAGTACCTAGAGAGTTTTATACAGCGCGGTTGAACCATTTAACAAGGGTCGATTTTTTTCGTCAAATTTTATTATTGAATACTTGAAATTGTTAGCTTTACAACAAAGGACATACATTTTTTTTTATATCATTTTAATAATATATTTTGTCGCTTTAAAATGGTTGAAGTTAGCTCTATAAATTTTATTCATAATAAGCCGTCTTTATCACGTGAAACGTTTTAGCGATCCATTTTTGGAGCTCAACCATAAATTGTTAGAAAAAATTTGCGACCGCAGTATCGTTCGAACAACCAGAAGAAAATAATATACGTGCATATAATACATAGCGCTATCACAATTTCATCTTTATTGCTTTTATAACAAATTTTCTTAGTACATATTACATATTAGTGTCATTAGACTATGCCGTTATACCAAATTGATATTTTGTTACACTCAAAAATAAGTCCTACTACAACAACATAATAATTTTGTAAGAGAGCCCCAATTATCGGAATTTGTATCCAAACTTTATAGCCCTAGAATATGTTTTGTGAATGAAAAAAAGGGTATTCAACCAAATTCTTACTTTGTATGTAGTGTATTTACTATCCATAAGTACATTTAATTACATAATTTTTTTTTCACACAAAGCGTTTATAAAGCTTATCAAAAAAAAAAGGGGGAGACATAAATATACATACATATGTATAACTTGAAATATTACGAGCAAAAGTAAGAGAAAAGAAAAGAACCACCAACAGAACAAACGTAGCCAGACTTAAGTATTCATATTAGATTTCGTTTTCGATTTCGGCCCAATAAAGTGTGAACTGTTGGATCATTTTTTTTTTCTCTCACTTTATATACTACACACACTTACATACATTTTCATAGTGTAAATAGCTATTCGTAGTTCAACATTTTTTTTCTCGTTCTGAATTTGTCTTGGGACGATGCTATAAGCAGCCTTGTTTTGGCTTTGGAGCCTATGCTGTAGCCCTGGTTAAGAAACCTGCACTATCGTATTTTTTTTTGTAGCATACATACGTTAATAGAAATGAGTATTGAATAAAATTTGTAAATAAAATGGGAATGCTGGTGTTCTGGCTCATTTAGAAGGAACGTAGGGTTACCAGGCAAGGGGCCACCGAAATATAGGTGCGTCGGTGGCCATGGTTTTTGAGGGTGGGTATATGCACCGGGCGTCGCAACAACACCCGCGGCGCCCCCAAGTTATATTCGGCCCTTTTTGTTTTTCTTATTTTAATTTTCAGCGTTTTTTTTTGCATTTCAGCGTTAGTAACCGGCCATGTCCGGTTCGGTAAATTTTTTTTTGCGGTTATTTCTTTTCGGATTTTAAATTTTGAATGTTAACGGTCTGTCCGTGACATCCGGTTCGGCCGGATGTTGTTTTAGTTTGAATTTATAAGCGTTTTGAGTCGGTCTCTGCGCTTTTTTCGGTTTTTTTTGAACTTGACAGCTGCTAGTTTGATAGGCATGATAGGAACTTTTTTCTGTTTATGGCGCAGGAACAGTAAGGTTGGCAAGGACCCGCCCCAGCCGACAATGACTAGCCACTGTGCACCACCACATCATGCCGACCGCCTTTCTTACTGCTTCCACCGAAAATGCGTAACCATAACAATATGCTATAGGAGGCGTTTTATCACAACTGGTCGATGGACAGGAGAAGGTAGTGGCATATTACAGCCGTTCGATTGGAAAACCAGAGAGGAACTATTGCGTTACACGGAGAGAGCCGTTGGCATTTGTAGAGTACATTAAACATTTTCACAAATACCTCTACGGCCAGCGATTCCGCGTCAGGACAGATCACGCAGCGTTGAAATGGCTTCTGCAGTTCCGTAATCCGGAAGGACAATTGGAACGGTGGATCGAGCGACTACAATGCTATGAGTTTTCCATTGAGCATCGAAAAGGTAGTACCCATGGAAATGCTGATGCAATGTCACGAAGACAATGTAGTTTGGAATGCAAGCACTGTTCAAAGGCCGAGGCTAAAGAAGACATTATAGATGTCCGGCTATAACGTGTACGGATGAATGGGACAAGGAACAACTAAGAAAGTGTCAGCTAGAAGATACAGATCTGTCACATGTTATGCAAGGGCTCGAACGAAACGAAAGACCAAGCAGAGAAGAGATGCCAGCAGAGAGTCCCATTGCGAACTCATATTGGGCACAGTGGAACAGTTTAGAATTGATATCCGGTTGCTTGCATCGAGTATGGGAGAGTGAGGATGGTCAATGCAAGAAGAAACTGATAGTTGTTCCCAGAAAGAAGATTCCTGACGTGCTCAGCGAGCTGCATAATGGTCCAAGCGGAGGTCATCTTGGAATCACAAAGACGCTCGAGAAGATTAAACGGAGATTTTATTGGGTTGTTTGCCGTCAGTCGGTCACCTAGTGGATTTCGAACTGCGAGGTTTGCAGCAGAGCGAAATTGCCCAAAACCCGAAGTCATGGCCGGATGAAGCAATATAACTCAGGTGCGCGTTTTGGAAGGGTCGCTATGGATGTCGCAGGTCCATTTCCTACTAGCAACTGCGGACACAAATATGTACTGGCGGTTATGGATTATTTCAGCAAATGACCAGAGGTATACCCAATCCCAAATCAAGAAGCGGAAACAGTAGTAGAAGTGTTTATAAACAATTGGGTTGCAAGGTATGGGATACCAATGGAGTTACATTCTGACCAAGGCAGGAATTTCGAATCAGCTGTGTTCCAGGAAATGTGTAAATCATTGGGCATTCGAAAAACACGGACAACTGCATTGCATCCTCAGTACGATGGTATGGTGGAACATTTCAATAGAACCTTGGAAGAGCATTTAAGGAAAGTAGTAGACAAGTACCATAAGGAGTGGGATACCCGCATACCATTATTCTTGATGGCTTACCGATCAGCAGTGCATGAGGCAACGGGCCAAACCCCTGCAAAAGTAACTTTTGGCAATGACCTTCGACTGCCAGCTGATTTGAAGTTTGGGATAGATGCCGATGCGGAGAGAATTGTCAAGAAATCCACTGGTGTCTTGGAAGAAGAGCTGAGAGAGATACACGATCTTGTAAGGCAACGAGCAAAGATTATGAGTGACAGCAGCGTTTAGATCGAGAGATTTGTCTGATCGGGACGATCAGACTTAGGTGGAGGGCACTGTAACGAATAATAGCAGAACTAAGGGATACTATCATGTCTAAGCCGATGCTAAGCAGTGACTTGCATGCACATCAATAATTCAATCATTATGTCTACACATATGTACATACACGCAGCGGAGAATCAACGGCCAACCACTTGCATAAATCTGAGATACTCCCGAAAGTATGCAATGGTTGTGCAAGTGTCGCTCACACATACAAACACATGCAGATATCTTATCTGAGATGCTCCCAAAAGTATGCAATTATAATTGTGTTCACACATACACGCGCATATGAGAAGCTAAAGACGTAGTAATTTTATAGCTGATGGCCAACTAGTAGATTCTGGAAATGGAAGCGCCTAGAAGATGCGAACGAGAAATCACAGAGTATAAAAAGGCGCAAAAGTGGAGGCGCGACAATCAGTTTCATTTAAGCAAGCTATTGGTTGTGAAGTATCAGTGTTATTGTGAAGTACTTTAATAAAGGTCATTTTGCATTATTGAATATTGGAGTTATTTATTCAACAGTTTAGTGATACGGACGTTAGTACAAGGTTGCAAATAAGGGGAATTGCAGTAAATTCGTTACAATATCGATCTTTTAGGAGGGACTACGACAAGAGCACTAGGAGCAGTTTTTTCTTGATTATTTTGCTCTAATATCTGATCAGTGGGCGGGTTGCAGGAATTTCAGTCGAAGTAGATGCAAAATTAGCGTCAGAAGCTGTCACTTGAATCGAGGCAGAGGTAGACGTGGACGAAGCCCCAGCGTCCTTACAAATGTTCTCTTGAACTAACGCCGTTTTAGACCTGGTCATATGTTAGGTTAGGTTAGGTTCAAGTGGCTGCCGTCCACATTGGAGCGGCACACTTAGGCCTTTACAGGCCCATTTTGAAACCACACGGATTTGTTCCTACTCTCCTAATCAAACCACTCCGTTGAGTTTATGAAGCTAACTAAGCGTCGTGTATTGACCTCAGCTATATCAGTCAGATCTACGAGAAACATCTTGCCCATAAAACGTTGCCGTCTTCTACCGAGCGCTGGACATTCACAGAGTAGATGCCTAACAGTTTCAGGTTCTTGTTCGTTGCCGCAGCTTCTACAATAATCATTAAATGGAGCGCCAATCCTTTCCGCATGCGGTCCAATACAGACATGACCCGTAAGAAGACCTACAACTAAGGAAATATCCCTCTTACGGAGGGTGAGAAGCTCTCTCGATCTCTTCTCATTCCATTCTGGCCATGTGAGTTTTGCCGTGTGGCATCTATCATGATGCTTCCACCTGGCTCCCGATTCCATCAGTTGAGCTTGCAGGTGGAGAGCGGCATGCCCAACCTCTTCCAGGATGGCGAAAGTGGAAGGGATGTACCCTTTCTTGCAAGCTCATCCGCCATCTCATTACCTGGTATTCCCTTATGTCCCGCAACCCATACCAGATGCAGAGTAAACTGTTCAGCCATCATGTTAAGTGATCTGCGACAGCATACTACAGTTTCAGAATTAGCTGTGACAGAGTCAAGGGCTTTCAGTGCTGCCTGACTGTCTGAGAAAATATAAATGTGTTTCTGAGAGACTGCCTTCTCCCTAAGGCAGTCCACAGCGTCTTGTATGGCCGCAAGCTCGACCTGAAATACGCTACAGTGATCCGGAAGGCGAAACGATCTTTGTATCCCCAATCGTTCCGAATAGACACACCCTCCGACCCTGTTATCCAGTTTATATCCATCTGTGTAGATCTGAATGCTGTTAGTGGGCCAATCAGAGTCATTCGTCCACTGTTCCCTCTCAGGGATTAATATCTCATATCCCTTGTTAAAGTTGGTATGTGGTTTGCAGAAATCTGTCCATTCTGGTATGCAGAATCTGTCGAGAATTTCAGTATGTTTGCCGTGCGACCATGTGGTCAGTTTCCTCAGCCTGATAGCTGCACATGCTGCATATTTAATGCCTACTATATCTATGGGTAGTAGGTTCAGTATTACATTCATAGCCTCTGTTGGCGTTGTGCGGATGGCTCCGCTTGCCTTGCCTGCCACGACACCTCCTATTATAGCATATAGCCAGCTAGTGCTGCATTCCAGTGACTGTTGCAGTTGTATAGGTGTAACTCCGTTCGGCCCTGGAGTTTTGAATGCTTCAAAAGATTGGATGGCCCAAGATATCTTATCTATTGTAATTAGGTTGTGCAGTATAGGTTGCACTGTTTCTTGTGTCAAGCTTTCTGTGCATCTGGAAAGCCAGAGGCTTTAGCTGCATTGAAAGTGGTCCTACTTAACCTGCGAGGGTTTTCTATTTGTGAATTCCACATTGGTGGCTTCTTTTTACCCCTTTGAATTCTCTTGGGTCAGACTTTATCTAGTGCCTTGCGGCATGCCCCCGTGAAGTTATTTACCAGTCTTTCCAGTTCTGGTATGCTACCTGGTGTTTCGGGTACGCTCTCAAGTGGCACTATCTTAACTAGTTCCCTATTGTATTCTTGCCAATTTGTATTTTTAATATTTCTGATGGCAGCGCTCTGCTTTTTCACCAAGCCTAAGTCGAATTGGATGTAACGATAGTCAGGGAATGAGTGGTCATTAAGGACCTTCCAGTCTCTGACCAACTCTTCCGCATCTTCTGAGACTAAGGTGACATCGAGAAATTCCCTTCTTGTTTTTGTAATAAAGGTTGGTTCAGTTCCCCTATTGCTTATGGTTAGTCTAGAGTTTAGAATGAAATCAAAAAGTAACTCACCCCTTTCGTTTTCGTCATTACTCCCTCAGGTGGAGTGGTGCGCGTTCACATCTCCTCCAAGTATTAGAGCACCTGATGTAGCTTCCACCAGCTTCCTGACGGTCGATATCGGCACCGTCTTCTCATGGGCTAGATAAATTGATCATAGCCTGATTTGGCCCATACTCATGCTCAGGCTGATCGTTGTTGTGTCTTCATCACTAAATTGAGGAAGAAACAAAACATTAAGCTTGATACTAACAAGTATACACGATCTTGGCTTTCCCGAGGTGCCACAACTTACCAGTGTGTAGCCGGTGGACTTGAGTCCGCAAATGTTTTGTCCTACCACCCACGGCTCCTGGATGAGGACAATATCAGCTGCTTCTTTAGATGCCAGTGGGAGCAGCAGTGCAGCGGAAGCTGCTTTACTATGGTGCATGTTTATCTGGAGGACCCGCACCAACATCGCACACTTTCTCTCCCTCCTTGCGCGTAGAGTTAGCCGCATCCTCCATCATCAGCTCCTCCTCCGTATAATGCAGGTGTAACCCGCCTATCCCCATGGATGAGGTAGACGAGGCGTAGCCGTCCCGCGTATCCGGCTCTCCCCCATCTGCCTTCGTAACCACGTCTTCGTCGCTACATTCTCCTTCTTCTTCTGGCTCCAACTCGGCTGCCATGTTCCTAGCGGCGTTGACGTCGTTACTGTAGACCCTTACAGTCACGATGTCTAAACCATAATTTATCTTGCCTCCAGTTTTCCTCAATACTGTCAGCTATTCTTCATTCAGTAGGAGGACAGCCTGACGTGTGGCTCTGTCCCCCTTTTCCACGCTGACAACTCTCCAGTTGGCGGCTGGAAGCGTCGGGTTGAGGATCCTTATCATACTGAGTATCCTCTCTGGTTAAGCTAGTTTTGCCGGTAGCCACACCCTTGCTCGTGGCCGTGACGGTATGTCTTTGAAATCGACCTCTCGTCCCCGCATGCCACGATTTTGATACTACCCTGGAACCACCCCGCATCCTTTCATACCGCTGGCGGTCCAGGATTGCGCATAAGAACGTCCAGGGTGATATTCGACAGCTCGCTTTTAACCCATTTCCATTTGTCTTTTTTATTGCGCCGTCTTCCTGATTGTCGTCAAGGACCCCTAGCAGGATTTTGTCCTTAACTACTTCTGCAAAAGAGCGCCCATGCACCTTCGGCCTCTTTGGTTTGGTAGGCACTACTTCCGCCGACCTCGCCCTTTTGGTTGCCACTTGTGGCCCCCTTTCTTCTGCCAGACGAAAATCGGGTATCATCTCTGCCGCCCATTGAATCTCTGCCAGTATTTCTCATACGCTGTCGCTTTCCGCTCTACTCTCGAGGTCTGGCATACGTGCGGATCTGGTTAGGATCCTTGCAGCCGCTCTCCTGTGCTTGTATCCAACTTCACTGGGATTTGGCCGCTCACTAGGCTTCGTGAAAGCCGTGGGTGTCGGGGGTGGGCCACGCGGGGCCTGCGCACCAGCTTCAACCGAGGCTGCATACTGCATACCTGCTGCGTCTCTGCCTAAAGTTTTTTTGGGGAGAGGGTTCTTACCCGGCATCGCCACTGGTCTTGAACCATCCCCTTTTTAGCCATATTCTGGCGGTTAGAATGACCCTGCATCGCACTGGTCACCGTTGTGGTGGGCAAAAGCCCTCCCGGCCTTTGAAGAGCGCCGGTCTCTTTTTGTTTTTTTGTATTTTTGTTACTTTTGTTCATGTTCCCACGAGTGGCAGAGAAAAGGAACGTCCACCCGGGCAGAGATCCGCAATACCCGGGTAAGGTCTCCATACAACCTGGTGCGACCTGGTGCCAGGAGGGCGTTCGCGACTGGGATATTTAGGGCCCCCAGCCTGGCTGATCCTTGGCACGGAAACGCATAACGCCTTGATCCAGCCCCCGAGAAGGAAAGGAAACAGGAAAGAAAGAGACAGAGAGAAAGAGTAAAAGAAAGAGAGAGAAAGATACCCCAGAAACCACGGTCAAGAATCATTTCCGTGTAGCCAGGCCATTAATGAGTCAGGCACACAGCCCTGATTCCTGATCTTAGCTGGACACCGTCCTGACATCGTACAGGCCAGGCATGCTTAACGAACGAAACGATATCATTTCGTTACGATAATCAACGCTAATAAACGAAACGAAGTCACTTCGTTTCGTTTATTAACGTTAAGATCGTGAAATTAACGTTAATTAGACGTTCTTAACGTTAATAAACGAAACGAAGTGACTTCGTTTCGTTTATTAGCGTTCATTATCGTAACGAAATGATATCGTTTCGTTCGTTAAGCATGCCTGGTACAGGCTCAATACTGTAGTGTCCATTTCCAGTCGGCACCCTCGTGGAGGGTTCAGTTGGGGATTTACGCCGACCTGGTCATACGCCTAGTATCATTATCTAGTTCAAGGCATGGCGTGTTAAGATCGAGCAAGTCAGGGGAGTCTATATTTTTCCGTTTTAATTTTCAGCCGTTTTTAGTTTTCGTTTGTTTCAGCGTTTGGTAACCGGTCATATCCGGTTCGGTAATTTTTTTTTTTTTGCGTTTGATTCTTTTTTGAATTTTAAAATTTGAATGGTTAACGGCCTGTCCGTGGCATCCGGTTCTGCCGGATGTTGTTATATCTTGAAATGTAAGCATTTTGAATGAGTTCTGCGCTTTTTATACTCAGTTGAGCAGAGCTCACAGAGTATATTAAGTTTGATTGGATAACGGTTGGTTGTACATATATAAAGGAATCGAGATAGATATAGACTTCCATATATCAAAATAATCAGGATCGAAAAAAAATTTGATTGAGCCATGTCCGTCCGTCCGTCCGTCCGTCCGTTAACACGATAACTTGAGTAAATTTTGAGGTATCTTGATGAAATTTGGTATGTAGGTTCCTGAGCACTCATCTCAGATCGCTATTTAAAATGAACGATATCGGACTATAATCACGCCCACTTTTTCGATATCGAAAATTTCGAAAAACCGAAAAAGTGCGATAATTCATTACAAAAGACCGATAAAGCGACGAAACTTGGTAGATGAGTTGAACTTATGACGCAAAATAGAAAATTATTAAAATTTTGGACAATGGGCGTGGCACCGCCCACTTTTAAAAGAAGGTAATTTAAAATTTTGCAAGCTGTAATTTGGCAGTCGTTGAAGATATCATGATGAAATTTGGCAGGAACGTTACTCTTATTACTATATGTACGCTTAATAAAAATTAGCAAAATCGGAGAAGGACCACGCCCACTTTTAAAAAAAAAAATTTTTTTAAGTAAAATTTTAACAAAAAATTTAATATCTTTACAGTATATAAGTAAATTATGTGAAGATTCAACTCCAGTAATGATATGGTGCAACAAAATACAAAAATAAAAGAAAATTTAAAAATGGGCGTGGCTCCGCCCTTTTTCATTTAATTTGTCTAGGATACAAACGCCATAAGTCGAACAAAAATTAACCAATCCTTTTGAAATTTGGTAGGGGCATAGATTTTATGGCGTTAACTGTTTTCTGTGAAAATGGGCGAAATCGGTTGATGTCACGCCCAGTTTTTATACACAGTCGTCCGTCAGTCCTTCCGCATGGCCGTTAACACGATAACTTGAGCAAAAATCGATATATCTTTACTAAACTCAGTTCACGTACTTATCTGAACTCACTTTATCTTGGTATGAAAAATGAACGAAATCCGACTATGACCACGCCCACTTTTTCGATATCGAAAATTACGAAAAATGAAAAAAATGCCATAATTCTATACCAAATACGAAAAAAGGGATGAAATATGGTAAGGTAATTGGATTGTTTTATTGACGCGAAATATACCTTTAGAAAAAACTTTATAAAATGGTTGTGACACCTACCATATTAAGTAGAAGAAAATGAAAAAGTTCTGCAGGGCGAAATAAAAACCCCTTAAAATCTTGGCAGGTATTACATATATAAATAAATTAGCGGTATCCAACAGATGATGTTCTGGGTCACCCTGGTCAACATTTTGGTCGATATCTGGAAAACGCCTTCACATATACAACTACCACCACTCCCTTTTAAAACTCTCATTAATACCTTTAATTTGATACCCATATCGTACAAACTCATTCTAGAGTCACCCCTGGTCCACCTTTATGGCGATATTTCGAAAAGGCGAACACCTATAGAACGAAGGCCCACTCCCTTTTAAAAATACTCATTAACACCTTTCATTTGATACCCATATCGTACAAACAAAGTCTAGAGTCACCCCTGGTCCAGAAAGGCCCACTCCCTCTTAAAATACTCATTAACTCCTTTCGTTTGATACCCATATTGCACAAACGAATTCTAGAATCACCCCTGGCCCACCTTTATGGCGATATCTCGAAACGGCGTCCACCTATGGAACTAAGGATTACTCCCTTTTAAAATACTCATTAACACCTTTCATTTGATACCCATATCGTACAAACGCATTCTAGAGTCACACCTGGTCCATCTTTATGGCGATATCTCGAAAAGGCGTCCACCTATAGAACGAAGGCCCACTCCCTTTTAAAAATACTCATTAACACCTTTCATTTGATACCCATATCGTACAAACAAAGTCTAGAGTCATCCCTGGTCCAGAAAGGCCCACTCCCTCTTAAAATACTCATTAACTCCTTTCGTTTGATACCCATATTGCACAAACGAATTCTAGAGTCACCCCTGGTCCACCTTTATGGCGATATCTCGAAAAGGGGTCCACCTATAGAACTAAGCCCCACGCCCTTTTAAAATAATCATTAACACCTTTCATTTGATACCCATATCATACAAACAAATTCTAAAGTCACCCCTGGTCCACCTTTATGGCGATATCTCGAAAAGGCGAACACCTATAAAACGAAGGCCCACTCCCTTTTAAAAATACTCATTAACACCTTTCATTTGATACCCATATCGTACAAACAAAGTCTAGAGTCACCCCTGGTCCAACTTTATTGCGATACCTCGAAAATGCGTCCACCTATAGAACTAAGGCCCACTCCCTCTTAAAATACTCATTAACTCCTTTCGTTTGATACCCATATTGCACAAACGAATTCTAGAGTCACCCCTGGCCCACCTTTATGGCGATATCTCGAAACGGCGTCCACCTATAGAACTAAGGCCCACTCCCTTTTAAAATACTCATTAACACCTTTCGTTTGATGCCCATATTGTGCAAACAAATTCTAGGGTCACCCCTGGTCCACCTTTATGGCGATATCTCGAAACGGCGTCCACCTATGGAACTAAGGATTACTCCCTTTTAAAATGCTCATTAACACCTTTCATTTGATACCCATATCGTACAAACACATTCTAGAGTCACCCCTGGTCCATCTTTACGGCGATATCTCGAAAAGGCGTCCATCTATATAACTTAGGTCCCCGCCCTTTTAAAATACTCATTAATATCTTTCATTTGATACCCATATCGTACAAACGCATTCTAGAGTCAACCCTGATCCACCTTTATGGCTATATCCCTAAATGGCGTCCACCTATAGAACTATGGCCCACTCCCTCATAAAATACTCTTTAATGCCTTTCATTTGATACACATGTCATACTAACACATTCCAGGGTTTCCCTCGGTTCATTTTCCTACATGGTTATTTTCCCTTATGTTGTCACCATAGCTCTCAACTGAGTATGTAATGTTCGGTTACACCCGAACTTAACCTTCCTTACTTGTTGACATTTGATTTTGAATAGGCATGACAAGAATTTTTTTTTGCAAAATAAATTACAGAGTTATACAGCCTTAAAAAATCAGCTATGTTGAGGCGGACAGCATAGCAAAAAGTATGGTGAATTCCTCTTACAGCCGTCCCACAATTTCCACAAAGCTTTAGAACTCTACAATGTACCATCTTATATTTAGAGCTGGGCTATTCATTTCATAGCACAATTGTGCCCTCTCAATCCACACGCATATGATTCGCTCTGTTGTCGTTAATTGAGTTAAGCTGGAGACATTGGTGCTTTATCGGTAACCGTATCGGTAACCTTTTAACAGCTGATTCGACCAACCTTATGAGAATCAATGCAATCGATTATTGGTGCCGCTAAGGTCGTAACCGTATCGTAGCCAACCAATTGGGTTTTGGTTTACCGTCGAAACGATAAACAGCTGATTACGTTAGGGATACGGATACAGCGATACGACATACGGCACCTATGAGTCCGGCTTTATTTGTCGCTTGGCACCATTGTGAATGATGACTAAGTGTGTTATCTTATCTGTCAACTGCCTGACAGGCTGTTCAATATGGCGGCGCCTATCTTCAGCGGGTGATAGAAAGAGAGACAGCGATAGTCAAATACAAACCAGGTGATCACTTTGGAATTTTGACGTTTATGCAGAAGATATCACACTTAGCCATCATTCACAAGGCTTGGCACTTGGCGTAGGAACATCAGTGGTTGGTATCGGCTGATTGGTATCAAAATATGTATGAAAAATTATGAGCGATACATATGTATCCTTGTTGTTAGCTCGTTGCTTGCTAGTAAGCGACTAACGCGCCGATTCTGAGCGTTACCGGTAAAATAGTACCCAGAACATTATGTAACCGAAAATCGTTACCAGTTCATTTATTCGCGATTCTGGCCAAAGTGGAAACGCTGTCATCACCGAAGAACTCACCAATGTCTGTGGTGAAATTTAAAAGTTAGGTTTCTTCGCTTTATCCATGGCGGAACGATACAAAGTGGCAGCATGCGACAGCTGAATATAAACTTTTTTATATGATTTGATACATTAACTTCCGGCGCACTACGATTTTGACATTCGTCCATCGAATTTACAAAAACAAAGTAAATGCAATTTTTATTTATGTTTGTATGTATGTCACCATGCTGCCACCTTGTATGGTTCCGCCATGGCTTTACCGAAAATGTGTCACTCGTAGATACGAGGTTAACGAATAAACGAGACGATGTGTATATATGTACATACATGCATAAGATTTTAAATAAAAATAAATAAATGTAAGGCGCGATAACCTCCGAACAGATCTAAGGCCGAGCTTCTCTTCCAATTTGCGTCGTGCTCCTCTTGATTTTCCCTACAAATTGGCCGGACGGGACCTACATGCTGTATGCCGACTCCGAACGGCATCTGCAAGGCAGATGAGTTTTCACTGAGAGCTTTTCATGGCAGAAATACACCCGGAGCGCTTGCCAAACACTGCCGAGGGGCGACCCCGCTTAGAAAAATTTTCCTCTAATTGAAAAACCTTATTTCTAAAAATTTTGATGTTGCTTTGCCCGGGAGTTGAACCCAGGGCATACGGTGTGATAGGCGGAGCACGCTACCATCACACCACGGTGGCCGCCCGAGATAAGATAAGATTTTACATAGTTATATTGTAATTTATTCTGTAAAAGAACATAATGTATACAAATATATAATATATAGCAAGAGGCAACACTTTTTTACTATTAACTTTACTTATTTCCGCTTACAATTCGTTATTTTTCAGTTTTGCCTTTTTCTAAACAACAGCTGTTGTGTGGGTATTTCGATGTAACCACCTACCTTTGTGGGTAAACAATTATCCGGCTACTTTCGCGGATAGAATACCAAAAGGGTGTAAAAGTTTCCACATGATTTCGTTACCGTGGCGAAGAATGTTGTTACCACACTAGAATCGGGGCGTAAATGAAAAATCAATTCACCCGCACGATCATCGCGACGATTGCGCTCTCACTAATACAGGTGCACTTTCAGTTTTGAATAGCCTTGAATTAGAAAGTCTTTGCTAATGTGCAAATTTTCTGTCAATCATTATTTGCTGAAACTGTGCAAATGTATGTTCTGCGCATGCGCGGACTTTGTTAGTGTTAGTGAATTGTAGTAGCGTGTGTAAAACAAAGTATTAAAGGGTAGCACTATCCCCTTTACCCAACTTCTGCATACTAATTGTTATAAAATCTCAGCTTAGTCGATTAAACAATGAAAAGGCCAACAAATACAATACAATGCTTGATGTATTTATTATTTAAACATGGGCTGCAGCCATTTACATACGTATATCTGCGCACAAATCGGTAATGCTATTCTGCGGAGTTCTTAAAACAATTAAAATTTTTTAATACTAATGGAAAACAAAAGCTTACTTTTTCATTTGGAGAATGAAATAGCCTAATGTACAATATTGATAGAAGCAAGACGGCTTGTTGAATTATACATATATTTAAGCCCCTTTTTTACAAAAATTTAACGACAGCCTTGAGATTTTGTCTCCTTCTCTCGTTGTATATCTGTCCTGTAATGTTTGACAGGCTGCACAGTTCAGTAGTAGTGATATAGAAGTATTACATATATGGTGCCCCTAGAACTGATAACGCTAACTCGATTACATTGATGTCCATAAGGTAGGTTCGATCAGCTGTTTTATCTGGTTATGGCTTTATGGTTATAAGTCACCATTTTCGCCCTTTAAGGGCGTATTAAACTTCTTTAACCCTAACGCCATAGTCGTAACCATACCCATATCCATAACCATCTCCAATGTGATCGATTAATGGTGCCTTAACTAAAAATCGTGAGAATTTCATAAAAATGAAGAAAACGCAAAAAATTACAAACATATTCCACAAAAAATAAGTCTCTTAGTCATAACGTATCCAAAACAATGAATAAAATCTACAAGAAGTTTTTAAATTCACCAACTCAATTATTTTTAGGTTATGGATATGGCGAGAGATCAAACACCAATTGGTTGGCTTTGGTATGGTTATGGCTTTAGCGTTATGGTATGGCACCATTAAGCTGGAGACATTGGTGCTTTATCGGTAACCGTATCGGTAACCTTTTAACAGCTGATTCGACCAACCTTATGAGAATCAATGCAATCGATTATTGGTGCCGCTAAAGTCGTAACCGTATCGTAGCCAACCAATTGGGTTTTGGTTTACCGTCGTAACGATAAACAGCTGATTACGTTAGGAATACGGATACAGCGATACGACATACGGCACCAATGACTCCAGCTTTAATCGATTGCATTGATTTCCATAAGATAGGTTCGATCAACTGTTTTATCTGGTTATGGCTTTATGGTTATAAGTCACCATTAATTGGCCTATAACTTGTTAGGTTATGTATATGGCGAAAAACCAAAAACCGATTGGTTGGCTATGGTACGGTTATGGCGTTAGCGTTATGGCATGGCACCATTAAGGGCCAATTAATGGTGACTTATAACCATAAAAACATAACCAGATAAAACAGCTGATCGAACCTACCTTATGGAAATCAATGTAATCGATTAATTGTGCCATACCATAACGCTAACGCCATAACCATTCCATAGCCAACCAATTGATTTTTGGTTTCTCGCCATATCCATAACCTAAAAATATTTGAGTTGGTGAATTTAATAATTTCTTGTAGATTTTATTCATTGTTTTGGATACGTTATGGCTAAGAGACTTATTTTTTGTGGAATATGTTTGTAATTTTTGCGGTTTCTTCATTTTTATGAAATTTTCACAATTTTGAGGTTAAGGCACCAATATGCGATCACATTGGAGATGGTTATGGTTAAGACTATGGCGTTAGGGTTAAGGAAGTTTAATTGGCCCTTTAACCAGATAAAAAAGCTGATCGAAACTCCCTTATGGAAATCAATGTAATCGATTAATTGTGCCATACCATAACGCTAACGCCATAACCATACCATAGCCAACCAATTCGTTTTTGGTTTCTCGCCATATCCATAACCTAAAAATATTTGAGTTGGTGAATTTAATAATTTCTTCTATGGCGTTAGCGTTATGGCATGGCACCATTAAGGGCCAATTAATGGTGACTTATAACCATAAAAACATAACCAGATAAAACATCTGATCGAACCTACCTTATGGAAATCAATGTAATCGATTAATTGTGCCATACCATAACGCTAACGCCATAACCATACCATAGCCAACCAATTGGTTTTTGGTTTCTTGCCATATCCATAACCTAAAAATATTTGAGTTGGTGAATTTAATAACCTTTTGTAGATTTTATTGTTTTGAATACGTTATGACTAAAGGGCCAATTAATGGTGACTTATAACCATAAAACCATAACCAGATAAAAAAGCTGATCGAAACTACCTTATGGAAATCAATGTAATCGATTAACGGTGCCATACCATAACGCTAACGCCATAACCATACCATAGCCAACCAATTCGTTTTTGGTTTCTCGCCATATCCATAACCTAAAAATATTTGAGTTGGTGAATTTAATAATTTCTTGTAGATTTTATTCATTGTTTTGGATACGTTATGACTAAGAGACTTATTTTTTGTGGAATATGTTTGTAATTTTTTGCGTTTTCTTCATTTTTATGAAATTTTCACGATTTTTAGGTTAAGGCACCAATAATCGATCACATTGGAGATGGTCATGAATATGGGTATGGTTACGACTATGACGTTAAGGAAGTTTAATTGGCCTTTTAAGGGCCAATTAATGGTGACTTAGAACCATATAACCATAACCGGATAAAAGGCCTATTAATGGCGACTTATAACCATAAACAGATAAAATAACTGATCGAACATAGCTTATGGAAATCAATGTAATCGATTAATGGTACCATACCATAACGCTAACGCCATAACCATACCATAGCCAACCAATTGGTCTTTGGTCTCTCGCCATATCCATAACCTAAAAATATTTGAGTTGTTGAATTTAATAACTTCTCGTATATTTTATTCATTGTTTTGGATACGTTATGACTAAGAGATCTATTTTTTTGGAATATGTTTGTAATTTTCTACGTTTTCTTCATTTTTATAAAATTTTCACGATTTTTAGGTTAAGGCACCATTAATCGATCACATTGGCGATGGTTATGGATATGGGTATGGTTATGACCATGGCGTTAGGGTTAAGGAAGTTTAATTCACACTTAAGAGACTTATTTTTTGTGGAATATGTTTGTAATTTTTTTCGTTTTCTTCATTTTTATGAAATTTTCACGATTTTTTGGTTGAGGCACCAATAACTGATGCCAATTTGATATGGATAAGTAAAAATATCGTTACGACTATGATGTTAGGGTTAAAGAAGTTTAATTGGCCCTATATGTGACCGAGCTATTATGATAAGTAGCCCGTTTCTATAACCTTGCGTTATAACAACGAACGATTTGCTATCGCAATGCTCGTATCACTTTCGATATGAAAAGTGTTTCTGTAACGCACTCAATTCACCTTGCGATATAATAGTGGGGAGTTTTTATCATATCGATGGAACAATCGAAATGGAACATAGGATCTGTCATCAATAGCTAAAAATGTAATAACAAACACAAATTCTGTTTTCGTTGTTGTATTCCATGAATTAATTCAAGAGAAAAAGTTCAATATTCATTATATAAATCGTCAACTCTTATTTAAGTTGGTATTTTAAGGAATTGACAATCATCCCTTGACTATAATAATAAAGGAAAAGTATTGTGCTACGGGTATTTACTTTGGAAGATTCAATTCCCAAAACCAAAAAAAAGCAAATCAGTCCACCGAGAAGCTATAAGTAAGTAAATGTGTACATATATGCATAGAAAGAGTTAACTCGGGCCACGTTACTTTACAAATTGCCTTGTGCTCTTTAAGTTTTACTAATATGTATGTACTTTTTTCGCAGGAAAAATGTTTGCGGCTGCACTATTTGCTCTGGCAACTGACCAACAAAACATGTTGCGCATACACACACGACATTTACGGGATGCAACGGACCCCTTTCAGTTACCTGAAGTACGCTTCGAAGAGCTCTTTCGCTTCAAAAAAGAAGCAGCTATCGTGTTGCTCGGCGAAATCAGCCCGTACATGAAGAACGGGCAAAGAACGACGTTTGTGCCAAAGGCACTTAGAATGCTGTCAGCACTACATTATTTTGCAACTGGCTCGTTTCTTCGAGATGTTGGGCAGGATTTTGTTTGCTTCTTCAGCAAGACGATGGTCAGTAGATCGATTAAGGAGGTTGCGCACGTTATAGAAACAGAATTGATGTGCAGCTACATCAAATTTCCTACTACGGTCGATGAGCAAGATGCCGTAAAACAAATGTAAGTACTTTAAGAGCAAGCGGGCAAGCTTTTCAGTGCTGGTTTAAACTCCAGTCAAAGTTGATCATAGTTTAACCTTGCCACTTTGGCTACACTTATTATTAAAGCTGACCCACTCAGCATTTAGGTGATAAAATTTTGAATCAAAATTCAAAAATCAAATCAAATCAAAAATTTTTAACAATTTTTCATTCAGCTTTCTGAATCTTTTCTGACAATCTTTGTCGACTGAATAATGAATTTCATACTTGTTAAAATTTCACTTTTGATTGAAGATCTTATTTTTTCGCATACACACATTTTTTCAATCATGAAGTTCAGAAAAAATATATTAAAATTTTATCTTCAAGAGAAGAAATAATGTATATACTGCGCCTAACAAAAGATTTCCCGAACCATTTCTCCACCTTCGGCTTCCCAGAAAATATAAATCCAACCATTACACAATACAAAAGGTTGTGAACTATTTGAACCCCAGGTAAGTGAAACTCTCTTGACATATGTACCTGGATATGGCTTCAACATCCCGTACCATATCGTATTTTAAGATGTTGACGATCATATCTGATGCTGGATGTTGTAGTCGCAGATGTATATTGGTCTAGTTTGTTTGCGAATTACCTTTGGTTCAAATAGCTCACTTCGGCATGCTTTCTTCCCCTAATGAAATAAGATTAGCATGTAGTATCTTATTTTGTATGAGATATGAAAAATAAATGCATGATAATCGCATTCAAAAATGATTCAAAAATCTCAACCAAAATGCCTGAAATATGTTTACGAATATGATCAGAAAATGATTATGAAAAACATTCAAATATTACTCTAAAACAATTAAAGCCCAATTTCACAATGATATCAGATATGCACAAAAAGCGTTTCGAAATACATATGAATCATAAATGATGGTTCAAGAATAATCACATTTATGGTACATTTTTCTCCCGACGATACGTTAATTTTTGAACAGAGAATGCTTTTAAATGGTTCGGGAAATCTTTGGTCACAAGCAGCATTTACATTATTTCTTGTCTTGAAGAATATGTATAATTATATAAATAATAAAATTTTTATATATTTTTTCTGAGCTTCATTATTGAAAAAATATGTGTATGTGAAAAAATAAGATTTTCATTGAAAAGTAAAATTTTAACAAGTATAAAATGCATTATTCAGTCATCAAATATATTCATAAAAGATTCAAAAATCTGAATTAAAAATGATTATAAATTTTTGATCACCTAAAGTAAATACATTTGATTCAAATAAAATTCCAAAATGTGATTGAAAAACTATATTTAGTTTTTGATCATCAAAGGTAAGCATATTTGATTATTCCTTTTGCTATTTTTTATGAAATATAAAAATTTAATCATCAAAGGACTTCAAAAATGATTCCAAAAAGTGATCGAGAAATGATTTTCAGTTTTTGATCATCAATAGTATTCATATTTGATTATTTCTTTTGTTCAATTGTATGACAAATCATTATTTAGTCGGAAAGAGTAATCAAATTGTATTGATATGTAGGTAAATTCAAAATTTAATCATCGAAATGCTGAGTGGGATGGTACATTTTTCTCCCGACGATACGTTAATTTTCGAACAGTGGATGCTTTTAAATTGGGACGTTTTTGATCATCTTGGGGCATGATATTTGAATATTTTTTGATCAAAATTTTCAAAAAAATGCAAGCTGGGGAGTGTATATATGAAATATACTTATACCAGTTAATTTCGTTTTCAGATTTTACTCTGCTACCGGCTTTCCCGGATGCATTGGCGCTATTGACTGCACACATGTAAAAATTAAGAAGCCGGCAACCGACATTGAAAACTGTTATATAAATAGAAAAGGATTATTTTCAAAAAACGTGCAGTTAATATGCGATTACAACCTACGTATACTCGCCGGCAACGCACGTTTTGGTGGAAGTACCCACGATGCTTTTATATGGGAAAATAGTCTTTGTAAAGATTTCTTGGGAAGGCAATACAGCCTAGGTGCAAATACGAGTTGGCTTATTGGTGATCCCGGATATCCGCTGCAGCCATGGCTTATAACACCGTTTCGCGCTCCGACAACAACTGGCCAAACCAATTTAAATTTTGCGCATATAAGAGCTCGAAACTGCGTAGAGAGACTAAACGGCGTTGGGATTCAGGGGGTTGTGTAGCGCAACATATATCTTCTCCAACCCAATTGTCAACCTCACCTTCGAGCGGCGAATCCCGTTTCACTAACAGACGAGGCTCTGGCGACCCCAAGCTCCTCATGGAACTTGGGGGTGGGGAGGGAGGGATGGCCTGAAGGTTCAATGTGGCCATATAAATCGTTCCCGAGATGGTCGGGCCAGCACCTTAATGGTGCTGTGTTACCGGAGCGTATCGGATCTGTATCCGACAAAGGACCATCACATCGATAACACTCCCCAAAGCCTTCGGGGAGTAACCTAATTGCTACAACAACAACAACTAAACGGCGTTCTAAAAAAAGTGTTTGCGTGTTTGTCCCATGAGCGCGGAGTGTTGGTGAAGCCTGAGTTTGCAGGCGCAATCATAAACGCGTGTCTAACTTTGCACAATTTTCGACTGCAACATAGGCAAAGTATGCCAGACACAGCAAATGCGAATGGAAATCCATCAGAAGTAGATTTTCTTGAGGAAGACCGCCCAAACGACAGCTTACTACAACAAGGTTGGACGGTTCGGGAGAGGATAGTTAGGCATTATTTCAATTAATCTTATACACTATTATATCTATATATATAAAAGAAAGTGGTGTTAGTTACACTATTTATAACTCAAGAACGGATGAACCGATTTGGCTGAAAATTGGTGGAGAGGTAGCTTAGAACCAGGAGACGGACTTAGGATACTTTTTATCCTGTGTGGCTAGGGTCTTGAGATCAAAACATGGACTTGGTGTCAGCGAAAATGACGTCACAACAGTAATTACGTCACGTGAGCTGCTGCCCAAATTTAAACAGTTATTGGACAAGTGTCCTAAGTTTCCTTCCATTAGCACATGTTTTCATGCTACTCGCCAAGAGTGTTTGCTTAATAACTGGAGTGCCTATTGGCTATTCCACGCCATTGACTTTAATTGATACCAGCAGTAAGATAATGCGAAGGTGATGCGGTTGTATTAAAACCTACGTGCATGACTTCCGTACCGGTTAGTATAGATTTTTACAATATATATTTTTTTGCTTGAGTACAATGATTTGGTTTTCTACTATTTTTTTTTTCTTTTAGCTAATTCTGGATCAAACACCGTTAATTGATAAGTAAATTATAACAAACGCCGTTAATTGATAAGTAAATTATAAACGGCATTTAAAACAAATATACATTTTATTTATATTTCAATTCGCTTATAAAGATTGGTTTTCCAGAATGTTGTTAAACTTATGGGTGGACGTGTGCACTTCATTATGTGCGGTGGATGGCAAAATGTGGTTTAAGACTGGTGATATTGGTGAAATGCATCCAGATGATGTACTTAAAATAATTGGTGAGTGTGCGTATTCAATATTTTACATTCTGTTAATTATTCCGCTAAAAATTGTGTCATAGATTTATATGAATTAAATAATGGGGTCGACTAAGTCCATAATTATCTCCAGATAGCTAACGTTAATGCAAGGGGATTTGCAGTTGTTGTTGTAGCAGTGATTTCCATGAGTATTTGGCAGTTCTGCCATATATATGATTTCTTCCTTGCATATCGCGTCTGCCACATCAAAGCCTATCAAAGTTCAAGCCTCACCTACGCTTGATGTACACTATACAAAATATGTACATAGATACCAAATAAAGAATGTGGGTATTGCAGATAATACTTAGGTATTGAACACGACGTGTTTGCATCTGTACTTTTCAAGATATGCTGTTTTCAATCAAGTCAGAATATAGAGCTTTTGATATGATATTTTTATTTAATATTCGATAAAAAGGTCAAACTTTGATTCCTTATACGTGCAACTGTAGATACTGCTAACACTTAACGAAAATTTGTTACAAATCTAATCAGAAGCCGTATTAACAACTTTATATGGCGTTTTTTTTTTTTTTTTAAGAAAGTATGGTTGGAAAAGTGTATTGAATGCTTCGTGCACTATGGTTAACACAGTAGTTCACACCTATGCATATAAGACTACTTCTGGCTAAAGCGTACTTAATACCTACGCTACTCTAGGGTTGTGAGATTTACTTAAATTGTGACTTGTCAACTTTTATCTACCTCGGTATCTTTCTCCATATCCAAATAACATTAATTTACTTTCATTCCCTTCCAGACCGTAAAAAGGATTTGGTTAAACTGCAGGCGGGCGAATACGTTTCTCTGAGGAAATTTAGTCCGAATTGAAAACGTGTCCTCTTGTGGAGAATATCTGCTTTTACGGCGGTCTAAACAATTTACAGTGGCGTTGCTAGTTCCAAATCAGAAACATCTGGAAGAACTAGCGGAACGAAATGGTTTCCAGGGTAAATCGTTTGAGTAATTATGCGCGCCAACAGCTATGGAGAAGGCAGTTATTAAGGAAATTGACGAACATGCTAAAAAGTGTAAGTGCAAAAAATAAAATAAAAAAACAACTTCCAAAAGAATTATGTTTATCGAATTTCCGTGTTAAAGACCGGGTTATTATTTATGGGAGAAAAATATTAACAGATTAACGGTTTCATAAATTTAGATTTGTCAATCCTTTTTACGGATGTATTTAAATACGACGCATACAAATTTAAGAGGTCAGCTGAATTGCCTAAATAACTTAGCACATTTGACATACATACGTGGGCTGTTGGATTGTACTTTTTATTTTAATTTTATATGATAACCAACAACAAAGCATAAACGAGGGTTTTTAAAATCATAAAATATGCGAAGAAAAGGCGACCATATAAATTGCCTACTTTATTTTATAAAAATAACAAACCCGGTCTGGAACACAATTGATCATAAAATATGCGAAGAAAAGGCGACCTTATAAATTGCCTACTTTATTTTATAAAAATAACAAACCCGGTCTGGAACACAATTGATTTGCAAATAGCTAGCACATCAGTAAAGGTACGATTTTACATCATGCTCTTTAACATTTACCATCCAGGCAAATTACAAAAGTTTGAAGTACCCGCAGCTATTACGCTCTGCAAAGAAGTTTGGTCGCCGGATATGGGTCTCGTTACGGCCGCTTTCAAATTGAGACGCAAGGAAATTCAAGATAAATATCAGCATGACATCAATCGCATGTACGCTTCAATAAAATCAATATATTGATTTGATGTTGCGGGAGAAGTAAATTAAAGCGTACATTTTTCCGCTGAGCATGCAGAGTTTTTCGAAAAGGAAATTAATTTCAATATTTTCCAAATTGTAGAAAAGAGGATACTGGCCATTGATTGGCTACGAATAATTGTACAATTAGACTAGCAAGAACGCAATTAGTGACCAAGGTGAAAAAGGCAAACAAGTTGCATTAAATTATAAACAATAGACAAAAAATGAGATATAGATGATATTTTTTTTTGTAAATTATAATTATTAAATATAATGGAAGTTGTAATGTGTTCTTAGGTGCGTTATGACGTTTATATTTGAATTGTGTAATGAGTTAGAGAAAAAAGAAAACGTTATCTATTTGAATGTTGATTTATTTAATTACTAGCCTTTACCCGCGGCCCCGTCCGCAAGGAGAAATTTAAATATATGGGCTATTCGCGTTAGCCTGCTTATTATCTGTGTAAAATTTTGTTTTCTGTCTAATGCATTTTATTTTTGTAATTGAGTAAAAAAAAGAACTAAATGAGCTGATAACCTGAGAGGATCCCAAATGATCCCGAAATTATCCAGAAAAAGCTACGAAATGACCCCCACGCTATCGCGGACGGATCCCGAAAACCATCCAGAAATGCCCCAAAAGGGTCTCTAAAAGTTCCCCGAATAGTCCCAAAAAAACCCGAAATGACAGCGAAACGATTCTAGACGTATCCAGAGACCCACGCAGAAATGATCCCTGAAGGTGTTCCAAAATGATCCCGAAAACGTTCCGAAATGACCCTGACGGGCTCCCGGGCGGATCTCAAAAACCATCCAGAAAATATCCAGGAAGGGTCCCTAAATTATCCCGACATACTCCAGAAAAAGTTCCGAAATGGCTCCGAGGGGATCCACGACAGATCGCGAAAACCATACAGAAATGATTCCGAAATAGTCCGGAAATGACCCAGATGGGATCCCGCACAGATCCAGAAATGATCCCGGAAGGGTGCAAAACTATCCCGGAAAAGTAACATAAAATCCGGAAATGGCTCCTACGGCATCCCGGACGGATCCAGGAATGATCTCGGAAGGGTCCCCAAATGATCCCAAAATAGTCCCGAAATGACCCTGATGGATCCGGCAAACCATCAAGAAATTATGCCGAAAGGGTCCCAAAATGATCCCGAAATAATACAGAAAAAGTCACGAAACGATCCCTAGAGGATCCCCAAATGATCTCGCATTATCCCCGAAAAGGTCCCGAAATAACCCCAACGGAATCCCGGACAAATCCCGAAAACCATCCAGAAATGATGCCGAAAGGGTTCCCAAATGATCCCGTATTAGTCGCGAAAAAGTCCCGAAATGTCCCCGACGGCATCCCGGACGGATCCCGAAAACCATCCAGAAATGATGCCGGAAGAGCCCCAAATGATCCCGAAAAGGTCCCCAAATGACCCCGACGAGATCCCGGACGGATACCGAAAACCATCCAGAAATGATGCCGGTAGGTACCCCAAATGATCCCGAAATAGTCCCGAAATGACCCGTCCGGATCCGGGACGGATCCCAAAAACTATTCAGAAATGATGTCGAAAGGGTCCCCAAATGATCCCGTATTAGTCGAGAAAAAGTCCCGAAATTACCCCGACGGGATCCCGAAAACCATACAGAAATGATGCCGGAAGAGCCCCCAAATGATCCCGAAAAAGTCCCCAAATGACCCCGACATACTCCAGAAAAAGATCCGAAATGGCTCCGAGGGAATCAACGACGGATCGCGAAAACCATACAGAAATGATTCCGGAAGGATCCCAAAATGATCCCGAAATAGTCCGGAAATGACCCAGATGGGATCCCGCACAGATCCAGAAATGATCCCGGAAGGGTCCAAAAACTATCCCGGAAAAGTAACAAAAAATCCCGAAATGGCTCCTACGGCATCCCGGACGGATCCAGAAATGATCTCGGAAGGGTCCCCAAATGATCCCGAAATGACCCTGATGGATCCGGCAAACCATCAAGAAATTATGCCGGAAGGGTCACCAAATGATCCCGAAATAAAACAGAAAAAGTCACGAAACGACCCCTAGAGGATCCCCAAATGATCCCGTATTAGCCCCGAAAAAGTCCCAAAATAACCCTGACGGGATTCCGAAAGGATTCCGAAAACAATCCAGAAATTATGCCGCAAAGGTCCTCAAACGATCCCCTAATAGTCGCGAAATGACCGTGACGGGATCCCGACAACTACCCAGAAATGATGCCGAAAGGGTCCGCAAATGATCCCGTATTAGTCGAGAAAATGTCCCGAAATGATCACGACGGGATCCCGGACGAATCCCAAAAACCATCCAGAAATGATGCCGGTAGGTATCCCAAATGATCCCGAAATGACCTCGTCGGCATCCCGAACGGATCCCGAAAATTAACCAGAAATGATAACGGAAAGGTTCCCAAATAGTCCCGAAATCACCCTGATGGGATCACGAAAACCATACAGAAATAATGCCGAAAGGGTTCCCAAATTATCCCGTATTAGTCGCGAAAAAGTCCCGAAATGACCCCGACGGGATCCCGAAAACCATCCAGAAATGATGCCGAAAGGGTTCCCAAATGATCCCGTATTAGTCGCGAAAAAGTCCCGAAACGACCCCGACGGGATCCCGAAAACCATCCAGAAATGATGCCGGAAGAGCCCCCAAATGAACCCGAAAAAGTCCCCAAATGACCCCGACGAGATCCCGGACGGATCCCGAAAACCATCCAGAAATGATGCCGGAAGAGCCCCCAAATGATCCCGAAAAAGTCTCCAAATGACCCCGACGAGATCCCGGACGGATCCCGAAAACCATCCAGAAATGATGCCGGAAGAGCCCCCAAATGATCCCGAAAAAGTCCCCAAATGACCCCGACGAGATCCCGGACGGATCCCGAAAACCATCCAGAAATGATCCCGAAAAAGTCCCCAAATGACCCCGACGAGATCCCGAACTGATCCCGAAAACCATCCAGAAATGATGCCGAATGATCCCGTATTAGTCGCGAAAAAGTCCAGAAATTACCCCGACGGGATGCCGGACGAATCCCGAGGACCATCCAGAAATGATGCCCAAAGGGACCCAAAATAACCCCGAAAAAGTCCCGTAATGATCCCGGAAACCATCAAGAATTTATCTCTCGAAGGTACGCAAATGATCCCGAAAGTACCCCGACGGGATCCCGGACGGATCCCGAAAACCATCCAGAAATGATGCCGGAAGGGTCCCCAAATGATTGCGAAATAGTCCCGAAATGATTCCGGAATAGTCCCGAAAATGTCCCTAAATAACCCCGACAGGATCCCGGACGGATCCCGAAAACTATACAGAAATGATCCCGGAAGGGTCCCAAAATGATCCCGAAATAGTCCCGAAATTACCCCGGCGTAATCCCGGACCGATCCCGAAAACCATCCAGAAATGATCCCGGAAGGGTCTCGATATGACCCTTACGGGATTACAAATAAGGTGAAGCTAATTATAAAACCATGTTAATAAGGCAGCAGACGCATTGGAGCGAATAAAAAGTTACATAGAAACATACAGGTAAAGCTAATAAAAGCGTGCTAATAAAAACCATTGATGGAGGGCGGATGGCGGGAGTAGAGGAGAGGACCACTGATCGTCCCTCCAAAATTGTCTAGATCTCGTTCTGTATGTACCAGATACCAAAAACTATTGATTTAGGAGAAAATCTATATAAAAATTATAACAATTTATAGATTTTACACCAGAGGGGTAGATAAAGGGGGACGGGCGGAGGGTGTCACTGCTTACTTTGTAAGCCCTCGACTTATTTGACCCCTTGAGTCTGTGATATTGGTGAAGGCCAGTATACGTAAAGTTATAATGTGTAAAAATTATTGAAAAATAATTCTCGAAGGGGTCGTGGGACCTCCGCCCCTCTTTCCATGTTCGAAAAAAATTTCGCTAGTAGACTACTGTCTGTGTCCCAAATTTCATCAAAATCCGTGTAGCCATTCTGGCGTGATTCAGTCGCAAAGACGAAAAAATATAATAATTAAATTATAACTGTTCCTAGGGGGCGGAGACCACGCCCCTTTTGAAAAATATATAGCTAGTAGATCCTTCTAGACTATTGGCTATATGTGTGCAAAATTTCATCCAAATCGGTCCAGCTTTTCTTGCGTGATAGAGTCACAAAGACAAACGTCTGGACAAACATCCAAACATCTTAACATCCAAACTTTCCCATTTATAATATACTAGCCTTTACCCGCGGCCCCGTCCGCAAGGAGAAAATGAAATATGTGGGCTATTCACGTTAGCCTCCTTATAAAGTTATCTGTTTAAAATTTTTTTTCTGTCTAATGCATTTTATTTTTGTAATTGAGTAAAAAAAGAACTTTATGAGCTGATAACCTGATAGGATCCCAAAATGATAACGAAATTATCCAGAAAAAGCCACGAAATGACCCCGACGCTGTCGCGGACGGATCCCGAAAACCATCCAGAAACGCCCCGGAAGTGTTTCCAAAAGTTCCCGAAGTAGTCCCAAAAAAACCCGAAATGACGACACGATTCTAGACTTATCCAGATAACCACACAGAAATGATGCCTGAAGGGTACCAAATTGATCCCGAAATAGTCCCGAAAAAGTTCCGAAATTACCCTGACGGGCTCCCGGACGGATCTCAGACACCATCCAGAAAATATCCAGGAAGGGTCCCAAAATGATCCCGAAATAATACAGAAAAAGTCACGAAACGACCCCTAGAGGATCCCCAAATGATCCCGTATTAGCCCCGAAAAGGTCCCGAAATAACCCCGACGGGATCCCGGACAAATCCCGAAAACCATCCAGAAATGATGCCGGAAGGAATCCCAAATGATTCCGTAAAAGTCCCGCATTGATTCCGACGGGATCCTGAACGGATACCGAAAATCATCCAGAAGTGACGCCGGAAAGGTCCTCAAATGATCACCTAATAGTCTCGAAATGACCCTTAATGGGTCATGGACGGATCCCATAAACCATCCAGAAATGATCCCGATATATTCCCGAAGAAGTCCCGAAATGACCCTGACGGGATCTCGAACGCACCCCTAAATGACCCTGACGGGATCCCGGACAGATCCCGAAATCCATCCAGAAATGATTTTGGGAGGGACCGCAAATGATCCCGAAAAAGTCCCGCAATGATTCCGAGGGGATCCTGATCGGATACCGATAACCATCCAGAAGTGATGCCGGAAAGGTCCTCAAATGATCACCTAATACCAAAATGACCCTGACGGCATCCCGGACTGATCCCAAATCCATCCAGAAATGATCTTGGGAAGGTCCCAAAATTATCCCGAAATAGTCTCGGAAAAGTTCAGAAATTACCCTGACGGGTTCCCGGACGAATCCTGAAAGCCATCTCTAAATGATCCCGAAAAAGTCCCGAAATGACCCTGACTGGACCCCGAAAGGATCCCGAAAACAGTCCAGAAATGATGCCGGAAATGTCCTCAAATGATCACCTAATCGTTCCGAAAAGACCCTGACGGCATCCCGGACAAATCCCGAAATCCATCCAGAAATGATCTTAGGAAGGTCCCAAAATGATCCCGAAATAGTCTCGGAAAAGTCCAGAAATTACCCTGACGGATACCGGACGAATCCTGAAAACCAATCTTAAATGATGCCGAAAAAGTCCCGAAATGACCCTGATGGGACCCGGAAAGGATCCCGAAAACTAACCAGAAATGATGCCGGAAAGGTCCTCAATTGATCTCCCAATAGTTCCGAAAAGGCCCTGACGGGATCCCGAACGGATCCCGACAACTATCCACAAATGATACCGAAAGGGCCCGCAAATGATCCCGTATTAGTCGAGAAAAAGTCCCGAAATGACCCCGACGGGATGCCGGACGAATCCCAAAAACCATCCAGAAATGATTTTGGAAGGGACCCCAATGATCCCGAAAAAGTCCCGCAATTATTCCGACGGGAATCTGAACGGATACCGAAAACCATCCAGAAGTGATGCCGGAACGGTCCTCAAATGCTCACCTAATAATCCCAAAATGACCCTGAGGGCATCCCGGACAAATCCCGAAATCCATCCAGAAATGATCTTGGGAAGGTCCCAAAATGATCCCGAAATAGTCTCGGAAAAGTCCAGAAATTACCCTGACGGGTTCCCGGACGAATCCTGAAAGCCATCCTTAAATGTTCCCGAAAAAGCCCCGAAATGACCCTGACGGGATCCCGAAAGGATTCCAAAAACTATCCAGAAATGATGCCGGAAAGGTCCTCAAATGATCCCCTAATAGTTCCGAAATGACCGTGACGGGATCCCGAACGGATCCCGACAACTATCCAGAAATTATGCCGAAAGGGTCCGCAAATGATCCCGTATTAGTCGAGAAAAAGTCCCGAAATGACCCCGACGGGATCCCGGACGAATCCCAAAAACCATCCAGAAATGATGCCGGTAGGTATCCCAAATGATCCCGAAATAATCCCGAAATGACCTCGTCGGCATCCCGAACGGATACCGAAATTTATCCAGAAATGATGCCGGAAAGGTCCACAAATGATCCCCTAATAGTCCCGAAATTACCCTGATGGGATCCCGGACGGATCCCGAAAACCATCCAGAAATGATGCCGGAAGAGCCCCCAAATGATCCCGAAAAAGTCCCCAAATGACCCCGACGATATCCCGGACGGATCCCGAAAACCATCCAGAAATGATGCCGGAAGAGCCCCCAAATTATCCCGAAAAAGTCCCCAAATGACCCCGACGAGATCCCGCACGGATCCCGAAAACCATCCAGAAATGATGCCGGAAGAGCCCCAAATGATCCCGAAAAAGCCCCAAATGACCCCGAAATACTCCAGAAAAGGTTCCGAAATGGCTCCGAGGGAATCAACGACGGATCGCGGAAACCATACAGAAATGATTCCGGAAGGATCCCAAAATGATCCCGAAATAGTCCGGAAATGACCCAGATGGGATCGCGCACAGATCCAGAAATGATCCCGGAAGGGTCCAAAAACTATCCCGGAAAAGTAACAAAAAATCCCGAAATGGCTCCTACGGCATCCCGGACGGATCCAGAAATGATCTCGGAAGGGTCCTCAAATGATCCCAAAATGGCCCTGATGGATCCGGCAAACCATCAAGAAATTATGCCGGAAGGGTCCCCAAATGATCCCGAAATAAAACAGAAAAAGTCACGAAACGACCCCTAGAGGATCCCCAAATGATCCCGTATTAGCCCCAAAAAAGTCCCAAAATGACACTGACGGGATCCCGAAAGGATTCCGAAAACAATACAGAAATGATGCCGGAAAGGTCCTCAAATGATCCCCTAATAGTCCCGAAATGACCGTGACGGGATCCCGACAACTATCCAGAAATGATGCCGAAAGGGTTCCCAAATGATCCCGTATTAGTCGCGAAAAAGTCCCGAAATGACCCCGACGGGATCCCGGACGGATCCCGAAAACCATCCAGAAATGATGCCGAAAGGGTTCCCAAATGATCCCGTATTAGTCGCGAAAAAGTCCCGAACTGACCCCGACGGGATCCCGGACGGATCCCGAAAACCATCCAGAAATGATGCCGGATGAGCCCCAAAATGATCCGGAAAAAGTCCCCAAATGACCCCGACGAGATCCCGGACGGATCCCGAAAACCATCCAGAAATGATGCCGGAAGAGCCCCCAAATGATCACGAAAAAGTCCCCAAATGACCCCGACGATATCCCGGACGGATCCCGAAAACCATCCAGAAATGATGCCGGAAGAGCCCACAAATGATCCCGAAAAAGTCCCCATATGACCCCGACGAGATCCCGCACGGATCCCGAAAACCATCCAGAAATGATGCCGGAAGGGTCCCCAAATGATCGCGAAATAGTCCCGAAATGATTCCGGAATAGTCCCGAAAATGTTCCAAAATAACCCCGACGGGATCCCGGACGGATCCCGTAAACTATACAGAAATGATCCCGGAAGGGTCCCAAAATGATCCCGAAATAGTCCCGAAAAAGTCCCGAAATTACCCCGGCGTAATCCCGGACCGATCCCGAAAACCATCCAGAAATGATCCCGGAAGGGTCTCGATATGACCCTTACGGGATCACAAATAAGGTGAAGCTAATTATAAAACCATGTTAATAAGGCAGCAGGCGTATTGGAGCGAATAAAAAGTTTGATAGAAACATACAGGTAAAGCTAATAGAAGCGTGCTAATAAAAACAATTGATGGAGGGCGGATGGCGGGAGTAGAGGAGAGGACCACTGATCGTTCCTCCAAAATTGTCTAGATCTCGTTCTGTATGTACCAGATACCAAAAACTATTGATTTAGGAGAAAATTTAGATTGAGTTATAACAATTTATGGATTTTACACCAGAGGGGGAGATAAAGGGGGGCGGGCGGAGGGTGTCACTGCTTACTTTGTAAGCCCTCGACTTATTTGACCCCTTGAGTCTGTGATATTGGTGAAGGCCAGTATACGTAAAGTTATAATGTGTAAAAATTATGAAAAATAATTTCTCGAAGGGTCGTGGGACCGCCACCCCTCTTTCCATGTTCGAAAAAAATTTCGCTAGTAGACTACTGTCTGTGTCCCAAATTTCATCAAAATCCGTGTAGCCATTCTGGCGTGATTCAGTCGCAAAGACGAAAAAATATAATAATTAAATTATAACTGTTCCTAGGGGGCGGGGACCACGCCCCTTTTGAAAAATATATAGCTAGTAGATCCTTCTAGACTATTGGCTGTATGTGTGCAAAATTTCATCCAAATCGGTCCAGCCGTTCTTGCGTTATTGAGCCACAAAGACAAACGTCTGGACAAACATCCAAACATCCAAACATCCAAACATCCAAACATCCAAACATCTAAACATCCAAACATCCAAACATCTTAACATCCAAACTTTCCCATTTATAATATATATTAGATATTAGATTAGATAATTAATATGTATGTACTACCATATGAACTACTTCGCGATTATTCAATATTCAATATTTCTTTATTTAATTAATTTCATAAATAAAAATAAACAAATATAAATTCATTTCATAAGTAGTTTTGTATGAAATAGTTACTTTTTATGTATGTACAGCTACTTAAAAAAAAAATATCAAAATTAAAGCACAAATATATGTAAATTCTATATATTTTACGTTGTTTGGTCAATTTCTAAATTTTTTTTACATAATTTTATGTCAAAAAGCGTAGTAATTGATTTGAAACTCCTTATTCAAAATTCTAGAAACTTTTTAAAAGTCATCACAAGTTTTAAAATTGTTTTCTTATAATTCGTAGAAACTTTCTGAATATGCATTTTTGTACCCCCATCCATCAATTCTAGCTAAACAAGATTCAACTTTAATCTTCCTAAAATATCCGCTTTTTAAGAATTCTAAGAAAACAATTTTAAAACTTGTGATGACTTTTAAAAAGTTTCTCGAATTTTGAATAAATAGTTTCAAATCAATTACGATGCTTTTTGACATAAAATTATGTAAAAAAAATTTAGAAATTGACCAAACAACGTAAAATATATAGAATTTACATATATTTGTGTTTTAATTTTGCTCCTATATTTTTGACCACGGCTACGTATTTTTTGTCGGTCGCTTGAGATATGTTAGTATAATAGTAAGAGTAGTAATTCAGTCATTAATTGATTGTGGTTTTAACGCCATGTCTATTGATTTTAGCGTTTCATGCATGTCTTTCAGCGTATTTAAAATTTCGTTAGTTAATTTTTGTTGCCCATTATTGAACTGTCTTTGTCTTTCATCCTAGTCTTCCATAAACTTTTTTATTTCGGCGTAAGCACTTCCAAAAGTATTATGACCACGTGGGGTCGATTGAGAAGCGGCTGGGTCGAGTACGGTAGCGTTTGGGTTTGGAGTCGCCCTTGAAGTCACTTTTGGAGTTTCTTTTGTGAGATCCAAAAATTCTATACCTTCTTCTTTTATTTCATTTTTCTGCAAATAAAAACATAAAATCATATATGTAATACTCCTATATTGCTAATAGAAAACGCTCGCAATGTGTTTTGAATTCGAAATCAAAACAAGACAGCCTATAAAATTATTGTGATTTTAAAAGCATAAGCGTGACAAGAAAAAATTAAAATTTAGGTACATTCGATTATTCAATACAAAAAAAAAACGTTTAAACAGCAATATATCGGCACTCTGATGTTTGGGAATGTACCTAGCCTTTTGTAGCAATGTAGGCGTATTACATATATGCATAAAATGTTAGTATATATAAACAAACAGCAATAAAAATTTGTGTTCACGACACAATCCAAAAAAAAAACCAATCTCCTTGCCGAACTTATTTTGAACATTTGGGTTGCGAAGTTTTTCCCGAGAATATTTATGTACATTTACCTCAGTAAATCCCGCTTCCTTTGTTCTGCCATCTCCGTCTATTGAATCTGATGGTAGAAACTCCAAAACTTCCACATCAACTCCCTCGAGTGGAATAGGTCCCTCGCTTGCGGGGAGATTGCCGGTTCTATTTCGGAATTTTTTATTTTTTGCCTCCTGCTTTTTCACGGCACACTTCCAATCGGACCAACTCTATAAATAAAATAATACAATACATATATATATTACGTTTAGTTCCATAGTATATACGCACTTTTTCCACTGTTCGGCTGTCTTGAAAGCTCCCCCACCGCATTTAGCTCAAGAGCAACGGCTTCCCATACACTGCGGCTCAGGTTAGCACTATTGGGACCGCTAAAAGTCCCCATTGCCACTTTTTTATTGGCCTTCATCAATTCCACCAGTTTCACCTTCTGGTTTTTTGCGATTTTTCCACTTCTGGTTTTTTTCTATAAAATAAAAAATTAATTAGAAAACAAAAAATCCAATTCAGTTTCAAACTAACGAACTTCGCTCATTTTCTTTTTATAGTTTGATACTATCACGACCTTCGGAGCTAGTGATATGAATATCGCAAGAAATATCGAAAATGCATACTCACCACTCGTACAGAAACACTACCTTGCGATAACCATGAATTAGGGTTGCATTTTGCGATATATTTCATATCGCAAGGATACAGAAACGGGCTAAAGTCTTCGTGGGGTATTTGTGTTTATTTTATTGATTGTATTAAATTAATTAATTAATTCTCTTTCCAAAAATCGTAATTATGCAGTCACTTTACCGCATAAATATATAGGATTCAGTTAAAAAAAACTGAACAAAACTTCCCTGAGAATCACATTCGACATGACAGGGTTGCTTTGGCAACAACAAAGTATCGAGTGATGCCTCTTAACAAATATATACTCTTTGTGCTAAGATGAAAAGGTAAACTTGGCGGAATTTCACAATAGCTATCATCCGGTGGCAAAATCCTGAGCCAGATAAATAATTTTGCATGTAAATGCAACAACAACGATTTGAGCCAGATAAATCCAGATAGAAGTCTGGTTCAATTTGTGAGCCAGATAATTTGTTAATTACTTCTTTTTAGGTTGGAAACGCGGCCTTTGATATACTTACTTTTTCAAAAATAGATGTCGCTGCTTAGCCTTTCGCCGTATGAGTTAAATGAAAAACAGCGGCGACATCTGCCTAGCACATTTCTCGTGTGTGAAAATTTCACGACATCTGCTTCTCAAGTCTCTCAATGATCCAGAGCATTCCTGTGAGAATTGAGCGTGAGCCGGAGCTGTAAAACTCACTGAAAGACGGCAAATGATTTAAGCTGCCGGGCAACGCACAAATTTACTTGATGGCTACCATAGCAACGGGTAGTTGTGTGCATATTGGGTGATTGTCGCTTGCCCGGCCACCACACAAGCATAAAGCATCAAGCGCCATTTGCATTGAAAATTCGTAGCGTGCGGACATATACATGTCATCGGATAACTATTTTTTATTGCTTATAAATTTTGCGAATTTTCATAAACATATTTGAACTTTTTTCTAAGAATTTTTTCGAGTATGAAGTTTTGTAGCTCATTCAATTTTAATATTATAAGATGCTAATCTTAAGCCACTAAGAAAATTACCTGATTTTTGGCATTTTTGTTTTCCATCCGACCTTTGCATTCGTAGGTTTCAATAAACCGCAATGTGGAATCTTTTAATGCTTGTCAACCACGTCGGCCACGATCAAATAGACCAGCTATCAAGCGAAAAAATCTAAAAATTTTGATTTTCATCAACGCGAAGCCGACAACAAATACGTGTGTGTGAGCACGCCATCGCCCGATACGCACACAACTACCCGTTGCTATGGTAACCATCAAGCAAATTTGTGCGTTGCCCGGCAGCTTTAATTAATGTATACCATGATTTATACTTATAAATAGGGGAATTACACTAATAAATGTCAAATTTCTTAAAGCCTTCCGCGATTTACAACCAGATTGACTGAATTTTTGTATGTGTGCGTGTCGGGTATTTGACGCTTGCCCCGCGACTATCAAATAAAAAGCCATCAATCAACATTTGCATTGAGAAACCGTAGCGTTCGGACGTGAATATGTCGTCATCGGATGATGACTTTTTTTTACTTGCAACTACAGCAGTTTTATTAAATAATAAAAAAATGTATAAACATTTTATTAAATAATAATAAAAGCGTTACATTCCATAAAGCTAGTAAACATTGATAATTTTCAATAAATTTTAATATGAATTGCAGTTCTTCCGCGCACTTGTTCATTTTGAATGTCGACACAAACTAAATACAACACTGCGTTTTGTCAATCACACCCCGCGACTATCAAATAAGCTAGCGTCAAATGAAAAAATCAAAAATTTTTGATTTTCATCAACGTGTAGCCGACAACAAATACGTGTGTCACGAAGCCACCCGACTGCACTAACACACACAAAATTCAGTCAATCAGGTTGTAAATCGCGGAAGGCTTTTACACAGCATGGTAATATTCCACCCATAGCGGAATGGTACAAGGTGGCAGCATAAATAAAAATTCCATGTACTTTGTTTTGTAAATTCGATGGTCAAATGTCAAAGTCGTACGGGCACCAGAAGTTGATGTATCAAATCAAATAAAAAAAGGGTATAATCAGCTGTTCCATGCTGACACCTTGTGTCGTTGCGCCATGATTCCACCAATTTTCAGATCAGTAGTTTATCAGCTTTTGATAATTTCAGCTTTTTGCTAACTTTAAGTGGCGTTGGGGAATATAGTGTGTCTTGGGCAAGAGCTTAAACGGAATAATGCCTTGCCTTACTTGTACGATTTGTTCAGAAGTTTATTCCAACAATGATGTTATTTATAGTACGGCGTGTGGGCATATATTTCATTTCGCATGTATGCAACAATGGCGAAGTCGGTAAGTAGACAACCTTTTTTTTATTGTCAATGGAGTGCAATATGAGCAAAAGGTAATAGTCTAGTTGAGGGGTCGACTGCTAATACGCTACCAAAAATATCGAAACCGGGGGTCGGATCCATAGTATTTTTGCGCAGAACATCTTTCTGAGTTGGCGGCCTTCGGCCGCGCTTATGACAAATAACCCTGGGCTACGCCATGCCAAGTCCGGGTGTGTGGTATAACCGTGGCTACCGCCACGGTGATGGACAATTTTTTTTGTGGGTACGAACACAACAACAACCATATGGAAATCGCCAACTTCAACTGCAAATATCTCCGGACAGAGATAAAATTTTTCCGCCTTCGGATTATTGTTCTCGAGATTAATACGCGTCTTTTGACACCTCACCCGATATTTTTGGTAGCATATTAGCAGTCGACCCCTCAACTAGACTATTACCGAGCAGAATTCTTGTATGTATGTATGTCTATACTACGGGGAAAAGTACATAGAACTCCATTTGTCGAGTTCTGGGCAGACTGTATTCCGCTATCTAGATAAGAAACTGCAGTAGCATAGTGAGCAGTTCGTAAAATTGGTAAAGTATGACAGATGCGAAAACTGATACGTCACCTATCTGTAGTTTTAGAATTAAAATTCAGTCAGCTCATCTGTAAGCTACAGTCAAAGTTGAGGTAACGTTTTACAAGACGGTGCACCACCTAATTTTTATCAAATATTGTCAAAGGTGGTATCAAAAGACGCGTCTTGACCTCCATTTTTAGAATCAGGAAGCGAAAATTAAAATTTTTTATTTCTGTCAAATGATATAAGCAAAACATCGGTTAAATTTTTCATGTGGTTGTTGTTTTTTTGCCAGATATGTTGTACACACACGCACCCTAATGCAGAAAGGTGTTCTGCGCGCATTTAGTTTTGATCCCCAAACCGGTGTTGGACCCGCCCAGGGTAATTTTTTAGCGGCCGAAGGCCGACAACGCAGAAAGGTGTTCTATGTAAAAACACTATGGATCGAGCCCCATATTTCGGCCTCTCGGGGTCATTGTACGGTTTTTGTTAATAACTTTCGACAGAAATACAATTTTTGATTTTATTTATTTATTTATTTATTTGTTAGTCTACAAATTTTACAATCAATCAGACTAAATATGAATGAATGAATGAATATAAATGCGGATTACAGTGTAAAATTAACAAGCATACATAGTGAGCAAGATTATATTATAAAATATGTATATACATATATTATTGAATCAGTTGTCGGGATGGACTGTGATGCCGACCAACGGAATTGATTATCAGTGCTGTCGGAATGGACGTGATTTCGAGCAGCTGATGTATATTTAACACACAATAGTAGGGCTTCAATGTGTGGGAGGTTGGAAAGGACGTGATTCCAACCCACCCGCCCAAAGTAACTATTGATTATTAGTGCTGTCGGAATGGACGTGATTTCCAGCAGCTAATGTATATTTAACACACAATGAGTAGGGCTGTGATGTGTGGGAGGTTGGAAGGACGTGATTCCAAGCCAACCGCCCAAAGTAACTATTGATTATTAGTGCTGTCGGAATGGACGTGATTTCGAGCAGCTGATGTATATTTAACACACAATGAGTAGGGCTGCGATGTGTGGGAGGTTGGAAAGGACGTGATTCCAAGCCACCCGCCCAAAGTAACTGGAGCAGGTAACAGATTTAGTTTAACATGTAATTTTGAAACCGTTATGAGTTCAAGGCAGTGAGAATATATTTTTTATACTGTAAAGTGCGTCGCAAGTATCAATACTATTGCAGTGATTACTGAAATCTTGACACAGACAACGAAAAGGTTCATGCATTTGAAAATTCGATCTACATGAATTAAAAATGGTTGGAAATACCGAGAGGGCCTAAAAGGGACATTAAACATCACCTCGCCAAGCAGAAATGGACTGTTTATCATCCCCCTTAATAGTTTTACCATAAATAAAACGCCAAGCATCTCCCTACGGCTCAGTAGTGAAGGCAGCTGTAAAAGTTTTAACCATAGGGCGGTAGGTTCTTTGATGGATCCCAGGGCAAATGATTTAAAGCAAAGAGCAAAAATTGCTTCTGGACCGATTCCAATTTTTCGCTATGAACCTGATAACGCGGGTTCCAGATAATGGAAGCATATTCCAATATAGGTCTTACTAACGATAAAAAAAGAGTTAGTGACAGGGGTCATTGAATTCCTTTGACCACCTTTTTACGAAAGCCAAAGTGCCTCTAGCCCTATTCACACACGATTCGATATGTAATTTGAAGTCCAGTTTAGGGTCCATTATAACGCCAAGATCAGTAAAGTTTGTGGCTTTCGGATTCTTAAAACGGAGGTAGAGACGCGTGTTTTGATACCACCTTTGATAATTTTTGATAAAAATTAGGTGGTGCACCGTCGTTACAAAGTTTACTAGAGTTTAACACCCCAGCGGGTTAGGGGTCAGAATATAACCGCGGCAGGTATGCCTGTCGTAAGAGGCGACTAAAATACCAAATCCCAAAGGGGCTGTGTACCAAGCGGTAATTCTATACGACAGCATGACACTGCTAATACGCGTCCAAAAACAAACAAATAATCCAACAAATAAAGACAACAATAATCCGAAGCCGGAAAATAAAAATTTTATCTCTGTCCCGAGATATTTGCAGTTGAAGTTGGCGATTTTCATGTGGTTTTTGTAATGTAGTACCCACAAAAAAATTGTGAACATAAGTGTTTTGTGCGATATAGTTTTGTTCTCCAAACCGGTGTTGGACCCACCCAGGGTAATTTCTTATAAGCCCGGCCGAAGGCCGCCAATGCAGAAAGGTGTTCTGCGCAAAAATACTATGGATACCACCCACAGTTTCGGAGGGACCCGCGGGGAATTTTTCGGTTTTTCGTTAATATCTTTTGAACGAGTTAAAATTTTTATTTTCCGGTTTCAGATTATTAATACTGATGGACGCGTATTAGCAGTGTCATGCTGTCGTATAGAATTACCGGACCATCACATCGATAACACTACAACAACAACAACAACTAGAGTTTAACCTTGCAACTTTGACTAAAAGTCTAGTTAAGGGTCGACTGCTAATACGCTTACCTACACCGGCAGAGAGGTTACAAGTCTTTAAGTGCTCCTCCCATTTCGCCCGCTTGTGTCCATCCACTAGCAATCTGATACGTTGGTTTATATCCCTTGTTTGGGGGGTCGCCGGGTTGTTGTTGTTGTAGCAGTGCTTCGCCCCATCCAATAGGTGCGACCGATCACAAATTGTCATCAATATCCTCTAACGGGAGTCCAAGGAAACTTGCTATTTCAACAGGGGTGGACCATAACAACCCTAGAGGCGTTGGTTCCACAATACAGTTAAAGAGATGGTTGGTGTCATGTGGGGACACATTACAAGCAGGACATATGTCTTATATGTCGGGGTTGATTCTGGATAGGTAAGAGTTTACTCTGTTACAGTATCCAGCTCGAAGTTGAGCTAGAGTGACTCACGTTTCCCTAGGGAGAGTGCGTTCCTCTTCTGCTAGTGAGTACAGGATTCACCGGGCAATTCCTGGCATAGAGGTCCGACGCCTGTTTGTGGAGTTCACTGAGGACCTGCTAGTGTTTTTTAGCTTCACACGGTGTTCTCAGGAGCCGTATTTCCTCATAATGCTTACGGAGATGCCCCTGGGCGGTATAGCCACATCAATCAGATGTCTGTTGGGATGCCCAGGTTTCTGGGTATTCAATAAAAACTGTTTGGTTAATGGTGTTCTGGGGACATAAGGAGACAGCCCGTAGCGGTCCTGAGGGTGGTATTTTGGCAGACCTATATTTTCTTCCAGTGAGTAGCCGTTAGGCTTGGCGACCATATCGGGGACGCGTAGCATGCAACCGGCTGGTCAATTGCCTTGTAAGTGATAATGAGCGTTTCTTTATCTTTACCCCAAGTACTGCCAGCAAGAGATTTGAGGATTTTATTACGACTCTGGATTTTCGGTACAATTGCGGCTGCATGCTCACCAAAATGTAGATCCTGATCGAACGTCACACCCAAGATTTTGGGGTGTAAGACAGTCGGTAGCGTAGTGCCATTGACGTCGATGTTCAAAATGGTCGATATTTGGGACGTCCATGTTGTAAATAAGGCGTTGATGATTTAGTCGGTGATAATGTCAGGTTTCGCGAGGTGAAAAAACTAGAGAGATCAAGGAGGTAGCCGTTTATTTTGTTGCAAAGCTCATCACTCTGTGGGCCTGGGCCTATGGCCATTATTGTGCAGTCATCGCCGTAGGAAACGATAGTAAATCCTTCTGGTGGCGAAGGTAGCTTTGATATGTAGAAGTTAAACAAAAGTGGGGATAGGACACCACCCTGTGGCAAGCCTTGTTTAATTCTGCTTGGTTTCGATGGTGCGTTTCTAAATTGCACCGATGCCTGCCGGCCAGCCAGATAATTTGCGGTCCACTTTTTAACCCTAGAATATCATACTTATTTTTAATACGAAAACATCATACTTCGTCGAATCGACTACGGTAATATTTAAAAGGGTACAAAGGATGTCTCCTATTTAAAAAAGATGTTTAAATTTGTATTAATAAATTCCTTTTAATGTATTTTATTGAAATAAGACAAAAACAGTTTAGCTTTTTAATATTATCTATACAAAAAATCAGCAAAAAAACATATAATTTAAGGAGAAAACCCAAAAACAATAACATGCGTCGTCGTTTCGACGAAGTATACGTTTTGAAGAATTCAGAATAAGTAATTTGCCCTTGCGAATATTTCAGAACTCAGCACTCGTTCATGTTCATAAAAGGTGTGTGGGGTACTTATTGCGTTAAAACGTTTTTACAGAGCAATGCATCCGGTACGTTTCGGTACCAATCATCTCGCGAACGATTTGTTATGACCACATGCGACCTTCTTGATCATCCCGCCCTCCCACCCCCTACAGCCATGAGGAGTACGGGGTCGCCAGAGCCTCGGCTGTTAATGAAACAGGATTCGCCACTGACAGGTGAGGTTGACAATTGGGTTTGGAGAAGCTATATATTGCGCTGGCAACCTGAAAGGGTTGCGCTACACAACCCCTTGAATCTGGTATTTTAGTCGCAAGACGTCGAGGCCTATCCGTCCGGTCAGGCGATGCAAACCTAGAAATTATAAACATTTACATCCCTCCTGCCACCTGTTGCCCCAGTGGATACCGCCCTAATATTAGCGCCTTACTCACTGGCAACAATCGCATTATCTTAGGCGACTTTAATGCCCATCACGATCTATGGCATTCAAACTTGCGGGCGGACAGTAGGGGTGAGATGTTGGCGGATCAAATAGAAGAAACGACGTTCTGCACAATAAACGGAGACGCCCCCAAACGTATGGCAGGAAGCTGTCACAGTTCGCCGGATATCTCAATCGTGAGCGCAGAACTCGTAAACTGCGTCAACTGCGATGGTAACATTGGCATCCGACCACCTGCCTATATTTATTTCGTTCGAGCGTACCGCCGTTACAGAAAAGAGCATTTTCATAAACTTTAATAAAGGAAAGTGGGACGAATACAAATCTTTTACAGACAACCTCTTTGCTGCCCTCCCTATCCCGACTGATGCCCACCAAGCGGAGCGTGCTTTCCGCAAGGTCATTGAATCCGCCTCGGCATGTTTCATTCCCGCCGGGAGAATTCGCGAAATTCGGCCTCACTTCCCGGCGGAGGCCGCAAATTTAGCGAGAGAACGTGACCTTATAAGACAGCTCGACCCAGGTGACCCCCAAATAAGGGATATAAACCAACGCATCAGATTGCTTGTGGATGAACACAAGCGAGCGGAATGGGAGAAGCACCTAAGAGGCTGTAACCTCTCTGCCGGTGTGGGTAAACTTTGGTCCACCGTAAAGTCCCTATCGAATCCGTCTAAGCACAATGACAAATTTTCTATCGCCTTCGGCGATAAAGTGCCAACAAGTACCCGCTGCTGCTCGCGCCCCACGGCGCCAACAACTCAAACAGCTGCTACCACTCATAACTACAATCTTCGTAGTAGAGTCGGAAGCAATGCTGAGCAACAGCCCCTGCCCCCGTCTTCTCCCCCCCCCCCCTCTTTTCCGGCAGCAATCGTGTAGGTCAGGGAAACAGACTCTTAGTCTCTACCTCCGTTTGCACCGTTTGCACCGTTTGCCAGCACAGAATATATATGTTTGCGACATCCGCCCAATGCAGCTCCTGCCTTGGGTGGTGCCACTTTCCTAGATGTTCTGGTCCCCGCGACGGCAACCCCCCGACGGGTTTCATCGCGCCATGTTGCCAGGTCGCAAACCCAAATCATCCGGGTACCCCAATGTTTGCCCAAGGACGCCCAGTCCCAGGGCCACAACAGCAATTGCGTCCTGGCCATCCTCAACCCAGTCGTAGTCACCCGTCACTTACCCCCAGGGTGGCGACGTCTCCCCCACATTCACTTCAGAATTCTGCAGTTAAACTGTAATGGACTAACTGGGAAGATTACGGAGATAGTCGATTTCATGAAGCGGCACAACATCCGCATTGCTGCGATTCAAGAGACTAAACTCACAGCACGATCTGCATTGCAGACCTGCTCTGGGTATATTGTCCACAGAAAAGATCGCGAGAGCGGAAATGGAGGCGGCCTCGCGTGTATAATACACCACTTTGTGCAATATTATATATTTGATCCTGGCATCGACCGCAGGGACAATGTCTTAGAACGTCAAGGCCTATCTGTCCGGTCAGGTGATGCAAACCTAGAAATCATCAACATCAACATCCCCCTGCCACCTGTTGCCCCAGTGGATACCGCCCTAATAGAGCCTTACTCACTGGCAACAATCGCATTATCTTAGGCGATTTCAATGCCCATGTTGTTGTTGTTGTAGCGATTAGGTTACTCCCCGAAGGCTTTGGGGAGTGTTATCGATGTGATGGTCCTTTGTCGGATACAGATCCGATACGCTCCGGTAACACAGCACCATTAAGGTGCTGACCCGACCATCTCGGGAACGATTTATATGGCCACATTGAACCTTCAGGCCATCCCTCCCTCCCCACCCCCAAGTTCCATGAGGAGCTTGGGGTCGCCAGAGCCTCGTCTGTTAGTGAAACGGGATTCGCCGCTCGAAGGTGAGGTTGACAATTGGGTTGGAGAAGCTATATGTTGCGCTACACAACCCCTTGAATCCCCATCCAACCTCTTGAATGCCCATCACGATCTATGGCATTCAAACTTGCGGGCGGACAGTAGGGGTGAGGTGTTGGCGGATCAAATAGAAGAAACGACGTTCTGCACAATAAACGGAGACGCCCCCACACGTGTGGTAGGAAGCTGTCATAGTTCGCCAGATATCTCAATCGTGAGCGCAGAACTCGTAAACTGTGTCAACTGGCAGCCGATGGTAACATTGGCATCCGACCACCTGCCTATACTTATTTCGCTCGAGCGTACCGCCGACTTCATCGTCACCGAAAAACGCACTTTCATAAATTTAAAAAAAGGAAAGTGGGAAGAATATAAATCTTTTACAGACAACCTCTTTGCTGCCCTCCCTATCCCGACTGATGCGAGCGTGCCTTCCGCAAGGTCATTGAATCCGCCTCGGTACGTTTCATTCCCGCCGGGAGAATTCCCGAAATCCGGCCCACTTCCCGGCGGAGGCCGCAAACTTAGCGAGAGAACGTGACCTTATAAGGCAGCTTGATCCAGGCGACCCCCAAATAAGGGATATACACCAACGCATCAGATTGCTTGTGGATGAACACAAGCGGGCGAAATGGGAGGAGCACCTAAGAGGTTGTAACCTCTCTACCGGTGTGGGTAAACTTTGGTCCACCGTAAAGTCCCTATCGAATCCGACTAAGCACAAAGACAAAGTTTCCAGCGCCTTTGCCGACAAAGTGCTGTCGGATGCGAAAAAATGCGCGAGCGGTTTCTGCCGGCAATATATAATGCGTTCTACGGTCGACAAAGATAGACGGAGGGCCAACAGACACGCACATAAACACAAATTCAGCGCGTCACCAATCACCATCACCGCTATAGAGGTTGAGGACGCCATTGGTCGCGCTAAACCACCCAAAGCAGTGGGCCCAGACGGCATAGCTATGCCGATGCTTAAAAGCCTAGGGAAAGAGGGTTTCAAATATTTAGCGCAGGTCTTCAACCTGTCTCTTTCCACCTTTGTCATACCCGAGAAATGGAAAATGGCCAAGGTGGTCCCGCTACTAAAGCCTGGTAAACCAGCTAACTAACATAGGAGAGTCGTATCGTCCGATATCTCTCCTATCGCCAGTGGCAAAGACGCTCGAAGCCATTTTGCTCCCTTATTTCCAAGCAAATTTGCAGCTAGCCTCTCATCAGCATGGCTTCAGAAAACTCCATAGCACTACCTCCGCGCTAAATGCCATTAGCACCCAGATAAATTGCGGTTTAATTCAAAAACCCCACCATAGAACAGTACTCGTAACGCTAGACCTATCAAAAGCTTTTGATACGGTCAACCATGGCCCGTTACTGCAAGACCTGGATGGGTCTACCCTTCCCCCATGTCTTAAAAGGTGGACCGCAAATTATCTGGATGGTCGGCAGGCATCGGTGCAAGAAACGAAACATCAAAACCAAGGAGAATTAAACAAGGGGTGCCACAGGGTGGTGTCCTATCCCCACTTTTGTTTAATTTCTACATATCTAAGCTACCTTCACCACCGGAAGGAGTCACAATCGTTTCCTACGCCGATGACTGCACAGTAATGGCCACAGGCCCAGGCCCACAGATCGATGAGCTATGCAATAAAATAAACGGCTAAATCTGTACTAATATACCATATGTCGCGAAGTAATCCTTAGGGTCTAGAGTAACAAAAGCCGCGTTTGTAATTGTATGTGAGTTCGTTTACAATATTCCCAGCTCTTCAAATTATAATTGAAACGTGTATGACGATAATACAGGGAGAATAATGCTGCTTTGTACGAAAGGTAGGATATACATGCATATGTATATTTTGCCTCTTCCCTAAACTGGAAAAGAAAGTAGGATAGATATTCACACAAATTAGAAAAAGTACGAGAAATGAAAAGAGACATTTTTTCACATATGATCTGGCAACTCTGTTCGTGTGAAGTATTGTTTTAAAGTGAGCGCGCAAATAATTCAAAAATTGTATCATTTCTGTCGAGAATTTAAGATAAACTTTCAAAATCTCTAGCAACTCCCAAAGTGTGAAGCACGGAGTGCAGCTGAAACTCATCATTTGTAGTGAATTTAATGAGAATCACAATTGTCATAATACAATAACAACAGTGGTACAACAAAGAAAGTTTGATAATATACATAGCTACCAACAACTGAAAATCTCCCGGCAATTCCTGTGCTGAAAGCTTTTAGTAATTCAACAATCGCATTCGCGCCATCTATCGGTTGATAGCCTAAAATAAATTATACCGCCTACGCCTGTGCTGCCACCTGGTTCCAACTCATCTATTTTTTGGAGTATTTTTTTGGAACACCATGTCTCAAAATTCTGGAAAGCGTCGTGGCGAGACCTTGGGCAATGAAGCTGAAATAATTAAAAAGGCTCCTCGTCTAAGCGATTCATCTCCTAACCTCATCCGTACAATCGACCAACGACTCATAAAGTACAATGACTCGTTGTCCAATAAAATTATGGAAGCAGAAAAGCGTATGATGGAGTTTACATGCAGAAAACTGGAAGATAAATTTGAAGGCCTGAAGGAGTTAAACGAGTTAAGTGGTAGAATTAATCGCATGGAGGGTATGTTTGAGAGCATTGGGCACCTCGAAAATGAAATAGCCACACTAAAACAGAGAGTATGTAAGCAGGAAAACTTTATATCTAAGCAAGAACTCCAAATTGCTGCATGCGACGTCCGAGTTCATGGGATTCCCTTCGAGGAAGGGGAAAACTTACAAAAGATTTTCCACCACCTCTGCTTCACGCTAAACTTACAGCCACTCCCCTTAAAAAGTGTTTTTCGGCCGAAACGCAAACTACCCCAGGGTACGGTTGATCCGGCCGTTATCATTAAATTTTACACACCCGCGGACCGAAATACGCTGTTGAAAACGATTGCGAGCTTCAGGCGCCACAACAACACCAAAGGGCTAGATAAGAAACTGCAGTAGCATAGTGAGCAGTTCGTAAAATTGGTAAAGTATGACAGATGCGAAAACTGATACGTCACCTATCTGTAGTTTTAGAATTAAAATTCAGTCAGCTCATCTGTAAGCTACAGTCAAAGTTGAGGTAACGTTTTACAAGACGGTGCACCACCTAATTTTTATCAAATATTGTCAAAGGTGGTATCAAAAGACGCGTCTTGACCTCCATTTTTAGAATCAGGAAGCGAAAATTAAAATTTTTTATTTCTGTCAAATGATATAAGCAAAACATCGGTTAAATTTTTCATGTGGTTGTTGTTTTTTTGCCAGATATGTTGTACACACACGCACCCTAATGCAGAAAGGTGTTCTGCGCGCATTTAGTTTTGATCCCCAAACCGGTGTTGGACCCGCCCAGGGTAATTTTTTAGCGGCCGAAGGCCGACAACGCAGAAAGGTGTTCTATGTAAAAACACTATGGATCGAGCCCCATATTTCGGCCTCTCGGGGTCATTGTACGGTTTTTGTTAATAACTTTCGACAGAAATACAATTTTTGATTTTATTTATTTATTTATTTATTTGTTAGTCTACAAATTTTACAATCAATCAGACTAAATATGAATGAATGAATGAATATAAATGCGGATTACAGTGTAAAATTAACAAGCATACATAGTGAGCAAGATTATATTATAAAATATGTATATACATATATTATTGAATCAGTTGTCGGGATGGACTGTGATGCCGACCAACGGAATTGATTATCAGTGCTGTCGGAATGGACGTGATTTCGAGCAGCTGATGTATATTTAACACACAATAGTAGGGCTTCAATGTGTGGGAGGTTGGAAAGGACGTGATTCCAACCCACCCGCCCAAAGTAACTATTGATTATTAGTGCTGTCGGAATGGACGTGATTTCCAGCAGCTAATGTATATTTAACACACAATGAGTAGGGCTGTGATGTGTGGGAGGTTGGAAGGACGTGATTCCAAGCCAACCGCCCAAAGTAACTATTGATTATTAGTGCTGTCGGAATGGACGTGATTTCGAGCAGCTGATGTATATTTAACACACAATGAGTAGGGCTGCGATGTGTGGGAGGTTGGAAAGGACGTGATTCCAAGCCACCCGCCCAAAGTAACTGGAGCAGGTAACAGATTTAGTTTAACATGTAATTTTGAAACCGTTATGAGTTCAAGGCAGTGAGAATATATTTTTTATACTGTAAAGTGCGTCGCAAGTATCAATACTATTGCAGTGATTACTGAAATCTTGACACAGACAACGAAAAGGTTCATGCATTTGAAAATTCGATCTACATGAATTAAAAATGGTTGGAAATACCGAGAGGGCCTAAAAGGGACATTAAACATCACCTCGCCAAGCAGAAATGGACTGTTTATCATCCCCCTTAATAGTTTTACCATAAATAAAACGCCAAGCATCTCCCTACGGCTCAGTAGTGAAGGCAGCTGTAAAAGTTTTAACCATAGGGCGGTAGGTTCTTTGATGGATCCCAGGGCAAATGATTTAAAGCAAAGAGCAAAAATTGCTTCTGGACCGATTCCAATTTTTCGCTATGAACCTGATAACGCGGGTTCCAGATAATGGAAGCATATTCCAATATAGGTCTTACTAACGATAAAAAAAGAGTTAGTGACAGGGGTCATTGAATTCCTTTGACCACCTTTTTACGAAAGCCAAAGTGCCTCTAGCCCTATTCACACACGATTCGATATGTAATTTGAAGTCCAGTTTAGGGTCCATTATAACGCCAAGATCAGTAAAGTTTGTGGCTTTCGGATTCTTAAAACGGAGGTAGAGACGCGTCTTTTGATACCACCTTTGATAATTTTTGATAAAAATTAGGTGGTGCACCGTCGTTACAAAGTTTACTAGAGTTTAACACCCCAGCGGGTTAGGGGTCAGAATATAACCGCGGCAGGTATGCCTGTCGTAAGAGGCGACTAAAATACCAAATCCCAAAGGGGCTGTGTACCAAGCGGTAATTCTATACGACAGCATGACACTGCTAATACGCGTCCAAAAACAAACAAATAATCCAACAAATAAAGACAACAATAATCCGAAGCCGGAAAATAAAAATTTTATCTCTGTCCCGAGATATTTGCAGTTGAAGTTGGCGATTTTCATGTGGTTTTTGTAATGTAGTACCCACAAAAAAATTGTGAACATAAGTGTTTTGTGCGATATAGTTTTGTTCTCCAAACCGGTGTTGGACCCACCCAGGGTAATTTCTTATAAGCCCGGCCGAAGGCCGCCAATGCAGAAAGGTGTTCTGCGCAAAAATACTATGGATACCACCCACAGTTTCGGAGGGACCCGCGGGGAATTTTTCGGTTTTTCGTTAATATCTTTTGAACGAGTTAAAATTTTTATTTTCCGGTTTCAGATTATTAATACTGATGGACGCGTATTAGCAGTGTCATGCTGTCGTATAGAATTACCGGACCATCACATCGATAACACTACAACAACAACAACAACTAGAGTTTAACCTTGCAACTTTGACTAAAAGTCTAGTTAAGGGTCGACTGCTAATACGCTTACCTACACCGGCAGAGAGGTTACAAGTCTTTAAGTGCTCCTCCCATTTCGCCCGCTTGTGTCCATCCACTAGCAATCTGATACGTTGGTTTATATCCCTTGTTTGGGGGGTCGCCGGGTTGTTGTTGTTGTAGCAGTGCTTCGCCCCATCCAATAGGTGCGACCGATCACAAATTGTCATCAATATCCTCTAACGGGAGTCCAAGGAAACTTGCTATTTCAACAGGGGTGGACCATAACAACCCTAGAGGCGTTGGTTCCACAATACAGTTAAAGAGATGGTTGGTGTCATGTGGGGACACATTACAAGCAGGACATATGTCTTATATGTCGGGGTTGATTCTGGATAGGTAAGAGTTTACTCTGTTACAGTATCCAGCTCGAAGTTGAGCTAGAGTGACTCACGTTTCCCTAGGGAGAGTGCGTTCCTCTTCTGCTAGTGAGTACAGGATTCACCGGGCAATTCCTGGCATAGAGGTCCGACGCCTGTTTGTGGAGTTCACTGAGGACCTGCTAGTGTTTTTTAGCTTCACACGGTGTTCTCAGGAGCCGTATTTCCTCATAATGCTTACGGAGATGCCCCTGGGCGGTATAGCCACATCAATCAGATGTCTGTTGGGATGCCCAGGTTTCTGGGTATTCAATAAAAACTGTTTGGTTAATGGTGTTCTGGGGACATAAGGAGACAGCCCGTAGCGGTCCTGAGGGTGGTATTTTGGCAGACCTATATTTTCTTCCAGTGAGTAGCCGTTAGGCTTGGCGACCATATCGGGGACGCGTAGCATGCAACCGGCTGGTCAATTGCCTTGTAAGTGATAATGAGCGTTTCTTTATCTTTACCCCAAGTACTGCCAGCAAGAGATTTGAGGATTTTATTACGACTCTGGATTTTCGGTACAATTGCGGCTGCATGCTCACCAAAATGTAGATCCTGATCGAACGTCACACCCAAGATTTTGGGGTGTAAGACAGTCGGTAGCGTAGTGCCATTGACGTCGATGTTCAAAATGGTCGATATTTGGGACGTCCATGTTGTAAATAAGGCGTTGATGATTTAGTCGGTGATAATGTCAGGTTTCGCGAGGTGAAAAAACTAGAGAGATCAAGGAGGTAGCCGTTTATTTTGTTGCAAAGCTCATCACTCTGTGGGCCTGGGCCTATGGCCATTATTGTGCAGTCATCGCCGTAGGAAACGATAGTAAATCCTTCTGGTGGCGAAGGTAGCTTTGATATGTAGAAGTTAAACAAAAGTGGGGATAGGACACCACCCTGTGGCAAGCCTTGTTTAATTCTGCTTGGTTTCGATGGTGCGTTTCTAAATTGCACCGATGCCTGCCGGCCAGCCAGATAATTTGCGGTCCACTTTTTAACCCTAGAATATCATACTTATTTTTAATACGAAAACATCATACTTCGTCGAATCGACTACGGTAATATTTAAAAGGGTACAAAGGATGTCTCCTATTTAAAAAAGATGTTTAAATTTGTATTAATAAATTCCTTTTAATGTATTTTATTGAAATAAGACAAAAACAGTTTAGCTTTTTAATATTATCTATACAAAAAATCAGCAAAAAAACATATAATTTAAGGAGAAAACCCAAAAACAATAACATGCGTCGTCGTTTCGACGAAGTATACGTTTTGAAGAATTCAGAATAAGTAATTTGCCCTTGCGAATATTTCAGAACTCAGCACTCGTTCATGTTCATAAAAGGTGTGTGGGGTACTTATTGCGTTAAAACGTTTTTACAGAGCAATGCATCCGGTACGTTTCGGTACCAATCATCTCGCGAACGATTTGTTATGACCACATGCGACCTTCTTGATCATCCCGCCCTCCCACCCCCTACAGCCATGAGGAGTACGGGGTCGCCAGAGCCTCGGCTGTTAATGAAACAGGATTCGCCACTGACAGGTGAGGTTGACAATTGGGTTTGGAGAAGCTATATATTGCGCTGGCAACCTGAAAGGGTTGCGCTACACAACCCCTTGAATCTGGTATTTTAGTCGCAAGACGTCGAGGCCTATCCGTCCGGTCAGGCGATGCAAACCTAGAAATTATAAACATTTACATCCCTCCTGCCACCTGTTGCCCCAGTGGATACCGCCCTAATATTAGCGCCTTACTCACTGGCAACAATCGCATTATCTTAGGCGACTTTAATGCCCATCACGATCTATGGCATTCAAACTTGCGGGCGGACAGTAGGGGTGAGATGTTGGCGGATCAAATAGAAGAAACGACGTTCTGCACAATAAACGGAGACGCCCCCAAACGTATGGCAGGAAGCTGTCACAGTTCGCCGGATATCTCAATCGTGAGCGCAGAACTCGTAAACTGCGTCAACTGCGATGGTAACATTGGCATCCGACCACCTGCCTATATTTATTTCGTTCGAGCGTACCGCCGTTACAGAAAAGAGCATTTTCATAAACTTTAATAAAGGAAAGTGGGACGAATACAAATCTTTTACAGACAACCTCTTTGCTGCCCTCCCTATCCCGACTGATGCCCACCAAGCGGAGCGTGCTTTCCGCAAGGTCATTGAATCCGCCTCGGCATGTTTCATTCCCGCCGGGAGAATTCGCGAAATTCGGCCTCACTTCCCGGCGGAGGCCGCAAATTTAGCGAGAGAACGTGACCTTATAAGACAGCTCGACCCAGGTGACCCCCAAATAAGGGATATAAACCAACGCATCAGATTGCTTGTGGATGAACACAAGCGAGCGGAATGGGAGAAGCACCTAAGAGGCTGTAACCTCTCTGCCGGTGTGGGTAAACTTTGGTCCACCGTAAAGTCCCTATCGAATCCGTCTAAGCACAATGACAAATTTTCTATCGCCTTCGGCGATAAAGTGCCAACAAGTACCCGCTGCTGCTCGCGCCCCACGGCGCCAACAACTCAAACAGCTGCTACCACTCATAACTACAATCTTCGTAGTAGAGTCGGAAGCAATGCTGAGCAACAGCCCCTGCCCCCGTCTTCTCCCCCCCCCTCTTTTCCGGCAGCAATCGTGTAGGTCAGGGAAACAGACTCTTAGTCTCTACCTCCGTTTGCACCGTTTGCCAGCACAGAATATATATGTTTGCGACATCCGCCCAATGCAGCTCCTGCCTTGGGTGGTGCCACTTTCCTAGATGTTCTGGTCCCCGCGACGGCAACCCCCCGACGGGTTTCATCGCGCCATGTTGCCAGGTCGCAAACCCAAATCATCCGGGTACCCCAATGTTTGCCCAAGGACGCCCAGTCCCAGGGCCACAACAGCAATTGCGTCCTGGCCATCCTCAACCCAGTCGTAGTCACCCGTCACTTACCCCCAGGGTGGCGACGTCTCCCCCACATTCACTTCAGAATTCTGCAGTTAAACTGTAATGGACTAACTGGGAAGATTACGGAGATAGTCGATTTCATGAAGCGGCACAACATCCGCATTGCTGCGATTCAAGAGACTAAACTCACAGCACGATCTGCATTGCAGACCTGCTCTGGGTATATTGTCCACAGAAAAGATCGCGAGAGCGGAAATGGAGGCGGCCTCGCGTGTATAATACACCACTTTGTGCAATATTATATATTTGATCCTGGCATCGACCGCAGGGACAATGTCTTAGAACGTCAAGGCCTATCTGTCCGGTCAGGTGATGCAAACCTAGAAATCATCAACATCAACATCCCCCTGCCACCTGTTGCCCCAGTGGATACCGCCCTAATAGAGCCTTACTCACTGGCAACAATCGCATTATCTTAGGCGATTTCAATGCCCATGTTGTTGTTGTTGTAGCGATTAGGTTACTCCCCGAAGGCTTTGGGGAGTGTTATCGATGTGATGGTCCTTTGTCGGATACAGATCCGATACGCTCCGGTAACACAGCACCATTAAGGTGCTGACCCGACCATCTCGGGAACGATTTATATGGCCACATTGAACCTTCAGGCCATCCCTCCCTCCCCACCCCCAAGTTCCATGAGGAGCTTGGGGTCGCCAGAGCCTCGTCTGTTAGTGAAACGGGATTCGCCGCTCGAAGGTGAGGTTGACAATTGGGTTGGAGAAGCTATATGTTGCGCTACACAACCCCTTGAATCCCCATCCAACCTCTTGAATGCCCATCACGATCTATGGCATTCAAACTTGCGGGCGGACAGTAGGGGTGAGGTGTTGGCGGATCAAATAGAAGAAACGACGTTCTGCACAATAAACGGAGACGCCCCCACACGTGTGGTAGGAAGCTGTCATAGTTCGCCAGATATCTCAATCGTGAGCGCAGAACTCGTAAACTGTGTCAACTGGCAGCCGATGGTAACATTGGCATCCGACCACCTGCCTATACTTATTTCGCTCGAGCGTACCGCCGACTTCATCGTCACCGAAAAACGCACTTTCATAAATTTAAAAAAAGGAAAGTGGGAAGAATATAAATCTTTTACAGACAACCTCTTTGCTGCCCTCCCTATCCCGACTGATGCGAGCGTGCCTTCCGCAAGGTCATTGAATCCGCCTCGGTACGTTTCATTCCCGCCGGGAGAATTCCCGAAATCCGGCCCACTTCCCGGCGGAGGCCGCAAACTTAGCGAGAGAACGTGACCTTATAAGGCAGCTTGATCCAGGCGACCCCCAAATAAGGGATATACACCAACGCATCAGATTGCTTGTGGATGAACACAAGCGGGCGAAATGGGAGGAGCACCTAAGAGGTTGTAACCTCTCTACCGGTGTGGGTAAACTTTGGTCCACCGTAAAGTCCCTATCGAATCCGACTAAGCACAAAGACAAAGTTTCCAGCGCCTTTGCCGACAAAGTGCTGTCGGATGCGAAAAAATGCGCGAGCGGTTTCTGCCGGCAATATATAATGCGTTCTACGGTCGACAAAGATAGACGGAGGGCCAACAGACACGCACATAAACACAAATTCAGCGCGTCACCAATCACCATCACCGCTATAGAGGTTGAGGACGCCATTGGTCGCGCTAAACCACCCAAAGCAGTGGGCCCAGACGGCATAGCTATGCCGATGCTTAAAAGCCTAGGGAAAGAGGGTTTCAAATATTTAGCGCAGGTCTTCAACCTGTCTCTTTCCACCTTTGTCATACCCGAGAAATGGAAAATGGCCAAGGTGGTCCCGCTACTAAAGCCTGGTAAACCAGCTAACTAACATAGGAGAGTCGTATCGTCCGATATCTCTCCTATCGCCAGTGGCAAAGACGCTCGAAGCCATTTTGCTCCCTTATTTCCAAGCAAATTTGCAGCTAGCCTCTCATCAGCATGGCTTCAGAAAACTCCATAGCACTACCTCCGCGCTAAATGCCATTAGCACCCAGATAAATTGCGGTTTAATTCAAAAACCCCACCATAGAACAGTACTCGTAACGCTAGACCTATCAAAAGCTTTTGATACGGTCAACCATGGCCCGTTACTGCAAGACCTGGATGGGTCTACCCTTCCCCCATGTCTTAAAAGGTGGACCGCAAATTATCTGGATGGTCGGCAGGCATCGGTGCAAGAAACGAAACATCAAAACCAAGGAGAATTAAACAAGGGGTGCCACAGGGTGGTGTCCTATCCCCACTTTTGTTTAATTTCTACATATCTAAGCTACCTTCACCACCGGAAGGAGTCACAATCGTTTCCTACGCCGATGACTGCACAGTAATGGCCACAGGCCCAGGCCCACAGATCGATGAGCTATGCAATAAAATAAACGGCTAAATCTGTACTAATATACCATATGTCGCGAAGTAATCCTTAGGGTCTAGAGTAACAAAAGCCGCGTTTGTAATTGTATGTGAGTTCGTTTACAATATTCCCAGCTCTTCAAATTATAATTGAAACGTGTATGACGATAATACAGGGAGAATAATGCTGCTTTGTACGAAAGGTAGGATATACATGCATATGTATATTTTGCCTCTTCCCTAAACTGGAAAAGAAAGTAGGATAGATATTCACACAAATTAGAAAAAGTACGAGAAATGAAAAGAGACATTTTTTCACATATGATCTGGCAACTCTGTTCGTGTGAAGTATTGTTTTAAAGTGAGCGCGCAAATAATTCAAAAATTGTATCATTTCTGTCGAGAATTTAAGATAAACTTTCAAAATCTCTAGCAACTCCCAAAGTGTGAAGCACGGAGTGCAGCTGAAACTCATCATTTGTAGTGAATTTAATGAGAATCACAATTGTCATAATACAATAACAACAGTGGTACAACAAAGAAAGTTTGATAATATACATAGCTACCAACAACTGAAAATCTCCCGGCAATTCCTGTGCTGAAAGCTTTTAGTAATTCAACAATCGCATTCGCGCCATCTATCGGTTGATAGCCTAAAATAAATTATACCGCCTACGCCTGTGCTGCCACCTGGTTCCAACTCATCTATTTTTTGGAGTATTTTTTTGGAACACCATGTCTCAAAATTCTGGAAAGCGTCGTGGCGAGACCTTGGGCAATGAAGCTGAAATAATTAAAAAGGCTCCTCGTCTAAGCGATTCATCTCCTAACCTCATCCGTACAATCGACCAACGACTCATAAAGTACAATGACTCGTTGTCCAATAAAATTATGGAAGCAGAAAAGCGTATGATGGAGTTTACATGCAGAAAACTGGAAGATAAATTTGAAGGCCTGAAGGAGTTAAACGAGTTAAGTGGTAGAATTAATCGCATGGAGGGTATGTTTGAGAGCATTGGGCACCTCGAAAATGAAATAGCCACACTAAAACAGAGAGTATGTAAGCAGGAAAACTTTATATCTAAGCAAGAACTCCAAATTGCTGCATGCGACGTCCGAGTTCATGGGATTCCCTTCGAGGAAGGGGAAAACTTACAAAAGATTTTCCACCACCTCTGCTTCACGCTAAACTTACAGCCACTCCCCTTAAAAAGTGTTTTTCGGCCGAAACGCAAACTACCCCAGGGTACGGTTGATCCGGCCGTTATCATTAAATTTTACACACCCGCGGACCGAAATACGCTGTTGAAAACGATTGCGAGCTTCAGGCGCCACAACAACACCAAAGGGCTGCGACTCGTGCATGTGGGAATAAATTCCAATGAGCCTATCTTTGTTAGCATCGCTGACCAAAAACAACTATGAGATCTTCAAGGCTGCGATCCATCTAAAGAAGAGGAAAAAGGTTTCATCGGTGTTCACAATGTGGGGTATGGTGCATATAAAACGAAAATTCGGCGACCGACCCGAAGCAGTCCCCAGCCTGAGTTTTCTCGAAAGTCTCGACCCGGAAAACAATACTTCCTTTCGTGAAGACGACACGCCGGTTGCGAACAACGCCCTGGAGGGCCACCAAAGGCTTAACTAACAGCCCCCTGCTAATAAATATTTCTCTTTGCTCTCTTCTAATCTATTCCTTCTCTGTCTTTTTCTCCACCTACAACATCACAAAATCATTAATTATGTTGTTAGCCAAATTCAGTGTAAATCATTCACTTAATTATTTTTATAATGTTGGTCTCCGATAATGAGTCCCCGAGTTCCAAAGACTCTATCTACTTTGTTGCGCATAGTCAGCAAAAAAGCCAACGGGCTGAAAGTTATTCATATCAATGCGCAAAGCCTTTATAAAAAGCTTGACGAGTTGAGGTTTCTGTCAGAAGGCTCCGATATTGATGTCATATGTGTTTCAGAAACATGGTTTTCTTCGTTTCATAGAAATGATATGGTGAAGATAAATGGATACCAACTTTTCAGAGTTGATAGAAGTGGTCATGGTGGTGGTGTTGCGATATATGTAAAAAGTAGTATGTCCTGTAAATTGTGTTGTTGTTCTAGTCCAGGTGATCCTGTGGAATATGTGTTTGTTCATATGTTTCTGATAATAATAGTAGGCTTCTTATCGGCTGTGCATATAGACCGAATCGACTAGTAGATTTTTCCGCGTTTATTGAATTTCTTCAATCGTTACTATTAGACTATGACAATATTATCATCGCTGGAGATTTTAATAGTAACCTACTGGTGGATGCCACTTTAAAACAAAGCATGGAATCTCTGGGACTTTTTCCCACAAACTGTGCTATACCAACGCATTTCACAAATACTAACTCTTCTCTATTAGATTTATTTTTTGTCAATGATCTTCATAAAATGATTCACTACACGCAACTATCCGCCTCCTGCTTCTCAAAACACGATCTGATATTCCCAAACTACAACTTCCAAACATCATGCAGGACAAGTTCGTTCGCGTATCGCGATAACAGAAGTATAGATTATTATTCTCTTGCTGAGTCCGTTTAGTCGGTTGAATGGAGCTTGATTCGTACGTTAACATCGGTTGATGACCAGACAAAGTTTCTGCAGGATAATATAAATAAGTTATTCGATGATCACGTTCCACTAAAAATAAAAACACCTAAATACAAGAATAGCCCTTGGTTCAATGTTACATTAAAACACCTTATCCACCTTCGTAACCAAGCCTACTCACGGTGGAAAAGGTACAAAACAGTCGAAGCGCATAGCTGCTTTAAAACAGCTCGGCTTACTGCAAACAAAGCCATAAGGCTGGCCAAGGCAAATTATTTTAAGTATAAGTTTAGTTCTGCTTTGAATACAAAAGAAAAGTGGAACAAAATCAAACAAATAGGAATTGGTAAGCCCAAAAGTGACCTGTCTCATCCCCCTGATGTCGACATCAACGAAATAAATAATACTTTTGTAAGACTACTCAAGAAAACTCAGCCGACAATGTGTGTATTGATAACTACTCCGTGCGTGTTAATGTTGACACTAGCCCTTTCGAGTTTGTTTGTGTCGATAATTGTGATGTTGTCCAAGCCATACTTTCTGTGAAGTCTAACGCAATGGGGCTTGATGGTATATGTTCAAAGTTTTTAAAAGTCATTCTTCCCAAAATCCTTCCCCACATTACTTACTTGGTCAACTCAATTTTGACGACCGGTGTCTTCCCAATATACTGGAAAGCTGCAAAAGTTATTCCAATCCGTAAACAAAATAATGAGTATCGACCAATAGCCATAGTCCCTCTCTAAGGTCGTTGAACGTATCCTACATGGGCAAATCGTATCATATGTACATGAATACAAGCTCCTGTTAGACAGTCAGTCCGGTTTCAGGCCAAAGCGCAGCGGTACAACGACACTATTATCTGTGACAGAAGAAATTCGTGAGCGAGTGGATGAAAGTTACATTGCCTTCTTAACACTTCTTGACCACTCTAAAGCTTTTGATTCTGTAGACCACACTCTGCACTGTAGGAAGCTGGAAAACTTATTTCACTTCTCTGGTCATGCAGTTGCCCTTATAAGATCATATCTTGGCGATAGGACTCAAGCAGTATGTATAGATGGTGAAAAGTCTGATTTCCTTCATGTCTTAAGAGGCGTCCCTCAAGGCTCTTTCCTGGGTCCTCTGTTATTTGTTCTGTACATCAATGACTTACCCGATGTCCTTAAGTATTGTAATGTTCATATGTACGCTGATGATGTGCAGTTGTTTACGTGTTGTCCTCGTGATCAAACTAGCTTGTGCATAAGTAACTTAAACCACGATTTGAATCAAATATTTTCATGGGCTGCTATGAATGGCTTATGTATAAACCTGAATAAGTCAAAATGTATTGTTATTCATAGAAGGTCTTTTCCCACTAATGATTTAGAGAATGTAGTGTTCGACAATTCCGTTATAGAATACCTAGATACGGCGAAAAACTTAGGCCATATTTTTAGAACGGTTGGGAAAGTGTATGGAATGCTTCGTACACTATGGTTAACACAGTATTTCACGCCTTTGCACATAAGACTACTTCTGGCTAAAGCGTACTTAATACCTACGCTACTCCATGGTTGTGTGATTTACTCAAACTGTGACTATCTGTGCAAGAACAAACTAAATGTTGTTTACAACAACATTGCTAGATATGTTTATGGGTTGAAAAGATTTGACCACGTATCTCAACATGCTGAAAGGTTGCTAAACATTTCTTTCGAAAATCTTTTAAAAGTCAAAACACTGTCCTTCCTCCATAAATTGATACACATGAAGGAACCTGACTACCTATATCGTAAGCTTATTTTTCTGCAATCATCAAGATCGGTGCTTCTTCTTAAGCACATCAGATACCGCTCGCTAACCTCTGAGCGCCAATTCTTTGTTACTGCAATACGTCTTTGGAACTCGCTACCTACAAGTCTTCGACTCTTAAGTAATGCTCTGCACTTCAGAAAAGAACTAACATCACTTTTTAACGACTCTTAAACTGGATCTCAAATTGTTGTTCTTAAAATGTTTATTTCTAAGTCCTTTTCCTTTCTCTGTGTCTTCTTTCTTTATTTGTTAAATACTATTCAATCTATAACCAGCCAAAGGTTATCATCACTACTGCTGTCTTTTAATATTTATTAACTACTTCTCTTTAGTTTTAAGATTTACATTTACATACATAAATATTTCACTATTGTCCGTTATATTTAATTTAATTTGATTAATCTAATTTATTGTTATTATAAATGTTCAATTTTTATAGCTCATGCTATTCAGGACTAGCACTGTTAAATAATTTGTCAAAATTGTTGTGCTAGGAACAAATTTTCAAATAAATACATACATACATACATACATTTTTGCAAAAGTTATGGCGAAAATAACCTTTGACTTGAAGATTTCCCTTTTGAAGTATTGTTACAGATCAATGATATCTTATCCATTTTATTTTCATTCTTGTTTTTAAACTATCACCATACAGGTAAATAAAATTATTTCTAAAGTTTCTTTTGCAAGAGTCATTCGATTTTGACGTTCAACCAAAATTATAAGGCAATTGGTGACTGAACGTCAGATACTCGACCAGAGAAATGGACTCGTGTTTAACTGCTCAATAACATAAGGAATTGCTATAAATCGAATTTTGATCAAATGGGCGAAATTTAATAAGTTTTAGTTTGGGGTCTTACTTTATTGCACAAAACTGTAAAGAAAATTTTCATTGAATTTCGTTCATAATTACTTACACGAAAATTCTGAGCTCCTGATATATTTTATTGAATATTTAAAAGAAACCAATCAAATTAATTTGCAAATATCACAGATACTACTTATACGTGATGCCTTTGTAACCGAAATTTACATTAGCCGACTAACCCCTAGTGTGCGGTTAATCGACTAACCGTAAATGGGCGGTTAACCGAATAGTCTAAATGTTTTGACTACTCTAATGACCTTGCGGAAAGCACGCTCCCCTTGGCGGGCATCAGTTGGGATAGGGAGGGCAGCAAAGCGGTTGTCTGTAAAGGATTTGTATGCGTCCCACTTTCCTTTTTTAAAGTTAATGAAAGTGCGTTTTTCTGCGACGATGAAGTCGGCGGAGCGCTCGAGCGAAATGAGTATAGGCAGGTGGTCGGATGCCAATGTTACCATCGGCTGCCAGTTGACGCAGTTTACGAGATCTGCGCTCACGATTGAAATATCCGGCGAACTGTGACAGCTTCCTACCATACGTGTGGGGGCATCTCCGTTTATTGTGCAGAACGTCGTTTCTTCTATTTGATACGCCCACATCTCACCCCTACTGTCCACCCGCAAGTTTGAATGCCATAGATCGTGAGTACGGCGCTGATATTAGGGCGGTATCCACTGGGGCAACAGGTGGCAGGAGGGATGTAGATGTTTATGATTTCTAGGTGTGCATCGCCCGACCGGACAGGTAATCCTTGACGTTCTAAGACACTGTCCCTGCGGTCGATGCTGGGATCAAATATATGACATTGCACAGAGTGGTGTATGATAAACGCGAGGCCGCCACCATTTCCTCTCTCGCGATCTTTTCTGTAGACATTATACCCAGAACAGGTCTGCAATGTATATCTTGCTGAGAGTTTAGTCTCTTGAATCACAGCAATGCGGATGTTGTGCCGCTTCATGAAATCGACTATCTCCGTGATCTTCCCAGTTAATCCATTACAGTTTAACTGCAGAATTCTGAAGTGCATAGGGGAGACGTCGTCACTCTGGGAGTAAGTGACGGGTGACTACGCCTGGGTTGTGGAAGGCCAGGACGCGACTGCTGTTGTGGCCCTGGGACTGGACGTCCTTGGGTAAGCATTGGGGTACCCGGTGTATTTGGGTATGCGGCCTGGAAACATGGCGCAATGAAACCCGTCGGGGGTTGTCGTCGCGGAGACCAGAACATCTAGGAAAGTGGCACCGTCCGTGGCAGGAGCTTCATTGGGCGGATGTCGCAAACGTATATATTCTGTGCTGGCAAACGGTGCAAAGGGAGGTAGGGACTAAGAGTCTGTTTCCCTGACCTACACAATTGCTGCCGGAGAAGAGGGGGTGGGAGAAGACTGGGGCAGGGGCTGATGGTCGGCATTGCTCCCGACTCTACTACGGAGGTTGTAGGTATGAGTGGGAGCAGTCGTGTGAGTTGGTGGCGCCTTGGGGCGTATCGGGGGAGCGCTAAGGTGTAGACTACGGGACGTCCTAGGGCGTGAACAGCAAGGAGCCACAAAAGATTTATAGAAGTTACGTGGACGTCTGGTTTTAGGATCTAGCCCAGAACAACCTGTCCGATGCAACCATCCCTTACACGAGACACACTAACAAGAGTATGACCGTCCCCTTCCGGCAGATGCAGCAAAACCATTTCTCAGGACCAGGGTCAGCAGACGGACCCGGATTTGGTTCGATACCTTCCCGGAGCAAGAGAATATGGAGCAGTCCCGCTGCAAGGAGCTGCTGGGAGGATGACACTTTGTGGGAGGGACGCAACAAATTAAATGGGGTTACACTGAAATGGCAGTCCTTGGTCGGGAAAAATCCCGAGTCGCTCCGGTACATAGAACCGACGGCCTTGGGAAGCGTTATCTGGGTGCTGATGGCATTTAGCGCGGTGGTGGTGCTATGGAGTTTTCTAAAGCCATGCTGATGACAGGCTAGTTGCAAATTTGTTTTGAAATAGGGGAGCAAAATGGCTTCAAGCGTCTTGGCTAATGGCGATAGGAGAGATATCGGGCGATGCGACTCTCCTATGTTAGCTGGTTTTCCAGGCCTTAGTAGCGGGACCACCTGAGCCATTTTCCATTTTTTGGGGATGACAAAGGTGGCAAGGGACAGGTTGAAGATATGTGCTAAATATTTGAAATCCCCTTTACCTAGGCTTTTAAGCATCGGCATGGCTATGCCGTCTGGGCCCACTGCTTTAGATGGTTTAGCATGACCGATGGCATATTCAACCTCTTTGGCGGTGATGGTAATTGGGGACGCGCTGAATTTTGTTTATGTGCGCGTCTGTTGGCCCGCCATCTATCTTTGTCGACCGTAGAATGCATTATATATTGTCGGCAAAAAGCGCTCGCGCATTTTTTCGCATCCGACAGCACTATCGCAAAGACGATGGAAATTTTGTCATTGTGCTTAGTCTGATTAGATAGGGACTTTACGGTGAACCAAAGCTTACCCACACCGGCAGAGAGGTTACAACCACTTAAATGCTCCACCCATTTCGCCCGCTTGTGTTCATCCGCAAGCAGTCTGATGCATTGGTCTATATCCCATATTTGGGGGTCGCCGGGATCCAGCTGTCTTAAAAGGTCACGTTCTGTCGCTAAATTTGCGGCCTCCGCCGGAAAATGAGGCCGAATTTCGGGAATTCTTCCGGCGGGAATAAAACGAGCCGAGGCGGATTCAATGACGTTGCGGAAAGCACGTTCTACTTGGCGAGCATTAGTTGGGATAGGGAGGGCAGCAAAGCGACTGTCTGTGAAGGATTTGTACTCATCCCACTTTTCTTTCTTAAAATTTATGAAAGTGCGTTTTTCGGTGACGATGCAGTCGGTGGTTCGCTCAAGCGAAATAAGTATAGGTAGGTGGTCAGATGCCAATGTTAATATCGGCTGCCAGTTGACGCAGTTTACGAGTCCTTTGCTCACGATTGATATTATAACGAATGTTAGCAGCACTGAGCGATGCTATCGTCTCTAAGCCGATGCTAAGCATCCATAGATCAATCATTATGTATCTACATAAACGAAACACTAATTGCGTCTACACATATGTATGTACTATGTACGTATACGAGCAGCGGAGAGTCAATGCACAAACACATGCATATATCTGAGATACTCCTGAAAGTATGCAATGAGAAAAAAACTGTAAAATCGTGCAATTGTAGTTACAGCTGAGAAGTTTGAGAGCTGCTGGACTAGTAGATTCTGGAAGCGCCTAGAAGATGCGAACGTTGAAATCAAAGAGTTATAATTCCGGTTTATTTGTAATAATAATGCCAAGGTTGGGTTTTTTATGTATATCTGTTCGCATTCAGTGCTCTATTCTCAATCAATCTTCTTTCTTTTTTTTTCGTGTCTCTATAATTGCCATATTTGCACATTTTTTTAAACATCTTTCTTATAATAAGTTATCGATGTTTTCCTACAGAGGGCTGCGTCAGCTAAGCAAGAATCAAAGCGAGCACCTGATTGGCTGATCGCCAGATTCTTGCCTAAAAGACAGCGCTGCCATACTTATATTTTTCACATTACACCTTCTGCTCGTGCAACCGATCTGACTGTTAGATGGCGTTGGCTGCAATCCATCCAGTGACTATTAGGGCTGGCACACAATTATTACTAACGACGAGTGTCAGTACCTTCATTTCTGATGGATTACAGCTTCGGCCAATCTGACACTATAATCGACCACGATTATTAAGTCACTTATTTCTATTTGTAACTATAAGCTAAATTGTTCTTACTTAAAATAAACACAATATACTTGAAATATATGGAGTGTCGCCTAAACGGGAGTTGAGTGGCATTCAGATGCATCGGCAGACCACATTCTAATGCGCGATGCTTCTATAATACCATCATAGGGTAACTGGGTTAACTGGCAATTTTCTATGTCTTTCATTACGTATCGGTCATGTGGTAATACCTTATGAATTACGTATGGGCCTCTATATTTTGGTATAAAATTTTTATTAGAACCGTCGATGTATCTACATTACGTATGACAACAAAGTCACCGACACTGTATGTCTCAGGAAGCTTGGAGCGATTGGAAAAGTATTTTGAGTTATATTCTTGTGACTTTTCTATAGCAGCTAAGGCAGACGCACGGGTAGCCTCAAGGTCACGAGGTGCACTGTAATGGTTTTTATCCTCTAGGTGTTCTGTCAATTCATCGATTATCGCTCCTCTCTGTTCCTCACCGAACAGCAACATACTTGGTGCGTAACCAGTGGTGGAGTGTATTGTATTATTAAGACCGTATTCTACTTGACCTAACTTGGCTGACCAGTTGGCATGGTTAATCGGCTCGGAGATTTTACTCAACATGGCCTTGATTATTCTATTCACCCTTTCTACCTGTCCGTTTGCTTGTGGGGAAGCCGTGGTACTTTCACGTGACATATGTTGTTTTTTAACAAATACGCGTCGGATTCGAGAGAGGTGAAACAAGAGCCGCGGTCAGATATCAGCCTCTTGGGTCTGCTGTAATAACTGAAGTATTTGTCTAGGGAAGCTATGACTTCTTTCGTACTCGTTGAGTTTACTGGATACAAACGAACGAACTTCGTGAATGCATCAACAACCACTAAAATATATTTGCGCTTCGAGTTAATGGAGGGCAGGGGGCCAAAGTGATCAACATGTATGGTGTCGAATGGTATCGGTATTTTAGCAATGCTATGCATATTTCGCTTGTTCACGCGGGCTGGGGCTGAGTACATGATGCATTTAATACAATTTCGAACAAAGTTTTCTACTTTATCTTTCATCTTGGGTAGCCAATAGTGTTTCTTTAGTTGATCGCACGTCTTATCGACGCCTAAGTGACCAATTTTCTCATGAACCAGTCTAATAATTTTATTCTCCATTTCATTCGGGACGTACAACTGTAGCCTCCCCTCCCCCTCTTTCCTAAAGACGAGACCGTCTACTAATTCAAAGTTCGGCACGGGACCTGTCTCTAGCTTTTCTCGTAATTGTTTTATGTTATTGTCGCGGTATTGTGTCGCTTGGATGTGAAAATCTGCTTCGTCAGCATCCGCGGCGAAGACCATTTCGCAAAGTTTTGTTATTCCCGCAGGCTTCTTGTCGATAGTAGCGACGATTGATTCGGATTCATCGGCAGTTCCGGCTTCAGGGCAGCGGCTAAGCGCATCAACGTGTCCCATGTTAACTCCACCTCTGTGTTGAATTGTATAGTTATAATTTTCAAGCTCTAGAGCCCATCTGGCTATCCGCGGGTTAAGTTGTTTTTTACTTAAAGTCATCGTAAGGGAGTTGCAATATGTGACTATCTTGAACGGAATTCCTTCCAAATAAACTCTAAACCGGCGTAGAGCGTATATGATGGACAGGGTTTCCAGTTCGAAGCTGTGGTATCTTGCTTCCGCGGGTGAGGTGGCTTTTGAAAAGTACATAATCGGGTGCAAACGACAGTCCGTTTGTCTTTGGAGTATGACCGAACCGAAACCTGCTGAACTTGCATCGCAGTGCAACTCAGTTTGTTTCTTCGGATCGTATATTGCAAGCACTGGGGCGGACGACAGTTTTATTTTAAGTTCCTTAAAGGCTCGTAAACAGGCTTCTGAGGGTTCGAATTTAACACCATCTCGTGTCAGTTTTTGTAATGGTCCAGCTATTTTAGCAAAATTCGGAATAAACCTTCTGAAGTATGAGAAGAGGCCTAAGCAGGTCTTAAGTTCTTTACAATTTTTCGGGAGCCTATATTTTTTGATTCCTTCTATGTGCGCATCGCTGGGGCGAATGCCATCCGAACTGACTGAATAGCCTAAATATTCGAGAGTATTAAACCCGAACATACATTTATTTAGCCAAAGTTCTAAATTCGTTTCCTTCATTCTTCTAATTTGCCGAGGATCTTAACGTGGGTTTGGAATTCTACCGTGGCTACAATTAAATCATCCATATATATCATTATCGATCCATCGTCAACCAAATCTTTGAAAATGTTGTGGACATATCGCTGGAATACAGTGGGGGCGTTTTTTAACCCAAACGGCATACGCATACATATATTCAAATTGACCGTAAGGCGTTACAAAAGATGTATATTTAATGGAATCTGGGGCCATTTTAACATGGAAGACCCGTTTTTAGGTCTAGTGTTGGGAAAAAAATTTTTCCGCCTAGATAGTCGAGGCAGTCTTCGATCAAGGGGAGCGGGAAATTGTCCCGAACTGTTAATTTATTCAGCGGTCGGTAATCAACACATTTACGAATTTCGCCATTCTTTTTTTTACTTATACAACCGCAGAGGCATATGGTGAATCGCTTGGCCTAATGATACTTTTCCAATAATTCATCCGTTATCTTTCTAAGTTCAGATTTTTCATAATGAGAAAGTCGCCTTGGCAACGCATGGAATGGTTTATCCTCAACTAACCTTATTTTCATCTCGTAATCATACGGTTTAGATTCGATATTTTTTGGCCTCAAATAGTTATCTTCTAAGGTCTTTCTCAATACATCAGTACTATTTTTTTCTAATTCTTGATTTATATTAATTTCAGATATGCAGGCGGCCTGTTTATTAAAAATATTCTCACTAAAATTTTGATCAAGTGGGCATAACCCATCGCTGCAAGCCTCATGAGACACTACGTTTATTTCTTCGAGCTCAACATCTTCTACCCGTATACTGCTATTTGGTACAGAGATTTGTAATTCTGAATGCCTCTTTTCACCCTTAAGACTAGGTATATTATTCAAGTTAAGCGCACAGAAATAAGAAGTGTTATCTGGCATATCATTATTTTCTTGTTTTGTATGTTTAATTGTCGCATCACCTAATAAGCATAAGCAAATATGAAATCTTTTTAAAAAATCTCTGCCTAAAATTAGAGGAATCTCCATAGTGTCATCAGGCACCACATTTAAAACAAATTCATCTATTTTATTTTTAAATTTTATTTCGCATTTAATTTTTCCAAAAATCATTAATTTGTTATTTCCCAATCCTCAATATTTTGACTGCTTGACGACTCCGCTCACATCAAATGGCACGGCGGACTTGCGAACAAAGCTAGTTGGACTGCCAGTATCAAATAGAGATAAACAGTCCATAAATCTTTTGCACTTAACTTGTTTTGTTACATAGGCGACACTTACCATATTCATAGATCCTAACATTTGGTAGCAACGTTCTTCATCCCCATTTTCAGTGTAGGTCCCGACTGCAGCAATGGTTTTCTTCAAGTTTAGTACCTTTTTTGAGTTAGTACAACTGCGGTGGTCATGGCCCATCTTCCAGCAACGGAAACAACTTCCCACCGGCCTTTTTTCGTATGGACATTTGCTCTGAAAGTGTCCCATATGGGTGCAATTGAAGCAGCGTATTTCTGCTGCATCAGTTTCATCGTTCTTTGGCGTATTTGATTTTGATGGTTTCGGTTTTTGAACGTTGTCGTATATAGATGGGCGAGATGAGCGACGACGCTCGTATAGGTCAAGCGATTGTTTGAATTCTTTCATCGTCCTTGCGTTTATTAGGATATATATTTCCGGGGACCTGTCTTGGAGGCCATCAACTATAAAGTTGATCAGTTCAAATTCGTCGACATAGTCACAACGAGCAGCGATGTTTTCCATTTCCAACACATATCGGCGAATGCTGCTTTTTTATCCCATTTATGAGTGGCCAACGCTTTGTATACTTCGTGACGGCTCACCACCCGACCAAATTTTCTAACCAAAAGCGATTTTAAATCTTCGTAATTTAGAACGTCTCTATACAGTAAAAGTTTAGCGTCACCGCAAAGAGAATTGCACAAGCAAGTGTACTTAAAAATGTCGTCCGCATTTACCATCTGCATGACTCTATCAAAATTGCGAAGAAAGTCGTGCACGCTATATGCTTTATTTTCACCGTCAAATTTTGTGATGGTATGTTCGATGTCCCGAAAAGTTAAACGATTTGGGATTTGTAGCCTACCGTTACCAATGGCGGTGTCGTTTCGTGCGTTTTGGAATTTACGTTTTAAGTCCGCAACGGATTTTTCCAACGTCAGTATTTCTTTTTCCTTTCTTAGGATTTCTATCCTTTTGTTCAGTTCATCTTTTATATGTTGTGGACTGTTAGGCATTTCCCCGTATAATATGCCTGCAGTTTCTTCAGTGAACTCGGTTGTGGTATTGGCCATAGTGGCAGCGGTGGTGATGGCGTCGGTATTGGCAATGACAGCGGCGGTGGTGATGGCGTCGGTAGTGGCAGTGGCAGCGGTGGTAGTAATGGCGGCGGTTTCAGCGTCGGGAATGGCGATGACAGCGGCGGTGGTGATGGCGTCTGTAGTGACAGGGACTTCGTGACAGCGGCATCGGTTACGGCAGCATCAGCAGTGCCGGAAGCACCAGAAATAATAACATCATTGGTAATGTTTTGGTTATCCGCGGCAAATGAATCATTTGTATTAATAGCTGAAGGAACGCGTACTGCAATATTGGTGGAAGGGATTTGGCCAGTCCCAACCACGTTTTTTAACAATTTCCGCAACTGCGTTGTTGTAGCTGTTTGTGGAAATTCCACTCCAGCATCAGCCAAGATATTGGCCATTTCCTCACGAATGTTCATTTTTCAATTGTTTTTGTGGTACGTGTGGTACACCTGAGCTATAATTCCGGTTTATTTGTAATAATAATGCCAAGGTTGGGTTTTTTATGTATATCTGTTCGCATTCAGTGCTCTATTCTCATCTTCTTTCTTTTTTTTTTCGTGTCTCTATCATTGCCATATTTTCACATTTTTTTTTAACATCTTTCTTATAATAAGTTATCGATGTTTTCCTACAGAGGGCTGCGTCAGCTAAGCAAGAATCAAAGCGAGCACCTAATTGGCTGATCGCCAGATTCTTGCCTAAAAGACAGCGCTGCCATACTTATATTTTTCGCATTACACCTTCTGCTCGTGCAACCGATCTGACTGTTAGATGGCGTTGGCTGCAATCCATCCAGTGACTATTAGGGCTGGCACACAATTATTACTAACGACGAGTGTCAGTACCTTCATTTCTGATGGATTACAGAGTATAAAAGGCGGCAATTGTAGAGGCGCTGGAATTCAGTTTGATTTGAGATTTCGATTAAGACGCTATCTAGCGAGCAAGAGCAGTATTATTTTGAATAGTAGAGTTTCATTTGAGCTATCAATCAGTTTGGTTATTAAGCAAGCTATTCGTTGCAAAGTTTGAGTGTTATTGTGAAGTACTTTAATAAAGGCCATTTTGCGTTATTAAATATTGGAGTTACTTATTCAACAGCTTAGTGATTCGAACTTAGCAGAGGATTGCAAATAAGAGGATTTGCAAGTAAATTCGTAACAATATATATGGCAAACTGTACAGCTTGCTACCATACGAGTGGGGGCGTCTCCGTTTATTGTGCAGAACGTCGTTTCTTCTATTTGATACGCCAACATCTCACCCCTGCTGTCCGCCTGCAAGTTTGAATGTCATAGGTTTGAATGTCACCACCTAACATTGGGTGGACAGATTACCTTCTCCCTTGATACTGACTGTAGATACGGGCGCATCTTATTCCATAATCCGATCTGATTTGGTCAATAGGAGAGTAAAGCCATTACACGGAACAAGATTGCGTGCGGTCACTGGCGAATACAACCAAGTACAGGGAGAAGTGACTTGCGAGGTTATAATTGGAAAAGACTCCATTCTACACAAATTCGTTGTGGCAGAGATTGTTGATGAAGTCATAGTCAGGAGTGGACTTCATAGTTGACCATGGCATCAAGATCGACAAGCAAAGAAGGATTATGCCCCATAAGAACAAGGCCATGCCACTTAACTTCAGTTTTGAGAAGGGGTTCAGCAGTAAGCTGGTGGGGGAGATTCGACAAAGACCACAAAAGTCAAAAGCAGTAAATTGGGCAAAGATTGGTGGAACGAATGGAAGACATAAATACAAATCGAATGAACCTGCGGGGAAAACACTGGCATTGCCATACCCAAATGGACGCAATAAAACGAAGAAAAGAACTTCCCAGAAATGCAAGGGGTGGTTTCAAGTCAGGGCGGACTACTGTTGGGAAACTTCAAAACGATACTGATTATGCAAAGCAAATCCTTAAAGCTCAAGCTCTTCGAAGTAGTCCACTAGCTAAACAACAGAGTGTGAGGCAACGAACCAGGGTCATGAGTAGTAAGATGAAAGACAGGTACGACAGAATATACCCGCGGTAGGTATGCCTGTCGTAAGAGGCGACTAAAATACCTAATAGATTCAAGGGGTTGTGTAGCGCAACCTTTTCAGGTTGCCAGCGCAATATATAGCTTCTCCAAACCCAATTGTCAACCTCACCTATCCGTGGCGAATCCTGTTTCACTAACAGACGAGGCTCTGGCGACCTCAAGCTCCACATGGAGCTTGGGGGTGGGGATGGAGGGATGGCCTGAAGGTTTAATGTGTCCACATAAATCGTTCCCGAGGTGGTCGGGCTAGCACCTTAATGGTGCTGTGTTACCGGAGCGTACCGGGTCTGTATCCGGCAAAGGACCATCACATCGATAACACTCCCCAAAGCCTTCGGGGAGCAACGTTATCGCTCCAACAACAACGGGTAGGTACTGTTATACAACCCTTATCGGCGGAAAGGTGTTCCATCAAAATGTCACTGTAGCTGGGAAAGTCTGTATAATGTGAAGCGAATCAGTGATGTCTTCTACCGCATACAAGCAATTGGGAAACTACGAAATAGAATGGTGGTTTATTTAGAGAGGCTAGCAGCAGTTGGATCGATAGATTTGTCTGACCCCAAAGGGGTTATGGGGTTAGAATATACCCGCGGTAGGTATGCCTGTAAGAGGCGACTAAAATACCTTATAGATTCAAGGGGTTGTGTAGCGCAACCTTTTCAGGTTGCCAGCGCAATATATAGCTTCTCCAAACCCAATTGTCAACCTCACCTATCCGTGGCGAATCCTGTTTCATTAACAACCGAGGCTCTGGCGACCCCGAACTCCTCATGGATCTAGGGGGTGTGACGGCGGTATGGCTTGGAAGGTCGCATGTGGTCATAACAAATCGTTCCCGAGATTGTCGGGCTTGGTACCGGAACGTACCGGATCTGCATCCGGCGAATGACCGTCAACATCGATAACACTCCCCAAGGCCATCGGGGAGTGTCCTTATCGCTACAACAACAACAACAGAGATTTGTCTGATCGGAACGATGAGACTTAGGTGGAGGACAGTGTGGCGAATATTAGCATTTAGATACATCAGTATGCTGCTACTAAATAAATGCACAACAACAGTAACGCAAGCAGCCGCACATATATACATGTAAACATCAAAGTAAGCAGCCACTTATAATATAAAAAGAGACATGTAGTCAGCACCTAAGAGCAGAAGTATTTATTCACACATATACACGCATATAACTAGTAGACGAACGTGAATATCAGATATAGAAATTAGAAATTGTAAATAAGCAGCCGTTCAAGACGGCTGTTCGTGAAAATTCCAAACCTTTAGAGAAATGGGCGAGCGAGGTAACCGAGAGTATAAAAGCAGCGCAAGCTGCGAAATAATGAGTAAGTTTGATTTTAACACGCTATAAGTAAATACGCGGGTATTGTAATTGTGAAGTACTACTACAACAGTAGAGAATAAAGAAAATTTTGCTATACTGAATATTTGAGTTATTTATTCGACAGTTCGAAGATTCGAACGTTTACAGAAGATGCAAAATAATCAGGAATCCCCCAAAATTCGTTACAATACTAAACGGCAGCCCTTCGGAGCGGATATCTGTTGTAACTGATCTAAGTGTTATTTTTGAGCCGAAATTAAGATTCACCACACATATCTCAACCACTATAAACAAAGCAACTGGTGTACTAGGATTTACCAAGCGTTGGACTAAAGAGTTTGACGACCCTTAGTTAACCAAGATCCTTCATACTTTGCTGGTACGTCCTATTCGCCAGTATTGTTCATGTGTTTGGTCTCCAACCTATCAAAGCCATATAAATCGGATAGAGTCGATTCGAATTGATTCTCGCAGCAAACCGTTTGAACTGCCTACGACCTACTTCTACCCTCATGATCCCATTCCAAGCGCTCCATTTCCACTTCTGTCGACCACTGCTCCCAGGCGTTGGACAATTCTTAGTGCTGCACGGTGCTGCGACAGACCTCTCTTAACACCTTTGCTCCGTACTCCCCACTCTACTACTCCGTTTTCATTTGTATGCTTTTCCAACACGGAGTTCATTGAATCAGCACTACCCTAGTTACTCGAGTCCGACGCACCGCTTAATGCGTTCTTGTCATCCTTAGCTTGCGACTCAGTCCTCCCTTATCATCGTCCTTATTAGATATGGCATCGTTTATCTTGCTCGTACGCCCACCTGCCCGACAAGAGGGGTTCAGCGGCCCAGTATTATATACGGGGAAAGAACCGTCCGGCACAGCAGCGCCCCTTACTATGGTAAGGCCATCAATATTTCCCGAGGTGGCCCGGCTGCAAATCGACCAATAGCCACAGTCCGCATAACACCCAGCCGCTCTCCTATGAGGCGAAACGGCGTAGATGCCAGTCCTAAACTGCTCTGCCTCATAGTCGGGAGCTATAGAGTTCGGCTAAGCCCTCACATCAACGACAAGGTGCCATAGTGAGGGTAGAATCCAAAACAAAATAAAGTAGTGACATAGGTATAAATATGCCATACAAATTCTTTTTATACTCAGTTGAGCAGAGCTCACAGAGTATATTAACTTTGATCGGATAACGGTTGGTTGTACAGGTATAAAGGAATCGAGATAGATATAGACTTCCATATATCAAAATCATCAGGATCGAAAAAAAATTTGATTGAGCCATGTCCGTCCGTCCGTCCGTCTGTCCGTTAACACGATAACTTGAGTAAATTTTGAGGTATCTTGATGAAATTTGGTATGTAGGTTCCTGAGCACTCATCTCAGATCGCTATTTAAAATGAACAATATCGGACTATAACCACGCCCACTTTTTCGATATCGAAAATTTCGAAAGACCGAAAAAGTGCGATAATTCATTACCAAAGACGAATAAAGCGATGAAACTTAGTAGGTGAGTTGAACTTGTGACGCAGAATAGAAAATTAGTAAAATTTTGGACAATGGGCTTGGCACCGCCCACTTTTAAAAGAAGGTAATTTAAAAGTTTTACAAGCTGTAATTTGGCAGTCGTTGAAGATATCATGATGAAATTTGGCAGGAACGTTACTCCTATTACTATATATATGCTTAATAAAAATTAGCAAAATCGGAGAACGACCACGCCCACTTTTAAAAAAAACTTTTTTTTAAAGTCAAATTTTAACAAAACATTTAATATTTTTACATTATATAAGTAAATTATGTCAACACTCAACTCCAGTAATGATATGGTGAAACAAAATGCAAAAATAAAAGAAAATTTAAAAATGGGCATGGGTCCGCCCTTTTTCATTTAATTTGTCTAGGATACTGTTACGTGGCTGACTGTTTGGGTGGCGAAGGAGCGGCGGCAAGCAGGTATGCTTGCGGGCCCAGGCTAGCTCGTCGTCTTGGGCGGGGTATTTCACCACCGTCCTCACCCGCAGCCACATGAACAAAAAGGGGGTTCATACCTGCATATTTTGTAAAAGAAGGGAAAACTGAAACAAATAGAAATAAACGTGAGGGGCAGAGTTAAGAGGGGAAAAAGATGGAGGCCTGTCCTGTCAGGTGGAGTCTACCCTCCCTCTGCAGTGCAACTTGCACTGCACCGTGGGCACTGTGCTGACTCCTGTTTACCTTACAGTGCCCCCAAACCTGACTTAAGTCTGTCCATCCGTCAATAAGTCTTTTCCCTATCACTCACCTTCACCTTACCTTACGGCGCGCAAGCGCAGCACCAACACCAAAATTCGACTTAGCCCTGCATTATTGAAAATATTAAAATTTCATCCAAACATAATTCTTATGATTTATTTACAAAATTTTTTGGTTTCCAAATTACCAACTAGTAATAAGTGCAATAATTTCAACAAACTTTGAACTCAAAGTTTACGACAAAATAATTTGCCAAGGATTCCAAAAGGCTTAACTAGTATCAATTTCTTAAACTCCTACTTACTCGAAGTAAAAAAAAAATACTCAAATATAATACTGAACCTTATTACTAGCTAACATTACAAATTCATGTGAAGGCAGGACGAAGTAGATAAATTCCAAATTCCATACAATACAAAATATTTATGACTACTAGAAAAGTCTCTGAACTCAAATGAAAAAAAACTTTTAAACCTTTAGGGCCACCCTAATGACATATTATTAATAGGAGCTAATTCTAAATGATAAAATTACAAATTCAAATAAAATGAAACAAAATAAGAGGGCGAACAAAAAAAATTCAAGTACCCTAATCTCTGACCTACCGCAACCGCTCAAGTAAACATAAGATCAAATATGTACAACGCAAAAGTAGGTCATCAAAGCAAAAGAATTTATGTTTATGAAAACAAAATGTATGTATGTAAGTGCAAATGTACGTTTGTGACGTTTTTCATGCATGCACGTATGTTCGTTGCAATCTGTTCTTATTTTTCTGATTTGCTAATTCCTGTTCTATTTGTGGAAGAGCAGGAATCTGTGCTAACACATATACATACAACTAAACAGGTGTATTTTGATAAATTTTTATGTTTCACTCAAAACACTCACCAAGTTACTCTTCTCGTCCAACGGCGCCGCTGCAGTTGAGTAGCTTTGCTGAAAACGCTGAAAAGAAATACTCTTAGCATGCATACAATTCTACAGGCCACGCCCACGTTGGCCACCCGCAATCACTCACCAAGATCACTCGCTAGTGATCTTTAGTAATGAGTGCTTTGGTAGTATTAATTCTACCAACGTGACGGTGAAACGTGTTTTAAAAAAAAGTATATTCGCACCAGCAAAACAAAGGATGCCTATGATGCTGAAGGCATCATTACAATTTCGGGGTGAGTGACCAATAACGAGGTATATTGGCCGGAATAAAAATAAAAAAAAAATATTTTTTTTTTTCAAAAATCAAAAAAAACCGAAAAAAATATTTTAAAAGCTCAAAGTTTAACGATTCTGAGTTACGGCTACCATGCATAGCCAAAAGAAAGAAACACCTAAGAAAAATATGTATCTGGTAAGGAAAGATAAAAAAGGGAAACACCAAAAAAACAAAAAAGGGATGAAAGGAATAAACGAATGAGAACATTTAAATGGGAGGGAGAGTGCCACCATTAGGAAGTATGGTGTTAAAGTGAATCCCAAATAGGCGTCTGACCCCTGAAACTAAATGACCCCTGTTGCCCGTTTCCTACTAAAAGTATGCTCCTTCCGACAATATAAACGAGATATAAATAAGCGTAATAATAAAAAAATACAATAAAAAAAATAATGTGGTGACCAAATCCAACGCCGGGACCGTTCCTCCCTCCGCCTGTGCTTGTGGTAGTTTGTAAGGCCAAAATGTGTAAATGTTGCTGCCAACTTTATTGTGATAGTTGCTGCCGTTTTTCTTTATTTGTTGTGTTAGCTCCCTAGGATTTTAGTTACCTGTGGTGTCGTTGCCGTTGTTGTTGTATTGCGCGCCAATACATAACGACTTAGTGTGGCGCTTGTGGGTATTGTTGTTGCAACCCAATGCCGCTGGTGGAAAATGCTCCTCCTCGATATTGCCAAGTTCTTGTGTTTTCACTGTGGTTGTAGTGTATGTGCCGCCAAATAAAATTATAGTCTAGTGATTTTGGATGTGTAGTAATAGTTGTTGGGCGGTGCGCCGCCAATCTCACAAAAATTGTGTTGTTGTCGCCGAGCGGTATGTCGCTAAGATGGAAATATATACAAGTTGTGGTTGTTGCGGCCGTGTGTTGCCAACAAAAAAAATTCTGTAGTGGATGTTGTTTGCCGGTACCAATGTAGTTGCTGTTGTTGCTGCTTTCTAACCCCTCCAATAAGACATGTTGCTAAAATTGCTTTGCCGTCGGCTAAATAATAAAGTGTTGTGACGATTACTGTTGGCGTTGCGCCGCCAATACCAAAACTCGTGGTTGCTATTGTTGGAGCGGTATGTCGCTAATTCGGCCTTTAGCCGCAAACCGTAATTTTCAATGCTCTGCCCAGTGCGTTCTTTCCAAAAGGGAGTGTCCTGTTAATATAAGGAAAGAAAAACATTATTCTTGGGGAATACCTAGTGCAAGAAGCCTGGTGATGCTAAAACTATTTTTTTTTGTTTTTTTTTTGTCTGCATGATTGATATACACACCGACATACATATGTCTGTACGGAGGCGTGCATATATGCATGCAAATTTGCTTTTGGCTTGGAAAATTGGCTATGTGGACGCCAGCTTCCCAGTGGGCATGCCAAGTTGGTGGGAGATAGAAAAAAATTCAAGGGCAGAGAAAACCATTGTACTTACCAGGAACTTCTGCTGCTGTCCTGAGTCGGGAACTGCTTGGTGGTGGACAGGATATCCCTAGCCTTTACTTCTTTGTGCGTCGTTTTTTTTTCACGTTTCGCGAAAAACTTTTCGGCGCGCACAACTTTCACAAGTTTCGCTTTTATTCACGCACAACAACCTTTTTTTTTTGTTTCGCTTTAAGCCGCGCACTTCAAACTTTTTAAAATATTTTTCGTGGCACAAACTTTTAAATATTTACTCACTCACACTGGGCACTTCATAAAGTAATACTTTGTCCGTTGCCTAACGTTGCGCCCTTTTATAGCTACCGCCGTGGCAGAGAACGTTACTTAGAACGGAAAATTTTTACCTATACGTGCAAAGCTATCTTTCGGTTTTCCCGTATTTTCATTTATGCATCCATACACTCATACATTCACACGCTTACCGCTCCACAAAACGAACACCTACACAGATACATTCGGTTCGTGCCTTGACCGCTCACACTGATGCACTCACACGCTCATAGCCTTGCCAAATACACATCCTCATACACACCAGAACAGAACAAACACATATGTAGGTACATGGCATTCGTCAATGCTGCTAGGTTGCTAGCAACATGGTGAGATTTTACTTATGATAACAGCATGATGCCAAGCGCAACATCTTATTTCCGTTGCAACATTGTGTTCACTATAGGTACAATGTTGTCAATGTTAAAGCTGTTATGATAATATTATGTTAATGGCAACATTGCGGCTAAGGCACGGACCTGGACACAAAACACATAGACACATATACACGCTGTCACCCATTCAAGACAGTATGGAGACAGGCTGTCGTTACAGGCTCGCAACCGCCGATGGTGCCTGCACTATGGAGCGTGTGCGTAGAAAAGTTTAAACGCAGCCTGGCAAGTATTATTTCCCGCGTCCAACGTGTGGCCTCGACCCACGACTCAATGCCGGGCCTATTTCTCTTCACGCCTTTAAATTTTCACACTGCTTACCTACAAACTAAATCACCGGGTTAATGCTACTACTTAAACCTATATCACAGATACTACTCTACATATCTAATAGTAAATAAAATATCACAGATAAAAAAAAAATAAATAAAAAAAATAACATAACAGATCAAATAGTCAAGTAGGTAAAATAAATAAATAAATAAAAAAAAAATAAATACAAAAATAATCAAATAAATAAAAAGGTCAAAAAAAAAACATAAATAAAAATAATTTAATAATACAATCACATACGTCAATAAATTAATAAATACAATACGTCAATAATTAAATAAATACCATAGGACAAAAGTACTAGCACTACAAAAAACATTAAACTATTTTGCAGAAATGTCTTTAGCGTGGTATACGCCGATCTTTTTCCCACTACTATCGCCAAGTTCATACATAGAATTCCCTATAACGTTTAAAACAATACATTTGACTTGTTTTGGTGCTAATTTGGCGTTGTAATTATCAACTTGGGAGCTTTGTTTGAAGTTGCGGCGATATACCACTTGTCCAATCTGAAACTTTATATCCTTACTCCTGGTGTCGTAGACCTTTTGACTTCTATCGTGGGCCAGCTTCAGCTCCTTCATAATTCTCTTTCTTATGAGCTGCATTTTATCACCAGCCGTATCTATCTCCACGTCACCATCCTTCAACGCCGCCAACTTTCGGTATAGCTCATATGATGCAGCATGCTGTATCATAGGCACACCGAAAGTGGCATAGTATGGTGACATGTTGATGGCTGAGTGAGTAACGTTGCGTAGTGCAAATGCGGCATCGCTGACGCATTTGTCCCAGTTCTTTTGGTTGCCCTTTATGAAGGACCTAATTATCTGCAGCACAGATCGGTTGACTCTTTCCGCAGCGTTACCCTGAGGTGAATAAAATGCAGTTCTCGCGTGTGTCGTGCCTCTTTGAATATTTCCGAGACGAATTGTTTGCCGTTGTCCGAATGGACATATTCGGGGACACCAAACACGTGAAAGACTTCTTTCTCTAAAAATTTTATAACCTCAGCTGAAGTGGCCCTTCTCATAGGTTTTAAAAACACAAACTTAGTAAAGTGATCTAGACAAACAAAGACATACACGTTACCATCTACAGTACGCGGATACGGACCCATACATCAATATATGATATACACGTAAGCATTTGGTGAAATTTGAAGCTTCTAGCTGTTAAAATGGGGCCGAAATCGCAAAAAAAATATATATATACTATATATATATACTATATCTACCATCATATATATATTATATATATCACCGATCTCTATGATTTTTTGACACAACAATACATACTATATACGTAAGCAATCGGTGAAATTTGAAGCTTATAGCTGTTAAAATGGGGTAGAAATTGCGAAAAGTTTCTTATCTGAACAATCGGTTGTATGAGATATATACTATATATACAACCGATCTCTATGATTTTTTCAGACAACAATATATGCTATATACGTAAGCATTTGGTGAAATTTGAAGCTTATAGCTGTAAAAATGGGGCAGAAATTGCGAAAAGTTTCTTATCTGAACAATCGGTTGTATGAGATATATACTATATATACAACCGATCTCTATGATTTTTTCAGACAACAATATATGCTATATACGTAAGCAATCGGTGAAATTTGAAGCTTACAGCTGTTAAAATGGGGTAGAAATTGCGAAAAGTTTCTTATCTGAACAATCGGTTGTATGAGATATATACTATATATACAACCGATCTCTATGATTTTTTCAGACAACAATATATGCTATATACGTAAGCAATCGGTGAAATTTGAAGCTTATAGCTGTTAAAATGGGGTAGAAATTGCGAAAAGTTTCTTATCTGAACAATCGGTTGTATGAGATATATACTATATATACAACCGATCTCTATGATTTTTTCAGACAACATTATATGCTATATACGTAAGTATTCGGTGAAATTTGAAGCTTCTAGCTGTTAAAATGGGGCTAAAATTTGCGAAAATATATATGTATACTATATATACCACCGATCTTTATGATTTTTTCAGACAACAATATATGCTATATACGTAAGCATTCGTTGAAATTTGAAGCCTCTAGCTCTTAAAATAGGGCAGTAATTACGAAAAGTTCCTTATCTGAACAATCGGTTGTGGGGGATATATACTATATATACGACCGATCTCATCAATTTTTTCAGGGAACAATATGTGGAATATACGAAAGTATATGGCGAAGTTTGAAGCTTCAATCTGTTAAATTGGGTAAGATATTACAAAAATCCTCTTTTTCTGAAAAATCGGTTGTATGGAGGATATATGCTATAGTGGTCCGATCCGGTCGGTTCCGACAAATGTCTAATCGGACACCCAAATACACCCGCTCACCAAATTTTATCAAGATATCTCAAAAATTGAGGGACTAGTTTGCATACAAACAGACAGACGGACAGACGGACATGGCTAAATCAACTCAGCTCTTCAACCTGATTATTTCGGTATACTTAATGATGGGTCTATCTATCTTCCTTTAAGGACTTACAATTTTCGGTTTCGTGACGAAATTAATATACCATTTCATTTTCATGAAAGGTATAAAAATAAAATTAAAATAATTCAAAATCCTAATTAAACAACACAGTGATTAAAGGTACATTTGCACATTTCATAATTAAAAATAAATTAAAAATAATTCAAAATCCTACTTAAAACTGAAACTTTAATGGTCCTATTCCTGTGTGTTTGCTTTTTTATTTTCTTTATAGCACTTTTTCTTGGTGAAGCGTCCCTTGGCGTGTTTAAAGAATGCTATCGAAGTTCGCTCGAAATCTGAATCTGTCGAGTGCGGGAACTTGGACGAAAATGTACCTAAATACAAAAACAAATAATTAGTGCTAAAGGTATTTCACAATTGGTAGTATTATACTTTTTAAGTAGGACGTCACACTGAGTGCTCTTACAGCCTTTTTTTCGTTTGTCCCTTTTCAACATAGCTGCTGAGCAACACCGTCTGTCAATATTTTCCGCCATGCATTTCTAACGAACTTTTCGCCAGTGTGAGCCATTACGGTGGATAATTCGTCTTTCTGAAAATATACATTTTTGGAAAACTTATAATGTAGATAAAAACATAGTTAGATAATATGCAAATATTACGCTTATTTTTACAAAGCACTATTGAAAATAAATTATTCATATATGTACGCCATTAAGTATTAATATATTACCAGGTTTTCATATTTGCTGCCATGGTCCTGCACTTCCTTTTCAAAGTTTTGAAACTTTTCCAAATCATTGAAAGGAGTTTTCAACAAAAGATTGCTCCGACGCTTTTGGCTATGGTTTGTTCTCTGCTTCGTCTCTTGTAAGATGCGCGTCATAGTCCTCTTCACAGATTTTTCATTATGATGCGTTTCTGTAAAATAAAGACATATTAGTTACTGATATATTAAACAACTGTAGGTCCTGGTTTACCTTTGAGCATTTTTTGCTCCGATGCTTTTGTATGGTCCAATATTTTTTTTCCGAACTCTTCAAGATCTGGTTAAACAAAAAAATATCAAAATTGTTTATTACTTCGAATACTTTATTGATTTAAAAATGTTTACCATTTTTTGTTATGGGGCTGTCATCTGTGGCGCTTTCAAAAAATCTGTTGAAATTCATTCTGTCTTCGTCTGTCTGTTTGAAAAATATACGTTCTTTTGAATCAGTAAGTTTTAATTTAAAGAATTTGAAGCTAAATGTTTATACATATGTGTAAATTAATGAAGGAAAGGTGCAAAAAAATGGAGGTCGCTGTCATAAAAATTGAACTTTATTACTTTTCCTGAAACTTCGTTTAAGTTATGTTGAAATATAGCGTTTGAAAACTGCAACTTACTGGTTGATTTTATTTTAGACGTCCAGATCGTATAGGTGCCTCAAAAAAATTGTCTAAATTTAATACTTCTTTCCCTAAAAGGATGGCGTTTTGGTTAATAGCCTCTATTTTATAAAACTTCTCAGAAACAGTGTAAAAATTGTCAGGTTCCTTACGCGAAAAGTAAAATGATGAAGATTTTACATATGAGAGTGAGCCATTTATAAAACTCCCCTTTTTCAGCTCTATTACTGGGCTTGTTTCATTTTTTGAACACATGCTTTCTTCCACGATACGATTATATACCTGTGCAGCGACATTGTTATGCTTCCGAATTTTTCGTTTCAATTTTGATAAATAATTTTCGAACTTAAAGGCACTAAAAGTTTCCAGAGGTCCAAAATGCAAAGTATCACTTGCCAAATGGGTTAAGCAATGGAAATTGAAGGTTGGAAAATCACTATCATAATACTCGGGTAGAAGTTCTATAAATTTATCCAACATATGGCTAGCTCATTCATTGTATTTAATACAGTGATCTTTATTTAATAGTATTCTGATGCTTAGAGCAAAAACTGGGTCCAAAATATCTTTCAATAAAAAAATTCCTGTGTAAAGTAAGAATGCCCTCAATTCAGTGGCTGTGAATCGTTCAAGTTCTTTCAGGGATCGTGGACGTCTAGAAAATTCGTTTGGCACTTGGCTATATAAGCACTGCAGTCTTGAGTTTATTAACTGTATTTGTTGATTTGATAGTGAATAGTGTCTATTACGTTTCCTTAACCAAGCCATCAATAAAGTTTTAGTAACTCCAAGACAGACTATGTGCATATAGTCCAAACCAAAGCTTTTCACAATATCTATTGGAAGTTTTTCAATCGCGGTTGGCTCTGAAATAACATGATGCCGTTTATCTAAACGCGCTCGGAAGTCTGAATCAGTTCGAAGGGAACAGTTTTCTTTAATAAACACCATTTTATGATTTTTTAACTCCCCTTTTTGAGTACATTTAGGGCAACAGGAATACTCCGAATGACTTTTAATACCAAGAATATATGCTCTTGCGGGTGCGTCACATATAAAGGCTCGGCAAGTCACAGTGTAAAGCTTTTCGTTAAAGAGTAATCCATTTTCCATTAAACAATGTAATTCATCAATAAAATTACTTAGAAAGTTGTTCGCACTCGCTGATTTGCAATAAGCTCCAATAACCCTAACATCATCTGACCCGTTTATATTAACTAAAATTGGCCATATTTGTAAACTAGAACTCTTGGCCAAAGGAAGTCCGTCAATGTTAATGTTTAAATCCAAGCGAATATCACGAAAATCATTCTTGCGCAAGAAATCCATTAACGATTTTTTAACTCCATAGTGAATATATTCACCCGAACCCATTTGTACTCTTTTTGATTCTTTTGGCGTATTCTTGAGGGTCCTAGAGCATAAAGGAAGTCCTGAAATGCGTTTCCCCAAAATTTTCAATAAAGCGTCAGTCGCAGCACTCGATATATTGAAGTCGACGGCCCAGTCGGACAAGTCTTGTCTCAAGTCTGTATCTTCCTGCTCTGATTCATTGTCATCTGTATCACTATCGTATGTTTCACTACTATGTATTGTGTCTAAGTTTTCAGTTCCAGTTATTCCCTCAGGATTGGCCTAAGCGTTGGTTTGAGCTGCCGATGAGGAAGCGTTTTCTTCATGCCATAGCACTTCAATAATTTGCTCGCTTTCCCTTTTTAATTTTTTTTTATTCATTTTCACTTACTATTTTTGTTATAAATAAAATAAACTTATTTCACAGCTAATAAAATATCTCAGCACAACTTTTCACTATTTTTATTTTGTTGGTATAACACTAAGGATGAGTGATCATGTCGTGCAAATAATCGATAACTCTGACAATAATCATAACATCGCATTTCTAGTGTTATTCGAATCGTTCCACAGTCGAATTCTAACCTAGTTCTCTAACCTAGTTTTCGATTCGAAATACATTAGAGAACTACATTAGAATTCTAATGTAAAATTACAATATTTCTCTAACGTTAGAAGCAAGGCTTCAGGAATAGGGGCATTAAGACCTCTGGGATCCCCTACTGGTGCGCCCATCACTGGAACATCGCCCCCTCGGGCACCCTCATCTCCGCTATCCGACATTTGGCACACCAAATCGATCTTCTGGGAAAAGTTCAATGAATTTCAGCCTCACTGACTGACACCCCGTTCGCGACAGAGATCCTAATCGGGCGTTCAGGGCCAAAAGATCCGAAGATCCGCGACGCGCACCTATTAAAATAGTCTGTGGGCACAAAGCCGACGGCCCTCGGAATACCAGTGTCGATCTGGTTGAAAACTGAACCCACGATTTGATCAAGCGCTCGAGTGTGACTTCTCGTAACGCGCCTATCGGAATTTAAAATCCCCAATCCCCCAATTACGCGGTTCTCTGTCTCTTTATCAGACATTCACTGTCTGAACAATAGATTTATGTAAAAAATTTGAAAAAAAAAATTAAATAAAAGAATCTATTTAGCCAGACACCCTAATATATCCAAGGACACGATATCCAAACCGCAACCCAAATGGAAAAAAAGAAGAGAAAAAAAAAATTATGCGAAAAAGAAAAAAAAATGAGATGCAAAGAAAATATCCCGATAAAACCAATCTGCTTGTACTTGCAGATCCAACAAATAATAAAAAAGTAAATACTATAAGATAACAGGTCCAAATTCACCCAAAACCCAATAAAAAAATATATAAATAAAGGATATTAAATAATGGATATAAAAATTACAATATATGTATGTATATAAAAATTCAATTCAATTATTAAGTGATAGGTTTGTATGTATGTATGTATGTGTATGGTAATTCAAGTGATTTGTGGGTTTATGCGTATGAGGAAAAAAAACTTATACGCTAGTATCAAAAACAAAAATGCTTAAGTATATAAAAAAAATTAATTAAAACTGAAGTTAAATTCAGGGGCTATGTGCGTGTGTGTGTGTGTGAGAATTAAAACAAGGTTTGTTTGGGTGTAAAATATTATGTATATGCTAATCGAAACATAGAAACTTAGGACTTGCAAAAGGGAGAATTCAAATTATATGTTGGCTCTTGTGTGTATGCGTCGCAAGACAAACCTTTTTTTTTTTTTTCTGCCTTAAATGTCTCGTATCCAACCCAAAAATATGATCCAAAACCAAAAACAAAATAACTCAGGGATCAAAAATTAAATGCGAATAATATTTTTGATACCTAGTGATCTAGGTTTGACGATTTAAGGGTCTGACCCAGAATCCAAAAAAAAAAATACCTCAGGGATAAAACTGAAAACAAAATTAAACTAAAACTAAAACCAAACTCTAATACTATGTTTGTGTGGGTGAGCTAGTTGGATGTAAATTTTCGAAAAAAAAACGCAATTCAAGCAAGATGTTTGGAAATAATCCTCCTAAGAAATATTCAGTAAAAAAAAAAAATTTTTTTAATAATCTCGAAACTCCAAGAATATTAAATTTTGAATTTGAAATCAAAAGTTTCCAAATGAAATTTAATGTATTTGTATTGGTGTCTGTGGTGCTGCCTTGGCGAAGGTTCAGCGAAGGTGGTTAGTCCGTCTCTATGTATATGAAGTCTGGTCAATCGTGCTGTCCGTGGAAGTGTGGCACTTCACGTTCACGAACTTATACCTATGAGTGGATGCCACACCTCCTACTCCTAAATATCGTGGCGACGACTGTAAACCTCACTTACCGGCAGTGCTGGACTCCCGGTAAGGTAGCTTGAACAGCTCGCCACGATCTCCTACCTAAGTCCGTCGCTAGCTAAGTGTCATACCAGTTACCACTTTGTCGAGCTGTTAAAGTTCAACAAAGGAACCCTGACATGGACACTCAGCTAATCCCTATCATCTGGTCATGATGACACTTGTCGATCAGGTGAACTCAACCGGCGTTGCCATCATGACTGTCCCTGTCCTGTCAAAAGACGGAAATAAGGATTGGGTTTGGAAGGGTAAAAGAAAAAAAAAATGGAAAATCTAAGAAAGGAAAGGTTGAAAAAAATTAAGAATTTCAAAAATGACAAATAGGTTAGTCCGTCTCTATGTATTTGAAGTCTGGTCAATCGTGCTGTCCGTGGAAGTGTGGCACTTCACGTTCACGAACTTATACCTATGAGTGGATGCCACACCTCCTACTCCTAAATATCGTGGCGACGACTGTAAACCTCACTTACCGGCAGTGCTGGACTCCCGGTAAGGTAGCTTGAACAGCTCGCCACGATCTCCTACCTAAGTCCGTCGCTAGCTAAGTGTCATACCAGTTACCACTTTGTCGAGCTGTTAAAGTTCAACAAAGGAACCCTGACATGGACACTCAGCTAATCCCTATCATCTGGTCATGATGACACTTGTCGATCAGGTGAACCCAACCGGCGTTGCCATCATGACTGTCCCTGTCCTGTCAAAAGACGGAAATAAGGATTGGGTTTGGAAGGGTAAAAGAAAAAAAAATGGAAAATCTAAGAAAGGAAAGGTTGAAAAAAATTAAGAATGACAAATAGGAAATAATTAATTAAAGTAAAAATGGGAAATTTAAAACAAGAGATCATTAATTAACGTGTAAATGAAAAATTGGTCGAGCTATTAACGTTCGGAATACCAAAGCTAAAAACTGATAGAAAATTTTGGAAACTACAAAAAAAAAAATGTAAGCGGAACTTGAAGGATTAATGGGGATCGAGAAAAAAAACTGCAAAACAAAATACAAATTTAAAATTGATAAAAAGGGAAAAGGAAGAGTGAAAAAGGTGATCGGGCTATTGTCGTTGGGCGCCATTGTTACGTGGCTGACTGTTTGGGTGGCGAAGGAGCGGCGGCAAGCAGGTATGGGTGCGGGCCCAGGCTAGCTCGTCGTCTTGGGCGGGGTATTTCACCACCGTCCTCACCCGCAGCCACATGAACAAAAAGGGGGTTCATACCTGCATATTTTGTAAAAGAAGGGAAAGCTGAAACAAATAGAAATAAACGTGAGGGGCAGAGTTAAGAGGGGAAAAAGATGGAGGCCTGTCCTGTCAGGTGGAGTCTACCCTCCCTCTGCAGTGCAACTTGCACTGCACCGTGGGCACTGTGCTGGCTCCTGTTTGCCTTACAGTGCCCCCAAACCTGACTTAAGTCTGTCCATCCGTCAATAAGTCATTTCCCTATCACTCACCTTCACCTTACCTTACCGCGCGCAAGCGCAGCACCAACACCAAAATTCGACTTAGCCCTGCATTATTGAAAATATTAAAATTTCATCCAAACATAATTCTTATGATTTATTTACAAAATTTTTTGGTTTCCAAATTACCAACTAGTAATAAGTGCAATAATTTCAACAAACTTTGAACTCAAAGTTTACTACAAAATAATTTGCCAAGGATTCCAAAAGGCTTAACTAGTATCAATTTCTTAAACTCCTACTTACTCAAAGTAAAAAAAAAATGCTCAAATATAATACTGAACCTTATTACTAGCTAACATTACAAATTCATGTGAAGGCAGGACGAAGTAGATAAATTCCAAATTCCATACAATACAAAATATTTATGGCTACTAGACAAAGTCTCTGAACTCAAATAAAAAAAACTTTTAAACCTTTAGGGCCACCCTAATGACATATTATTAATAGGAGCTAATTCTAAATCATAAAATTACAAATTCAAATAAAATGAAACAAAATAAGAGGGCGAACAAAAAAAATTCAAGTACCCTAATCTCTGACCTACCGCAACCGCTCAAGTAAACATAAGATCAAATATGTACAACGCAAAAGTAGGTCATCAAAGCAAAAGAATTTATATGTTTATGAAAACAAAATGTATGTACGTTTTTCATGCATGCACGTATGTTCGTTGCAATCTGTTCTTATTTTTCTGATTTGCTAATTCCTGTTCTATTTTTGCAAGAGCAGGAATCTGTGCTAACACATGTACATACAACTAAACAGGTGTATTTTGATAAATTTTTATGTTTCACTCAAAACACTCACCAAGTTACTCTTCTCTTCCAACGGCGCCGCTGCAGTTGAGTAGCTTTGCTGAAAACGCTGAAAAGAAATACTCTTAGCATGCATACAATTCTACAGGCCACGCCCACGTTGGCCACCCGCAATCACTCAGCCAAGATCACTCGCTAGTGATCTTTAGTAATGAGTGCTTTGATAGTATTAATTCTACCAACGTGACGGTGAAACGTGTTTTAAAAAAAAGTATATTCGCACCAGCAAAAGAAAGGATGCTTATGATGCTGAAGGCATCATTACAATTTCGGGGTGAGAGACCAATAACGCGGTATATTGGCCGGAATAAAAATAAAAAAAAAAATATTATTTTTTTTTCAAAAATCAAAAAAAACCGAAAAAAAGATTTTAAAAGCTCAAAGTTTAACGATTCTGAGTTACGGCTACCATGCATAGCCAAAAGAAAGAAACACCTAAGAAAAATATGTATCTGGTAAGGAAAGATAAAAAAAAGGGGGAAAAAAAAAAAAATGGAACGTCAGACCAAAAAAACAAAAAAAAGGGATGAAAGGAATAAACGAATGAGAATATTTAAATTGGAGGGAGAGTGCCACCATTAGGAAGTATGGTGTTAAAGTGAATCCCAAATAGGCGTCTGACCCCTGAAACTAAATGACCCCTGTTGCCCGTTTCCTACTAAAAGTATGCTCCTTCCGACAATATAAACGAGATATAAATAAACGTAATAATAAAAAAATACAATAAAAAAAATAATGTGACCAAATCCAACACCGGGACCGTTCCTCCCTCCGCCTGTGCTTGTGGTAGTTTGTAAGGCCAAAATGTGTAAATGTTGCTGCCAACTTTATTGTGATGGTTGCTGCCGTTTTTCTTTATTTGTTGTGTTAGCTCCCTAGGATTTTAGTTACCTGTGGTGTCGTTGCCGTTGTTGTTGTATTGCGCGCCAATACATAACGACTTAGTGTGGCGCTTGTGGGTATTGTTGTTGCGACCCAATGCCGCTGGTGGAAAATGCTCCTCCTCGATATTGCCAAGTTCTTGTGTTTTCACTGTGGTTGTAGTGTATGCGCCGCCAAATAAAATTATAGTGTAGTGATTTTGGATGTGAATAGTTGTTGGGCGATATGTCGCCGATATACGAACGTTGTTGTACTGGTTGTTGGGCGGTGCGCCGCCAATCTCACAAAAATAGTGTTGTTGTCGTCGAGCGGTATGTCGCTAAGATGGAAATATATACAAGTTGTGGTTGTTGCGGCCGTGTGTTGTCAACAAAAAAAAATGCTGTAGTGGATGTTGTTTGCCGGTACCAATGTAGTTGCTGTTGTTGCTGCGTTCTAACCCCTCCAATAAGACATGTTTCTAAAATTGCTTTGCCGTCGGCTAAATAATAAAGTGTTGTGACGATTACTGTTGGCGTTGCGCCGCCAATACCAAAACTCGTGGTTGCTATTGTTGGAGCGGTATGTCGCTAATTCGGCCTTTAGGCCGCAAACCGTAATTTTCAATGCTCTGCCCAGTGCGTTCTTTCCAAAAGGGAGTGTCCTGTTAATATAAGGAAAGAAAAACATTATTCTTGGGGAATAACTAGTGCAAGAAACCTGGTGATGCTAAAACTATTTTTTTTTGTTTTTTTTTGTCTGCATGATTGATATACACACCGACATACATATGTCTGTACGGAGGCGTGCATATATGCATGCAAATTTGCTTTTGGCTTGCTTGGAAAATTGGCTATGTGGACGCCAGCTTCCCAGTGGGCATGCCAAGTTGGTGGGAGATAAAAAAAAATTCAAGGGCAGAGAAAACCATTGTACTTACCAGGAACTTACACATCCTCATACACACCAGAACAGAACAAACACATAGGTTGATAGCAACATGGTGAGATTTTACTTATGATAACAGCATGATGCCAAGCGCAACATCTTATTTCCGTTGCAACATTGTGTTCACTATAGGTACAATGTTGTCAATGTTGATGCTGTTATGATAATATTGTAACGAATTTGCTTGCAAATCCTCTTATTTGCAATCCTCTGCTAAGTTCGAATCACTAAACTGTTGAATAAATAACTCCAATTTGTAATAATGCAAAATGGCCTTTATTAAAGTACTTCACAATAACAAACTGTGCAACGAATAGCTTGCTTAATAACCACACTGATTGATAGCTCAATGAAACTCTACTATTCAAAATAACACTGCTATTGCTCGCTAGATATCGTCTTAATCAAACTGTTTGACAACTCAAATCAAACTGAATTACTTCTTACTCGCCTGCGCCACTTTTATAGTTTACGCTGCATACATCTAGGCTCTTCTATTTCCAGAAGTTACTAGTTAGTTTCGGCTACAAAATCGCCAGCCACAACTACGTGCACAAATTATTGCTCTCTCTTGTGACAACTCAGATAAGATATATGCATGTATTTGTGCATTGCCGCTCCGATGTTCGTATACGTACATATGTGTAGACGCAATTATTTATTCGTTTATGTAGATACATAATGATTGAATTATTGATGTGCATTCACGTCGCTGGTTAGCATCGGCTTAGAGACGATAGCATTGCTCAGTGCTACTAACATTCGTTACAATATTATGTTAATGGCAACATTGCGGCTAAGGCACGGACCTGGACACAAAACACATAGACACATATACACGCTGTCACCCATTCAAGCCAGTATGGAGACAGGCTGTCGTTACAATACTTTTAATGCCATAAGTCGAACAAAAATTTACCAATCCTTGTAAAATTTGATAGGGGCTTAGATTCTGGGACGATAACTTATTTCTATGAAAAAGGGCGAAATCGGTTGAAGCCACGCCCAGTTTTTATACACAGTCGACCGTCTGTCCTTCCGCTGGGCCTTTAACACGATAACTTGAGCAAAAATCGATATATCTTTACTAAACTCAGTCCAGGTACTTATCTGAACTCACTTTGTACTGGTATAAAAAATGGCCGAAATCGGACTATGACCACGCCCACTTTTTCGATATCGAAAATTACGAAAAACGAAAAAGTGCCATAATTCTATACCAAATACGAAAAAAGGCATGAAACATGGTATTTGGATTAGTTTATTGACGCAAAATATAACTTTAGAAAAAAACTTTGTAAAATGGGTGTGACACCTACCATATTAAGTAGAATGAAATGAAAAAGTTCTGCAGGGCGAAATAAAAAACCCTTGAAATCTTGGCAGGAATACTGTTCGTGGTATTATATATACAAATAAATTAACGGTATCCAACAGATGATGTTCTGGGTCACCCTGGTCCACATTTTGGTCGATATCTGGAAACGCCTTCACATGTACAACTACCACCACTCCCTTTTAAAAGCCTCATTAATACCTTTAATTTGATACCCATATCGTACAAACACATTCTATAGTCACCCCTGGTCCACCTTTATGGCGATATCTCGAAAAGGCGTCCACCTATAGAACTAAGCCCCACGCCCTTTCAAAATACTCATTAACACCTTTCATTTGATACCCATATCGTACAAACATATTCTAGAGTCACCCCTGGTCCACCTTTATGTCGATATTTCGAAAAGGCGACCACCTATAGGACTAAGCTCCACTCCCTTTTAAACTACTCATTAATACCTTTCATTTGATACCCATATTGTACAAACGCATTCTAGAGTCACCCCTGGTCCACCTTTATGCCGATATCTCGAAAAGGCGACCACCTGTACAACTACCACCACTCCCTTTTAAAACCTTCATTAATACCTTTAATTTGATACCCATATCGTAAAAACACATTCTAGAGTCACCACTGGTCCACCTTTATCGCGATATCTCGAAATGGCGTCCACCTATAGAACTAAGCCCCACGCCCTTTTAAAATACTCATTAACCCCTTTCGTTTGATACCCATATTGTACAAACGCATTCTAGAGTCACCCCTGGTCCACCTTAATGGCGATATCTCGAAAAGGCGACCACCTATACAACTACCACCACTCTCTTTTAAAACCTTCATTAATACCTTTATTTTGATACCCATATCGTACAAACACATTCTAGAGTCACCCCTAGTCCACCTTTATGGCGATATCTCGAAAAGGCGTCCACCTATAGAAATAAGCCCCACGCCCTTTTAAAATACTCATTAACACCTTTCGTTTGATACCCATATTGTACAAACGCATTCTAGAGTCACCCCTGGTCCACCTTTATGGCGATATCTCGAAAAGGCGACCACCTATACAACTACCACCACTCTCTTTTAAAACCTTCATTAATACCTTTAATTTGATACCCATATCGTACAAACACATTCTAGAGTCACCCCTGGTCCACCTTTATGGCGATATCTCGAAAAGGCATCCACCTATAGAACTAAGGTCCACTCCGTTTTAAAATACTCATTAATACCTTTAATTTGATACCCATATCCTACAAACAAATTCTAGAGTCACCCCTGGTCCACCTTTATGTCGATATTTCGAAAAGGCGACCACCTATAGGACTAAGGTCCACTCCCTTTTAAAATACTCATTAATACTGTTACGAATATTAGCAAAACTAAGGAGTGCTGCCAGCTCTAAGCCGATGCTAAGCAGTGACGTGAATACACATCAATAATTCAATCATTATGTATCTACATAAACGAAACAATAACTGCGTCTACATATATGTACCATGTGCGTATACGAGCAGCGGAGAGCCAATGCACTAACACATGCATATATCTGAGATACTCCTATAAGTATGCAATAAGAAAAACTATAAAATTGTGCAATTGTAGTTACAGCTGAGAAGTTTGAGAGCTGCTGGACTAGTAGATTCTCGAAGCGACTAGAAGATGCGAATGTTAAAATCAAAGAGTATAAAAGGCGACAGATGTAGAGGCGCTGTAATTTAGTTTGATTTGAGTTGTCAAGCAGTTACGACTAAGACGATATCTAGCGAGCAATAGCAGTATTATTTTGAAAGCCAATTTCCTTTAAGCTATCAGTTTGGTTATTAAGCTATTCGTTGCACAGTTTGAGTGTTATTGTGAAGTATTTTAATAAAGGCCATTTTTTCATTATTCAATATTGGAGTTATTTATTCAACAGTTTAGCGATACGAACCTAGCAAAAGGGCAAATAAGAGGATTTGCAGAAAATTCGTTACAATTGGTGTCAGAAGAGGAATTCTTGAATAAATTCCAGAGGACAACAAGGACATGGCAAAGTTCAGTGAATTGAAGTTCCAGCAACTAAAGAAGGAGTTGGAGAGCCGTGGATTGAATACAAGCGGCGTTAAACTTGAACTTCAGGCACGGCTACGAGAGGCAATGGAAGCAGAAGGAATTGATGTGGAAGAGTATGACTTGCATCTTGATAGCGAGGAAATAACAAAAATTGAAGAGAAAAACGAAACATCGCAGACAGTTACGAGCACAGACTTGAACATGATTTTGGCTGCAATATCTGCTCAAACATCGACAATTTCATCACAGATGGAATCCCAAGAGACACGAATAACATCGAAAATTGAAGCACAAGAAACGCATATGTCAGAAATGTCGACACAGATAACATCCAAGATGGATGTACAGGAGGCACGCATTTCAGAAATGTCGTCAGAAATAACATCTAAAATTGAAGCACAAGAGGCACGTATATCAGAAATGTCGACACAAATTTCAGCACAGGTATCATCGCAGATCTCTGCACGACTACAATCGCGTATGGAAGAGAAACTAACACAGTTTCAGGAAGGGTTCAGTGGTCGACAAGATAAAATGGAGGCCGAGATAGATACTTTGAAAGGTCGGATTCAGGAGTTACAATTGAACCGTCCAATCACTTCAACGTCTACTCTGAAGGTAAAATCCCCAACGTTTGATGGTTCTGTTCCATTCCAGGTATTTAAGCTCCAATTTGAGAAGACGACGGCAGCGAACAACTGGAATGCTGAAGATAAAGCTGCAGCTCTGTTCGTGGCATTGAAAAAGCCAGCAGCCGAAATCCTACAGACGATTCCCGAAGGAGAGCGGAACAACTATGAAGCATTGATGGCCGCTGTCGAGAGACGTTATGGAAGCGAGCATAGGAAACAGATATTCCAAATTGAGTTGCAAAACCGTCACCAAAGAGCGAATGAGACTTTGCAGGAGTTTGCCTCGGATGTTGAAAGGTTGGCTCATCTCGCAAATGCGGACGCACCCGTGGAATACACTGAAAGGGTAAAGATTCAGAGCTTTATAAATGGCATACGATATGTGGAAACGAAGCGGGCTACATATGCGAATCCAAAACTAACATTTGCTGAAACGGTATCGCATGCTCTGATTCAGAAAACAGCGTCGCTTCTGTGTAAGCCAGTTTTCAAAGCACGCCGTGTGGAAGTAGAAAGGCCAGAGTGGGTAGACACAATTTTGGAAGCACTGAAGGGATCTCAACAGAAGAATGCCGGAGTTATTAAATGTTTCAAGTGCGGCAACCCAGGTCACATTGCACGTCATTGCGATCTTGGTCCTAATAGTTCCAACAATGTGGGTCGCCGTAAATGCAAAGCTGGCGGAAATGAGCAAGAGCGTGTCGGATGTAAAGAACGAAAACTTGCCCCGGCTATTGAATGCCCTGTGATATCTGTGTCGCAGATTGGAAGGAAATCAAGCAGTCTTACTATCAGAGGGAATGTGGATGGTAAAGAGCGTGTACTGACTGTAGATACCGGGGCATCTCATTCCTTGATTCGATCTGATTTGGTCTACAGGAGAGTAAAGTCATTACCTGGAGCAAGGTTGCGTACGGTCACAGGCGAGTATAATCAAGTCCAAGGCGAAGTGGTATGTGAGGTATTAATTGGAAAAGTCATGGTTCTACACAAATTCGTTGTGGCAGAGATCGTTGATGAAGTCATATTGGGAGTGGACTTCTTGGTTGACCATGACATCAGGATCGATATGCGGAGAAAAATTATGCGCTATAAGAACCAGGACATACCACTTAACTTTAGTTTGGAAAAAGGGTTCAGCAGTAATCGGGTACTGGTGGAAAAGACTCGACAAAGACCACGAAAGTCAAAGGCAAAGGTTGATAGATCGAATGGGCCAAATAAATCAAAATCAAAAGTACCTGTGAGAGAAACACTGGCATTGACAAAACCTAAAAGACGCAGGAAAACGAAGCAACGAATTTCCGAGAAAGAATGCGAGGGTAGTTTCAAGCCAGAGCGCACTACTGTGGGGAAACGTGGGAACGATACTGATTATGCAAAGCAAATCCGTCCAGCGCAAGCTCTACGAAGTAGTTCATCGGCCAAACAACAGAGTGTGAAGGAACGAACCAGGGTATTGAGTAGTACGATGAAACACAGGTACCATGAGAACAATAATTCGAAAGGTTTCTTGGCGGGAGATTTGGTACGGTTATACAACCCTCACCGGCGGAAAGATGTTCCATCCAAATTTCGGTGCAGATGGGAAGGCCCGTACAAGGTTGTGAAGAAGATCAGTGATACCATCTACCGCATACAAAGCATTGAGAAACCACGGAGTAGAAGAGTGGTACATTTGGCGATGCTAGCAGCGTTTAGATCGAGAGATTTGTCTGATCGGGACGATCAGACTTAGGTGGAGGGCAGTGTTACGAATATTATCAAAACTAAGGAGTGCTGCCAGCTCTAAGCCGATGCTAAGCAGTGACGTGAATGCACATCAATAATTCAATCATTATGTATCTACATAAACGAAACAATAACTGCGTCTACATATATGTACCATGTACGTATACGAGCAGCGGAGAGTCAATGCACTAACACATGCATATATCTGAGATACTCCTATAAGTATGCAATGAGAAAAACTATAAAATTGTGCAATTGTAGTTACAGCTGAGAAGTTTGAGAGCTGCTGGACTAGTAGATTCTCGAAGCGACTAGAAGATGCGAATGTTAAAATCAAAGAGTATAAAAGGCGACGGATGTAGAGGCGCTGTAATTCAGTTTGATTTGAGTTGTCAAGCAGTTACGACTAAGACGATATCTAGCGAGCAATAGCAGTATTATTTTGAAAGTCTATTTCCTTTAAGCTATCAGTTTGGTTATTAAGCTATTCGTTGCACAGTTTGAGTGTTATTGTGAAGTATTTTAATAAAGGCCATTTTTCCATTATTCAATATTGGAGTTATTTATTCAACAGTTTAGCGATACGAACCTAGCAAAAAGGGTAAATAAGAGGATTTGCGGAAAATTCGTTACAATACCTTTAATAAGATACCCATATCGTACAAACACATTCTAGAGTCACCCTTGGTCCACCTTTATCGCGATATCTCGAAAAGGCGACCACCTATACAACTTCCACCGCTCCCTTTTAAAAGCTTCATTAATACCTTTAATTTGATACCCATATTGTACAAACGCATTCTAGAGTCACCCCTGGTCCACCTTTATGGCGATATCTAGAAAAGGCATCCACCTATAGAACTAAGGCCCACCCCCTTTTAAAATGGTCATCAACCCCTTTCATTTGATACCCATATCGTACAAACAAATTCTAGAGTTAACCCTGATCCACCTTTATGGCGATATCCCTAAATGGCGGCCACCTATAGAACTATGGCCCACTCCCTCTTAAAATACTCTTTAATACCTTTCATTTTATACACATGTCATACAAACATATTCCAGGGTTACCCTCGGTTCATTTTCCTACATGGTTATTTTCCCTTATGTTGCCACCATAGATCTCAACTGAGTATGTAATGTTCGGTTACACCCGAACTTAACCTTCCTTACTTGTTTATTGCTGCAGTCTAACAAAAAAGTTTAAACAAAATATTTGCCAACAATTGAAGCATTGGCGTTTGTTTGAAAAATACCTTTTTAGAAATGCGCAAATAACACGATTCAATCACAAGAGGTTTAGGTTAGGCTAGGTTGAACTGGCCGGTCCATGAGGACCTCACATAGACTGATTGAGTCCGTAGTGTTACCAGAAGTTTTTTTTTTAACGACCAAACTGAAAAACCCTATCAAAAACCAGGATCTATGTTATAAAATAACTCCGTCCTTTTGGCAAATACTAGAAGCTTCCTAGGACATAGGCCACTTGTTGCTTCTAGATATGACATCTGTATCACTCCTAATAGCTGGATTCTTAGCCTGGCAAGTGCAGGGCACGAGCACAGAACGTGCTCGATCGTTTCCTCCTCCAACCCGCACTTCCTACATCTGCTATCACTGACCAAGCCTAATTTAAAGGCATGTGACGCCAGAAGGCAGTGTCCAGTCAGAATACCCGTCATGAGTCTACAGTTCTCTGTTTTTAATGATAGAAGCAACTTTGTTAGTCTAAGGTTGTAAGACCTACACATAATCTTCGACACTTTACAGCCTCGCGCTTAAACCCACGCCTTTCCCGCTTGGTCGATCATGTGCACCTCTCGCCTTCGCTTAATCTCGCCTAGTCTAATTTGGGCGTCAAGCTTCAAGGGATCCGGCTTTTTTAGCTAGTTCGTCCGCTTTTTCATTCCCATCTATTTCAATATGCCCTGGGACCCAATATAGATGTATGCTTCTCCCTGTCTCGATTCTCTCCAGAGACTGCTTACACTCTAACACGCATTTAGATGCTGTGCTATGCGAGATTCTTACCTTAATTGCTGCTTGACTGTCAATATAAAAGTTAACACGGCTGCAGCTTAAGCTATTCTCTTCCAGGGTTTCTACTGCTTTGGTTACGGCTAATATTTGCGCTTGGAAAACGCTACAGTAATCCGGCAGCCTGTAGGATCTGCTTATTTCCGGATCAGCACAGTATACCGCAGACCCTACTCCCACTACTTTGGAACCATCTGTGTACACATGTATCGCCTCGTCCGCCATTTGCGCACCCTTGCGCCAACCGTCCACCTCTATTGTGGCCTTAAGATCTCCCTCGAAGCGAAGATAGGGAATCAGGTAGTCTGTTCGTCTTGTGATTGATGACGCTATACTACTATGGCCATATGGTCGGCGCTCAAGCTGCCCCGAGGCACCGAGCCTGGTTGCAGTTGTTAACGCTATGTTCTTTGCTACCAGGTCTACAGGTGGAATGTACAGAATGGCATACAGTGCAGCCGTCAGGGTTATTTTCAGGGCTCCCGTAATGCTAAGCATCGCTAGTCTGCATACCCCTCTAATTTTGTGAGGTATGTTGTTTTTTGTGTGGCTTTCCACCAAACAAGAACTCCATAGTATAGAATAGGGTTTACAAACGTTGTAAAAGCCCAACGAGAAAGAGAGGGCGATAAGCCCCACGTACACCCCAGCACTCTTTTACATGCATAGAGTGCCGTTGAGGCCTTCTTCCCCCTCCTCCACGTTGAACTTCCATGACAGCTTACTGCCTATGGTGATTCCTAGATATTTTGTGCAAGGTTTCTCCTGTAATGTCACCCCTCCTAACTTAGGCCTGGTCCAATTTGGGACCTTGTACCTCTTTTTAAACAAGACCATATCCGTCTTCTCCGCATTGACTTTCAACCCGACATTAGATGCCCAGGTATGAATATCCCGAAGCGCCCGATCCATCAAAGAACTAATCGTTGGAAGGCACTTTCCACTTATGACAATTGCAACGTCATCTGCGTAAGCCGTAAGTTTTACGGGTCCCTCATCGAATTACCTGAGCAGTTGGTTGATGAGCAGCGTCCACAGCAGAGGTGATAGCACCCCTCCCTGCGGCGTGCCCCTGTCCACTGATTTCGTGGCCTCGTACAATCCCCATTCTGATGTAATCTTCCTCCAATTTAACATGCATCCGATCCATCTGATTAAGGCGGGATGTACTGTAATGTAATTAAGACCATCGATAATCGCGCTTTTAGAAACATTATTGAAAGCCCCGGCAATGGCCAAGAAACCTCACAAGAGGTTTGCTCGGCTGACAAAAATGTTTGACAATTGCACCCATTTTGCTCCCAAATCGAATTGACATCCGTTAAATGTGTTGTTTCTTTGCGATTTTTTGAAAAATATTAGTAGTAGAAATAGGAAGCAATCAGTTTACAAATACCCGATAAGTACTGAACTACATAATTCCTTAGGACATTTTCGTAATTTTCTGATGAATTTATTAACTATATAAGATAACTACGGTTATCTTCTGCTACCCAAGAATTAGGTGGAGATTCATGCCGTACCCGGCCATGCACACACAAATATGATGGAAAAATAAGTGGGGTTACCTTCTACCCTTTAGGTTAGCGCGGAGGGCGCCGCCACCAAACTGTTGGTTCTGTAGAGTTTATGATGATTGTCTGGGCGGTCTTTTCCGCCAGGTACACATTAGAAATTAATTAAAACTACTTTTTTATTTTAAAATGTTAATTCGCGTTTATTTAATAAACTTTTTGTGAGCACGTCCGACACGTATATTTGCCAAATTTATAATGATGGCGGTGAAACCAAAGAGGATGAATACAATAAGAGCCGTCACTCGTTATTTTGTGGCGAGTATCTCGCTGAAAATTGAAAAAATTGATGCCGAATGTTTTCTGAGAGGGACATTTTTAATTGTCTCGAATTTATCCATGCCGTGTAGGCCCCTTGTGCAACTGTAATTTTTGGAAAGAGAATTAAATAAATTAATTAAATACAGTCGAAAAATAAACACAAATACCCCACGAAAATGTATAGAAGACATTTATAAAAATCTCGCCCAAAAAAAAAGTAGCGACTACCTCTCAGTATACATCGAGTAAATGCCAAAAAAATAACGAGTGACGCCTCTTATTGTATTTATACTCTTTGGTGAAACATGAAAGTGTCGATGTCACTCTTGCCAATCGTTTTTCATGTTTCACTCCACATATATCTGGTTCATTCTTACATACTACATTACAATATCTCATGACGTATTATGTTTATGTTTTATTCATTCTGTTTTAATATTCACAATTAAATATCACAATTAAATATCATTAGAACAAAATTATTGTTCTGGCCTTGAGCTCGAATCGAACCTTGAATCATTTATCAACAGGCCGATAAAAACAAAAACAATTGTTAATAAACCATGAGCACTTGGGAATGTCAAACAAAGTAATTGACAATAAACAAAAATCCAACATTATCAGTGATTTGCACCAGATGGCGCAACGCTGAATAAATATGGTTGGTAAAAAGGAATAGAAGTAGCAAATTTGCCAGTCAAACACACCACCGCTGTATAGCTAAATGGTTAGCACAGCATGCCTAAAGCGTACTGATGATGAAGGCTTAGCACCCTTCGAAATGGATCTATCTGCGCAGCTATGGCAGGTTGTCTGAAAAATTTTCTACTTACTATTCCAAAAACAAAAATCCAATTTTTCAAATTTAGAAAAATTAAAAAATAACAATAATTATCATTAGAAAAAAATTATTGTTCTGGCCTTGAGCTCGAATCGAACCTTGAATCATTTATCAACAGGCCGATAAAAACAAAAACAATTGTTAATAAACCATGAGCACTTGGGAATGTCAAACAAAGTAATTGACAATAAACAAAAATCCAACATTATCAGTGATTTGCACCAGATGGCGCAACGCTGAATAAATATGGTTGGTAAAAAGGAATAGAAGTAGCAAATTTGCCAGTCAAACACACCACCGCTGTATAGCTAAATGGTTAGCACAGCATGCCTAAAGCGTACTGATGATGAAGGCTTAGCACCCTTCGAAATGGATCTATCTGCGCAGCTATGGCAGGTTGTCTGAAACATTTTCTACTTACTATTCCAAAAACAAAAATACAATTTTTCAAATTTAGAAAAATTAAAAAATAACAATAATTATCATTAGAAAAAAATTATTGTTCTGGCCTTGAGCTCGAATCAAACCTTGAATTATTTTGATTTATGACAAAATATGTTGAATGTTTCTGTTTTTTGTAAATATTTGTGTTTTACATATTCAGTTTAAAGTTTTATATTTTGTATTACATATTAAATTTTTACTTTATGCGTTACAGACAATTTTATAAGAAAGTTTTTTTTTTTGAGTATACAAAATTCGTATTTTCTCTTTTTGCTTTTTGGTTTAACAGTTTTTAAGCCTTCATGGCTGCTTAAGTGCTAGTAAGTAAATTTTGTGCTTTTCAATCAAATTTAAAGTTTAGTGAGAGTATTAAAGTAATGTTAATTTACTTTACTTAGGCGGTTTTTATGTACCACTTTTTCTTTGTTTTTGACTTCATCGAAAATAGTTACATTGGGTTCGTTAATTTTGGTTATTGTAAACGGACCTTGATAAATATTTTCGTGTTTATGGTGTGGTTCTTTTTGTAAAAGTACTTTATCTCCGATTTTTACAATTAAAGGTCGTGCCGTTTTATCGTACAAATTTTTACTTTGTAATTTATTTTTATTAATTAGATTTTGTGCCATTTTGTGCGTTTTCTGCATCCTAAACTTAACTTCTTTGGCATAGTTTTCGACGATATAAATTGGGTCAATTTTTTCTTTTGTTAATTCATTAGGCAAAGTTACCTTTTTCCCAAAGACTAACTCGTAAGGCGAAAATTGGTTGTCGAAAACTGTGCTACTCGTAGTATTGTGTAGGAAAGTAAAGTATTTTAAATAAACATCCCAATCAGAAAAATTGTCTTTTAAATATGCACGCAAGTATTCATTAAAAACTCTATGATTACGTTCAATCGTGCCAACAGTTTCATGATGGTATGCAGTTGAAAAATTATGTTGGATATTTAAAAGTTTAGTTAATTCTTCGAATAATTCATTTTTAAATTCAGTACCTAAATCTGATTTTATGGCATTCATTGTGCCGTAAGTTAAAATGAATCCTTCAAAAATAGCTGAAGCGATTGTTTTTGCCGATTTGTCTGGTACAGCGACTGTTACCAGATATTTAGTCATGTCGCAAATCATGGTAAGTGCGAACTTGTTACCATATTTGGACTCAGGTAGGGGTCCTATTGTGTCAATTACTAGTATATCAAATGGTTTACATGGAGTTGGTGTTAAAACAAGTTTTTCTTTTGTTTTAGGTTTAACCTTGTTTAAAAGACAATCCTTACAATCTTTGATATATTTCGATATATCACGAGTCATGTTCTTCCAATAAAATTTTGTTCGCAATTTTGCGTAAAGTCTTTTCATTCCGCAATGTCCACCGGAAATGGGATCATTATGGTAAATTTTCATAAGTTTTAATTTTGTATCTTCGTCTGTTACTGTCTCCACTGGATCTGTTAAAATAATTTCTAATGATTTTAAAATTTTATTTCCAATATTTTTGAAATTCGTAATAGTATAATGTTCGAACATAATATCGTTTTTAGGCCATTCAATCTGCTTAATTTTGCGTTTGCCGGCTTCTGATTCAAGCCTCGAAAGTAATTTCTCTAAAGTCATTATTTCGTTAACAAGCTCAAAACTAAGTAACTCGAGTTTCTTATGTTTAATATGCGCAAAGATTCTTAAATTTGTTGTTTTATTATTTCTATCGTGCGTACTTGCAGATCTTATTCGTGGGACTTTTTTCGAAAAATTAAATGAAAATTTGACATAGACATGTAAAGTAAGTTGTTTTTCGTCGGTTTTGTCTGTTTTTCTATGTAAATTTTTGTCGCTTGCCTTTTTTGTCACGGCTCTTGTCTGTACTGCCAAAATTTGTTTGTTCGATTCTTTAACCTCATCGATTGTAATACGCGATAGTGCATCAGCACAAACGTTTGATTTACCTTTTGTATATACAATAGTAAAGTTTTTTTCAGATAGTTCCAGTCTTATTCTTTAAAGTTTTAAAGATGGGTCTTTCATTTTGAATAAGTATACTAGAGGTCTATGGTCTGATTTTACAATGAAATGGGTACCATACACATATGGTCGAAATTGCTTGATTGCAAAGTAAATAGCTAAAAGCTCTAATTCTATAATAGGCTTTTTCTGCTCAGCTTTATTAAATGCTTTAGAAGCGAAACAAATTGGTAAATCACTACCTTGTTGTTCTTGACTCAGAATAGCGCCACATCCAGTTGTGGAAGCATCAACTGTAATAATGAATTGTTTAGTAAAATCTGGATATTGAAGTAATTTTGGTGAAAGTAACGCTGCTTTCAAAGATAAAAATGCTCTTTCGCACTCTACATCCCATACAAATTCAACTCTTTTTCTGCTTAATCGATTTCGAGGCGCTGCCAGAGACGCAAAGTTAGGTATAAACCGTCTGTAATAGTTTGCAAACGCGACAAATCGTCGTACCGCGTCTTTGTCAGTCGGTGTTGTATACTTTTTAATTGCGTTTATTTTAGAGTCGTCTGGCAACAAACCTTTGGCTGAACATTTATGACCTAAAAATGTAACTTCTGGTCGTAAAAAGTTGCATTTATTTGGGTTAAGTTTGAGATTAAAATATCTACAAGTATCGAAGACTTTTGAAAGATTTTTAATGTGGTGTGCTTCGCTACACCCTATGACGATAATATCGTCGACGTACAAAAATGCGACATTGGGTGGTATACCCAAAAAAGCTATGGTCATCATTCGCGAGAATGAATTAGGTGCTATATTTAAGCCGAATGGAAGCACTTTCCATCTAAATGCACCACGGTCAGTGCTGAAAGACGTAATGCAAGGGGATTTGATGAAATCCTGAAAAAAGATCTAATGTGGAAAAATATTTTGCTATACCGAGATTGTCTAAAATATCGTCAACTCTAGCTAGTGGGAATTTATCAGCAATGAGTTTTTTGTTTACCGCGCGAAAATCTACGCACATACGATAAGCTTTTTGACCATTGGTATCTTTCTTTGGGACTACAATCAAAGGACTATTGTAATTCGAATAACTAGGTTCAATCAAATCATTGTCTTACAATTTATTTACTTGGCGATTTATTTCTTCGCGTTGAGAATATGGCAATCTATAATTTTTAACATATACCGGATCGTTGTCTGTCAATCTTAGTTTTTGCTCGTAAAAGTTATTTAAAGTCATTTTGTCCGTGTCAAGAGCGAAAATGTCGGCATAATCTATGCAAAGGTCAATTAATTTACTATGAGCATGTTGAGGTATTTGATTTTTTAAAATCGAAGTTAGTTTTTTGGTACGTTTGTCTTCTGTTTCTGTCTTGTTAATTGTATAAACATTGTAGTTTGAAAGTTTTTCTGTCCGAATACTTTTTCTTTTCACATACTTTTTATCATCTGTGGTATTTATGACTTTAATTATTGGGTTACTGGAATTAACAATGCACCGAGCTGTGAAAACACTTTTTTCAATTTCCTGCGAGTCCACGAAAAGTGGCTCGGGTGAATTTCCTAAATCAAAAAGTCTGAATATTTCGCATCTTGGAGGAATGATACAACTGTCGCTTTCTGTTCCGTGTAGGATTGGTATCGCGACTTTTTCATTACTTACCCAAAAGGAAATACTATTTCTTTCATAATTAATAATGCATTTGTTAATTTTCAGAAAATCTTTACCCAGTATGCCATCGGATGGAATATTAAAGTCTTCATTCACTACATGTAAAGTATGTTTAATAGAAAAGTTTGAAAAATTTTAATTTGCTGTAATTTTACCTAAAGTGGAAACTGAATTAGAAGTGACACCGGTAATGTTAATAATGTCGTTCGTATTTAAGGAAATATTTCTGTCTAGACATAATATTTTTATTAAGGAAATGTCGGCTTGAGTGTCTACTAGGAAAGAACAAAATTTTTGTGACTCGTTTAGTTGTAATTCTATAAAATCAGAGTAATTTAAATTTAAACAATAGATGCCTATTGGTGAGGGAAGTTCGCTTACTGGCTTAGTTCGTCCTCCCTCAGTGTTCGCTCCTGAGGAGCGCTGGCTTTTAAAGCGCAAACGTTTGCGTTTCGACCTCTACCATTGGCTGATCTCGAATTGTTACCTCTATTGTTACTATTGTTTGAATTAGGATTTGTATTTGAACGCGTATTATTATTGTCGTTATTTTGGTATCTATTTCCGTTATAATTCCTATATCTTTGATTATTATTGCCGGTATAGTTGTTATTGTATGAAAATGAATTATTGTTTCTATAACCAGTATAGCCACGGTTTGGGTAAAAACCTCGATAACTACCACGTGAATTTCTAAATGTACTGTTACCACGTGATCGAAAAGCTAAAACCTGACGCTCAGTTACTTCATTGTTTTGTTCCACAATTAATTTTGCTACTACGTCTTTCGGATCAGTAAATGCCGTTGAGGCTAAAATGGTTTTTACTAAATTGGATTTTGCGTTTAAACGACACACGTTAACAGTTTGTTCGACTGCCATTTCATGAGCTTTCGTTTGAGTTGTCTGGTTTGATCCTATTACGTAGAGCTGTTTTAATTTCGTTGACTGAAGCTACTTGTGTTGGTAGTGCTTCACGAGCTTTACCCTCTAATTTTGATTTTAACAATGCTATAAAAGTATCGGTTAAATATGCAGTGGCGAATTGTTCGAGTAATGCAATTTTGTCTATAAAAGAATCAAGTGCTAGTGGATCACCACTGTAGTTTTCTCTAATAGAATTAGCACATGTGTTAATAAAATTTCTTTTATCCTCTGGTGTTGCCATGATTTGATCGTTAAGATCTGGAGCTGAATTAGAAGAAGATGAGGCCACGTTTGTACTATTTGGATCGTTAGGATCTGATTTTAGAGTAGAAGTTAAAATTTCACTATTTGAATCGTTGAGATTTGAAACTAAATTAGAAGTTGAATTTTTAATGGAAGAATTTTCGAAGCCTGGAAAATCTGTTGATAAAGAGAATCTATTTTCCTGGTTTGTGACTTTTTCGGTCGATGATGAAGCTAAACTTTCGTAGCTTGAGCCTGATTTATCTGAATCGGATTCTGAATCTGAAGTTTTTTGCACTTGTCTACCACTTCTAAGGTTGTACATATGAAATTACTAAAGCACTTGTTTGAATGTTGAATTTAAGATTGAAGTTAAATTGTTGAGGAAAAAGAGCGAAGGGGGAAAAAAATTAAAGAAATATTTAACAATTTATTAGAAGAATTAATTGCAACAGCAGTAAATTTTTATGAAAAATTTTTAAAAAGTAATTGAATTTAAAATGGCTCAAAAGTATGTAAGTATTAATTGGTAAAAGTCTTAAAATGTACTCACGGACGCACCGCTTTATTCAAAAAAATCTCAATTTGGTTTTTCACGGAACCACCGCATGTAATAAAAAAAAATCTTAATTGGTTTTTAACGGAACCCACCTTATGTATCAAAAAAAATTTAATTGGTTTTTCCGAAAACCACCGTATGTATTGTCAAAAAAATCCAAAATTTATATTGAATGCGAAATTAATTTAATTGGAATACGAAGACACCAAATTTAATATGAAATTTAAATTTTTAATATACATACATATATAATTTTAAAGAAAAAGTACCCGTGGGCAAAAGAAATGTTTAATACATATATGTATACTTATATTTGGTCACTGCTGCTGCTGCGCTGGCAGACCTGAATCGCTGCTGGTATTGTTGCTGCTGGTGTTGTTGCTGCTGCTGGTATGTGTCTTCGATGTTGTTGTTTTACGTCTTAAAGTTGGTGGTGGAAAATTTTGGGTGCCGTTAGTTTCGCCGTTATGCGTGGCGTGGTGCGAGTGCCGTTATGTAAAATTTATAGAATCTGTAAAATTTTGAGTTAAATTTTCATTATTAAATTGTATTTTAATTTTGTTGAATTTTGCTTTTGTTAAATGTTGATTAATAAAATTGTTCTTGTGGTTTATTAAATTCAATGTAGAAAATTTGTACTGTCGTTTATAAATTTAGTTTATAGAATTTAATCGTAGAATTGTTTAAAGTTGTATTAGAAAAACAGCTTGTAGATTTGTTAAATTTTATTTTAAGAAATTATATCGTAGTTTAGTAGAATTTTATTTAGAAAATTGTATATTTAGGTTTTATTGAATTTTACTTAGAAAATTGCATGGTAGTTTATTAAAAATTTATATTAAAAAATTATGTATTGCAATTTAGTTGAATTTTATTTAGAAAATTATATCGTAGATTAGTAAAATTTTAGTTAGCAAATTGTGTATTGTATTTTTATTGAATTTATTTAGAAAATTACGCCGTAGGTTAAAATTTTAATTAGAAAATTGTATTATTAAATTTTGCACATTTTTCGCACCACACTCACTTTTACTTTTTTTCTCTTGTCCAAAAATACTGCTGTCCTCCGAAAAAAAAATTTTCCACTCACCGTAGCTGATGTGAGAACGTCCGGTTCGTTGCGTTGCGAAATTGAAAAAAAAAGAACGAGGCTCCAGCCTCACGGTCGCCATATAAGATAACTACGGTTATCTTCTGCTACCCAAGAATTAGGTGGAGATTCATGCCGTACCCGGCCATGCTCACACAAATATGATGGAAAAATAAGTGGGGTTACCTTCTACCCTTTAGGTTAGCGCGGAGGGCGCCGCCTCTAAACTGTTGGTTCTGTAGAGTCTATGCTGATTGTCTGGGCGGTCTTTTCCGCCAGGTACACATTAGAAATTAATTAAAACTCTACTTTTTTATTTTAAAATGTTGATTCGCGTTTATTTAATAAACTTTTTGTGAGCACGTCCGACACGTATATTTGCCAAATTTATAATGATGGCGGTGAAACATGAAAGTGTCGATGTCACTCTTGCCAATCGTTTTTCATGTTTCACCCCACATATATCTGGTTCATTCTTACGTACTACATTACAATATCTCATGACGTATTATGTTTATGTTTTATTCATTCTGTTTTAATATTCACAATTAAATATCATTGTGAGTAACAATGTTGAGATGTTGCCAGATGATTATTAAAAAGTTAATTCGGGGGATTTTATCCTCACAACTATGCCGTGATTTATAAGTGTGGGTGAACATAGGTCTTATGAAAACTACGGACACCAAGGAATCGTGGACAAGGAGCTATGAACATGCGAAATCTAAACCAATTCAAAATTCACAGTTCAGCGTCAAAAACTTGACTAGTAAAATGTCATTAGTAATTAATAGAGATGCCATAACGAAATGTACTCATTGAGCACGTTAAATTATTCATTCCATATGTTCGGAACATACGTCTCCATTTAAGAATTTGTGTAATCGTTTTATATTTGGAATATTATCTATATATTTATTTGGAATCTTCGGACCACGTGAGGTAGTATCAAACGAACGTGTTCCGAATATTCTACATTAACAGTTTATCCGCAATATTTCCATGAATACTTAAACGGAAAAGAGCTTTCCGAAATTTTAGAATGAAAAGGAAAATACTCCCTGTGTAGCAGGACCGCACAAAAGCTTAACTCTTCTTCAAATTCAAGGCCGGAATATAAAATTCTAAGACAATAAGCCATTTACCCCCAGCGGGTTAGGGGGTTGGAATATACCCGCGGTAGGTATGCCTGTCGTAAGAGGCGACTAAAATACCAGACTCAAGGGTTGTGTAGCGCAACCTTTTCAGGTTGCCAGCCCAATATATAGCTTCACCAAACCCAATTGTCAACCTCACCTTCGGGCGGCGAATCCCGTTTCACTCACAGACGAGGCTATGGCGACCCCAAGCTCCTCATGGAACTTGGGGGTGGGGAGGGAGGGATGGCCTGAAGGTTTAATGTGGCCATATAAATCATTCCCGAGATGGTCGGGCTAGCACCTTAATGGAGCTCTGTTACCGGAGCGTACCGGATCTGTACCCGGCAAAGGGCCATCACACCGATAACACTCCCCAAAGCCTTCGGGGAGCAACCTTATCGCTACAACAACAACAACAATAAGCCATTTTATTTTATTTTTTTGTCAGTTAATTGCGGCTGCTGACTAGAGTATCACTCCATGTCGGCTCCTAGTTCGAAATCATCCAATCTCGAAATATTTATAAAAAAATTTGCATTTCAGGATTTTTCACAAAAACCCTCTATATCACAATTAACTTGAAGAACGCCTTATCTCAGAATGCTTTTCATTAACTCCATCTTATGGCAAAATGCATTTGACTTTTGCTCAGATAGGGAGTTTTTGAATTCTTCAAACAAATTCTGAAAGAATAACCAAACCAACACAACATAATGTCAATTCACGGAATATTTAGTAGAAAATGAACTATTTCCCCCAAAACTTGTTGGCGTTTACAAATTTTTTATCACTACTAATATACTACTACTGGTACTTTTCTACTGCAATTTTCCCTGAAGGGGATTGCATTAATCCCCGTTGTCCTTACCTCGTAAAAGCAACTCGTCCAGGTTTTTAAATTTGGGAGTGTCAAAGGTCTGTCATCATTAGAGAACAAACCTCTAGTAATTAGAGTGATTAGAGTTGTGCTTTTTCCTTCATTTCAGAGATTCGAATCTCGTTCTTTTTCTGATGAACGAACAAGTTGTTCTTTTTGTTCATTTGTTCTTTTTTTTTTTCAAGCAAATTTGTTCACTGCTGCTCCGCGGAAAAAGCCAACAAGTATAGATTGGGGTGTGTATGCAGCAATGCTTTGTGTAGGTATATTTAAATGTGTTATGAATAAATAAGTTAATATATATATATGTATAATTAACTTTAAAAAAAAAGTTACAAATTTTGGAAGATCCAGGAAATTGAAAGAGTACAGACACAAATTGTAAATATGAACTTTTCAAGTCATCGACATTCGTGCTCACTGTGAATTTCTGCGTATGTATGTATGATTAGATTTGTGCTTTTTCCTTCATTTCAGAGATTCGAATATTTCGTTCTTTTTCTGATGAACGAACAAGTTGTTCTTTTTGTTCGTTTGTTCTTTTTTTTTCAAGCAAATTTGTTTACTGCTGCTCCGCGGAAAAAGCCAACAAGTATAGATTGGGGTGTGTATGCAGTAATGCTTTGTGTAGGTATATTTAAATGTGTTATGAATAAATAAGTTAATATATATATGTATAATTAACTTTAAAAAAAAAGTTACAAATTTTGGAAGATCCAGGAAATTGAAAGAGTACAGACACAAATTGTAAATATGAACTTTTCAAGTCATCGACATTCGTGCTCACTGTGAATTTCTGCGTATGTATGTATGAATTCACGTATGTATGTTCGCGAACGAGATGAGAGAAAGAATAACATTAGATAAAACGAGCTAAAAGAACAAATGAACTAAAAGAACAAATAGAACCGAAATCGAAGATCTAGTTCACTTGTTCAGTTGAGAGACCCGGTCAATTGAACAAGTTCAGAACGAAACGACCCAACTCTATAATTGATTCATGCGCAAATAAACAAAAGCCTCCTCCGATGTTGCGCTTGTTCAGCGACCTCTAAACGAAAGAGAATATATACATATGAATGTATGTGTGAAGTGAGTGCGAATAATTATTTCACTAGATGACCACTGATCTAAACAACATCTTTAATTTTGTTTCGCGGTTTTTCAATGGTTTTATGCGGGAAACAACATCGTTGGTCCGTTTTAAAACATTGCATAGGCTTTCCCAGTTACACTGAAATTTCGTAGAAAACCCTTTTTTTCGTTGTGGGTTGAATAGAAGTACCAAATCTCCTTCCAGGAAACTCCGAAATAATTACTTTGTTGTATCTGGCTTTCGTCTTGTCACTCATAATCGTGTATCTCTCTCATTTCTTCTTTCTAGATAAGCCGGGTACTTGCTAGTCTTATATGTTTTAGAAAAAGTTTAAACAACATAAAACAGCAGCGCGTGCAAGGAGACAACTGTTTCGATTATAACTTGTACATCTCCTACAATTGTCGTACTCTAGACTCTTTGTGCCCGTTATCTACAATGGCACTACGCCTCAATCTTTATAGTTATAGTTTTCATAAAATGATGAAAGTGTGGCAGTCACAATTTCTTATAGTATCCAAATTCTTTATACAACCGCCAAGCGGTGATTCCTAGCAAATTTGGTTATCAAATAATGTTATCTTCATTTTTCTCCTTTAGATCGACAAGCTGCCCACAGTGCAGAGAGCATAACCCAACAACGCATAGAATATTTCTAGATTTTGAGGAAACGGCTAACGAACAAAAGCTAAATGAGACCCAAACTCTCCTGGATCAAACACAGAAATCAAGAAGTGAATTACAGTTGCAGCTGGATGAAGCCGAACGAAATGTCTATGATATGCAACGTTTGTTGGTTGAAGCCGAAGAAAAAAATACAGATCTTGAAAGTGCTAATCAATATTTAAAAGCACAGAATGAGAGCAGGGAGGATGAAATCGGGAAACTAATAAATAATTGTAACTTGAAGGCTTCGGAAGAAGCAGAACTTCTACGAGTCCAATTGACTAGTTTGGAAGAGAGACTTAAAGACATTTTGCTAGAATTGGAGCAAAAAAGCGAAGAGTGTCTCAAGCTATACGAGGCAAGTAATAAGCATGAAAAGTTGGTGGAACGGAATGACGTACTTTATGCAAGTACTCGTAGACAGTATGAAGCAGTGGAGAAAGGTCTCAAAGTGCAAATCGAACATTTAAAGCAAGAAGTTATTACGAAGACTACGATAATTGACGACCAGAAAAAGTTCATAGCGGAACTTAGCACTAATGAAAAATCGTCAGAAAAATCTGCAGAAAGCGACAACTTGGACTGTGAATTTAAAAAACAAAATTTTACATCATATATCGATAATAATTCAACTGAAATCCGTATGCAAAAATTGAAATTAGAAAGGGAACTAGAAAAAAGCTCCGACAAAATATTGGAATTAGAGGAAAGCCATATAAGAAATATGGAAATGTTGAACCTCGAAATAGAGAGTTTAAAAGCCGATATCGAGCGTAAAGATAACGAAATCAAAAATAGGAAAGATGAGCATGCGAAAATGATGAATAGGCTCAGTACATTGGGCTCGAAGGCAACAGAAATTTCCTTGCGTAAGCGTAATGAAATTTTGATCAACAAATTGGAGGAAACGCGTTGCGAACTTGAAAAAGCATTTAAAAGTTGTGCTGAAAAAGATGCTGCGATACTAAAATTAAAGCAATCGGAAACCATCGAGAAATCAAATTTGGATAAATCAGCTAATAAGCAACTGCAAAATAAGGTTGATAGTTCAGAGAAAAAGTCAATTAATAAAATCATAAAGCAATCTTTAGACGGTACTTTATTTGAAGATCAAAAAATAGAATCAAATAATACCAAGATTGTCACCAGTGTTTTCTTAACTGGGGTTCCTAAAGGCGATATTAAAAACCCATTAATTAATACCGTTTTAATGTATACTGAAATTATGGGGATACCATGCAATACTGCTGATATCAGAGGTGTATTCGAACAAGGACCAAAAGAGCAGAAAAACAAAGATCAAAAAGAAATAACCTGTCTGCATGTTAAATTTGCCACTCTTGACAAGAAAGTAAAGTTTTTAACTAACAGAGACATGTTAAGACCGAGAGGCATCCACGTTGCAGAGTATCGAGAGGATAAGGAAAAAAATGCTCTTTTTCATCATGCGAAAAAACTAAGAGCCGTGGGTTACAGCACTGTTTTCTGCAAAAATAACAAAGTATTCGTTAAGTTAAATAAGAAAGCACCGTTAATTAAAATAAACTGCATGCGAGATGTGGATGATCTTGCCAAAGAATCTAAACCACCACAAAATGAAGAATGTGACGATAATTATTATAGAGTGTAAACCTGCCAAGTCGCCGTTTTGTCAAAAATGAACTTTTGGTGCCGTTCGGTTGGGCGAAGCTGACAAAACAGTTGCGACAAACCGACAAACGACGTATCTCAGGGAACTTGTGAGGAAAACCCTACCTCCAATCAAAAAAATGTTAACACAAGATGACCGGCCGTAAGATTTTAAGATAATAACCCGGTTCCTGGGGATTAGATAAACTATTGTGAATTTCATGTAGATTAGTGCATACATGGACTAACGGCCTAGTCCAGAACTCTTTTGTTTATTTGAACTTGTTTCAAAAACGCGCCATTTCAACATAAATTCAACAAGGGCGTCTTTCAAACGAATTTTAAGATAGAGTATACTCAATCAAATTATAAGGTACCGAGTTTTTGAATGAATAAATCCGTGATGGGGTTTCTAATTCTTAGATACTGCGTTATTGAATTGGCAGTCGAGATGAAGTGTTGTTCCACTCAGGCGTAGATATGAGAGGCAGCACGTTTACACTGTAAGGCCCGGTTTTTCGATGCGAGCTTAAGTTAATTTAATGGCGTGTTCTCTTCTGAAAATCAGACACCTAGTTCAAAAGATAGAATTTAAGAGGGCGTCATGAGGGTAAAATTTTTACAGAAAATAATACGCCATAAATTTAAATCTGCCAATTTCGGCTGTTTAACCAAAGAGGATTGATATAATAAGAGACGTCAGTTCATACTTTTTGTGAAATTTATTTGACCATTCATTCTCTTTCCAAGAATCCAATATATATTAATATAAATTATTTAAAAATGTGTAGAAGGTAATTTTGTAATACCCGCCAATCAGGTACATTACAAATGTAAATGGAACTAAAAAAAAAAAAAAAATGGAACTATTTTATATATTATTATATATATTATTCTCTTTGGTTTAACTAAAAGGAACAGCGAAATTTAATGTTGACAGCCAAGATGGTGAGTTTAAACTTAGCTTAACCTTTGTTTTAGATGAAATGTGCTGTGAAAAACCAGGGCCCATATTACGTTTTATGTACAATCAGTGACTGCAAACCATTTTCACTCAAGCGATGACTATGCAACTGAAGATATTTCCAAAAATTATAACAAGCTAGTTCACATACGCCATTTCAGGCCTATTGTGATTTAAAAATGGGTTTCGATATCACGGATCCCAAAATGTAATACTGGTCCAGGCCTTATCATCAAAAATTACAGGGTTAAACGTAAAACTGTAGTTTAAGCTCGCATTGAAAAACCGAACCTAATCGGGCATTTAAGTATTTTTTTTTGTCATAGCCTTTACTTTTATTTCCAATGAATTTCATCGATAATGAATCATATATTTGGCTGTGCGTACATTCTTGTTCACAAATTCATATGCATGTACAATCCTCAATAAACAGTTTTTATTCATCCAATTTATATGTATAATCTTTATATTCTTCTCGTAGAAATGCTTCGCTCGATCCAATATTTGCGATCACTCACAAATTGTCATCTATATGCTCTAGCGACTCAGTGTTGATTAGGCGTAAGGCCTCCTAATGGTTACCTAGATCAAACAGCTGAGTTGGTAGGGGCCTTATAGAGGGGGGAGGTTGGGTTAGATCTGCAGTTGTTTGCTGGGACGTCCTGGTTTGTGACATTTCAGCAAATAACCGTCTGTTCAGCATTTCATTATGCCCTTTTATTTCATTTGCAAAGATAGTACAATAAGATCAACGATCTATTATAGTACAACAAAAGTAAATACTGATAATAATAAAATATATATATAATAAATAGTCTAACATATTCAGCGCAATTCCTCGTATTTTAAATAAAAAATCAATGCGATTTTTTTCACATTTCCCTCTCCTCCTATTCTGAACAATGTTTGAAAAAGGGAAAACCGGTTAATGGAGAAAAGTAAGTATTATGAATGTGATTGAAAGGTTAGGTTAGGTTAAGCTGACCGGTCAATAAAGAACACACATAGACTGAATGTGCCATAGTGTTACCAGAATTTGTTTGACGACCAAACGGAATAATCCCAATCAGGTGCCAGGACTTATGTTATAGAATAACTCCGTCCACGTGGCAAATACTAGCAGTTTTCTAGGACCCAGCTTAATTGCTGCCTCGAGATCTGGCAACTCTGCCGCCCCTAGTAGCTGGAGCGTTGACCTGGCGAACGCAGCACACGAACAAAGAACGTGCTCAATCGTTTCTCCCTGCACGAGCCCCAACTAATAAGCATGTGATGCCAGAAGGCAGTGGCCAGTAAGTCGTCTCTCCAGAGATATCACCCACTTTGTGAGTCTTATATCGTGGGCTTTGCACATGATCTTAAAAATTATGCAACCCCGCGCTTTTGTCCGCGCCTTTCCTGCTTGATGGATCACCAGCCCCTTGAATCAATTTTGTATTTTAGTCGCCTCTTACGGCAGGCATACCTACCGCTGGTATATTCTAATCCCCTAAACCGCTGGGGTTATTTCTGGCTCAACACAGTAAACAGCAGACCCAACCCCTCCGTATATACGTGTATAGTATGTTCTGTCATATTTGCACCTTGGCACCAATCCTCCGCCTCAATTGTGGCCGCAAGATCGCTTAGGAAGCTCAAGCACGGGACCATTTATTCCGTACCTTTTTCAAAATCTCTCGGTAATAGTCTAGTTGAGGGGTCGACTGCTAATACGCTGCCAAAAATATCGAGAGAGGTGTCAAACGACGCGTCTTGACATCAGTATCAATAATCCGAACCGCGGCCGAAGGCCGCCAACGCAGAAAGGTGTTCTGCGCAAAAATACTATGGATTTTACCCCCGGTTTCGGAACGACCCGCGGGTCTTTTTTCAGTTTTTCGTTACCATGTTGTTGTTGTTGTTTCGTTACCATCCTTTGAACGAGTTAAAATTTTCGTAATAGTCTAGTTGAGGGGTCGACTGCTAATACGCGTCAAAAAATATCGAGAGAAGTGTCAAAAGACGCGTATTGATCTCGAGAACAATAATCCGAAGGCGGAAAAGAAATTTTATCTCTGTCCGGAGATATTTGCAGTTGAAGTTGGCGATTTTCATGTGGTTGTTGTTGTGTTTGTACCCACAAAAAAAATTGTGCATCACCGTGGCGGTAGCCACTGCCGCTTAGCCTTTTTTTTATGTATGCATGTATGTATGTATATATTTGAAAATTTGTTCCTAGCACAACAATTTTGACAAATTATTTAACAGTGCTAGTCATGAATTGGCGGCCACCGTAGTGTGATGGTAGCGTGCTCCGCCTATCACACCGTATGCCCTGGGTTCGCACCCCGGGCAAAGCAACATCAAAATTTTAGAAATAAGGTTTTTCAATTAGAAGAAAATTTTTCTAAGCGGGGCGCCCCTCGGCAGTGTTTGGCAAGCGCTCCGGGTGTATTTCTGTCATGAAAAGCTCTCAGTGAGAACTCATCTGCCTTGCAGATGCCGTTCGGAGTCGGCATAAAACACGTAGGTCCCGTCCGGCCAATTTGTAGGGAAAATTAAGAGGAGCACGACGCAAATTGGAAGAGAAGCTCGGCCTTAGATCTCTACGGAGGTTATCGCGCCTTACATTTATTTTATTTTTAGTCATGAATAGCATGAGCTATAAAAATTGAACATTTATAATAATAAATTAGATTAATCAAATTAAATTAGATATAACGGATAATAGTTAAATATTTATGTATGTTGATGTAAATCTTAAAAATAAAGAAAAGTAATTAATAATTATTAAAAGACGGCAGTAGTGCAGCACTGTATTATTAACAAAAATAGGATTGGCATTTGACGCCATGTTTTGCATAACATATAAAATGCCCTAACTTTTCTTATATCTTGAATCTTGAATAACCTTTGGCTGATTATAGATCGAATAGTATTTAACAAATAAAGAAAGAAGACACAGTGAAAGGAAAATGCCTTAGAAATGAACATTTTAACAAAAACAATTTGAGATCCAGTTTAAGAGTCGTTAAAAAATGATGTTAGCTCTTTTTTGAAGTGCAGAGCATTACTTAAGAGTCGAAGACTTGTAGGTAGGGAGTTCCAAAGACGTATTGCAGTAACAAAGAATTGGCGTTCAGAGGTTAGCGTGCGGTATCTAATGTGCATAAGAGGAAGCACCGATCTTGATGATTGCAGAAAAATAAGCTTACGATATACATAGGCAGGTTCCTTCGTGTGTATCAATTTATGGAGGAAGGACAGTGTTTTAACTTTTAAAAGATTTTCGAAAGAAATGTTTAGCAACCTTTCAGCAGAGAGCGAGTCCAGAGTGTCGTCAATTCATGGCAGTGGGTAGCTATCCTTTTTCGTGACGTCGTTCAACTTACGGTAGTCCACGCAAAACCTCATTTTCCCATCCTTCTTCACAAGTACCACAGGTGAGCTCCATGGACTAGCTGATGGTTCGATGACGCCGCTGTCGCTCATTTCTTCTACGATTTGACTCACAACTTCCCGTTTTGCCAGTGGAACACTACGAGGAGCTTGACGTATCCGCCTGATGTTCCACAACATTGGTGCGGCCTGGTTTGGAACCATCCTGGTCAAATATGTTTGCGTACTTTAGGAGCAGTTGCTTTGCCTTACTCTGATAATCTTCCTCTAGCCCCTCCGTCCATGCAGTGATGTCATTTGAAAGATCAGTATTACTAGATGAACCGTGTTCCTGGAGCTGTTCACAGTTAATAACTACTTCAGCCTCTTGGCATCTTCCCAAAATAGCTCCTTTGGTCAGTTTGAGTGTTGACTTGAACTCATTGAGTACTCTTACCGGAATACGCCCATCTTGTTTTGACATAGCCAGGGTTTTTCCTACAAGTATGTTCGGTGCTGATTTGTTTGCTGCTTCGACAACCCACAATTTGTTTGTCCCACAATCTCCATCAACCTTTGCGCAGATAACTGCTTTGGATTTTTGTGGTATTTGCTGACTCTCTTCCACCAGAACTCGTTTACTGCTGTAGCCTCTCCCGTAGCCGAAATTAAGTGGCACATCCATGTTCTTATATCGCATCGTCTTGCTTTGCATATCGATCTTGATGCCTTGGTCGATTAAGAAGTCCACTCCAATTATGATTTCATCAACAACCTCTGCCACTATAAAATTGTGACGTTCCCAATTGCTGCTTCACATGCTACTTCTCCAATTACCTGGGTGTCCTCCCCGTGGCTGTACGTAATCTTGCTCCAAGCAATGGTCTTATCTTCTTATTGACTAAATCTGATCGAATGATGGAATGGGATGCACCCGTATCTACTGTCAGTAAATTTGCGAGATAGAGATTATGGGGCATTCAATTGAGGGAGCCAGCTGTCGCCCCTTGTGGCTGACTGGCTTTAGTTTAACGATTGAGTGGATTTTGAGATTTGCTCATCTCCTTCAGCTCTGCGTTTACGACCACCCACATTTTTTGAACTGTTAGGGTTGGTGTTTCAATAACGCACAATGTGCCCTGGCTTTCCACACTTAAAACATTTGACTGCATCATTATTCTTCTGCTGCATACCTTTCAATGCTTCCAAAATTGTGTCTACCCACTCTGGTCTTTCTACTTCCACACGATGAGCCTTATATGCTGGTTTACTCAATAGGGAGGCAGTTTCCTGAGTCAATGCATGTGATACCGTTTCAGAAAATGTTGGCTTTGGGTTTGCGTATGTGGTTCGCCTCGTTTCGACGTCCCGTATGCCATTTATAAAACTCTGGATTTTTACCCTCTCGGTATATTCCACGGGTGCGTCCGCATTTGCCAAATGAGCCAACCTTTCAACATCCGAAGCAAACTCTTGCAAAGTCTCATTAGCTTTTTGGTAACGGTTTTGCAACTCTATTTGGTGTATCTGCTTCCTGTGTTCGCTTCCGTATCGCCTCTCTAGAGCACTCATCAATGTTTCGTAGTTGTTCCGCTCCCCCTCGGGGAATAGTCTGTAGGATTTCAGCAGCAGATCCCTTCAATGCCACGAATAGTGCAGCAACAATATCTTCAGCACTCCAGTTGTTCACTGCTGCGGTCTTCTCAAACTGAATCTTAAACACCTGGAAAGGAACAGAGCCATCAAAAGATGGAGTTTTTACCTTCGGATTGCTTGCTGAAACAGCTGGACGATTTAGCTGCAGCTCTTGTATACGACCTCGCAATGTTTCAATCTCGGCATCAATTTTGTCCTCGAGTTGTAAAATTTCTGTATCTTGTGCCTCCAGCTTCGACGATACCCTCATCTCTTGCGCCTCCAGCTGCGAGGATATGCGAGCCTCTTGTGCTTTCAACTATTCAGCCAACTGAGATGTCATATATGTCTTCTGTTGAAGTTCAGTTGAGTTTCATCTTGGATGTAATCTGTGTCGACATTTCTGAAATGCGATTGTGATGCCATATATCTCTTCTGTTCTTCCAGTTGAGATGACATTTGCGACGACATTAATGTTACTGTCGATGTTTGTGCAGATATTGCAGCCAATATCATGTTCAAGTCTGTGCTGGTAACTGTCTGCGATGTTTCGTTTTTCTCTTCAATTTTTGTTGTCTCCTCGCCATCAAGATGAAAGACATACTCTTCCACGTTAATTCCCTCTAATTCCATTGCCTCTCGTAGTCGTGCCTGAAGTTCGAGTTTATTGCCGGTTGTATTCAATCCACGGCTGTCCAACTCCTTCTTCAGTTGCTGGATCTTCAATTCACTGAACTTTGCCATGTCCTTGTTGTCATCTGGAATTTATTCAACAATTCCTCTTCTGACATCAATTGTAACGAATTTACTGCAAATCCTCTTATTTGCAACCTTCTGCTAAGTTCGAATCACTAAACTGTTGCATAAATAACTCCAATATTTAATAATGCAAAATGGCCTTTATTCAAGTTCTTTACAATAACACTTCATAAAAAAAAAAAAAAAATAACAATATAATATAATATAACACTACAACTGATTTTCAAAATAATACTGCTATTGCTCGACAGATAGCGTGCTTAATCGAAACTGATTGTAGCGCTCTATTGTTGAGGCCTTTATACTCTTTGATTTCCTCGTTGCATCTTCTAGTTGGTTATCTGTTATAATTATAACTACAGATGTACGTGTATAGCTCTCATATGCGCGTGTGTTTGTGAGCGACACTTCACAATTATAATTGCACTAGCCTTTACCCGCGGCCCCGTCCGCAAGGAGAAAATGAGATATATGGGCTATTCACGTTAGCCTGCTTATCAAGTTATCTGCTTAAAATTTTTTTTCTGTTTAATGCATTTTATTTTTGTAATTGAGTAAAGAAAAGAACTAAATGAGCTGATAACCTGATAGGATCCCCAAATAATCCCAAAATTATCCAGATAAAGCCACGAAATGACCCCGACGCTATCGCGGACGGATCCCAAAAACCATCCAGAAACGCCCCGGAAGGGTCTACAAAAGTTCCCGAAATAGTCTCAAAAAACACGAAATGACAACGACCGATTCTAGACTTATCCAGAGAACCACACAGAATGATCCCTGAAATGACATTGACGCGCTCCCGGACGGATCTCAAAAACCATCCAGGAAGGGTTCTTAAATTATCCAGAAAATGTTCCGAAATGATCCTGAGGAATCCACCACGGATCGCGAAAACCATAGAGAAATGATTCCGGAAGGGTCTCAAAATGATCCCGAAATAGTCCCAAAATGGCCCCAATGGGATCCCGCACGGATCCAGATGTGATCCCGGAAGGGTTCCAAAACTACCCGGAAAAAGTAACAAAAAAAATCTCAAAATGACTCCTACGGCATCCTGCATGGATCCAGAAATGACTTCGGAAGGGTCCCCAAATGATCCCAACATGGTTCCGAAATGACCCTGATGGATCCGGCAAACGATCAAGAATTGATGCCGGAAGGGTCCCCAAATGATCACGAAATAATACAGAAAAAGCCATGGAATGACCCCTAAAGGGTCCCCAATTGATCCCGAAATTACCCTGATGGGTTCCCGTACAGATCCCAAAATCCATCCAGAAGTGATGCCGGAAGGGTCCCCAAATGATCCCGTATTAGCCCTGAAAAAGTCCCGAAATAACCCCAACGGGATCCCGGACGGATCCTGAAAACCATCCAGAAATGATCCCGAAATAGTCCCTAAGAAATCCAGAAATGTCCCTGACAGGATCTCAAATGGATCCCTAACAGACCCCGACGGGATCCCGGACAGATCCCGAAATAGTTTCGGAAATGTCCACAAATTACCCTGACAGGATCCCGGACGAATCCTAAAAACACTGCTTAAATGATCCCGAAATGACCCCGACGGGATCCCGGAGGGATCCCCAAAACCATCTAGAAATGATGAAGGAAGGTACCCAAAATGATTCCGAAAAAGTCCTGAAATGACCCCGACGGGACTCCGGACGGATCCCTAAAACCATCCAGAAATGGTGCCGAAAGGGTCCCCAAATGATTCCGTATCAGCTGAGAAAAAGTCCCGAAATGACCCCAACGGGATTCCGGACGGATCCCGGAAACCATCTAGAAATGATGCCGGAAGGTACACCAAATGATCCCGAAATAGTCCCGAAATCACCCCGACGCACAGTGTTTCGTGTAGAACAAGCTAGCTGGACAAAATTATTTTATGAGATTTTCCGTTTCATATGCAGTCATTTATTACAACTACGTCATTTTTTTCAGCCATATGTTCTTTTTTTTTATTTTTTTCCAAAATTTTACTTCATATGCATACATTTGCTTATTTCATATACAGTAACTCATGTGAATAAGTGACATAGATCCAAAAAAATTTAAAGGACTTAAGAATATTACTTTATTGTACTCAAATTGAATGTACTACAAATCTCAATACTTTAAAAAATTGAAATTTTTTATGAAAATTCGAAAAAATGTTTCAAACAGTTTTTAAATATAATTTAGTTTTTGTTAGAGATCGTGACAAATTTTCGTATGGGAAATTAGTTAAAATAAATTTGAGAAAGCGAAAATTGTAAGAGTTGTCCAAAAAGGGGTTTCTATTTATTTATGTGAGTGACTGTACATACATATTTTGTATTTATTTGAGTATTTATCCTGGCACTACAATTTTTACAAAATTATTTTATAGTACCAGTCAGGAATGTAAAAGTGAATTACAATAATAATAATAACAATGTAAATAATTTAATTAATTATGTGAAAATTACTTATTACAAAAACTTAAAAGTAAAGTATCATACAAAGTAGAAAAGACAATAGATTTAAATTAAATAAAACCTGATCCAACAAAAAGTTATAGGGTAGGTTGTCTTTTATAATTCAGACCAATTCTAAATATCCTCGCGGAATTTTGTTCTCGCAGATTTTTTTATTCCCGCGGAAAAATTCCTCCAATTCTTTTCTCCTAGGGAGAAGAATAATTGGGGAATAGGAATTTCAAATTTTCGAACTCAGCTGTTTTGTCACTTGAAATTTCGTTGCGCATTTCTTATTTTGTTTAAAACATTGAAAAGTTTAATTATTGTTGCGAATTTGTTTGAAATTAAGAAATAAGGTATAAACAATGCACATTATTGCATTTCATGTGGTATTCACTGGAATAAGTAATGAATTGGTGCCACAGCAACATCACCAAAGGAGCATAAGAAGAAGAAGACGGCGTGATAACACACATCCGCCGGAGTTGCATGCATTCATTCTGCAAAGCAATTTTCTGGCGGCCAAGTCGAGTTGAGTTCGCCTTTCGCCATATGCCAAAATCTATATAAGCCTTCTTAAAAAATCCTTGCGCAATTTCTGGATGGATGCATCAAATATACGAAGAGCTCTTCCATTGCTTATGATATACTTTTCGATTTAAAATAAAGAATATTGTGGTTGTTGTTGTTGTATTAACAGTGAGAATATTGTGGTAGAATGTAAATACATATTTTAGCACAAATTTGTACAAATAAGTGTTCTTTTCTAAAAGAACGAATTTCCTTTAACTATTTTGATGCATTCCCTTTAATTTAACTAGTGAAAAAACTCCTATGAAATTGCAGAGAAATCTCCCTCTCCCTCACATTCATAATACCTACTTTTCTCCCATAACCGGTTTCCGCTTTTTCGAACATTGTTCAGAATAGGAGGAAAGGGAGAAGTGAAAAAACTCACAGGAATTTTTATTTAGAATACGAGGAATGGGAGAAGGGAAAAAACTCGCACGGAATTTTCGTTTAGAATCGGGCTGATTATGTTATTATTCGCTATCATCACTTTCATTCGATAAGTCACTTGTGGAATAGTCATGAGCATCAGCAACACTACTGTGAAAGCTTGAAACAACTGGGGTATTCATTGACTCCTCAACATTATCGGGGTACAGTAAATTTAAGACTTCTGAGGTCAAACTTTAAAATTTTTTCTTAGGTATCTCCCTAAAACTGTTAACTAAAGGATCCGATGTTATAAGCAACATATTCATAAGATCTCTATTCGTGGCTTCACGTGACTGTTTTTGTGTGTTATCATCCCTGAATCGTCTCAAATCTTTGTTACGGGCTTCCTGTGCTTCCTCAGAAAGTTGACCAATAGGTAAAATTGCTGATTTTGTAATGTCAGTACTATGCACTAAGATTTTATGAACTGTAACAGGCATATTAAATCATGGATAGAGATCTATGTAATGTTTTTTAGTCTCGACCGCAAATTTTTCAAATCTTTGGATATTTATATTGTACCCAGATCCTAATGCGCGAAGGAGAGTGTCGAATTTTTTGATAAGCGGTACATCCAATCCCGTTATCTCAGCACTAGCCTCAGAATTTTCGAAAACCCTACGAGCAGTGTTGCCGTTATTGGTATTGCCGAAACCTGGTTTTGGTTTATCTACTATCAATCCAAGTACACTTAAATTTATTCTGGATTTCGTTGGAACGTAGCTTTACACTCTCTTTATCTGCCTCATTCCTAAGCTGCCATTTTTTTACTTCGAGGCGATAACTTATGTGAAGCAAGCATTCAAAACATCTTATCCATGCATGGAGAGTAGACAAACCAAGATTATCTCGGTTAGGCGTAAAGTCCCGTAACTCATTATTCATATCTTTTGGAGTGGCACCACAAATATAACACTTTTGTGCGCAAGAAGTTTCAGTCAAAGCATTGCAAACTTTTCCGTCAATCATTGTTAGAAGCATATTGTGATTTACGGAAACTTCGTATTCTTCGAGCATGTTCTTTGTTGGCAACAACGCATTTATTTCCTCTAAAACTTTGTTCGTTTCAAAAACAATAAAATCTTTTGTTTCTTCATTTATTTATTTATCAGTCTACAAATTAAACAATTACACGACCAAATATACCGACACTTAAATCTCAGATGTAATACATGATATAAACAACATAACCAGTCATCAATTTTAAAGTAATATTTAAACAGTATTGAACCAAACGCTTGACAATTTCTTCAATTAAAGACTTAGAAGTAAGCAAAAGATAAAATGTTGTAAATGTGTTAAAATGTACTCATGAAGGAGCTAGTAAATAATAATTTATGAAATTGACAATAAAGCAAATTAATAGTAGATAAAATATATACAGAATAGAATTTATACAGAATTTCATTACATATAAAAATACTGATCACTACGCAATTTTGCAAACAAGTTTCAAGTAACTGGTGCTTCAAATTTGAAACAGGGGGGTTGAACAGTATATCACGGTTTAGCGTTCTTTGCTTTAGAAAAAATAAATTTAATTGGACGACAATACATGGTAGAAGAAGGTCGAGGATTCTGCCAAACAATGTTACCTTTTTCATCCTGTAATTGAAGAGGAACGAAAGAAAATATAAACAAACAGTATAAAAAAGCAACATTTCTGTTGCCGGACATACGCGTTGATACTTCTGCCATATAAAGTAACTCACTAGGACTTCTAGATTGCAAGCGGTCATCCACTCGACGCCGTTTGGTTGTTTCACTGCAGCTAACAAAGTCCTTCTTTCGTCTTCCGGGGCCGGGGTTACCTGAAGAAGTGGTTGGTTGGTATGATGGCAACTTTGAATCCACCGTTATTGTAAATGTGAAGTCTGGACCCGGAAGCCACTCCGAGTTTTTATTCAAAAATCGCTCCTTACGTCTTCCAGAAGTGTTCCACTTTTGATCCAGCTTCGACGAATGTGCCGATATTTGTAAGCTTAAACTTTTTATCGAATACTCGGCTGCTTCGCTTAAATCGAATGTTGAACCCAAATGTCAAAAAACTCCGTTCTTGGTACGGTTATAACTAAACTACTTTGTGTTGTTGATTTTCCGACAGGGTGAATAGTTGATGATTGTTGTGCTGCCATCTTAAGTGTCGTTGATCGTTCTGATTTGTTATCAGTTGTGCAGTATTTATATTACATTCAGGTATTGGCGTAGATGCCCAAATGGGGTTGTTTTGTGTAGCGTTCATGTGTGGTTATACCTGTATTAGGATTGCTTTGTATGTACCTGTTTTTATGCTTTGGTGACTGGTGCGGTAGGTTGTGGCAGGTTGAAGTCAGTGATCTTCGCCTTTTTGCTTTTGGTGTGCTCTTGTTGACCTTTATTTTTGTGTGTTTTATGGCTACGTGTTTGTTCCCTGTACCTGGGAATTGGTTTTGCCGTTTGTGGATCAGCTGTAAAGGTTCAAATATCTCTTCGGAGCTGGTACGTACATACATCCTATTTTATATGTAGAGAAAACTAAAAAAACTAAAAAAAAAAATTAAAAATAGATGTGCAAAGAATTCGCAATGGTTTTCTCTTTCGACTATTAGAAAATTCTTGCGACTATAACATATGTAAAATTTAGCCCGGATGTCCGCGGATGTATGTAACTTTTTTGTCCCTAAAGTTAAAAATATACCTTTTCTTCTTAATAACGGATTGTTAAATATATTGAAAATACTGTAATTGCGAAAGATTTACTATTAAAAAATTTTACTTACCTTCGAGCTTAGAATCCATCAAAAAAATTATATAAAAGTGTACACATAAAAGAAATATGAAGCTTAATATTCAACAATAATTTTGCAAATTAATCAATGCATTTGACGGCCACTCCTGCCTTCTTACTTCAATTACTCAATATATATGAGCAAAAATATCAAAAAAAAGCAGAAATCCCGTTATTTTGTTTGTTTTCTTTCATTTCTCATTACACTTTTCTTGGAATAAGAACTTTGTTTTTGTCCAGCTAGCTTGTTCTACACGAAACACTGTGCGAAGGGATCCCGAAAACCATCCAGAAATGATGGCGGAAGGGACCCCCAATTGATCCCGAAAAAGTTCCGAAATGACCCCGACGGGATCCCGGACGGATACCGAAAACCATCCAGAAATTATGCCGGTTGGTACCCCAAATGATCCCGAAATGACCCCGTCGGGATCCCAGACGGATCCCCAAAACTATTCAGAACTGATGCCGGAAAGGTCCTCAAATGATCCCGTATTAGTCGAGAAAAAGTCCCGAAATTACCCCGACGGGGTTCCTTACGGATCCCGAAAACCATCCAGATGTGATGACGAAAGGGACCCCAAATGATCCCGGAAAAGTCCCGAAATGACCCGACGGGATCTCGGACTGATCCCGAAAACCATGCAGAAATGATCCCGTTAGGGACCCAAATAATTCCGGAAGAGTCCTGAAATGACCCTGACGGGATCCCGTACGGATCCCGAAAATCATCCAGAAATGATGCCAGAAGGGACCCCAAATTATCCCGAAAAAGTCCCGAAATGACCCCGACGGGATCCCGAAAACCATCCAGAAATGATGGCGGAAGGGACCCCAAATGATCTCGAAAAAGTTCCGAAATGACCCCGACGGGATCCCGGACGGATACCGAAAACCATTCAGAAAATATCCCTGTAGGTACCCCAAATGATCCCGAAATAGTCCCGAAATGACCCCGTCGGGATCCCGTATTAGTCGAGAAAAAGTCCCGAAATTACCCCGACGGTGTTCCTTACGGATCCCGAAAACCATCCAGATGTGATGACGGAAGGGACCCCAAATGATCCGAAAAAGTCCCGAAATGACCCCGACGGGATCCCGGACTGATCCCGAAAACTATCCAGAAATGATGGCGAAAGGGTCCTCAAATGATCCCGTATTAGTGGCGAAAAAATCTCGAAAAGACCCCGACGGGATCCCGGACTGATCCCGAAAACCATCCAGAAGTTATGCCTGTAGGTACCCCAAATGATCCCTTAATAGTCCCGATATGACCCTGAAGGGATCCCGGCGGATCCCGGAAATTATCCAGAAATGATGCCGGAAATGATGGCGGAAGGGACCCCCAATTGATCCCGAAAAAGTTCCGAAATGACCCCGACGGGATCCCGGACGGATACCGAAAACCATCCAGAAATTATGCCGGTAGGTACCCCAAATGATCCCGAAATGACCCCGTCGGGATCCCAGACGGATCCCCAAAACTATTCAGAACTGATGCCGGAAAGGTCCTCAAATGATCCCGTATTAGTCGAGAAAAAGTCCCGAAATTACCCCGACGGGGTTCCTTACGGATCCCGAAAACCATCCAGATGTGATGACGAAAGGGACCCCAAATGATCCCGGAAAAGTCCCGAAATGACCCGACGGGATCTCGGACTGATCCCGAAAACCATGCAGAAATGATCCCGTTAGGGACCCAAATAATTCCGGAAGAGTCCTGAAATGACCCTGACGGGATCCCGTACGGATCCCGAAAATCATCCAGAAATGATGCCAGAAGGGACCCCAAATTATCCCGAAAAAGTCCCGAAATGACCCCGACGGGATCCCGAAAACCATCCAGAAATGATGGCGGAAGGGACCCCAAATGATCTCGAAAAAGTTCCGAAATGACCCCGACGGGATCCCGGACGGATACCGAAAACCATTCAGAAAATATCCCTGTAGGTACCCCAAATGATCCCGAAATAGTCCCGAAATGACCCCGTCGGGATCCCGTATTAGTCGAGAAAAAGTCCCGAAATTACCCCGACGGTGTTCCTTACGGATCCCGAAAACCATCCAGATGTGATGACGGAAGGGACCCCAAATGATCCGAAAAAGTCCCGAAATGACCCCGACGGGATCCCGGACTGATCCCGAAAACTATCCAGAAATGATGGCGAAAGGGTCCTCAAATGATCCCGTATTAGTGGCGAAAAAATCTCGAAAAGACCCCGACGGGATCCCGGACTGATCCCGAAAACCATCCAGAAGTTATGCCTGTAGGTACCCCAAATGATCCCTTAATAGTCCCGATATGACCCTGAAGGGATCCCCGGCGGATCCCGGAAATTATCCAGAAATGATGCCGGAAAGGTTCCCAAATGATGCCCAAATAGTGCCAAAACGACCCTGACGGGATCCGGGACTGATCCCGAAAACCATCCAGAAATGATGGCGAAAGGGTCCTCAAATGATCCCGTATTAGTGGCGAAAAAATCTCGAAAAGACCCCGACGGGATCCCGGACTGATCCCGAAAACCATCCAGAAGTTATGCCTGTAGGTACCCCAAATGATCCCTTAATAGTCCCGATATGACCCTGAAGGGATCCCCGGCGGATCCCGGAAATTATCCAGAAATGATGCCGGAAAGGTTCCCAAATGATGCCCAAATAGTGCCAAAACGACCCTGACGGGATCCGGGACTGATCCCGAAAACTATCCAGAAATGATGCCTGAAAGGTCCCCAAATGATCCCTTAGTAGTCCCAATATGATTCTGAAGGGATCCCCGGCGGATCCCGAAAACTATCCAGAAATGATGCGGAAAGGTTCCCAAATGATGCCCAAATAGTGGCGAAATGACCCTGACGGGATCCGGGACTGATCCCGAAAAACATCCAGAAATGATGGCGAAAGGGTCCTCAAATGATCCCCTAATAGTCCCGAAATGACCGTGGCAGGATCCCGAACGGATCCCGAAAACCATACAGAAATGATGCCGGAAGAGCCCCCAAATGATCCCGAAAAAGTCCCCAAATGACCCCGACATACTCCAGAAAAAGTTCCGAAATGGCTCCGAGGGAATCAACGACGGATCGCGAAAACCATACACAAATCATTCCGGAAGGATCCCAAAATGATCCCGAAATAGTCCGGAAATGACCCAGATGGGATCCCGCACAGATCCAGAAATGATCCCGAAAGGGTGCAAAAACTATCCCGGAAAAGTAACAAAAAATCCCGAAATGGCTCCTACGGCATCCCGGACGGATCCAGAAATGATCTCGGAAGGGTCCCCAAATGATCCCAAAATGGTCCCGAAATGACCCTGGTGGATCCGGCAAACCATCAAGAAATTATGCCGGAAGGGTCCCCAAATGATCCCGAAATAAAACAGAAAAAGTCACGAAACGACCCCTAGAGGATCCCCAAATGATCCCGTATTAGCCCCGAAAAAGTCCCAAAATGACCCTGACGTGATCCCGAAAGGATTCCGAAAACAATCCAGAAATGATGCCGGAAAGGTCCTCAAAGGATCCCCTAATATTCCCGAAATTACCGTGACGGGATCCCCACAACTATCCAGAAATGATGCCGAAAGGGTTCCCAAATGATCCCGTATTATTCGCGAAAAAGTCCCGAAATGACCCCGACGGGATCCCGGACGGATAAAGAAAACCATCCAGAAATGATGCCGAGAGGGTTCCCAAATGATCCCGTATTAGTCGCGAAAAAGTCCCGAAATGACCCCGACGGGATCCCGGACGGATCCCGAAAACCATCCAGAAATAATGCCGGAAGAGCCCCAAAATGATCCCGAAAAAGTCCCCAAATGACCCCGACGAGATCCCGGACGGATCCCGAAAACCATCCAGAAATGATGCCGGAAGAGCCCCCAAATGATCCCGAAAAAGTCCCCAAATGACACCGACGAGATCCCGGACGGATCCCGAAAACCATCCAGAAATGATGCGGGAAGAGCCCCCAAATGACCCCGAAAAAGTCCCCAAATGGCCCCGACGAGATCTCGGACGGATCCCGAAAACCATCCAGAAATGATGCCGGAAGAGCCCCCAAATGATCCCGAAAAAGTCCCCAAATGACCCCGACGAGATCGCGGACGGATCCCGAAAACCATCCAGAAATGCTGCGGGAAGAGCCCCCAAATGACCCCGAAAAAGTCCCCAAATTACCCCGACGAGATCCCGGACGGATCCCGAAAACCATCCAGAAATGATGCCGAATGATCCCGTATTAGTCGCGAAAAAGTCTCGAAATGACCCCGACGGGATGCCGGACGAATCCCGAGGACCATCCAGAAATGATGCCTAAAGGGACCCAAAATAACCCCGGAAAAGTCCCGTAATGATCCCGGAAACCATCAAGAATTTATCTCTCGAAGGTACGCAAATGATCCCGAAAGTACCCGACGGGATCCCGGACGGATCCCGAAAACCATCCAGAAATGATGCCGGAAGGGTCCCCAAATAATCGCGAAATAGTCCCGAAATGATTCCGGAATAGTCCCGAAAATTTCCCAAAATAACCCCGACGGGATCCCGGACGGATCCCGAAAACTATACAGAAATGATCCCGGAAGGGTCCCAAAATGATCCCGAAATAGTCCCGAAATTACCCCGGCGTAATCCCGGACCGATCCCGAAAACCATCCAGAAATGATCCCGGAAGGGTCTCGATATGACCCTTACGGGATTACAAATAAGGTGAAGCTAATTATAAAACCATGTTAATAAGGCAGCAGGCGCATTGGAGCGAATAAAAAGTTACACAGAAACATACAGGTAAAGCTAATAAAAGTGTGCTAATAAAAACAATTGATGGAGGGAGGATGGCGGGAGTAGAGGAGAGGACCACTGATCGTTCCTCCAAAATTGTTTAGATCTCGTTCTGCATGTACCAGATACCAAAAACTGTTGATTTAGGAGAAAATTTATATTGAGTTATAACAATTTATAGATTTTACAACAGAGGGGGAGATAAAGGGGGCGGGCGGAGAGTGTCACTGCTTACTTTGTAAGCCCTCGACTTATTTGACCCCTTGAGTCTGTGATATTGGTGAAGGCCAGTATACGTAAAGTTATAATGTGTAAAAATTATTGAAAAATAATTTCTCGAAGGGGTTGTGGGACCCCCACCCCTCTTTCCATGTTCGAAAAAAATTTCGCTAGTAGACTACTGTCTGTGTCCCAAATTTCATCAAAATCCGTGTAGCCATTCTGGCGTGATTCAGTCGCAAAGACGAAAAAATATAATAATTAAATTATAACTGTTCCTAGGGCGCGGAGACCACGCCCCTTTTGAAAAATATATAGCTAGTAGATCCTTCTAGACTATTGGCTATATTTGTGCAAAATTGCATCCAAATCGGTCCAGCCATTCTTGCGTGATTGAGTCACAAAGACAAACGTCTGGACAAACATCCAAACATCCAAACTTTGCCATTTATAATATACTAGCCTTTACCCGCGGCCCCGTCCGCAAGGAGAAAATAAAATATATGTGCTATTCACGTTAGCCTGCTTATCAAGTTGTCTGTTTAAACATTTTTTCTGTCAATGTATTTTATTTTTTAATACAGTAAAAAAAAGAACTAACTGAGCTGATAGGCACGCTTACATGAATAGTACAATACACTTTTTCGAATTAAAAAAAATACATTTTGTTTCTAAGTTAAACTAATTGATATGACAGGGGTGAAAGAATTACTACTCATAGAACAAAGGAGTGAAACTACAATTAGCTAAAACCAAAAAGAAGTTTTTAAATAAAAGCAGTGTTGCTTTTTCGGGTATTTAGTTGGTTAAAATATTACAAAAATTTTAATTATAGTTGTAATAGTTCGTTACAGGATTCATTTAAAAATAGAACGAAAAAGCTGTGATATATTAAAGATAAAACATACCGAATTTTAATTACGAATAATTTGCCGTAAATCCACGGCCATGTGTGCTGAATTACCGGTTTCGAAGAAACCTAAAATGATCCCGGAAGTGTCCCTAAATGACACCAAATAGTCACGAAATGATGCCGACGGGATCCTGGACAAATCTCGAAAACTATCCAGAAATGATGCCGGAAGGGTCCCAAAATAATCCCGAAGTAGTCACGAAAAGTCCCGAAATGACCCTGACGGGATCCCGGACGGATCCCGAAAACCATCCAGATTTGATTCCTGAACGGTCCGCAAATGATCCCGATATAGTCCGAAAAAGTCCCGAAAAAATTCTGACGGGATCCCGGACAAATCCCGAAAATCGCCCGGAAATTATCCCGGAGGAGTCCCAAAATGATTCCGAAATAGTAGTCACGAAAAAGGCCCGAAATGACCCTGACGGGATCCCGAAAACCATCCAGAAATGACTCTGGAGGGATCCCCAAATGATCCCGGAAAAGTCCACAAACCATCCAGAATTGATCTCTGAAGGTTCCGCAAATGATCCCGAAATAGTCCCGAAAGTCACGAAAAACTCAGACCCATCCCGAAAATCATGAAGAAATTATCCTGGAAGGGTCCCAAAATTACCCCGAAATAACTCCGACGGGATCCCGGACAGATCCCGAAAATCATCCAGAACTGAGCTCTGAAACGTCCGCAAATAATCCAGAAATAGTCCGGAAAAAGTCCCGAAAAAACTCCGTCGGGATCCCGGACAGATCCCGAAAATCACCCAGAAATTATGCCGGAGGGATCCCAAAATGATTCCGAAATAGTCCCGAAAAAGTCCCGAAATAAGCTTGAGGGGATCCCAGACCGATACCGAAAACCATCCAGAATTGATCTCTAAAGGGTCCGCAATTTATCCCAGATAAATTCGCGAAAAAACTACGAAGGGATCCCGAACAGATCCCGAAAATCATAGAGAAATTATCCCGGAAGGGTCCCAAAATGATCCCGAAATAGTCCCGAAAAGGCGCGAAATAACCCTGACGGGATCCCGGACGGATCCCGAAAACCACCCAGAAATGATCTTTAAGGGCAACTGACCCCGAAATAGTCGTGAAAAAGTCCCGAAATTACCCCGACGGGATCCCGAAAAGCATCCAGAAATTATCCCTGAAGGATCCCCAAATGATCCAAGAAATTCCCTGACATTTTACCGAAAAAGTAAAAAAATAAACCCGACGGGATATCGGACGGATCCCGAAAAAGTCCTGAAATGACCCCGACGGGATCCCGTACGGATCCCGAAAATCATCCAGAAATGATGGCGAAAGGGTCCCCAAATGATCCCGCATTAGTCGCGGGTTCCGAAATGAGCCTGACGGGATCCCCGAAGGATCCCGGAAACTATCCAGAAATGATGCCGGAAAGGTTCCCAAGTTATCCCCAAATAGTCCCGAAATTACCCTGACGGTATCCCGGACGGATCACGAAAACCATTCGGAAATGATGGCGAAAGGGTCCCCAAATGATCCCGCATTAGTCGCGGGTTCCGAAATGACCCTGACGGGATCCCCGAAGGATCCCGGAAACTATCCAGAAATGATGCCGGAATGGTTCCCAAGTTATCCCCAAATAGTCCCGAAATTACCCTGACGGTATCCCGGACGGTTACCGAAAACCATCTAGAAAAGTGGCCGGAGGATACCCCAAATGATCCCGAAAAAGTTCTGAAATGATCCAGACGGGATCCCGTACGCATCCCGAAAATCATCCAGAAATGATGAAGGTAGGTACCCAAATGATCCCGAAATAGTCCCGAAATGATCCCGACGGGATCCCGGACGGATCCCGAAAACCAACCAGAAATGATGCCGGTAGGTACAAATGGTCCCGATATGACCCCGTCGGGATCCCGAACGGATCCCTAAAACTATCCAGAAATGATGCAGGAAAGGTCCCCAAATAACCCCCTAATAGTCCCGAAACTACGCCGACGGAATCCCGGACGGATCCGGAAACTATCCAGAAATGATGCCGGAGGAGACCCCAAATGATCCCGCTAAAGTCCCAAAATGACCCCGACAGGGTCCCGGACGGATCCCGTAAACCATCCCAGAAATGATGCCGGAAGAGACTCCAAATGATCCCGCAAAAGTCCCAAAATGACCCCGACAGGATCCCGGATGGATCCCGAAAACCATCTAGAAATGATGCCGGAAGAGACCCCAAATGATCCCGCAAAAGTCCCAAAATGACCCCGACAGGATACCGGACGGATCCCGAAAACCATACAGAAATGATGCCGGAAGAGACTCCAAATGATCCCGCAAAAGTCCCAAAATGACCCCGACAGGATCCCGGACGGATCCCGAAAACCATCCAGAAATGATACTGGAAGAGACCCCAAATGATCCCGCAAAAGTCCCAAAATTACCCCGACAGGATCCCGGACGGATCCCGTAAACCATCCAGAAATGATGACCGAAGAGACCCCCAAATGATCCCGCAATAGTCTCAAAATAACCCCGACAGGATCCCGGGACGGATCCTGTAAACCATCCAGAAATGATGCTGGAAGAGACCCCAAATGATCCCGCAAAAGTCCCAAAATGACCCCGACAGGATCCCGGACGGATCCCGTAAACCATCCAGAAATGATGACCGAAGAGACCCCAAATGATCCCGCAAAAGTCTCAAAATAACCCCGACAGGATCCCGGACGGATCCCGAAAACCATACAGAAATGATGCCGGAAGAGACCCCAAATGATCCCGCAAAAGTGCCAAAATGACCCCGACAGGATCCCGGACGGATCCCGAAAACCATCCAGAAATGATGCTGGAAGAGACCCCAAATGATCCCGCAAAAGTCCCAAAATGACCCCGACAGAATCCCGGACGGATCCTGTAAACCATCCAGAAATGATGACCGAAGAGACCCCAAATGATCCCGCAAAAGTCCCAAAATGACCCCGACAGGATCCCGGACGGATCCCGAAAACCATCCAGAAATGATGCTGGAAGACACCCCAAATGATCCCGCAAAAGTCCCAAAATGACCCCGACAGGATCCCGGACGGATCCCGTAAACCATCCAGAAATGATGACCGAAGAGACCCCAAATGATCCCGCAAAAGTCTCAAAATAACCCCGACAGGATCCCGGACGGATCCTGTAAACCATCCAGAAATGATGACCGAAGAGACCCCAAATGATCCCGCAAAAGTCTCAAAATGACCCCGACAGGATCCCGGACGGATCCTGTAAACCATCCAGAAATGATGACCGAAGAGACCCCAAATGATCCCGCAAAAGTCCCAAAATGACCCCGACAGGATCCCGGACGGATCCCGAAAACCATCCAGAAATGATGCCGGAAGAGACCCCAAATGATCCCGCAAAAGTCCCAAAATGACCCCGACAGGATCCCGGAAGGATCCCGAAAACCATCCAGAAATGATGCCGGAATGGACCCCAAATGGTCCCGAAATGACACCGACGGGATCCCGGACGGATACCGAAAACCATCCAGAAATGATGCCGGCAGGTACCCCAAATTATCCCGAAATAGTCCCGAAATGACCCTGACGGGATCGCGGACGGATTCCGTAAACCATCCAGAAATGATGCCGATAGGGTCCCCAAATGATCCTGTATTAGTCGAGAAAAAATTCCGAAATGACTCCGACGGAATCCCGGACGGATCCCGAAAACCATCTAGAATTGATACCGGAAGGTACCCCAAATGATGCCGAAATAGTCCCGAAATGACATCGACGGGATCCCGGACGGATCCCGAAAACCATCCAGAAATGATGCCGGAGGAGACCCCAAATGATCCCGCTAAAGTCCCAAAATGACCCCGACAGGGTCCCGGACGGATCCTGTAAACCATCCAGAAATGATGCCGGAAGAGACCCCAAATGATCCCGCAAAAGTCCCAAAATGACCCCGACAGGATCCCGGACGGATCCCGTAAACCATCCAGAAATGATGTCGGAAGAGACCCCAAATGATCCCGCAAAAGTCTCAAAATGACCCCGACAGGATCCCGGACGGATCACGAAAACCATCCAGAAATGGTGCTGGAAGAGACCCCAAATGATCCCGCAAAAGTCCCAAAATGACCCCGACAGGATCCCGGACGGTCCCGTAAACCATCCAGAAATGATGCCGGAAGAGACCCCAAATGATCCCGCAAAAGTCCCAAAATGACGCCGACGGGATCCCGGACGGATCCCGTAAACCATCCAGAAATGATGCCGAAAGGTTCCCCAAATGATCCTGTATTAGTCGAGAAAAAGTTCTGAAATGACCCCGACGGGATCCCGGATGGATCCCGAAAACCATCTAGAAATGATGCCGGAAGAGACCCCAAATGATCCCGCAAAAGTCCCAAAATGACCCCGACAGGATCCCGGACGGATCCCGAAAACCATCCAGAAATGATGCCGGAAGAGACCCCAAATGATCCCGCAAAAGTCCCAAAATGACCCCGGCAGGATCCCGGATGGATCCCGAAAACCATCTAGAAATGATGCCGGAAGAGACCCCAAATGATCCCGCAAAAGTCTCAAAATGACCCCGAAAGGATCCCGGACGGATCCCGAAAACCATCCAGAAATGATGCTGGAAGAGATCCCAATTGATCCCGCAAAAGTCCCAAAATGACCCCGACAGGATCCCGGACGGATCCCGTAAACCATCCAGAAATGATGTCGGAAGAGACCCCAAATGATCCCGCAAAAGTCTCAAAATGACCCCGACAGGATCCCGGACGGATCCCGAAAACCATCCAGAAATGATGCTGGAAGAGACCCCAAATGATCCCGCAAAAGTCCCGAAATGACCCCGACAGGATCCCGGACGGATCCCGAAAACCATCCAGAAATGATGCCGAAAGGGTTCCCAAATGATCCCGTATTAGTCGCGAAAAAGTCCCAAAATGACCCCGACAGGATCCCGGACGGATCCCGTAAACCATCCAGAAATGATGCTGGAAGAGACCCCAAATGATCCCGCAAAAGTCCCAAAATGACCCCGACAGGATCCCGGACGGATCCCGTAAACCATCCAGAAATGATGCCGGAAGAGACCCCAAATGATCCCGCAAAAGTCCCAAAATGACGCCGACGGGATCCCGGACGGATCCCGTAAACCATCCAGAAATGATGCCGAAAGGTTCCCCAAATGATCCTGTATTAGTCGAGAAAAAGTTCCGAAATGACCCCGACGGGATCCCGGACGGATCCCGAAAACCATCCAGAAATGATGCCGGGAGAGACCCCAAATGATCCCGCAAAAGTCCCAAAATGACCCCGACAGGATCCCGGACGGATCTCGTAAGCCATCCAGAATGGATGCCGGAGGAGACCCCAAATGATCCCGCTAAAGTCCCAAAATGACCCCGCCAGGGTCCCGGACGGATCCCGTAAACCATCCAGAAATGATGCCGGAAGAGACCCGAAATGATCCCGCAAAAGTCCCAAAATGACCCCGACAGGATCCCGGACGGATCTCGTAAACCATCCAGAAATGACGCCGGCCCGAAATGACATCGACGGGATCCCGGACGGATCCCGAAAACCATCCAGAAATGATGCCGGAAGAGACCCCAAATTATCCCGCAAAAGTCCCAAAATGACCCCGACAGGATCCCGGACGAATCCCGAAAACCATCCAGAAATGATGCCTGAATGGACCCCAAATGGTCCCGAAATGACAACGACGGGATCCCGGACGGATCCCAAAAACCATCCAGAAATGATGCCGGAAGAGACCCCAAATGATCCCGCAAAAGTCCCAAAATGACCCCGACAGGATCCCGGACGGATCCCGAAAACCATCCAGAAATGATGCCGAAAGGGTCCCCAAATGATCCGATACCATTCGATAAAAAGTCCCGAAATAACCCCGACGGGATCCCGGACGGATCCTCAAAACCATATAGAAATGATGCCGGAAGGTACCCCAAATGATCCCGAAATGACATCGACGGGATCCCGGACGGATCCCGAAAACCATCCAGAAATGATGCTGGAAGAGACCCCAAATTATCCCGCAAAAGTCCCAAAATGACCCCGACAGGATCCCGGACGGATCCCGAAAACCATCCAGAAATGATGCCGGAATGGACCCCAAATGGTCCCGAAATGACAACGACGGGATCCCGGACGGATCCCAAAAACCATCCAGAAATGATGCCGGAAGAGACCCCAAATTATCCCGCAAAAGTCCCAAAATGACCCCGACAGGATCCCGTACGAATCCCGAAAACCATCCAGAAATAATGCCGAAAGGGTCCCCAAATCATCCCGTATTAGTCGAGAAAAAGTCCTGAATTGACCCCGTCGGGATCCCGGATGGATCCTCAAAACCATATAGAAATGATGCCGGAAGGTACCCCAAATGATCCCGAAATAGTCCCGAAATGACCCTGGCAGGATCCCGTACGAATCCCGAAAACCATCCAGAAATAATGCCGAAAGGGTCCCCAAATCATCCCGTATTAGTCGAGAAAAAGTCCTGAATTGACCCCGTCGGGATCCCGGATGGATCCCGAAAACTATCCAGAAATGATGCCGGAAGGTATCCCGAAATAGTCCCGAAATGACCCTGACGGGATCCCGGACGGATCCCTAAAACCATCTAGAAATGGTGCCGGAAGGTACCTCAAATGATACCGAAATAGTACCGAAATGACCCCGACGGGATCCCGGACGGATCCCGAAAACCATCTAGAAATGATGCCGGAAGGTACCCCAAATGATCCCGAAATAGTCCCGAAATGACCCCGACGGGATACCGGACGGACCCCGAAAACCATCCAGAAATGATGCCGAAAGCGTCCCCAAATGATCCCGTATTAGTTGAGAAAAATTCCCGAAATTACCCTGACGGGATCCCGGACGGATCCTCAAAACCATATAGAAATGATGCCGGAAGGTACCCCAAATGATCCCGTATAAGTCGAGAAAAAGTCCCGAAATGACCAAGACAGGATCCCGGACGGATCCCTAAAACCATCTAGCAATGATGCCGGAAGCTACCCCAAATTATCCCGTATTAGTCGAGAAAAAGTCCAGAAATGACCCCGACGGGATCCCTGATGGATCCCGAAAACCATCTAGAAATGATGCCGGAAAGTACCTCAAAAGAAACCGCATTAGTCGAGAAAAGTCCCAAAATGACCCTGAAGGGATCCCGAACGGATCCCGAAAACCATACAGAAATGATGCCGAAAAGGTCCCCAAATGATCCCGTATTAGTCGAGAAAAAGTCCCGAAATGACCCCGACGGGATCCCGGACGGATCCCGAAAACCATTGGGAAGTGATGCCAAAAGGGTCCCCAAATGATCCCGTATTAGTCGAGAAAGGGCCCCGAAATGACCCTGAAGGGATCCGGACGGAACCCGAAAACCATCCAGAAATGATGCCGAAAGGGCCCTCAAATGATCCCGTATCAGTCGAGAAAAAGTCCAGAAATGACCTCGACGGGACCCGGACGGATCCCGAAACCATCCAGAAATGATGCCGAAAGGGTCCCCAAATGATCCAGTCTTAGTCGAGAAAAAGTTCCGAAATGACCCCGACGGATCCCGAAAACCGTATAGAAATGATGCCGGAATGGTCCCCAAATGATCGCGAAATAGTCCCGGAATAGTCCCGAAAATGTCCCAAAATAATCCCGACGGAATCCCGGACGGATCCCGAAAACTATACACAAATGATCCCGGAAGGGTCCCAAAATAATCCCGGAATAGTCCCGAAAAAGTCCAGAAATGACCCCGGCGGGATCGCGGACGGATCCCGAAAACCATCCAGAAATGATCCCGGAAGGGTTTCGATATGACCCAAACGGGATTACAAATAGGGTGAAGATAATTATAAAACCATGTTAATAAGGCAACAGGCGCGTTGGAGCGAATGAAGAGTTACAAAGAAACATACAGGTAAAGCTAATAAAAGCGGGCTAATAAAAACAATTGAAGGAGGGCGGATGGCGGGAGGAGGAGAGTACCACTGATCGTTTTTCCAAAAATGTTTAGATCTCGATCTGTATGAGCCAGATACCAAAAATTATTGATTTTAGGACAAAATTTACATTGAGTTATAACAATTTATAGATTTTGCACGAGAGGGGAAAGGAGGGGGGGGGGGGTGTATCACTGCTCACTTTGTAAGCCCTCGACTTATTTCACCCATTGAGTTTGTAATATTGGTGAAGGTCAGTATACGTAAAGTTATAATGTGTAAAAATTGTTAAAAAGTAATTATTCGAAGGGGTCGTGGGACCCCCTACCCCCTTTCCATGTTCGAAAAAAATTTCGCCAGTAGCCTATTATCTCTGTCCCAAATTTCATCAAAATCCGTGAAGCCGTTCTGGCGTGATTCAGTCGCAAAGACAAAAAAATATAATAATTAAATTATAACTGTTTCTAGGGGGCGGAGACCACGCCCCTTTTGAAAAATATATAGCTAGTAGATCCTTCTAGACTATTGGCTATATGCATGCCAAATTTCATACAAATCCGTCCAGCCGTTCTTGCGTGATTGAGTCACAAAGACAAACGTCTGGACAAACATCCAAACATCCAAACATCCAAACATCTTCACATCCAAACTTTCCCATTTATAATATACATATATTAGATATTAGTATACTAGATACTAGCCTTTACACGCGGCCCCGTCCGCAAGGAGAAAATGAAACATATGGGCTATTCACCTTAGCCTGCTTATCAAGTTATCTGTTTAAAATTTTGTTTCTGTGTAGTGCATTTTATAATTGTAATTGAGTAAAAAAGAACTAAATGAGCTGATAACCTGATAGGATCCCCAAATGATCCCGAAATTATCCATAAAAAGCCACGAAATGACCCGACGCTATCGCGGACGGATTCCTAAAACCATCCAGAAATGCCGCCGAAGGGTCTTCAGAACTTCCAGGAATAGACCCAAAAATCCCGAAATGACAACCACACGATTCTAGACTTATCCAGAGAACCACACAGAAATGATCCCTGAAGGGTACCAAAATGATCCCGAAATAGTCCCGAAAAAGTTCCGAAATGACCCTGACGGGCTCCCGGACGGATCTCAAAAACCATCCAGAAATATTGCCGGAAAGGTCCCCAAATGATCCCCTAATAGTCCCGAAATGACGCTGACCGAATCCCGGATGGGTCCCGAAAACATCCACAAATGATGCCGAAAGGGTCCCCAATTGATCCCGTATTAGTCGCGAAAAAGTCCCGAAATGACCCCGACGGGATCCCGATCGGATACCCAAAACCATCTAGAAATGATGCCGGAAGGTACCCCAAATGATCCCGAAAAAGTTCTGAAATGACCCCGACGGGACCACGGACGGATCCCGAAAACCATCAAGAATTGATGCCGGAAGGGTCCCCAAATGATCCCGAAATAATACAGAAAAAGTCATGAAATGACCCCTAAAGAGTCTCCAAATGATCCCGAAATTACCGTGATTGGTCCCCGTACAGATCCCGAAATCCATCCAGAAGTGATGCCGGAAAGGTCCCCAAATTATCCCCTAATAGTCCCGAAATGACGCCGACGGAATCCCCGTCGGATCCCGAAAACCATCCAGAAATGATGCCGGAAGGGTCCCCAATGATCCCGTATTAGTCGCGAAAAAGTCCCGAAATGACCCCGACGTGATCCCGGATGGATACCCAAAACCACCTGGAAATGATACCGGAAGGTACCCCAAATGATCCCGAAAAAGCCCTGAAATTACCCAGACGGGATCCCGGACGGATCCCGAAAACCAACAAGAAATGATCCGGTAGGTACCCCAATTGATCCCGAAATGACCCGGTCGGGATCACGTACGGATCCCGAAAAAGTCCTGAAATTACCCCGACGGGATCCCAGACGAATACCGAAAACCATCCAGAAATGATGCTAAAAGTGACCCCAATATGATCCCGAAATAGTCCCGAAATGACCCAGAAGGAATCCCCGAGGGATCTCGGAAACTATCCAGAAATGATTGCCGAAAGGTTCCCAAATGATCCCCAAATAGTCCCGAAATGACCCTGACGAGATCCCGGACAGATACCGAAAACCATCCAGAAATGATGGCGAAAAGGTCCCCAAATGATCCCGTATTCGTCGCGAAAAAGTTTCGAAATGACCCCGACGGGATCGCGGACGGAGCCCGAAAACCATCTGGAAATGATGCCGGAAGGCACCCCAAATGATATCGAAAAAGTCCCCTAATGACCCCGACGAGATCCCGGACGAACCCCGAAAACCATCCAGAAATTATGCCAAAAGTGACCCCAAATGATCCCGAAAAAGTCCCGAAATGACCCCGATGGGATCCCGAACGGATACCGAAAACCATCCAGAAATGATGCCCGAAAGGTCCTCAAAAGATCACCTAATAGTCTCGAAATGACGCCGACGGGATCCCGGAAGGATCCCGAAAACCATCCAGAAATGATGCCGGACGATACCGCAAATGATCCCGCAAAAGTCCCGAAATGACGCCGACAGAATCCCGGAAGGATCCCGAAAACCATCCAGAAATATTGCCGGAAGATCCCGAAATAGCTCCGAAATGACCCCGACGAGATCCCGGACGGATCCCTAAAACCATCCAGGAATGATTACGGAAGGGACCCAAAATGACCTCGAAAAAGTCCCGTAGTGATCCCGGAAACCATAAAGAATTTATCTCTCAAAGGTACGCAAATGATCCCGAACATACCCCGACGGATGCCGGACGGATCCCGAAACCCATCCGGAGATGATGCCGGAAGGGTCCCCAAATGATCACGAAATAGTCCCGAAATTATCCCAAAATAACCCCGAAAGCTATACAGAAATTATCCCGGAAGAGTCCCAAAATGATCCCGAATAAGTCCCGAAATGACCTCGGCGGGATCCCGAGCGGACCCCGAAAACTATCCAGAAATGATCCCGAAAGGGTCTCGATATGACCCTAACGGGATTACAAATAAGGTGAAGCTAATTATAAAACCAGGTTAATAAGGCAGCAGGCGCGTTGGAGCGAATGAAGAGTTACATATAAACATACAGGTAAAGGTAATAAAAGCATGCTAATAAATACAACTGAAGTAGGGTGGATGGCGGGAGGAGAAGGAGAGGACCACTGATCGTTTTTCCAAATTGTTTAGATCTCGATCTGTATGCGCCAGATACCAAAAACTATTGATTTAGGATCCCGAAATAATCCCGAAATGACCCCGTCGGTATCCCGGACGGATCCCTAAAACTATCCAGAAATATTGCCGGAAAGGTCCCCAAATGATCCCCTAATAGTCCCGAAATGACGCTGACCGAATCCCGGATGGGTCCCGAAAACATCCACAAATGATGCCGAAAGGGTCCCCAATTGATCCCGTATTAGTCGCGAAAAAGTCCCGAAATGACCCCGACGGGATCCCGATCGGATACCCAAAACCATCTAGAAATGATGCCGGAAGGTACCCTAAATGATCCCGAAAAAGTTCTGAAATGACCCCGACGGGATCACGGACGGATCCCGGAAACCATCAAGAATTGATGCCGGAAGGGTCCCCAAATGATCCCGAAATAATACAGAAAAAGTCATGAAATTACCCCTAAAGAGTCTCCAAATGATCCCGAAATTACCGTGATGGGTCCCCGTACAGATCCCGAAATCCATCCAGAAGTGATGCCGGAAGGGTCCCCAAATGATCCCGTATTAGCCCTGAAAAAGTTCCGAAATGACCCAGACGAGCTCCCGGACGGATCCCGAAAAGCTTCCAAAAATTATCCCGAAAAAGTCCCGAAGAAGTCCCGAAATGACTCTGACGGGATCTCGAACGGATCCCTAAATGACCCTAACGGGATCACAAACAGATCCCGAAATCCATCCAGGAATGATCTTGGAAGGGTCCGAAAATGATCCTGAAATATTCTCGGAAAAGTCCAGAAATTACCCTGACGGGATCTCGGACGGATCCTGAAAACCATGCTTAAATGATCCCGAAAAAGTCCCGAAATGAACCTGACGGGATCCCGTACGGCTCCCGAAAACCATCCAGAAATGATGCCGGTAGGTACCCCAAATCATCCTGAAATAGCTCCGAAATGACCCCGACGGGATCCTGGACGGATTCCGAAAACCAAGCACAAATGATGCCGGTAGGTACCCCAAATGATTCCGAAATAGTCCCGAAATGACCCCGTCAGGATCCCGGACGGATCCCTAAAACTATCCAGAAATGATACCGGAAAGGTCCCCAAATTATCCCCTAATAGTCCCGAAATGACGCCGACGGAATCCCCGTCGGATCCCGAAAACCATCCAGAAATGATGCCGAAAGGGTCCCAATGATCCCGTATTAGTCGCGAAAAAGTCCCGAAATGACCCCGACGGGATCCCGGATGGATACCCAAAACCACCTGGAAATGATACCGGAAGGTACCCCAAATGATCCCGAAAAAGCCCTGAAATTACCCAGACGGGATCCCGGACGGGTCCCGAAAACCAACAAGAAATGATCCGGTAGGTACCCCAATTGATCCCGAAATGACCCGGTCGGGATCACGGACGGATCCCGAAAAAGTCCTGAAATTACCCCGACGGGATCCCAGACGAATACCGAAAACCATCCAGAAATTATGCTAAAAGTGACCCCAAAATGATCCAGAAATAGTCCCGAAATGACCCAGAAGGAATCCCCGAGGGATCTCGGAAACTATCCAGAAATGATTGCCGAAAGGTTCCCAAATGATCCCCAAATAATCCCGAAATGACCCTGACGAGATCCCGGACAGATACCGAAAACCATCCAGAAATGATGGCGAAAAGGTCCCCAAATGATCCCGTATTCGTCGCGAAAAAGTTTCGAAATGACCCCGACGGGATCGCGGACGGAGCCCGAAAACCATCTGGAAATGATGCCGGAAGGCACCCCAAATGATATCGAAAAAGTCCCCAAATGACCCCGACGAGATCCCGGACGAACCCCGAAAACCATCCAGAAATTATGCCAAAAGTGACCCCAAATGATCCCGAAAAAGTCCCGAAATGACTCCGATGGGATCCCCAACGGATACCGAAAACCATCCAGAAATGATCCCCCAAAGGTCCTCAAAAGATCACCTAATAGTCTCGAAATGACGCCGACGGGATCCCGGAAGGATCCCGAAAACCATCCAGAAATGATGCCGGACGATACCGCAAATGATCCCGGAAAAGTCCCGAAATGACCCCGACAGAATCCCGGAAGGACCCCGACGAGATCCCGGACGGATCCCTAAAACCATCCAGGAATGATTACGGAAGGGACCCAAAATGACCTCGAAAAAGTCCCGTAGTGATCCCGGAAACCATAAAGAATTTATCTCTCAAAGGTACGCAAATGATCCCGAACATACCCCGACGGATGCCGGACGGATCCCGAAACCCATCCGGAGATGATGCCGGAAGGATCCCCAAATGATCACGAAATAGTCCCGAAATTATCCCAAAAATGTCCCAAAATAACCCCGAAAGCTATACAGAAATTATCCCGGAAGAGTCCCAAAATGATCCCGAATAAGTCCCGAAATGACCTCGGCGGGATCCCGAGCGGACCCCGAAAACTATCCAGAAATGATCCCGGAAGGGTCTCGATATGACCCTAACGGGATTACAAATAAGGTGAAGCTAATTATAAAACCAGGTTAATAAGGCAGCAGGCGCGTTGGAGCGAATGAAGAGTTACATATAAACATACAGGTAAAGGTAATAAAAGCATGCTAATAAATACAACTGAAGTAGGGTGGATGGCGGGAGGAGAAGGAGAGGACCACTGATCGTTTTTTCAAATTGTTTAGATCTCGATCTGTATGCGCCAGATACCAAAAACTATTGATTTAGGAGAAAATTTATATTGAGTTAATACAATTTATAGATTTTACACCAGAGGGGTAGAGAAGGGGGGAGAGACGGAGGGTTTCACTGCTCGCTTTGTAAGCCCTCGACTTATTTGATCTATTGAGTCTGTAATATTGGTGAAAGCCAGTATACGTAAAGTTATAATGTGTAAAAATTATTAAAAAGTAATTGTTTGAAGGGGTCATGGGACCCCCACACCCCTTTAAATGCTCGAAAAAAATTTCGCTAATAGACTATTGCCTGTGTCCCAAATTTCATCAAAATCCTTGTAGCTGTTCTGGCGTGATTCAGTCACAAAGACGAAAAAATATAATAATTAAATTATAACTGTTCCTAGGGGCCGGGGCCCTCCCCCCTTTTGAAAAATATATAGCTAGTAGATCCTTCTAGACTATTGGCTATATGTGTGCCAAATTTCATCCAAATCTGTCCAGCCGTTCTTGCGCGATTGAGTCACAAAGACAAACGTCTGGAAAAACATCCAAACATGCAAACTTTCCCATTTATAATATACTAGCCTTTACCCGCGGCCCCGTCCGCAAGGAGAAAATGAAATATATGGGCTATTCACGTTAGCCTGCTTATCAAGTCATCTGTTTACAATTTTGCTTCTGTGTAATGCATTTTATATTTGTAATTGAGTAAAAAAAGAAACAAATGAGCTGATAACCTGATAGGATCCCCAAATGATCCCGAAATTATCCATAAAAAGCCACGAAATGACCCCGAAGCTATCGCGGACGCATCCCTAAAACCATACAGAAATGCCTCCACAGGGTCTTCAAAAGTTCCCGGAATAGACCCAAAAAAAACCCGAAATGACAACGACACCATTCTAGACTTATCCAGAGAACCACACAGAAATGATCCCTGAAGGGTACCAAAATGATCCCGAAATAGTCCCGAAAAAGTTGCGAAATGACCCCGAGGAGATCCACGACGTATCGCGAAAACCATACAGAAATGAATCCGGAAGGGTCCCAAAATGATCCCGAAATAGTCCGGAAATGACTCCTACGGCATCCCGGACAGATCCAGAAATGACCTCGGAAGGGTCCCCAAATTACCCTGATGGATCCGGCAAACCATCAAGAATTGATGCCGGAAGGGTCCTCCAAATGATCCCGAAATAATACAGAAAAAGTCATGAAATGACTCCTAAAGGGTCTCCAAATGATACCGAAATAGTCCCGAGAAAGTCCTGAAATTACCCTGATGGGTTCCCGTACAGATCCCGAAATCCATCCGGAAGTTATGCCGGAAGGGTCCCCAAATGATCCCGAATTAGCCCTAAAAAAGTTCCGAAATGACCCAGATGGGCTTCCGGACGGATCCCGAAAACCATCCAAAAATGATCCCGAAATGACCCTGATGGGATCTTGGACGGATCCTGAAAACCATGCTTAAATGATCCCGAAAACGTCTCGAAATTAACCTGACGGGATCACGTACGGATTCCGAAAACAATCCAGAAATGATGCCGGTAGGTACCCCAAATGATCCCGAAATAGTCCCGAAATGACCCCGACGGGGTCCAGGACGGATCTCGAAAACAAAACAGAAATGATGCCGGTAGGTACCCCAAATGATCCAGAAATGATGCCGGAAAGGTCCCCAATTTACCCCTTAATAGTCCCGAAATGACGCTGAAGGAATCCCGGACGGATCCCGAAAACCATCCAAAAATTATGCCGAAAGGGTCCCCAAATGATCACGTATTAGTCGCGAAAAAGGCCCGAAATTACCATGACGGGATCCCGGACGGACACCCAAAACCATCTAGAAATGATGCCGGAAGGTACCCCGAATGATCCCGAAAACGTCCTGAAATGACCCCGACGGGATCCCCGACGGATCTCGAAAACCTTCCAGAAATGATGCCGGAGGGACCCCAAATGATCCCGAAAAAGTCCCGAAATGACCCCGATGGGATCCCGGACGAACCCCGAAAACCAACCAGAAATGATGCCGGTAGGTACCCCAAATGATCCTGAAATAGTCCCGAAATTACCCCGTCGGGATCACGGACGGATCCGGAGAAAGTCCTGAAGTCACCCCGACGGGATCCCGGACAAATACCGAAAACCATCCAGAAAAGGTGCCGGTGGGTACCCCAAAATTATCCCGAAATAGTCCCGAAATGACCATGAAGGAATCCCCGAGGGATTCTTGAAACTATCCAGAAATTATGCCCGAAAGGTTCCCAAATGATCCCCAAATAGTCACGAAATGACCCTGACGAGATCCCGGACGGATCCCGAAACCCATCCAGAAATGATGGCGAAAGGGACCCCAAATGCTCCCGTATTAGTCGCGAAATAGTCCGGAAATGACCCCGATGGGATCCCGCACGGATCCAGAAGTTATCCCGGAAGGATCCCAAAACTATTCCGAAAAAGTAACAAAAAAATCTCGAAATTACTCCTACGGCATCCCGGACGGATCCAGAAATGACCTCGGTAGGGTCCCCAAATGATCCCAAAATGGTCCCGAAAATGGATCCGGCAAACCATGAAGAAATGATGCCGGAAGGGTCCCCAAAAGATCCCGAAATAATACAGAAAAAGCCTAAAGGGTCTCCAAATGATCTCGAAATTACCCTGATGTGTTCCCGTACAGATCCCGAAATCCATTCAGAAGTGATGCCGGAAGGGTCCCAAATGATCCTGTATTAGCCCTGAAAAAGTTCCGAAATGACCCAGACGGGCTCCCGGACGGATACCGAAAACCACCAAAAAATTATGCCGAAATAGTCCCGAAGAAGTCCCGAAATGACGCTGACGGAATCCCGGACGGATCCCGAAAACCATCCAAAAATTATGCCGAAAGGGTCCCCAAATGATCACGTATTAGTCGCGAAAAAGGCCCGAAATTACCATGACGGGATCCCGAAAACCATCCAGAAATGATGCCGAAAGGGACTCCAAATGGTTCGAAAAAGCCCCGAAATTACCCCGACGGGATCCCGGATGGATACCGAAAACCATCCAGAAATGATGCCGGTAGGTACCCCAAATTATCCCGAAATATTCCCGAAATAACCCTGACGGGATCCCGAAAGCGATTCAGAAATGATGCCGGAAGAGACCCCAAATGATCCCGCAAAAGTCCCGAAATGACCCCGCCAGGATCCCGGACGGATCCCGAAAACCATCCAGAAATGATGCTGGAAGGGACCTCAAATGTTTCCGAAAAAATCCCGAAATGACCCCGACGGGATCCCGGACGGATACCTAAAACCATCCAGAAATGATGCCGGCGGTTCCGAAAAAGTCCCGAAATGATATCGCCAGGATCCCGGACGGATACCTACGACCATCCAGAAATGATGCCGGTAGGTACCCCAAATTATCCCGAAATAGTCCCGAAATGAACCTGACGGGATCCCGAAAAACATCCAGAAATGATGCCGAAAGGGTCCCCAAATGATCCCGTATTAGTCGAGAAAAAGTCCCAAAATGACCCCGGCAGGATCCCGGACGGATCCCGAAAACCATCCAGAAATGATGCCGGAAGGGACCCCAAATGATCCCGAAAAAGTCCCGAAATTACCCTGACGGGATCCCGGACGCATCCCAAAAACCATCCAGAAATGATGGCGGAAGGGACCCAAAATGACCCCGAAAAAGTCCCGTAATGATCCCGGAAACCATCAAGAATTTATATATGTAAATGTATTTATTTATTACGGCTTTCCTAAGCCTAACTTAAATCTATTTTACATGTTTATAATTGTCTTCTGGACTATGCAATCTAGAATAGTTACATCTATGTCCTACCTTGGAGTACTATGGATGGGAGACTTCCAGATCATGCGAACAAAGCGTTGTGCTTGTGTAGTATGTAGGCATTTTACGCATGTTAGTAAAGCGCGAAGGCAACATCTGCACGGCGATGCACTGAGTTAATCGAGTGATGCGCTTCAGTATTTGCTTCGGCAACCTTTTTTGTATGCGTACAAGAGCTTGGAAGTCTTGGCGCTACATAGCAATATAGAGTATAGTTTCGCTGCACTTCTATCGATGCTATGGAAGTCGGCCTGTCCAGCACTAAATTGGTAGTGTTCTGCAATAATTGTACAATTTTTGTTTAAATTTATTGGAATGACATGACTTAATATCATTCGGTAGTTCATTATAGGATTTAAGACCTTTATAATACAGATTACATTTGTCTGCTTCAGTTTTATAAGCCGGCAGATTAAAATCATTTTTATTACGAGTATTTACAGAGTGTATATCTTTTACATATTTTATATTCGTCTTCAAATACGCAGGCAAAGTTCCTTCTATTATGTTTTTAATAAATTTTATGGTATAATAAAAAAGTTGCTGTCTAATGCTAAGCCAATTAAGAGAGCATAGCATGTCTCTGATAGGTGTGTCATACCGTTTTTTGAGAATGAATCTCATAGCGCGGTTCTGTTGCTTTTGTAGCTTGTATATCTGACTATCTCGCAAGATGAAAAATATAGTTGGGCAATAAATAAAATGAGGTTCGATTATAGATCTGTAGACGATGATTTTATACCTTCTATTTAAATATTTGCAGGTTCGTTGTGTAAAATATAACTTTTTCGCTATTTTTCCTACCGTATAATCCACGTGCTCGTTGAAATTCAGCTTATCATCTATTTTTATTCCCAAGTATTTTAAGGTGCTGACTTTTTCAATTAGTTCGTTATTTATATTTAAGTTTTGTAGCTCACTGTTTTGAAAATTGCGTCTAGATATAACCATAAATTTCGTTTTATTGACATTCACTTTTAGTCTGTTTACGCATAACCAACCATATACGCTGTTAAGATCTTCTTGCAGCTTAGCATATATTTCAGTAATATTGTTCCCACTTATCATTCTCTCACTCATTCTTCATTGCAATCAATTTTACTTCTATGTTATGCTCTAAAAGGGAGTTGAAGTCCGTAATAATGCTACTTTTAATCTGGGAGAATTTATTACAAAATATCTGCTCGACTATCTGTTTAATATCAACGGCTTTCATTTTTGTTTCTTCACATTTATTAATCAAATGTTTGATTTCCACAAATTTAGTATTGGTATCCGATAATGCACATACATTACAGAACCATTTTATGTTCATATTATCTTCTATTATCTTTTTTTCATTTCTTTTAATATTACTGCATTTCAAGCAGAAACTATAGCCACACCCACCAGAGCATGCTACTATGTCATCTACCTGAAGCAGTTTCGCAGTACATTCTTTGCACTCTGCTGGCATTGTAAATGTATATCTTTATAAGAAAATGTAAAAGATATGCAACTTTACATGGCAACTTTGTGATACACAACTTTAAATATTCGCAAGACTGGTTTGAAAAAATAACCTAAAAAATATGTATAAATATATATTTTTCTAACGTGATGGCAGCCCTGTTTTAGGCTGACACTGTTCACTCTTTTATGTCTTCCACTTGCCCTTTCTATCATTCACCTTTGTAAACAAATTCAATGCTTATCAGGCGCTAATTTTTCGCGCTAAGTTAATGATAGCAAAGAAAAGTCAAAAACACAAAATAAAGAGTACAATTAGTAGCGACAGTATAGCAACAAAGCGGCTTGACAGGTTGTTGATGTTCTCACCCGTACTCAGCGTATCAGCAGGCGTTTGTGTGAAAGTGTGCTTGGCGATATTTGCAGCGCGCCGACTGCGGTAATGGCAGCACAGCAGATAGCTTTTGCAAATTACTAACCACCTATGTAAATACTCCACTCTCCCAAACTAAGTTTTTAGATTTGTCCACTTGAATACAGCTTCCCGCACCTGTTGTTAGATGTTGTACGTTTTTTTTAGCGCTTTTGTATGTTGTTTACTATTTTTTTGTTTAATAAAAACACGGAGCACGTATCAAAACGACCGTCTTGTTCTTCTCTTCTCTACTTTCTTTATCTCTCAAAGGTACGCAAATAATCCCGAAAATACCCCGACGGGATGCCGAACGGATCCCGAAACGCATGCAGAAATGATGCCGGATGTTATGTATGTAACATATCAAATTATTAACAGAGCCATTCTCCCACTCTACCTCTGTTACAATGAATGTATGTAGGTATACTAATATGTATAATGTAGTTGTAAGCACTTTGAACTCAAATAAAGAACACTGATGACATGATACGAAACTTTTATTCTCTCTCAATTCGTTTCCAGGAATGGGTCTTGAAGTTCATTCGATTGTAAACAAAAGTTCGTTCGTTTCCAAGAATGGGTCTTGAACATCAGATGGCTATAGAGTTGCCTAAACTACCCAAAAAAAAAAACTCCAAGAAATCCGTTCGGTTTCATTATTTTCAAAAAATCAGCAAGTAAGGTGATAAAAACTTATTAAAATTTATAAAAAATGCAAAGTTTTGTAGAAATATTTTGTGGTAGATAAGTGAAAAAATATGAAATAATATATTTCGATTGCGTTGCTTTGGTTTGTTGCCCTGGCACCGCCATAAGATAACAATGAACGGCTAGCCCCTTTTTCACTTTGATGCGACCAAAATGTTTATTTACATACATATGTATATCCACATACAATAAAAAACGCAAAAAATTTGTAAGAAATTACGAAATTAGATCACTTGGTGAAGTATCTGCGTTGTCGTCCGCAAAAGGCTGTTAATTATACATGTTGCGTTAACCTATACGTATACCTACAATTTATCTCAGCTGTCAAAAGTGGAATGTTGCAACGCTCCACAAAAAACTGGCCTTTATGCATCCATTTACATCAATGCGAAGACCAAGAAGCTGACTTTTTCTTCAATCGAAAGCTGCTATCAAAACCCGTTTCGTGTGCAGCCCTTCGATGAAAGGTGTTGTCACTGATAAATTGTCCACGGGTGAAAAATAGTTATTTTTTCTTCGGATTTGTAATCCTGACAAAAATTCGAGTTTTTTCATATCCCATTTGACAATCTTGAGTAATTTTTCAGTGAAAATTATAAATTAAACCTTTACCATGTAAAATACCCCAAAGTTATTCTGAAATGCCCAAATTTGATTTTGAGCATGATGGTATCTATGGCCAATGTTATAAAAAATGCACATTTTCACGCGCTCTCAGAGAGCGAGAAGTTTCATATCATATCATCTGTGATAAAGAATTAGTCGTAAACAGAATTCCACTGCGTGTACATATTATTGTGGCGACGAGGCGGTGTACGGACTTGCGCGAAGGTCAGCTCAAGCGCAAAATAAAATAAGCAAAATTGTTTTTGCATAAGTGCAGTTTCCGAAGAGGTGTGATATTTTTATTATTAAAAATTAATAACATTAAAATTAAATATCGAGATGACGGAGACATCAGTTGCGTTCATCGGTTCAATAGAGGTTTTTAATATAGGCGACGATTTTGAGCTGTATAAAAACCGATTAGAACATCTTCTATCACTCAACAAAATAGTGAAAGATGGCGATAAAATATCATTTTTAATTAGTCTGGGTGGAGCAGATTTATATAAAACGCTAATTTCGTTGCTGGCGCCCAAAACAGAAAAAGACCATGATTACGATTACCCTGCAAAAATCGTTGGATCATGTGGTCCACTGGAGTACTTACCATTGTACTCCATTGTAATGCAGCAATGGACCAACTCATATTTCTACACGAACATATTGTAAGCCGATCATCGCTCGTTTTTAACGATTGTAATCACTACACGATGTTTATTGGACTGTGGGTACTCCATGGATTACTCTGATGTAATGCGGAGCTGGAGTATATAGTCCCGTCCTAGGACATCGCAATGTTAATTGGACCATATTTTTTGTATGAATTGTGGTTAATTTTGGAGTACTCGGTTGGTCCATAGCGAGTACTCCATACATTTTTGCAGGGTATATTGTGGAAAAATTGACTTCACATTTTAAACCGAAGAAAAATATAATCGTGGAATATTTCAAGTTCTTTAAGCGCGATCAGCTAACTTCGGAAAAAATTGCTGATTATATAGTGGAATTGAAGCAAATGGCGCAGGAGTGTGACTTCGGTAATTTTTTAGACCGTGGTCTTTTAATTAAATTTGCATGTGGCTTGAATAACCAATACATACAAAACCGACTGCTGAACGAAAGCATGGAACTGATGAGAAATAATACGGTACACCATTTGCGAAGTAATGCGAAAAAGTCCAAAGCAGCTGACACAAAACAAGAAGACGTTCAACGACAGAGGAGCAGAAGCCGAAAACGGAGGGAGGTAAAGTGCTTCTATTGCCAGAAATTGGGGCACATTGAACGTAATTGCTGGGAGAAACAAAAGGGCCAGAAATCGGTGGATAAAAATAAGGCGCGTGGTAAATATAAAAGTAGCTCTAATGTTAATAATATTGAGTATTCGGACGATGATTGTTCGTTCAATTATTTAAATAATATTGCAAGCAATTCTTCTAAATAGTTGAAAGTTTTTGTAAAATTGGAAGGCACAGTTTTTAAAATGGAAATTGATACTGGTGCATGTGTGTCTGTATGTCATATTGCGGATTATAGCAAAACATTTAACCACATTGTTGAAGACATGAGCGATAACCTTATAGAGTTTGAGGATTAAAATAAATTTATATATATAATACATACATATTATCTGAAAAGAAAAATTATAATTATACTGAAATGAATTAATTTCTAATACTTATATTATAAATATTTACCTTTTACTTACCTTTGAAATATTTACCTATATGAAATATTTGCTTAAAATTACTTACCTTTATTCTATACTCACCCTTTTTGGAATACCATGTATATTTACCTGTTTGAAGAACCCTGTAAATAAGAAACATAATTACTGTTTAGCGTACACATATCTATGTATACCCACATACATACGTATGCTCTCAGCAAAAGAAGTAAACGGTCCAGTGGAATGTGCTGGGCGGTTGTAAAGTTAGTTAAGCTGGAGATATTGGTGCTTTATCGGTAACCGTATCGGTAACCTTTTAACAGCTGATTCGACCAACCTTATGAGAATCAATGCAATCGATTATTGGTGCCGCTAAGGTCGTAACCGTATCGTAGCCAACCAATTGGGGTTTGGTTCACCGTCGTAACGATAAACAGCTGATTACGTTAGTGATACGGATACAGCGATACGACATACGGCACCAATGACTCCGGCTTTATTCGCCATCACCCTAACTATAATCGTCGCAAATATAAATATTCAAAATAAACAAAAGTGATAAATTCGAAATTATTAAATAGTTAATCCTAATAAATAAAGTTTATATTTGAAATCGAAAGTTATCGCGCTTTTATTTTATTTAGTAAAGTGAAGTGCTACCCCCCCTTAATACCTCAGTGCGTCTAGCCGCATTAGTGCATTTTATACATGGTCCTTTGGTACCATCAAGTGACAGTGAACGAGCGACCTAGAAAAGAAAATAGTTCAAATAATAATTAAATAAGATTACATTAAAAACAATACACAAAAGCCGGTAGACGCGACGCGCTAATATAATTATCTAAAGTAAAAGTGCTGAAAACATAAAAAGACAAACAAAAGTTTCAAAATATAAAAAATACATTATATTAAAAAGTATTAAACATAAAATAAAAGTGCAAATTAAGTGTGAAATATTAAAAAATATATACATACAAATACAAATATACAAGTACAGAAAGAATAAAAGCAACAAAAGTATATACCAAATTTACTGAAAAAGTGAGTGGGGCGAAGTTACAGTGGCTAAGTGCTGGAAAAGAAAAACGGAAAAAGTTGTCGGAAAACAGGAAGAAAAACAAAAGTTTTAAAATATTAAAAAAGAGAAGAAAGTAGAGAAATAAAAGAATTTCTATATATCAAAAAAAAAAAAAACGATTTATATTACAGAAAAAAAATATATAAAAAAAAAAAGAAGAAAGTGTAGCTCTTGTTGGGAAAAATTAATAAAACCAAATTAGACATAATTTACAAAAAAAAAACGTTTTTCAAAGTGGTTTGGAAACGCATCCACAAAGTTTTTAATTTTTAAACCACGAGCAGTAGACCTGCAAAAGTGGTACCCGGCAGCAAAACCGACGCAACAACAACGAAGCAGTACTGCCGCTAGCGCAACAGCATCAGCGACACCGAGCGACAACAACAACAACAATCCAGCAACAGAAAAATCAGGTGGTAAAAGCAAATATGCCAAAGTAAGTACACCTTGCCCAAAACATATGCATATATAAGTGGAGCGGAATTCCCCTAAGCAAATAATCGCACTCATCTACGGTAAAGTTGACAGGATCTTGGAAAGAATCCGTACAAAACACCGCTTTGCGCAAATCTCTCTCATTTAATAAAATTCCGCTAAGCTCTTCTTATATATACATAGGTATATTGGTAATACTCTCAAATTTGTGATTTTTACATATATCCATATATACTCATACACATATCACATATTTACTTATATACCAACCCGCTGTAAGATTTGTCGGGTCTTATACTAGAATTTCCCCTTAAAATTTTACCGTATACCGTTTCTCACAGCCACCACAACAAATTTGCTCTCCTAGAATAAATTACTTTAGATATTGGTTGCGACTTACAAAAGTACAAAAGTTACATATATACACATATGTATTCGTCCCAAATCAAAAGGCAAACTCCGCCTTAAAACTGCAAAATATTTAATGCTGTTTCGGTCCCTGAAACATTCAAAGATAATCAGCGCATTATTGACTCTCTCAATTCCTTTTAGGTGTACTTATTATAACACCATTTAATTTAGGTAATTTGCAAATTAACACCGCCCAACACTATTTATTTCTGTTCGCTGAATATATATATTTATATGCACATAAACATACTTGGACTTAGATGCGCTAAGACAAGTATTTCCCACCCTCACTTGTTTATGCAAATCCGGCTAGTCAAAAGTACAGTGGCCCTCAACTTATAAAAAACAACTCAAAATACAGTGGGTCAAAAGAACTCAAATCACCCTGAAACCTTTGATACAATTTTAGAACCCCTAAATCAACTTCTTCCTATTGAATTAAATTCACAATGGGCGGCACAGGTGAAGAAAAACCACAATCCCTTCTACCCCAAGCACCAAAGAAAACAAGAGCGAAATCTCAGAGTGACGAAGAGGAAGCAGCAATCTTCAATAAAAAATTCATGTTTGAAGCCACAAGATTAGAGAAATTTTGCGACAAGTGGTGGAACATCGCGGAAACTGAACACTCGGAAGCTGGCCTCAAGACTTATCTGGAGCAACTAAACAAACACATGGCTTTGGTGGACATGGCGAATGAAAACCTTCAGATGAGCAACATTGAAGAGACAATAAGGAAATCGAGTGAGGAAAGATACGACCACATCAACGATTCAGGATTAAATACGAGACTACGGATAAATGAGATCCTCAGTAGTATTAGGCCAGCCCCAGAAGAAGCTAGCAGAACCGATCCGACTCCGCTGGCAACGCTCCCCCCTTCTAATCAACCCAATTATTTAAAGGTACCTGCATGTGACACAGAGGTCTTCTACGGAGGATATGAAGACTGGCCATCCTTTAGGGACATGTTCACTGCAGTGTACATTAGTCACCCCAAACTCTCTCCTGCCCAAAAACTTTACCATTTGAGGCAAAAAACCCGAGGTAAAGCAGCCCTCCTTATTAAAAATTACCCGCTTAATGACCAAAGTTTTGAGCTTGCGTGGAATGCATTAAAGCATCGATATGAAAACCGCAGAATTCTCGTCGACAACCAGCTCAAAACCCTCTTTAATATCCAACCCGTAACCAGCGAAAATGGTGAACGCATACAATATGTGCAAACCACAATCAATAATTGCCTCTCAACCCTTCAGGCAAACGGAGTATCCACAGCTAATTGGGACCCGATGCTAGTATATCTCTGCTCCTCCAAATTGCCAGACGAAACCCTAGCTTTATGGGAGCAATCCCTCAACTCTCGTAAGGAGTTACCTCTTTGGTCCGAATTGGACCAGTTTCTGACTACTCGGTATGAGGTGGTTGAACGCCTAACCACATATAGGCCTAACAAACCAAAGCCTAATCAATCGAATTTCACCCCGCGGTCTTCTACTCCTACTAATAACTCGTTCCACTCAAGGAACAAGACACACTCATTGCACACTGACCCAAAAAGGCAGGCTTCGTGCAAATTGTGCAACAGTAATCACTCGCTGATGAATTGTGTCAAATTTAAAGAGCTCTCAGTTCAAGATAGAAACAAATTCGTAAGGGAAAACAGGTATTGCCAGAACTGTTTGGCTTACTCCCACTCAGAAAGACAATGCGGAAGCAGTTTCACTTGCGTTTACTGCCAAAAGCGACACCACTCCCTCCTACACTACTCAGCCAACAACCAAACGCAAAACAGCTCAAAACCGAAGAAAAATCTCGTCACATCTCACGTGACCATCGATGAAGAAAAGCCTTGTACCTCTCAACAAGCGGCATCGATGAACTCTGAGCTAGCTCCTCAAAACAGCACGAAGAACGTACTCTCACACTTCTCTAGTAGTAGAGAGCGAACCTTGCTCCCTACAGCAAACATTCCCGTGTTACACAAAGGAGAAACCTTTAATATTCGTGCTCTTCTGGACCAAGAATCCCAAATCTAGAATACAAAAGCTACTTGGTCTACCCGTTCAAAAGACCAATTACGAAATATTGGGAATGGGCGGACGAACAGTCCAGAAAGCAGATAAGGTGTGCTCAATCACCATATGTTCTCCAGATCTCAATATTAAAATCGCAACTAATGCGATCATACTCCCTCAACTGACGCAATTCTTGCCAACGTTTAAAGTCTCTTATATAGACCTCAAAGAGTACTCAACACTATCTCTAGCAGACCCCAACTGTTTCGCGCCTGCCAAGATAGATATGGTACTAGGTAGCGACATACTCCCTCAAATACTGATTCCGGGCCTCAAAACCAATGTAGCTGGAAGTTTAATAGCCCAGAACACAATCTTCGGGTGGATATTAAGCGGGCCACTTAAGGAACAGATCTCAACATTCTCAACTCAAGTAGTTGAAACGCAAAAGGAGTTCCTCGAAGACCTACTCAAAAGGTTTTGGGAACAAGAAGAAGTGCCATCGGCTTCCTCTCTCAAAGACGATGATCTAATATGCGAAGAGCTCTACAAAAGTACCACAATCCGAAGAAATGATGGCCGCTACGTAGTAAAACTCCCATTTAAAGACTCGTTTCCCAACTCAATAGCTTTAGGGCACTCTAGACCCGCTGCTCAGCAACAATACCTCAGCGTAGAACGAAGCATTAAGAAAAAACCAGAGCTTCGAACGACCTACTCCAACGTCTTAGCGGAATACTTAACCCTAGATCATATGGAGCCCACAACCCCTCGGGAAATTATACGTGATGGAAAGTATTTCTCGTTTTACTTACCACATCATGCCGTACTCAAACCCGATAGTAAAACTACTAAAGTCCGAGTAGTTTTCAATGCATCCAAACGATCTCACTCCGGCATCTCACTCAACGACGTGCTTCATACAGGTCCCGTTTTACAAAATGATTTAATGGTCGTTATACTCAACTGGCGACTCTACAAATATGTATTTAACGGCGACATTGAGAAGATGTATCGGCAAATATATGTCCACAAGGAAGATCAAGACTTCCAACGAATACTCTTTCGTCAATTTCCTCAAGGCCAAGTAGAAGATTTTAAATTAAAAACAGTAACCTTCGGTGTTAACTGTGCTCCCTACTTGGCGATTCGCACCCTGCAGCAGCTCGCAGAAGACTGCAAAGCCGAACTCCCCCTCGCTACCAACGTTCTCCTGCGAGAGACCTACGTGGATGATATTCTCTCAGGCGGACATAACATACAGTCCATTCGCGAAACCATGACTCAGTTGATCGAAGCACTAAAGTCAGCAGGCTTCCCACTCAAAAAAATGACAGCGAACCACCCAGAAATATTGGAATCAATCCCCGAATCTGATCTTCTCGATGCGGACTTTCTAAAATTCCACGACTCAAGCTCCACAAAAACTCTTGGAGTACGCTGGAACGCACTCGAAGACTCCTTCTTCTATTCTTACAACCCCATATCAGACGCACACTCGGCAACCAAGCGATATATTCTCTCGTCCGTCGCGAAACTTTTCGACCCGGCAGGATGGCTATCGCCTATAATGATAGTAGCAAAAACTCTCCTGCAAGAGCTCTGGATGGAAGGAACGGATTGGGATGAGCACGTCAAACCCGGTTCACTTCTCAAATGGAAATCCTTTACGGAAGACCTCTCAGCAATTGGAGATATAAAAATTCCACGTTGGGTTAAATTCACCCCCAACGTGCCCACTCAGATACATGGTTTCTCCGACGCCTCTGAAAAGGCATATTGTGCCTGAGTCTATTTAAGAGTTCAACACAGCGATAACTCTATATACTTACTCGTAGCAAAAAGTAAAGTTGCACCCCTACAAACAGTGAGCCTTCCCCGATTAGAGCTCTGCGGAGCGTTACTCCTCTCAAAATTAGTAAAGCATATTCGAACTTCGCTTAAACTCACAGAGAGCAACTTGACTCTGTGGACAGACTCCTCCATAGTGCTGGCTTGGCTCGAAAAGCCACCACATACATGGAAAACCTATGTAGCAAACCGCGTATCCCAGATACTCGACAATGTCAGTAACGCAACGTGGCGACATGTACCCAGTGGAGAAAATCCAGCCGATATGGGCACTCGGGGATGTCGACCCCAGGACTTGGTCGACTGTTCACTCTGGTGGAACGGCCCAAGGTGGCTCGTACACTCCCTTCCTGACTGGCCGAAAGATAGCCATCATAATGACTCACCCCCAGAACAACGACGGATAGAAGCCCTGCACTCACTGGAAAATCATGACTTTCTGGACCGGTTTTCGTCATTTGCTCGAGCATTGAGAGTCCTCGCTTACATTCGCCGATTTGTCTCGAAGTCCAGGAAACAGCTGATACCCTCCAAAATTCATCTCACCCAAGAAGAGATTCGTCATGCAATGGTGCAGCTCATTGCGAACGCTCAGAAAAACCAGTATGGAAAAGTGATTGCAGACCTCAAAGCCGCAAAGTCTCTCGGAAAAGGAAGTGCGTTGCTCCCGCTCAACCCGGTCTTGGACTATTACGCGTAAATGGACGCCTCGCCTATGCAGACATGAGTCACAACGAAAAGCACCCTATAATCATACCCGACAACTCACGGTACTGCGCTCTCCTTTTGGACTTCCTCCATGCAACCTTACTCCATGCCGATGCATAACTTATGATCCGCATGGTCCAACAAGAATATTATATTCCCCGCCTGAAACAAAGGGTGAAAAAATGCATATTTCAGTGCAAGAAATGCACTATCTATAAGCAAAAAATGAAATCTCAAGTGATGGCCGCTCTACCACCAGAGCGCGTAACTTACTCACTGCCCTTTCATACCACTGGAGTAGATTTTGCAGGGCCTTTCCTCGTCAAAACGTCAACTCTCCGACGTGCATCATACGCCAAAGCATACGTCTGCGTTTTCGTATGCTCTTCCACCAAAGCCATACATCTCGAAGTCTGCTCAGACCTCACCACTGAAGCTTTCAAAGCAGCATTCGCCCGTTTTGTGGGCCGTCGAGGCATCCCCTCAAAGATTATGTCCGATAATGGTAAAACATTTGTAGGAGCCCAAAGCAGCCTGCAACGCGAGTTTACCACATTTCTCCAGGAAGCTGCCGAAGACATCGTAAGCAAATATGCTCTCCACGGACTCTCATGGCAGTTTATCCCTCCGTACGCCCCCCACATGGGAGGATTGTGGGAATCAGCAGTGAGAAGCTTTAAAATTCACTTAACCAAGGTTGCCGGAAATCAGAAGTTTACCTTTGAGGAGTTCAACACTCTCCTCATTCGCATAGAAGCGGTCCTCAACTCCAGACCGCTTTGACCAATGTCACAAGACCCCGACGACCTAAAAGCTTTAACTCCAGGTCATTTTATACGCGGTGCTCCCCTTCTGTCTATTCCTGAGCCTAACTGTGAGAACCTCTCTTTAGTGAACAAATGGCAAAAGCTAAAGGTACTGCATCACCAATTCAGCAAACGCTGGAAAACCGAATACCTTCAGGAACTCCACAAGCGATACAAATGGCAACGCCAAGAAGCCAACATTAAGGAAGGTGACCTCGTCGTCATTAAAGACGATCTCTTACCACCCAACGAATGGCGGTTAGGCCGAATCACAAAACTTTATACTGCTCGTGATCAAAGTGTTCGCGTAGTAGATATCCGAACCGAGGGCGGAACTGTCACTCGCAACATAACGAAACTCTGTCTGTTACCCCCCGCCTAATCGTATTCCTCAGTTTTTATAGGACCCCTCATGATACCCGAATGTAATCTCTCCTCATCACACATACCCCCTTCTAATAAGGTTTCGACGTTTCTTTCCAGATCCAAGGATTATCGGAAGTGCCGCCTCTGCTGCCGCATTCACTCACTTCGATTTTGCCGCGCTTTTCTGGCTATGACTCCAGACGAGCGCTATGAATCCGCAAAGGCGCACCGTTACTGCATAAATTGTTTAGCCACCTCACATGTAACGGGCGCCTGTGACTCTCCAACAAGTTGTCGTCGCTGCGGGCTAGCACACCATACTCTGCTTCACAGGCCCCCCCGCGCTCTATCAAAACGCTCGCCAAATCATGACCGCGAAACAAATCGACCTCCGAGGAATCAGAAACAGCGAACTAGCACGGCAACCAGGCCGAAGTCCTCTACTCAGTCCCAGCGCAGTCGTGTAGAGAAGCCGCGCCAACCACGTCGTCCTATCCTCCAAAGGCGCCTTCGCGGCTTATTCAATCAAGCCAAGGAAACGCTGGAGGAGCTGCAGGATCTCATGCAGATCACCTCGCCCCAGGCCCGCCGGCATGTTGAAGACATGAGCGATAACCTTATAGAGTTTGAGGATTAAAATAAATTTATATATATAATACATACATATTATCTGAAAAGAAAAATTATAATTATACTGAAATGAATTAATTTCTAATACTTATATTATAAATATTTACCTTTTACTTACCTTTGAAATATTTACCTATATGAAATATTTGCTTAAAATTACTTACCTTTATTCTATACTCACCCTTTTTGGAATACCATGTATATTTACCTGTTTGAAGAACCCTGTAAATAAGAAACATAATTACTGTTTAGCGTACACATATCTATGTATACCCACATACATACGTATGCTCTCAGCAAAAGAAGTAAACGGTCCAGTGGAATGTGCTGGGCCGTTGTAAAGTTAGTTATTCGTCATCACCCTAACTATAATCGTCGCAAATATAAATATTCAAAATAAACAAAAGTGATAAATTCGAAATTATTAAATAGTTAATCCTAATAAATAAAGTTTATATTTGAAATCGAAAGTTATCGCGCTTTTATTTTATTTAGTAAAGTGAAGTGCTACCCCCCCTTAATACCTCAGTGCGTCTAGCCGCATTAGTGCATTTTATACAGTTATACAGTTCGATAAGTAAAAATGTAAAAGTTATTACGGGCGAAAATGCTGTGGTAGTGGGTAGCGTTCTGGTAGACGTAGAATTCATGGGAAAGTCTTGCAATTTAGAGCTAGTTGTTTTTGATTCGAAATCCAGGTTTAAACTCTATTATCTTGGCCTTACCTTTTGGATCCTCGAGTTAAATGCAAGCCTTGGGACCTAAAAATAAATAATTTTTTAATGAAGTATAGAAACACCCCTACCACAACAACAAATAGAACACCTGCAAGTTTAATTTTTAATTATAAACCAAAAACGTTGTTGGATTGCATAAACCCAAAGGGAATGCAGACCTCTCTTGAAAAAGGGAAGGAAAGTAATACACGTGAGAAGAAAAATTGCGTACAAAAATCCATTATAAAAAGTAAGGCCAAGATAATAGAGTTTAAACCTAATGAAGTTGTATTATATAGAAACATTTTCGAAAATTATTGTAAATGGATAAACGCAAAAGTTTTACGAAAACTTAGTAATGTAAGATATTGCATTTGTATAAATGGCATGCAAAGAATTGCACATGTAAACCAATTGAAAAAATTCCATGGAAAAATTGTTAAGTTCGATTCCAATATAAGCAAATATTCCAAGAAAGAAGTATTTGAAATCAATCCCGAAATAGATTCCAAAGAGCAGATAAAGAAAGATAATATTAAAAGCGAACAAGAACAATTAGAAGAATTAGAATTAAGGCGTTCAGAAAGAATACGGGAAAGAAAAATTAAGAAAGCGAAGTATCAAAATTAACTGCGAGAATTAATGCATCAAACTAGAACAGAAAACATGTAACGCTTTGAATGCAAACATTATTTTATTTTACTTAAAGCACATCCTTGTGTATGTATCCTATGTACAATTAACATCTAAGTTTGCGTGGGATTGTTATGTATGTAACATATCAAATTCTTAACAGAGGCATTCTCCCACTCTACCTCTGTTACAATGAATGTATGTAGGTATACTAATATGTATAATGTAGTTGTAAGCACTTTGAACTCAAATAAAGAATTAGTGGTAAACAGAATTCCACTGCGTGTACATATCACCGGAAACGTCCCCAAATGAGCGCGAAATAGCGCCGAAATGATCCCGGGGAAGTCCCGAAAATATCCCAAAATAATCCCGACGGGATGCCGAACGGATCACGAAACCCATCCAGAAATGATGCCGGAAAGGTCCCTAAATGATTGCGAAATAGTCCGGAAATGATCCCGGAATAGTCCCGAAAATATCCCAAAATAACCCCGACGGGATCCCGGACGGATCCCGAAAACTATACAGAAATGATCCCGGAAGGGTCCCAAAATGATCCCGAAATAGTCCCGAAAAAGTCCCGAAATTACCCCGGCGGGATCCCGGACCGATCCCGAAAACCATCAAGAAATGATCCCGGAAGGGTCTCGATATGACCCTTACGGGATTACAAATAGGTGAAGCTAATTATAAAACCGTGTTAATAAGGCAGCAGGCGCATTGGAGCGAATGAAAAGTTACATAGAAACATACAGGTAAATCTAATAAAATCGTGCTAATAAAAAACATTGAAGGAGGGCGGATGGCGGGAGTAGAAGGAGAGGACCACTGATCGTTCCTCCAAAATTCTCTCGATCTCGATCTGTATGTGCCAGATACCAAAAACTATTGATTTAGGAGAAAATTTATATTGAGTTATAGCAATTTATAGATTTTACACCAGAGGGGGAGATAAAGGGGGGGGGCGGAGGGTGTCACTGCTTACTTGGTAAGCCCTCGACTTATTTGACCCCTTGAGTCTATGATATTGGTGAAGGCCAGTATACTTAAAGTTATAATGTGTAAAAATTATTAAAAAGTAATTGCTCGAAGGGGTTGTGGGACCCCCACCCCTCTTTCCATGTTCGAAAAAAATTTCGCTAGTAGACTATTGTCTGTGTCCCAAATTTCATCAAAATCCGTGCAGCCATTCTGGCGTGATTCAGTCGCAAAGACGAAAAAATATAATAATTAAATTATAACTGTTCGTAGGGGGCGGGGACCACGCCCCTTTTGAAAAATATATAGCTAGTAGACCCTTCTAGACTATTGGCTATATGTTTGCAAAACTTCATCCAAATCGGTCCAGGCGTTCTTGCGTGATTGAGCCACAAAGACAAACGTCTGGACAAACATCCCAACATCCAAACTTTGCCATTTATAATATATATTAGACTAGCCTTTACCCGCGGCCCCGTCCGCAAGGAGAAAATAAAATATATGTGCTGTTCAAGTTAGCCTGATTATCAAGTTATCTGTTTAAAAATTACTTTTGTCTAATGTATTTTATTTTTGTAATTTAGTAAAAAAAAAGAACTAAATGAGAAGATAAGCTGAAAGGCGCGCATTCATGAATAGTAAAATACAGTTTTTTCGAATTAAAAAAAAAATACATTTTGTTTTTAAATTAAATTAACTGATATGAGAAGGGTGAAAGAATTACTACTCATAGAACAAAGGAGTGAAACTACAATTAGCTAAAACCAAAGAGAATTTTTTAAATGAAAATAGTGTTGCTTTTTCGGGTATTTAGTTGGTTAAAATATTACAAAAAGTGTAATTATAGTTATAACAGTTCGTTACAGGATTCATTTAAAAAACTCAAAAATAGATAAAACAACCCGAATTTTAATTTGGACTAATTTGCAGCAAATCCATGTCAATAAAAGCTCATAATTTAAAAAGACATGTGCGCTGAACTACCGGTTGCGAAGAGACCTAAAATGATCCCGGAAGGCTCCCAAAATGATACCAAAATAGTAACGAAATGATGCCGACGGGATCCTGGACAAATCCCGAAAATCATCCAGAAATTAACCAGGAGGGGTCCCAAAATGATTCCGAAATAGTCCCGAAAAAGTCCCCACATTACCCTGATGGCATCCCGAAACCCATGCAGAAATGATGCCGAGAGGGTCCCCATATGATCCCGTAATAATGCAGAAAAAGTCACGAAATAACCCCCAAAAGGTCCCCAATGATCCCGAAAAAATTCCGAAATTACCCTGATGGGTTCCCGTACAGATCCCGAAATCCATCCAGAACTGATGCCGGAAGGGTCGCTAAACAATCCCGTTTTAGTCCCGAAAAAGTCCCGAAATAACCCCGACGTGTTCCCAAACGGATCCCGAAAACCATCCAGAAATGATACCGAAAGGCTCCCCAAATCATCCCGTATTAGTCCCGAAAAAGTTCAGGAATGGCCCCGACGGGATTCCTGACGGATCCGGAAAACTATCCAGAAATGGAAAGTACTCAAATGATCCTCTAATAGTACCGAAATGATCCCGGGCGGATCCCGGACGGATCCCGAAAACCATCCAGAAATTATGCCGAAAGGGTCCCCAAATAATCCCACATAAGTCCAGAAAAAGTCTTGAAATGACCCCGACGGGATCTCGGACGCATACCGAAAACCATCCAGAAATGATGCCGGAAGGGACCCCAAATGATCCCGAAAAAGTCCCAAAATGACCCCGACGGGATCCCGGACGGATCCCGAAAGCCATCCAGAAATGATGACGGAAGGACCCCAAATGATCCCGAAAAAGTCCCAAAATGACCCCGACAGGATCCCGGACGGATCCCGAAAACTATCCAGAAATGATGCCGGAAAGGTCCTAAAATGATCCCCTAATAGTCCCAAAATTACCCTTACGGGATCCCGGACGCAAAACAAAAACCATGCAGATGTGATCCCGGTAGGTACCCCGAAATGACCCCATCGAGATCCCCGACGGATCCCGGAAACTATGCAGAAATGATGCCGGAAAGGTTTTCAAATGATCCCCTAATAGTCCCGAAATGATCCCGGACGGATCCCGAGAACCATCCAGAAATGATGCCGAAAGTGTCCCAAACTTACCCCGTCGGGATCCCGAACGGATCCCAAAAACTATCCAGAAATGATGCCGGAAAGGTCCTCAAATTATCCCCTAATAGTCCCGAAATTACCCTGACGGGATCCCGGACGGATCCCGAAAACCATCCAGAAATGATGCCGAAAGGGTGCCCAAATGATCCCGTATCAGTCGAGAAAAAGTCCTTAAATTACCCCGACGGAATCCCGGACGAATCCCGAAAACCATCCAGAAATGATGCCAAAAGGGACCCCAAATGATCCCGAAAAAGTCCCAAAATGATCCCGACGGGATCCCGGACGGATCCCGAAAACTATCCAGAAATGATGCCGGAGAGGTCATCAAATGATCCCCTAATAGTCCGAAATTACCCTGACGGGATCCCGGACGGATCCAGAAATGATGCCGAAAGGGTCCCCAAATGATCCCGTATTAGTCGAGAAAAAGTCCCGAAGTGACCCCGACGGGATCCCGGAAGAATGCCGAAAACCATCCAGAAATGATGCCGGAAAGGACGCCAAATGATCCCGAAAAAGTCCCATAATGACCCCGACGGGATCCCGGACGGATCCCGAAAGCCATCCAGAAATGATGACGGAAGGGACCCCAAATGATCCCGAAAAAGTCCCAAAATGACCCCGACAGGATCCCGGACGGATCCCGAAAACTATCCAGAAATGATGCCGGAACGGTCCTCAAATGATCCCCTAATAGCCCCGAAATGATCCCGGGCGGATCCCGAAAATCATCCAGAAATGATGGCGGAAGGGAACCCAAATGATCCCGAAAAAGTGCCAAAATGACCCGAGGGGATCCCGGACGGATCCCGAAAACCATCCAGAAATGATGCCGAAAGGGTGCCCAAATGATCCCGTATCAGTCGAAAAAAGTCCTTAAATTGCCCCGACGGGATCCCGTACAGATCCCGAAAACCATCCAGAAATGATGGCGAAAAGGTCCCCAAATGATCCCGTATTAGTCGCGAAAAAGTTTCGAAATGACCCCGACGAGATCGCGGACGGAGCCCGAAAACTATCTGGAAATGATGCCGGAAGGCACCCCAAATGATATCGAAAAAGTCCTGAAATGACCCCGACGCGATCCCGGACGAACCCCGAAAACCATCCAGAAATTATGCCTAAAGTGACCCCAAATGATCCCGAAAAAGTCCCGAAATGACCCCGATGGGATCCCGAACGGATACCGAAAACCATCCAGAAATGATGCCCGAAAGGTCCTCAAAAGATCACCTAATAGTCTCGAAATGACGCCGACGGGATCCTGGACGGATCCCGAAAACCATCCAGAAATTATGCCGGAAGATACCCCAAATGATCCCGCAAAAGTCCCGAAATGACCCCGACAGAATCCCGGAAGGATCCCGAAAACCATCCAGAAATATTGTCGGAAGATACCCCTATTGATCCCGAAATAGCTCCGAAATGACCCCGACGGGATCCCCGACGCATCCCGAAAACCATCCAGAAATGATGCCGGAAGGGACCCCAAATGATCCCGAAAAAGTCCCAAAATGACCCCGACGGGATTCCGGACGGATCCCGAAAGCCATCCAGAAATGATGACGGAAGGGACCCCAAATGATCCCGAAAAAGTCCCAAAATGACACTGACAGGATCCTGAACGGATCCCAAAAACTATCCAGAAATGATGCCAGAAAGGTCCTCAAATTATCCCCTAATAGTCCCGAAATTACCCTGACGGGATCCCGGACGGATCCCGAAAACCATCCAGAAATGATGCCGAAAGGGTGCCCAAATGATCCCGTATTAGTCGAGAAAAAGTCCTTAAATTACCCCGACGGGATCCCGGGCGAATCCCGAAGACCATCCAGAAATGATGCCGAAAGGGACCCCAAATGATCCCGAAAAAGTCCCAAAATGATCCCGACGGGATCCCGGACGGATCCCGAAAACTATCCAGAAAGGATGCCGCTAAGGTCCTCAAATGATCCCCTAATAATCCCGAAATGTTCCCGGGCGGATCCCGAAAATCATCCAGAAATGATGCCGGAAGGGACCCCAAATGATCCCGAAAAAGCCCCAAAATGACCCCGACGGGATCCCGGACGGATCCCGAAAATTATCCAGAAATGATGTCCTAAGTCCCGAAATGGTCCCGGGCGGATTCCGAAAATCATCCAGAAATGATGGCGGAAGGGAAACCAAATGATCCCGAAAAAGTCCCAAAATGACCCCGAGGGGATCCCGGACGGATCCCGAAAACCATCCAGAAATGATGCCGGAAGGGACCCCAAATGATCCCGAAAAAGCTCCAAAATGACCCCGACGGAATCCCGGACGGATCCCGAAAATTATTCAGAAATGATGCCGCTAAGGTCCTCAAATGATCCCCTAATAGTCCCGAAATGGTCCCGGGCGGATCCCGAAAATCATCCAGAAATGATGGCGGAAGGGAACCCAAATGATCCCGAAAGAGTCCCAAAATGACCCCGAGGGGATCCCGAAAACCATCCAGAAATGATGGCGGAAGGGACCCAAAATGACCCCGAAAAAGTTCAGTAATGATCCCGGAAACCGTCAATAATTTATCTCTCAAAGGTACGCAAATGATCCCGAAAATACCCCGACGGGATGCCGAACGGATCCCGAAACCCATCCAGAAATGATTCCGGAAAGATCCCTATCGCGAAATAGTCCCGAAATGATTCCGGAGTAGTCCCGAAAATATCCAAAATAACCCCGACGGGATCCCGTACGGATCCCGAAAACTATACAGAAATGATCCCGGAAGTGTCCCAAAATGATCCCGAAATAGTACCGAAAAAGTCCCGAAATTACCCCGGCGGGATCCGTCTATCCAAAAATGATCCAGGAAGGGTCTCGATATGACCCCAACGGGATTACAAATAAGGCGAAGCTAATTGTAGAAGCATTTTAATAAGGCAGCAGGGGCGTTTGAGCGAATGAAGAGTTACAAAGAAACATACAGGTAAAGCTACTAAAAGCGTGCTAATAAAAACAATTGAAGGAGGGTGGATGGCGGGAGGAGAAGTACCGCTGCTCGTTTTTCCAAAATTGTTTAGATCTCGATCTGTATGTGCCAGATACCAAAAACTATTGATTTAGGAGAAAATTTATATTCAGTGATAACAATTTATAGATTTTACACCAGATGGTGGATAAAGGGGGGGAGGGGGAAACGGAGGGTGTCACTGCTCACTTTGTAAGACCTCGTTTTATTTGACCCATTGAGTATGTGATATTGGTGAAAGCCAGTATGCGTAAAGTTATAATGTGTAAAAATTATTAAAAAGTAATTGGTCGAAGGGGTCGTGGGACCCCCACCCCTCTTTCCATGTTCAAAAAAAATTTCGCTAGTAGACTACTATCTGTGTCCCAAATTTCATCAAAATCCGTGTAGCCGTTCTGGCGTGATTCAGTCACGTATACGAAAAAGTACAATAATTAAATTATAACTGTTCCTAGGGGGTGGGGACCTCCCCCCTTTTCAAAAAAATATAGCTAGTAGATCCTTCTAGACTATTGGCTATATGTGTGCCAAATTTGATCCAAATCCGTCCAGCCGTTCTTGCGTGATTGAGTCACAAAGTCAAACGTCCTGGACAAACATACAAACATCCAAACGTTCCCATTTATAATATACTAGCCTTTACCCCGCGGCCCCGTCCGCAAGGAGAAATTTAAGTATATGGGCTATTCGCGTTAGCCTGCTTATTATCTGTTTAAAATTTTGTTTTCTGTCTAATGCATTTTATTTTTGTAATTGAGTAAAAAAAAAAGAACTAAATGAGCTGATAACCTGATAGGATCCCCAAATGATCCCGAAATTATCCAGAAAAAAGCTACGAAATGACCCCCACGCTATCGCGGGACGGATCCCGAAAACCATCCAGAAATGCCCCGAAAGGCTCTCCAAAAGTTCCCCGAATAGTCCCAAAAAAAACCAAAATGACAGTGACACGATTCTAGACGTATCCAGAGAACCACACAGAAATGATCCCTGAAGGTGTTCTAGAATGATCCCGAAAAGGTTCCGAAATGACCCTGACGGGCTCCCGGGCGGATCTCAAAAACCATCCAGAAAATATCCAGGAAGGGTCCCTAAATTATCCCGACATACTCCAGAAAACGTTCCGAAATGGCTCCGAGGGGATCCACGACGGATCGCGAAAAACCATACAGAAATGATTCCGGAAGGATCCCAAAATTATCCCGAAATAGTCCGGAAATGACCCAGATGGGATCCCGCACAGATCCAGAAATGATCCCGGAAGGGTGCAAAAACCATCCCGGAAAAGTAACAAAAAATCCCGAAATGGCTCCTATGGCATCCCGGACGGATCCAGAAATGATCCCAAAATGGTCCCGAAATGACCCTGATGGATCCGGCAAACCATCAAGAAATTATGCCGAAAGGGTCCCAAAATGATCCCGAAATAATACAGAAAAGTCACGAAACGACTCCTAGAGGATCCTGAAATGATCGCGTATTAGCCCCGAAAAGGTCCCGAAATAACCCCGACGGGATCCCGGACAAATCCCGAAAACCATCCAGAAATGATGCCGGAAGGAATCCCAAATGATTCCGAAAAAGTCCCCGCATTGATTCCGACGGGATCCCGAACGGATACCGAAAATCATTCAGAAGTGATGCCGGAAAGGTCCTCAAATGATAACCTAATAGTCCCGAAATGACCCTTAAGGGGTTATGGACGGATCCCATAAACCATCCAGAAATGATCCCGATATAGTCCCGAAGAAGTCCAGAAATGACCCTGACGGGACCCGGAAAGGATCCCGAAAACTAACGAGAAATGATGCCGGAAAGGTCCTCAAATGATCTCCCAATAGTTCCAAAAAGACCCTGACGGAATCCCGAACGGATCCCGACAACTATCCAGAAATGATACCGAAAGGGCCTGCAAATGATCCCGTATTAGTCGAGAAAAAGTCCCGAAATGACCCCGACGGGATGCCGGACGAATCCCAAAAACCATCCAGAAATGATGCCGGAAGGGACACCAAATGATCCCGGAAAAAGTCCCGCAATTATTCCGACGGGATCCTGAACGGATACCGAAAACCATCCAGAAGTGATGCCGGAAAGGCCCTCAAATGATCACCTAATACTCCCAAAATGACCCTGACGGCATCCCGGACAGATCCCGAAATCCATCCAGAAATTATCTTGGGGGGACCCCAAATGATCCCGAAACGGACCCCGAACGGCGGATCCCGACAACTATCTAGAAATGATGCCGAAAGGGCCTGCAAATGATCCCGTATTAGTCGAGAAAAAGTCCCGAAATGACCCCGACGGGATGCCGGACGAATCCCAAAAACCATCCAGAAATGATGCCGGAAGGGACACCAATGATCCCGAAAAAGTCCCCGCAATTATTCCGACGGGATCCTGAACGGATACCGAAAACCATCCAGAAGTGATGCCGGAAAGGCCCTCAAATGATCACCTGATACTCCCAAAATGACCCTGACGGCATCCCGGACAGATCCCGAAATCCATCCAGAAATGATCTTGGGAGGGTCCCAAAATTATTCCGAAATAGTCTCGGAAAAGTCCAGAAATTACCCTGACGGGATCCCGGACGAATCCTGAAAACCAATCTTAAATGATGCCGAAAAAGTCCGAAATGACCCTGATGGGACCCGGAAAGGATCCCGAAAACTAACGAGAAATGATGCCGAAAAGACCCTGACGGAATCCCGAACGGATCCCGACAACTATCCGGAAATGATACCGAAAGGGCCCGCAAATGATCCCGTATTAGTCGAGAAAAAGTCCCGGAATGACCCCATCGGGATGCCGGACGAATCCAAAAACCATCCAGAAATGATGTCGGAAGGGACCCCAATGATCCCGAAAAAGTCCCGAAATTATTCCGACGGATCCTGAACGGACACCGAAAACCATCCAGAAGTGATGCCGGAAAGGTCCTCAAATGCTCACCTAATAGTCCCAAAATGACCCTGACGGGATCCCGAAAGGATTCCGAAAACTATCCAGAAATGATGCCGGAAAGGTCCTCAAATGATCCCCTAATAGTCCCGAAATGACCGTGACGGGATCCCGACAACTATCCAGAAATGATGCCGAAAGGGTCCGCAAATGATCCCGTATTAGTCGAAAAAAAGTCCCGAAATGACCACGACGGGATCCCGGACGAATCCCAAAAACCATCCATAAATGATGCCGGTAGGTATCCCAAATGATCCCGAAATAGTCCCGAAATGGCCTCGTCGGCATCCTGGACGGATCCCGAAAATTATCCAGAAATGATGCCGGAAAGGTTCCCAAATGATCCCCTAATAGTCCCGAAATTACCCTGATGGGATCCCGAACGGATCCCGAAAACCATCCAGAAATGATGCCGAAGGGGTTCCCAAATGATCCCGTATTAGTCGCGAAAAAGTCCCGAAATGACTCCGACGGGATCCCGGACGGATCCCGAAAACCATCCAGAAATGATGCCGAAAGGGTTTCCAAATGATCCCGTATTAGGCGCGAAAAAGTCCCGAAATGACCCCGACGGGATCCCGGACGGATCCCGGACGGATCCCGAAAACCATTCAGAAATGATGCCGGAAGAGCCCCCAAATGATCCCGAAAAAGTCCCCAAATGACCCCGACGAGATCCCAGACGGATCACGAAAACCATCCAGAAATGATGCCGGAAGAGCCCCCAAATGATCCCGAAAAAGTTCCCAAATGACCCCGACGAGATCCCGGACGGATCCCGAAAACCATCCCGAAATGATGCCGGAAGAGCCCCCAAATGATCCCGAAAAAGTCCCCAAATGACCCCGACGAGATCCCGGACGGATCCCGAAAACCATCCGGGAATGATGCCGAATGATCCCGTATTAGTCGCGAAAAAGTCCCGAAATGACCCCGACGGGATGCCGGACGAGTCCCGAGGACCATCCAGAAATGATGCCTAAAGGGACCCAAAATAACCCCGAAAAAGTCCCGTAATGATCCCGGAAACCATCAAGAATTTATCTCTCGAAGGTACGCAAATGATCCCGAAAGTACCCCGACGGGATCCCGGACGGATCCCGAAAACCATCCAGAAATGATGCCGGAAGGGTCCCCAAATGATCGCGAAATAGTCCCGAAATGATTCAGGAATAGTCCCGAAAATGTCCCAAAATAACCCCGACGGGATCCCGGTCGGATCCCGAAAACTATACAGAAATGATCCCGGAAGGTTCCCAAAATGATCCCGAAATAGTCCTGAAAAAGTCCCGAAATTACCCCGGCGTAATCCCGGACCGATCCCGAAAACCATCCAGAAATGATCCCGGAAGGGTCTCGATATGACCCTTACGGGATTACAAATAAGGTGAAGCTAATTATAAAACCAGGTTAATAAGGTAGCAGGCGCGTAGGAGCGAATGAAGAGGTACATATAAACATACAGGTAAAGCTAATAAAAGCATGCTAATAAATACAATTGAAGTAGGGTGGATGGCGGGAGGAGAAGGAGAGGACCACTGATCGTTCCTCCAAAATTGTTTAGATATCGTTCTGCATGTACCAGATACCAAAAACTGTTGATTTAGGAGAAAATTTATATTGAGTTATAACAATTTATAGATTTTACATCAGAGGCGGTGATAAAGGGGGCGGGCGGAGGGTTTCACTGCTTACTTTGTAAGCCCTCGACTTATTTGACCCCTTGAGTCTGTGATATTGGTGAAGGCCAGTATACGTAAAGTTATAATGTGTAAAAATTATTGAAAAATAATTTATCGAAGGGGTTGTGGGACCCCCACCCCTCTTTCCATGTTCGAAAAAAATTTCGCTAGTAGACTACTGTCTGTGTCCCAAATTTCATCAAAATCCGTGTAGCAATTCTGGCGTGATTCAGTCGCAAAGACGAAAAAATATAATAATTAAATTATAACTGTTCCTAGGGGGCGGAGACCACGCCCCTTTTGAAAAATATATAGCTAGTAGATCCTTCTAGACTATTGGCTATATGTGTGCAAAATTTCATCCAAATCGGTCCATCCGTTCTTGCGTTATTGAGTCACAAAGACAAACGTCTGGACAAACATCCAAACATCCAAACTTTGCCATTTATAATATACTAGCCTTTACCCGCGGCCCCGTCCGCAAGGAGAAAATAAAATATATGTGCTATTCACGTTAGCCTGCTTATCAAGTTGTCTTTTTAAAAATTTTTTCTGTCAATGTATTTTATTTTTTAATACAGTAAAAAAAAAGAACTAACTGAGCTGAAGGGCACGCTTACATGAATAGTACAATACACTTGTTTCGAATTAAAAAAAATACATTTTGTTTCTAAGTTAAATTAATTGACATGACAGGGGTGAAAGAATTACTACTCATAGAACAAAGGAGTGAAACTACAATTAGCTAAAACCAAAAAGAAGTTTTTAAATGAAAGCAGTGTTGCTTTTTCGGGTATTTAGTTGGTTAAAATATTACAAAAATTTTAATTATAGTTGTAATAGTTCGTTACAGGATTCATTTAAAAATAGAACGAAAAAGCTGTGATATATTAAAGATAAAACATACCGAATTTTAATTACGAATAATTTGCCGTAAATCCACGGCCATGTGTGCTGAATTACCGGTTTCGAAGAGACCTAAAATGATCCCGGAAGTGTCCCTAAATGACACCAAATAGTCACGAAATGATGCCGACAGGATCCTGGACAAATCTCGAAAACTATTCAGAAATGATGCCGGAAGGGTCCCAAAATAATCCCGAAGTAGTCACGAAAAGTCCCGAAATGACCCTGACGGGATCCCGGACGGATTCCGAAAACCATCCAGATTTGATTCCTGAACGGTCCGCAAATGATCCCGATATAGTCCGAAAAAGTCCCGAAAAAACTCTGACGGGATCCCGGACAAATCCCGAAATTCGCCCAGAAATTATCCCGGAAGAGTCCCAAAATGATCCCGAAATAGTCCTGAAAAAGTCCCGAAATTACCCCGGCGTAATCCCGGACCGATCCCGAAAACCATCCAGAAATGATCCCGGAAGGGTCTCGATATGACCCTTACGGGATTACAAATAAGGTGAAGCTAATTATAAAACCAGGTTAATAAGGTAGCAGGCGCGTAGGAGCGAATGAAGAGGTACATATAAACATACAGGTAAAGCTAATAAAAGCATGCTAATAAATACAATTGAAGTAGGGTGGATGGCGGGAGGAGAAGGAGAGGACCACTGATCGTTCCTCCAAAATTGTTTAGATATCGTTCTGCATGTACCAGATACCAAAAACTGTTGATTTAGGAGAAAATTTATATTGAGTTATAACAATTTATAGATTTTACATCAGAGGCGGTGATAAAGGGGGCGGGCGGAGGGTTTCACTGCTTACTTTGTAAGCCCTCGACTTATTTGACCCCTTGAGTCTGTGATATTGGTGAAGGCCAGTATACGTAAAGTTATAATGTGTAAAAATTATTGAAAAATAATTTATCGAAGGGGTTGTGGGACCCCCACCCCTCTTTCCATGTTCGAAAAAAATTTCGCTAGTAGACTACTGTCTGTGTCCCAAATTTCATCAAAATGATTCCGAAATAGTAGTCACGAAAAAGGCGCGAAATGACCCTGACGGGATCCCGAAAACCATCCAGAAATGACTCTGGAGGGATCCCCAAATGATCCCGGAAAAGTCCACAAACCATCCACAATTGATCTCTGAAGGTTCCGCAAATGATCCCGAAATAGTCCCGAAAGTCACGAAAAACTCAGACCCATCCCGAAAATCATGAAGAAATTATCCTGGAAGGGTCCCAAAATTACCTCGAAATAACTCCGAATGGATCCCGGACAGATCCCGAAAATCATCCAGAACTGAGCTCTGAAACGTCCGCAAATAATCCAGAAATAGTCCGGAAAAAGTCCCGAAAAAACTCCGTCAGGATCCCGGACAGATCCCGAAAATCACCCAGAAATTATGCCGGAGGGGTCCCAAAATGATTCCGAAATAGTCCCGAAAAAGTCCCGAAATGACCTTGAGGGGATCCCAGACCGATACCGAAAACCATCCAGAATTGATCTCTAAAGGGTCCGCAATTTATCCCAGATAAAGTCGCGAAAAAACTACGAAGGGATCCCGAACAGATCCCGAAAATCATAGAGAAATTATCCCGGAAGGGTCCCAAAATGATCCCGAAATAGTCCCGAAAAGGCGCGAAATAACCCTGACGGGATCCCGGACGGATCCCGAAAACCACCCATAAATGATCTTTAAGGGCAACTGACCCCGAAATAGTCGTGAAAAAGTCCCGAAATTACCCCGACGGGATCCCGAAAACCATCCAGAAATTATCCCTGAAGGATCCCCAAATGATCCAAGAACAGTCTCGAAATTCCCTGACATTTTCCCGAAAAAGTAAAAAAATAAACCCGACGGGACCTCGGACGGATCCCGAAAACGATCCAGAAATGATGCCGGAAGGGACCCCATATGATCCCGAAATTCCCCCGATTGGATCCCGGACGGATCCCGGATCATCCAGAAATGACGCCGGTTGGTACCCCAAAATGATCCCGAAATAGGCCAGAAATGACCCCGTCGGGATCCCGGACGGATCCCCAAAAGTATACAGAAATGATGCTGGAAGGTGAAATGATCCCCTTAAAGAAAGATGAAAAATGAAATGATCCCCTTATAGTTCCGAAATGATCCTGACGGGATTCCCGACGGATCCCGGAAACTATCCAGAAATGATGCCGGAAAGGTTCCCAAGTTATCCCCAAATAGTCCCAAAATTACCCTAACGGTATCCCGGACGGATCACGAAAACCATCCGGAAATGATGGTGAAAGGGTCCACAAATGATACCGCATTAGTCGCGGGTTCCGAAATGACCCTGTCGGGATCCCCGAAGGATCCCGGAAACTATCCAGAAATGACACCGGAAAGGTTCCCAAGTTATCCCCAAATAGTCCCGAAATTACCCTGACGGTATGCCGGACGTATACCGAAAACCATCAAGAAAAGTGGCCGGAAGATACCCCAAATGATCCCGAAAAAGTCCTGAAATGATCCAGACGGGATCCCGGACGAATCTCGAAAACTATCCATCTACGTACCCCAAATGATCCCGAAATGACCCCGCCGGGATCACGGGCGGATCCCGAAAAAGTCCTGAAATGACCCCGACGGGATCCCGTACGGATCCCGAAAATCATCCAGAAATGATGAAGGTAGGTACCCAAATGATCCCGAAATAGTCCCGAAATGATCCCGACGGGATCCCGGACGGATCCCGAAAACCAACCAGAAATGATGCCGGTAGGTACCCCAAATGGTCCCGATATGACCCCGTCGGGATCCCGAACGGATCCCTAAAACTATTCAGAAATGATGCCGGAAAGGTCCCCAAATAACCCCCTAATAGTCCCGAAATTACGCCGACGGAATCCCGGATGGATCCGGAAACCATCCAGAAATGATGCCGGAGGAGACCCCAAATGATCCCGCTAAAGTCCCAAAATGACCCCGACAGGGTCCCGGACGGATCCCGTAAACCATCCAGAAATGATGCCGGTAGATACCCCAAATGGTCCCGATATGACCCCGTCGGGATCCCGAACGGATCCCTAAAACTATCCAGAAATGATGCCGAAAGGGTCCCCAAATGATCCTGTATTAGTCGAGAAAAAGTTCCGAAATGACTCCGACGGGATCCCGGACGGATCCCTAAAACCATCTAGAATTGATACCGGAAGGTACCCCAAATAATGCCGAAATAGTCCCGAAATGACATCGACGGTATCCCGGACGGATCCCGAAAACCATCTAGAAATGATGCTGGAAGAGACCCCAAATGATCCCGCAAAGGTCCCAAAATGACCCCGACAGGATCCCGGACGGATCCCGAAAACCATCCAGAAATGATGCCGGAGGAGACCCCAAATGATCCCGTTAAAGTGCCAAAATGACCCCTACAGGGTCCGGGACGGATCCCGTAAACCATCCAGAAATGATGCCGGAAGAGACCCCAAATGATCTCGCAAAAGTCCCAAAATGACCCCGACAGGATCCCGGACGGATCTCGTAAACCATCCAGAAATGATGCCGGAAGAGACCCCAAATGATCCCACAAAAGTCCCAAAATGGCCCCGACAGGATCCCGGACGGATCCCGAAAACCATCCAGAAATGATGGCGGGAGAGACCCCAAATGATCCCGCAAAAGTCCCAAAATGACCCCGACAGGATCCCGGACGGATCCCGTAAACCATCCAGAAATGATGCCGGAAGAGAACCCAAATGATCCCGCAAAAGGCCCAAAATGACCCCGACAGGATCCCGGACGGATCCCGTAAACCATCCAGAAATGATGCCGGAAGAGACAACAAATGATCTCGCAAAAGTCCCAAAATGACCCCGACAGGATCCCGGACGGATCCCGAAAACCATACAGAAATAATGCCGGAAGAAACCCCAAATGATCCTGTATTAGTCGAGAAAAAATTCCGAAATGACTCCGACGGGATCCCGGACGGAGCCCGAAAACCATCTAGAATTGATAGCGGAAGGTACCCCAAATGATGCCGAAATAGTCCCGAAATGACATCGACGGGATCCCGGACGGATCCCGAAAACCATCCAGAAATGATGCCGGAGGAGACCCCAAATGATCCCGCTAAAGTCCCAAATTGACCCCGACAGGGTCCCGGACGGATCCCGTAAACCATCCAGAAATGATGCCGGAAGAGACCCCAAATGATCCCGCAAAAGTCCCAAAATGACCCCGACAGGATCCCGGACGGATCCCGTAAACCATCCAGAAATGATGTCGGAAGAGACCCCAAATGATCCCGCAAAAGTGATCGCGCAAATGATCGCGAAATAGTCCCGAAATGATTCCGGAATTGTCCCGAAAATATCCCAAAATAACCCCGACGGGATCCCGGACGGATCCCGAAAACTATACAGAAATGATCCCGGAAGGGTCCCAAAATGATCCCGAAATAGTCCCGAAAAAGTCCCGAAATTACCCCGGCGTAATCCCGGACCGATCCCGAAAACCATCCAGAAATGATCCCGGAGGGTCTCGATATGACCCTTACGGGATTACAAATAAGGTGAAGCTAATTATAAAACCATGTTAATAAGGCAGCAGGCGCATTGGAGCGAATAAAAAGTGACATAGAAACATACAGGTAAAGCTAATAAAAGCGTGCTAATAAAAACAATTGATGGAGGGCGGATGGCGGGAGTAGAGGAGAGGACCACTGATCGTTCCTCCAAAATTGTCTAGATCTCGTTCTGTATGTACCAGATACCAAAAACTATTGATTTAGGAGAAAATTTATATTGAGTTATAACAATTTATAGATTTTACACCAGAGGGGGAGATAAAGGGGGGGGGGGGGGGGGGGGGCGGAAGGTATCACTGCTTACTTTGTAAGCCCTCGACTTATTTGACCCCTTGAGTCTGTGATATTGGTGAAGGCCAGTATACGTGAAGTTATAATGTGTAAAAATTATTGAAAAATAATTTCTCGAAGGGGTCGTGGGACCCCCACCCCTCTTTCCATGTTCGAAAAAAAGTTCGCTAGTAGACTACTGTCTGTGTCCCAAATTTCATCAAAATCCGTGTAGCCATTCTGGCGTGATTCAGTCGCAAAGACGAAAAAATATAATAATTAAATTATAACTGTTCCTAGCGGGCGGGGACCACGCCCCTTTTCAAAAATATATAGTTAGTAGATCCTTCTAGACTATTGGCTATATGTGTGCAAAATTTCATCCAAATCGGTCCAGCCGTTCTTGCGTGATTGAGTCACAAAGACAAACGTCTGGACAAACATCCAAACATCCAAACATCCAAACATCCAAACATCTTCACATCCAAACTTTGCCATTTATAATATATATTAGATACTAGCCTTTGCCCGCGGCCCCGTCCGCAAGGAGAAAATGAAATATATGGGCTATTTACGATAAGCAGGCTAATCAAGTTATCTGTTTAAAATTTTTTTTCTGTCTAATGCATTTTATTTTGTAATTGAGTAAAAAAAGATCTAAATGAGCTGATAACCCGATAGGATCCCCAAATGATCCCGAAATTATCCAGAAAACTCCACGAAATGACCCGACGATATCGGGGTCGGATCCCGAAAACCATCCAGAAATGCCCCGGAAATGTCTTCAAAAGTTCCCGGAATAGTCCCAAAAAACCCGAAATGACAACGACACGATTCTAGACTTATCCAGAGAACCACACAGAAATGATCCCTGAAGGGTACCAAAATGATCCCGAAATAGTCCCGGAGGAGTTCCGAAATGACCCTGACGGATCTCAAAAACCATCCAGAAAACATCCAGGAAGGGTTCCTAAATTACCCCGACATAGCCCAGAAAAAGTTCCGAAATGACCCCGAGGGAATCCAAGACGGATCGCGAAAACGATACAGAAATGATTCCGGAAGAATTCCAAAATGATCCCGAAATAGTCCGGAATTGACCCAGATGGGATCCCGCACAGATCCAGAAATGATCCCGGAAGGGTGCAAAAACTATCCCGGAAAAGTAACAAAAAATCCCGAAATGGCTCCTACGGCATCCCGGAATGATCCAGAAATGATCTCGGAAGGGTCCCCAAATGATCCCAAAATGGTCCCGAAATGACCCTGATGGATCCGGCAAACCATTAAGAAATTATGCCGAAAGGGTCCCAAAATGATCCCGAAATAATACAGAAAAAGTCCCGAAACGACCCCTAGAGGATCCCCAAATGATCCCGTATTAGCCCCGAAAAGGTCCCGAAATAACCCCGACGGGATCCCGGACAAATCCCGAAAACCATTCAGAAATGATGCCGGAAGGAATCCCAAATGATTCCGTAAAAGTCCCGCATTGATTCCGACGGGATCCCGAACGGATACCGAAAATCATCCAGAAGTGATGCCGGAAAGGTCCTCAAATGATCACCTAATAGTCCAGAAATGACCCTTAAGGGGTCATGGACGGATCCCATAAACCATCCAGAAATGATCCCGATATAGTCCCGAAGAAGTCCCGAAATGACCCTGACGGGATCTCGAACGCACCCCTAAATGACCCTGATGGGATCCCGGACAGATCCCGAAATCCATCCAGAAATGATCTTGGGAGGGACCCCAAATGATCCCGAAAAAGTCCCGCAATGATTCCGAGGGGATCCTGATCGGATACCGAAAACCATCCAGAAGTGATGCCGGAAAGGTCCTCAAATGATCACCTAATACCAAAATGACCCTGACGGCATCCCGGACTGATCCCAAAATCCATCCAGAAATGATCTTGGGAAGGTCCCAAAATTATCCCGAAATAGTCTCGGAAAAGTTCAGAAATTACCCTGACGGGTCCCGGACGAATCTTGAAAGCCATCTCTAAACGATCCCGAAAAAGTCCCGAAATGACCCTGACTGGACCCCGAAAGGATCCCGAAAACTATCCAGAAATGATGACGGAAATGTCCTCAAATGATCACCTAATAGTTCCGAAAAGACCCTGACGGGATCCCGAACGGATCCCGACAACTATCTAGAAATGATGCCGAAAGGGCCCGCAAATGATCCCGTATTAGTCGAGAAAAAGTCCCGAAATGAACCCGACGGGATGCCGGACGAATCCCAAAATCCATCCAGAAATGATGCCGGAAGGGACACCAAATGATCCCGAAAAAGTCACGCAATAATTCCGACGGGATCCTGAGCGGATACCGAAAACCATCCAGAAGTGATGCCGAAAAGGTCCTCAAATGATCACCTAATAGTCCCAAAATGACCCTGACGGCATCCCGGACAGATCCCGAAATCCATCCAGAAATGATCTTGGGACGGTCCCAAAATTATCCCGAAATAGTCTCGGAAAAGTCCAGAAATTACCCTGACGGGCTCCCGGACGAATCCTGAAAGCCATCCTTAAATGATCCCGAAAAAAAACAGAAATGACCCTGACGGGATCCCGAAAGGATTCCAAAAACTATCCAGAAATGATGCCGGAAAGGTCCTCAAATGATCCCCTAATAGTTCCGAAATGACCGTGACGGGATCCCGAACGGATCCCGACAACTATCCAGAAATTATGCCGAAAGGGTCCGTAAATGATCCCGTATTAGTCGAGAAAAAGCCCCGAAATGACCCGGACGGGATCCCGGACGAATCCCAAAAACCATCAAGAAATGATGCCGGTAGGTATCCCAAATGATCCCGAAATAATCCCTTAATGACCTCGTCGGCATCCCGGACGGATACCGAAAATTATCCAGAAATGATGCCGGAAAGGTCCACAAATGATCCCCTAATAGTCCCGAAATTACCCTGATGGGTTCCCGGACGGATCCCGAAAACCATTCAGAAATGATGCCGGAAGAGCCCCCAAATGATCCCGAAAAAGTCCCCAAATGACCCCGACGATATCCCGATCGGATCCCGAAAACCATCCAGAAATGATGCCGGAAGAGCCGCCAAATGATCCCGAAAAAGTCCCCAAATGACCCCGACGAGATCCCGCACGGATCCCGAAAACCATCCAGAAATGATGCCGGAAGAGCCCCAAATGATCCCGAAAAAGTCCCCAAATGACCCCGACATACTCCAGAAAAGGTTCCGAAATGGCTCCGAGGGAATCACCGACGGATCGCGAAAACCATACAGAAATGATTCCGGAAGGATCCCAAAATGATCCCGAAATAGTCCGGAAATGACCCAGATGGGATCCCGCACAGATCCAGAAATGATCCCGGAAGGGTCCAAAAACTATCCCGGAAAAGTAACAAAAAATCCCGAAATGGCTCCTACGGCATCCCGGACGGATCCAGAAATGATCTCGGAAGGGTCCCCAAATGATCCCAAAATGGTCCCGAAATGACCCTGATGGATCCGGCAAACCATCAAGAAATTATGCCGGAAGGGTCCCCAAATGATCCCGAAATAAAACAGAAAAAGTCACGAAACGACCCCTATAGGATCCCCAAATGATCCCGTATTAGCCCCGAAAAAGTCCCAAAATGACCCTGACGGGATCCCGAAAGGATTCCGAAAACAATACAGAAATGATGCCGGAAAGGTCCTCAAATGATCCCCTAATAGTCCCGAAATGACCGTGACCGGATCCCGACAACTATCCAGAAATGATGCCGAAAGGGTCCGCAAATGATCCCGTATTAGTCGAAAAAAAGTCCCGAAAGGACCACGACGGGATCCCGGACGAATCCCAAAAACCATCCAGAAATGATGCCGGTAGGTATCCCAAATGATCCCGAAATAGTACCGAAATGACCTCGTCGGCATCCCGGACGGATCCCGAAAATTATCCAGAAATGATGCCGGAAAGTTCCCAAATGATCCCCTAATAGTCCCGAAATTACCCTAATGGGATCCCGGACGGATCCCGAAAACCATCCAGAAATGATGCCGAAAGGGTTCCCAAATGATCCCGTATTAGTCGCGAAAAAGTCCCGAAATGACCCCGACGGGATCCCGAACGGTTCCCGAAAACCATCCAGAAATGATGCCGGATGAGCCCCAAAATGATCCCGAAAAAGTCCCCAAATGAGCCCGACGAGATCCCGGACGGATCCCGAAAACCATCCAGAAATGATGCCGGAAGAGCCCCAAATGATCCCGAAAAAGTCCCCAAATGACCCCGACGATATCCCGGACGGATCCCGAAAACCATCCAGAAATGATGCCGGAAGAGCCCCCAAATGATCTCGAAAAAGTCCCCATATGACCCCGACGAGATCCCGCACGGATCCCGAAAACCATCCAGAAATGATGCCGGAAGGGTCCCCAAATGATCGCGAAATAGTCCCGAAATGATTACGGAATAGTCCCGAAAATGTTCCAAAATAACCCCGACGGGATCCCGGACGGATCCCGTAAACTATACAGAAATGATCCCGGAAGGGTCCCAAAATGATCCCGAAATAGTCCCGAAAAGGTCCCGAAATTACCCCGGCGTAATCCCGGACCGATCCCGAACCCCATCCAGAAATTATCCCGGAATGGTCTCGATATGACCCTTACGGGATTACAAATAACGTGAAGCTAATTATAAAACCATGTTAATAAGGCAGCAGGCGCATTGGAGCGAATAAAAAGTTAGATAGAAACATACAGGTAAAGCTAATAAAAGCGTGCTAATAAAAACAATTGATGGAGGGCGGATGGCGGGAGTAGAGGAGAGGACCACTGATCGTTCCTCCAAAATTGTCTAGATCTCGTTCTGTATGTACCAGATACCAAAAACTATTGATTTAGGAGAAAATTTAGATTGAGTTATAACAATTTATGGATTTTACACCAGAGGGGGTGATAAAAGGGGGGGCGGGCGGAGGGTGTCACTGCTTACTTTGTAAGCCCTCGACTTATTTGACCCCTTGAGTCTGTGATATTGGTGAAGGCCAGTATACTTAAAGTTATAATGTGTAAAAATTATGAAATATAATTTCTCGAAGGGGTCGTGGGACCCCCACCCCTCTTTCCATGCTCGAAAAAAATTTCGCTAGTAGACTACTGTCTGTGTCCCAAATTTCATCAAAATCCGTGTAGCCATTCTGGCGTGATTCAGTCGCAAAGACGAAAAAATATAATAATTAAATTATAACTGTTCCTAGGGGGCGGGGACCACGCCCCTTTTGAAAAATATATAGCTGGTAGATCCTTCTAGACTATTGGCTATATGTGTGCAAAATTTCATCCAAATCGGTCCATCCGTTCTTGCGTTATTGAGTCACAAAGACAAACGTCTGGACAAACATCCAAACATCCAAACATCCAAACATCTTAACATCCAAACTTTCCCATTTATAATATATACTAGCCTTTACCCGCGGCCCCGTCCGCAAGGAAAATTTTAAATATATGGGCTATTCGCGTTAGCCTGCTTATTATCTGTTTAAAATTTTGTTTTCTGTCTAATGCATTTTATTTTTGTAATTGAGTAAAAAAAAGAATTAAATGAGCTGATAACCTGATAGGATCCCAAATGATCCCGAAATTATCCAGAAAAAGCTACGAAATGACCCCAACGCTATCGCGGACGGATCCCGAAAACCATCCAGAAATGCCCCGAAAGGGTCTCCAAAAGTTCCCCGAATAGTCCCAAAAAAACCCGAAATGAGAGCGACACGATTCTAGACGTATCCAGAGAACCACACAGAAATGATCCCTGAAGGTGTTCCAAAATGATCCCGAAAAGGTTCCGAAATGACCCTGACGGGCTCCCGGGCGGATCTCAAAAAACCATCCAGAAAATATCCAGGAAGGGTTCCTAAATTATCCCGACTAACTCCAGAAAAAGTTCCGAAATGCCTCCGAGGGGATCCACGATGGATCGCGAAAACCATACAGAAATGATTCCGGAAGGATTCCAAAATGATCCCGAAATAGTCCGGAATTAACCCAGATGGGATCCCGCACAGATCCAGAAATGATCCCGGAAGGGGGCAAAAACTATCCCGGAAAAGTAACAAAAAATCCCGAAATGGCTCCTACGGCATCCCGGACGGATCCAGAAATGATCTCGGAAGGGTCCCCAAATGATCCCAAAATGGTCCCGAAATTACCCTGATGGATCCGGCAAACCATCAAGAAATTATGCCGAAAGGGTCCCAAAATGATCCCGAAATAATACAGAAATAGTCACGAAACGACCCCTAGAGGATCCCCAAATGATCCCGTATTAGCCCCGAAAAGGTCCCGAAATAACCCCGACGGGATCCCGGACAAATCCCGAAAACCATCCAGAAATGATGCCGGAAGGAATCCCAAATGATTCCGTAAAAGTCCCGCATTGATTCCGACGAGATCCCGAACGGATACCGAAAATCATCCAGAAGTGATGCCGGAAAGGTTCTCAAATGATCACCTAATAGTCCCGAAATGACCCTTAAGGGGTCATGGACGGATCCCATAAACCATCCAGAAATGATCCCGATATAGTCCCGAAGAAGTCCCGAAATGACCCTGGCGGGATCTCGAACGCACCCCTAAATTACCCTGACGGGATCCCGGACAGATCCCGAAATCCATCCAGAAATGATCTTGGGAGGGACCCCAAATGATCCCGAAAAAGTCCCGCAATGATTCCGAGGGGATCCTGATCGGATACCGAAAACCATCCAGAAGTGATGCCGAAAAGGTCCTCAAATGATCACCTAATAGTCCCAAAATGACCCTGACTGCATCCCGGACAGATCCCGAAATCCATCCAGAAATGATCTTGGGAGGGTCCCAAAATTATCCCGAAATAGTATGGGAAAAGTCCAGAAATTGCCCTGACGGATCCCGGACGAATCCTGAAAACCAATCTTAAATGATGCCGAAAAAGTCCCGAAATGACCCTGATGGGATCCGGAAAGGATCCCGAAAACTAACCAGAAATGATGCCGGAAAGGTCCTCAAATGATCTCCCAATAGTTCCGAAAAAACCCTGACGGGATCCCGAACGGATCCCGACAACTATCCAGAAATGATACCGAAAGGGCCCGCAAATGATCCCGTATTAGTCGAGAAAAAGTCCCGAAATGACCCCGACGGAATGCCCGACGAATCCCAAAAACCATCCAGAAATGATGCCGGAAGGGACACCAAATGATCCCGAAAAAGTCCCGCAATAATTCCGACGGGATCCTGAACGGATACCGAAAACCATCCAGAAGTGATGCCAAAAAGGTCCTCAAGTGATCACCTAATAGTCCCAAAAACACCCTGACGGCATCCCGGACAGATCCCGAAATCCATCCAGAAATGATCTTGGGAGGGTCCCAAAATTATCCCGAAATAGTCTGGGAAAAGTCCAGAAATTACCCTGACGGATCCCGGACGAATCCTGAAAACCAATCTTAAATGATGCCGAAAAAGTCCCGAAATGACCCTGATGGGACCCGGAAAGGATCCCGAAAACTAACCAGAAATGATGCCGGAGAGGTCCTCAAATGATCTCCCAATAGTTCCGAAAAGACCCTGACGGGATCCCGAACGGATCCCGACAACTATCCAGAAATGATACCGAAAGGGCCCGCAAATGATCCCGTATTAGTCGAGAAAAAGTCCCGAAATGACCCCGACGGGATGCCGGACGAATCCCAAAAACCATCCAGAAATGATGTCGGAAGGGACCCCAATGATCCCGAAAAAGTCCCGCAATTATTCCGACGGGAATCTGAACGGATACCGAAAACCATCCAGAAGTGATGCCGGAAAGGTCCTCAAATGCTCACCTAATAGTCCCAAAATGACCCTGAGGGCATCCCGGACAAATCCCGAAATCCATCCAGAAATTATCTTGGGAAGGTCCCAAAATGATCCCGAAATAGTCTCGGAAAAGTGCAGAAATTACCCTGACGGGTTCACGGACGAATCCTGAAAGCCATCCTTAAATGATCCCGAAAAAGCCCCGAAATGACCCTGACGGGATCCCGAAAGGATTCCGAAAACTATCCAGAAATGATGCCGGAAAGTCCTCAAATGATCCCCTAATAGTTCCGAAATGACCGTGACGGGATCCCGAACGAATCCCGACAACTATCCAGAAATTATGCCGAAAGGGTGCCCAAATGATCCCGAAATAAAACAGAAAAAGTCACGAAACGACCCCTAGAGGATCCCCAAATGATCCCGTATTAGCCCCGAAAAAGTCCCAAAATGACCCTGACGGGATCCCGAAAGAATTCCGAAAACAATACAGAAATGATGCCGGAAAGGTCCTCAAATGATCCCCTAATAGTCCCGAAATGACCGTGACGGGATCCCGAAAACTATCCAGAAATGATGCCGAAAGGGTCCGCAAATGATCCCGTATTAGTCGAAAAAAAGTCCCGAAAGGACCACGACGGGATCCCGGACGAATCCCAAAAACCATCCAGAAATGATGCCGGTAGGTATCCCAAATGATCCCGAAATAGTCCCGCAATGACCTCGTCGGCATCCCGGACGGATCCCGAAAATTATCCAGAAATGATGCCGGAAAGGTTCCCAATGATCCCCTAATAGTCCCGAAATTACCCTAATGGGATCCCGGACGGATCCCGAAAACCATCCAAAAATGATGCCGAAAGGGTTCCCAAATGATCACGTATTAGTCGCGAAAAAGTCCCGAAATGACCCCGACGGGATCCCGGACGGATCCCGAAAACCATCCAGAAATGATGCCGGATGAGCCCCAAAATGATCCCGAAAAAGTCCCCAAATGACCCCGACGAGATCCCGGACGGATCCCGAAAACCATCCAGAAATGATGCCGGAAGAGCCCCCAAATGATCCCGAAAAAGTCCCCAAATGACCCCGACGATATCCCGGACGGATCCCGAAAACCATCCAGAAATGATGCCGGAAGAGCCCCCAAATGATCCCGAAAAAGTCCCCATATGACCTCGACGAGATCCCGCACCGATCCCGAAAACCATCCAGAAATGATGCCGGAAGGGTCCCCAAATGATCGCGAAATAGTCCCGAAATGATTCCGGAATAGTCCCGAAAATGTTCCAAAATAACCCCGACGGGATCCCGGACGGATCCCGTAAACTATACAGAAATGATCCCGGAAGGGTCCCAAAATTATCCCGAAATAGTCCCGAAAAAGTCCCGAAATTACCCCGGCGTAATCCCGGACCGATTCCGAAAACCATCCAGAAATGATCCCGGAAGGGTCTCGATATGACCCTTACGGTATTACAAATAAGGTGAAGCTAATTATAAAACCATGTTAATAAGGCAGCAGGCGCATTGGAGCGAATAAAAAGTTAGATAGAAACATACAGGTAAAGCTAATAAAAGCGTGCTAATAAAAACAATTGATGGAGGGCGGATGGCGGGAGTAGAGGAGAGGACCACTGATCGTTCCTCCAAAATTGTCTAGATCTCGTTCTGTATGTACCAGATACCAAAAACTATTGATTTAGGAGAAAATTTAGATTGAGTTATAACAATTTATGGATTTTACACCAGAGGGGAAATAAAGGGGGGCGGGCGGAGGGTGTCACTGCTTACTTTGTAAGCCCTCGACTTATTTGACCCCTTGAGTCTGTGATATTGGTGAAGGCCAGTATACGTAAAGTTATAATGTGTAAAAATTATGAAAAATTATTTCTCGAAGGGGTCGTGGGACCCCCACCCCTCTTTCCATGCTCGAAAAAAATTTCGCTAGTAGACTACTGTCTGTGTCCCAAATTTCATTAAAATCCGTGTAGCCATTCTGGCGTGATTCAGTCGCAAAGACGAAAAAATATAATAATTAAATTATAACTATTCCTAGGGGGCGGGGACCACGCCCCTTTTAAAAAATATATAGCTAGTAGATCCTTCTAGACTATTGGCTATATGTGTGCAAAATTTCATCCAAATCGGTCCAGCCGTTCTTGCGTTATTGAGTCACAAAGACAAACGTCTGGACAAACATCCAAACATCCAAACATCTTAACATCCAAACTTTCCCATCTATAATATATACTAGCCTTTACCCGCGACCCCCGTCCGCAAGGAGAAATTTAAATATATGGGCTATTCGCATTAGCCTGCTTATCAAGTTATCTGTTTAAAATTTTGTTTTCTGTCTAATGCATTTTATTTTTGTAATTTAGTAAAAAAAAAGAACTAAATGAGCTGATAACCTGATAGGATCCCTAATGATTCCGAAATTATCCAGAATAATCTACGAAATGGTCTCCAAAAGTTCCCGGAATAGTCCCAAAAAACCCAAAATGACAACGACACGATTCTAGACGTATCCAGAGAACCACACAGAAATGATCCCTGAAGGTGTTCCAAAATGATCCCGAAATAATACAGAAAAAGTTACAAAACGACCCCTAGAGGATCCCCAAATGATCCCGTATTAGCCCCGAAAAGGTCCCGAAATAACCCCGACGGGATCCCGGACAAATCCCGAAAACCATCCAGAAATGATGCCGGATGAGCCCCAAAATTATCCCGAAAAAGTCCCCAAATGACCCCGACGAGATCCCGGACGGATCCCGAAAACCATCCAGAAATGATTCCGGAAGAGCCCCCAAATGATCCCGAAAAAGTCCCCAAATGACCCCGACGATATCCCGGACGGATCCCGAAAACCATCCAGAAATGATGCCGGAAGAGCCCTCAAATGATCCCGAAAAAGTCCCCATATGACCCCGACGAGATCCCGCACGGATCCCGAAAACCATCCAGAAATGATGCCGGAAGGGTCCCCAAATGATCGCGAAATAGTCCCGAAATGATTCCGGAATAGTCCCGAAAATGTTCCAAAATAACCCCGACGGGATCCCGGACGGATCCCGTAAACTATACAGAAATGATCCCGGAAGGGTCCCAAAATGATCCCGAAATAGTCCCGAAAAAGTCCCGAAATTACCTCGGCGTAATCCCGGACCGATCCCGAAAACCATCCAGAAATGATCCCGGAAGGGTCTCGATATGACCCTTACGGGATTACAAATAAGGTGAAGCTAATTATAAAACTATGTTAATAAGGCAGCAGGCGCATTTGAGCGAATAAAAAGTTAGATAGAAACATACAGGTAAAGCTAATAAAAGCGTGCTAATAAAAACAATTGATGGAGGGCGGATGGCGGGAGTAGAGGAGAGGACCACTGATCGTTCCTCCAAAATTGTCTAGATCACGTTCTGTATGTACCAGATACCAAAAACTATTGATTTAGGAGAAAATTTAGATTGAGTTATAACAATTTATGGATTTTACACCAGAGGGGGAGATAAAGGGGGCGGGGATTCAAGGGGTTGTGTAGCGCAATATATAGCTTCTCCAACCCAATTGTCAACCTCACCTTCGAGCGGCGAATCCCGTTTCACTAACAGACGAGGCTCTGGCGACCCCAAGCTCCTCATGGAACTTGGGTGTGGGGAGGGAGGGATGGCCTGAAGGTTTAATGTGTCCATATAAATCGTTCCCGAGATGGTCGGGCCAGCACCTTAATGGTGCTGTGTTACCGGAGCGTATCGGATCTGTATCCGACAAAGGACCATCACATCGATAACACTCCCCTAAGCCTTCGGGGAGTAACCTAATCGCTACAACAACAACAACATAAAGGGGGGCGGGCGGAGGGTGTCACTGCTTACTTTGTAAGCCCTCGACTTATTTGACCCCTTGAGTCTGTGATATTGGTGAAGGCCAGTATACGTAAAGTTATAATGTGTAAAAATTATGAAAAATAATTTCTCGAAGGGTCGTGGGATCCCCACCCCTCTTTCCATGTTCGAAAAAAATTTCGCTAGTAGACTACTGTCTGTGTCCCAAATTTCATCAAAATCCGTGTAGCCATTCTGGCGTGATTCAGTCGCAAAGACGAAAAAATATAATAATTAAATTATAACTGTTCCTAGGGGGCGGGGACCACACCCCTTTTGAAAAATATATAGCTAGTAGATCCTTCTAGACTATTGGCTATATGTGTGCAAAATTTCATCCAAATCGGTCCAGCCGTTCTTGCGTTATTGAGTCACAAAGACAAACGTCTGGACAAACATCCAAACATCCAAACATCCAAACATCTAAACATCCAAACATCTTAACATCCAAACTTTCCCATTTATAATATATATTAGATTAGATTAGATTATATATTAGATATATTAGATACTAGCCTTTACCCGCGGCCCCGTCCGCAAGGAGAAAATGAAATATATGGGCTATTCACGTTAGCCTGCTTATCAAGTTATCTGTTTAAAATTTTGTTTCTGTGTAGTGCATTTTATAATTGTAATTGAGTAAAAAAGAACTAAATGAGCTGATAACCTGATAGGATCCCCAAATGATCCCGAAATTATCCATAAAAAGCCACGAAATGACCCGACGCTATCGCGGACGGATTCCTAAAACCATCCAGAAATGCCGCCGAAGGGTCTTCAAAACTTCCAGGAATAGACCCAAAAATCCCGAAATGACAACCACACGATTCTAGACTTATCCAGAGAACCACACAGAAATGATCCCTGAAGGGTACCAAAATGATCCCGAAAAAGTTCCGAAATCAGGGGCTCCCCGGGCTCCCGGACGGATCTCAAAAACCATCCAGAAAATATCCAGGAAGGGTTCCTAAATTATTCCGACATAATCCAGAAAAAGTTCCTAAATGATCCCGAGGGGATCCACGAAGTATCGCGAAAACCATACAGAAATGATTCCGGAAGGGTCCCAAAACGTCCCGAAATAGTTCGGAAATGACCCCGATGGGATACCGAACGGATCCAGAAATGATCCCGGAAAGGTCCCAAAACTATCCCGTAAAAGTAACAAAAAAATCTCCAAATGACTCCTACGGCAAATAGTCTCGGAAAAGTTCAGAAATTATCCTGATTGGATCTCGGACGGATCCTGAAAACCATGCTTAAATGATCCCGAAAGGATCCCTAAAACCATCCAGGAATGATTACGGAAGGGACCCAAAATGACCTCGAAAAAGTCCCGTAGTGATCCCGGAAACCATAAAGAATTTATCTCTCAAAGGTGCGCAAATGATCCCGAACATACCCCGACGGGATGTCGGACGGATCCCGAAACCCATCCAGAAATGATGCCGGAAGGGTCCCCAAATGATCGCGAAATAGTCCCGAAATTATCCCGAAAATGTCCCAAAATAACCCCGACGGGATCCCGAACGGATCCCGAAAACTATACAGAAATTATCCCGGAAGGGCCCCAAAATGATCCCAAAATAGTCCCGAATAAGTCCCGAAATGACCCCGGCGGCATCCCGGACGGATCCCGAAAACCATCCAGAAATGATCCCGGATCGCGGCATGCTAATAAATACAATTGAAGTAGGGTGGATGGCGGGAGGAGAAGGAGAGGACCACTGATCGTTTTTCCAAATTGTTTAGATCTCGATCTGTATGTGCCAGATACCAAAAACTATTGATTTAGGAGAAAATTTATATTGAGTTATAACAATTTATAGATTTTACACCAGAGGGGTAGAGAAGGGGGGGAGGAGGCGGAGGGTTCCACTGCTCGCTTTGTAAGCCCTCGACTTATTTGACCTATTGAGTCTATAATATTGGTGAAGGCCAGTATACGTAAAGTTATAATGTGTAAAAATTATTAAAAAGTAATGGTTTGAAGGGGTCATGGGACCCCCACACCCCTTTAAATGCTCGAAAAAAATTTCGCTAATAGACTATTGTCTGTGTCCCAAATTTCATCAAAATCCTTGTAGCCGTTCTGGCGTGATTCAGTCACAAAGACGAAAAAATATAATAATAAAATTATAAATGTTCCTAGGGGCCGGGGCCCTCCCCCCTTTTGGAAAATATATAGCTAGTATATCCTTCTAGACTATTGGCTATATGAGTGCCAAAATTTCATCCAAATCCGTCCAGCCGTTCTTGCGTGATTGAGTCACAAAGACAAACGTCTGGACAAACATCCAAACTTTCTCATTTATAATATATATATATATATATATATATATATATATATATATATATATATATATATATATATATATATATATATATTGTATATATATATATATATTAGATATTAGATATCTCAGATAAGATATTTATTTGCATGTGTTTGTGCGCTGCTTCTCTGCTGCGTGTACTTACATATGTGTAGACATAATGATTGAATTATTGATGTGCATTCACGTCACTGCTTAGCATCGGCTTATAGATGACAGTACCCCTTAGTGTTGCTAATATTCGTTACACTGCCCTCCACCTAAGTCTGATGTTGTTGTTGTTGTTGTAGCAGTGCTTCGCCCACAGAATTTTCATCTCTCTTGTTTATATAATTGCTCAAATTTCAATCAGTTTCTCCAACCTTTCTGTAATTTCAGACTTGTGTTGCCACAATTAAGGGATGCGGCCAACCTTTCAACTGGGAGGTGTCTTTCGATATAAACGCTGCCAGCCTTTCCAAATGGACCACTTTCATTTTGGTTCGATCGTGTATCTCTCTCAGCTCTTCTTCCAAGACACCAATGGATTTCCTGACATTTCTCTCCGTATCGGCATCTAACCCAAACTTCGAATCAGCTGGCAGTCGAAGGTCATTGCCAAAAATTACTTTTGCAGGGGTTTGACCCGTTGTCTCATGCACTGCTGATCGGTAAGTCATCAAGAATAATGGTATGCGAGTATCCTAGTCCTTATGGTACTTGTCCACTACTTTCCTTAAGTGAATCATTGAATCGTTCCACCATACCATCGGACTGAGGATGCAATGCAGTTGTCCGTGTTTTTCGAATGCCCAATGATTTACACATTTTCTGGAATACAGCTGATTCGAAATTCCTGCCTTGGTCAGAATGTAACTCCATTGGTACAACATACCTTGCAACCCAATTGTTTATAAACACTTCTGCTACTGTTTCCGCTTCTTGATTTGGGATTGGGTATACCTCTGGCAATTTGCTGAAATAATCCATAACTACCAGTACATATTTGTTTCCACAGTTGCTAGTAGGAAATGGACCTGCGACATCCATAGCGATCCTTTCAAATGGCGCACCTGAGTTATATTGCTTCATCTGGCCATGACTTTGGGTTTTGGGCCCTTTCGCTCTGCTGCAAACCTCGCAGTTCGCAATCCACTCAGTGACCGACTGACGGCAACCAACCCAATAGAATCTCTGTTTAATCTTCTCGAGCGTCTTTGCGATTCCAAGATGACCTCCGCTTGGACCATTATGCAGCTCGCTGAGCACGTCAGGAATCCTCTTTCTGGGAACAACTATCAGTTTCTTCTTGCATTGACCATCCTCACTCTCCCATACTCGATGCAAGCAACCGGATATCAATTCTAAACTGTTCCATTGTGCCCAATATGACTTCACTATGGGACTCTCTGCTGACATCTGCTCTCTATTTGGTCTTTCGTTTCGTTCGAGCCCTTGCATAACATGTGACAGATCTGTATCTTCTAGCTGACACTTCCTTAGCTGTTCCTTGTCCCATTCCTCTGTACATGTTATAGTCATTAGCCGGACATCTATAATGTCTTCTTTAGCCTCGGCCTTTGAACAGTGCTTGCATTCGAAACTACATGGTCTTCGTGACATTGCATCGGCATTCCCATGGGTACTACCTTTCCGATGCTCAATGGGAAAGTCATAGCTTTGTAGCCGTTCGATCCACCGTGCCAATTGTCCTTCTGGATTACGGAACTGCAGAAGCCATTTCAACGCTGCGTGATCTGTCCTGACGCGGAATCAGTGGCCGTAGAGATATTTGTGAAAATGTTTAATGCAGTCTACCAATTCCAACAGCTCTCTCCGTGTAACGCAAAGTTCCTCTCTAGCTTTTCTAATCTAACGGCTGTAGTATGCAACTACCTTCTATTGTCCATCGACCAGTTGTGATAAAACGCCTCCTATAGCATATCCACTCGCATCTGTATCTAGAATAAAGGTTGCTCCTGGAATCGGATATGCCAACATTGGGGCAGTACACAAACGCTCTTTCAATGTTTGGAAAGCCACTTCTTGCTCCTTCTTCCATTCAAAAGATTTATTTTTTCTTGTAAGCTCCTGGAGGTTATGGGCTACGCTGGAAAAGTTTGCTACAAATCGCCGGTAATATGGGCACAGCCCAAGGAAACTTCTTAATTCATGCAAGTTCTGTGGTCTTGGCCAATCCTTTACTGCCTCTATCTTTTCGTTTGCTGCACGGATACCTTCTGTCGTTACCTTGTGACCTAAATAATTTACTTCCTTTTTAAACAGCGCACACTTTTTGGGACTTAGTTTCAAACCAGCGCCAGCTATTCTCTGGAAAAGTTCCTCCAAGTTTTTAAGATGTTCATCGAAGTTCTTGCCCAATACGATGATGTCGTCCAGGTATGCCAAACATGTTTTCCAGTGCAGTCCTTTCAATACCTGATGCATGAGTCTCTCAAAAGTAGCTGGTGCATTACAAAGTCCAAAGGGCATTACTGTAAATTGCCAAAGACCATCTCCGACGCTGAAGGCTGTATTTTCTTTGTCTTCCTCCTTCACCTCCACTTGCCAGTAGCCACTTTTCAAGTCCAGTGTGGAAAACCATTTCGTACCAAAGAGCGAGTCCAGAGTGTCGTCAATTCTTGGCAATGGGTAGCTATCCTTTTTCGTGACGTCATTCAACTTGCGGTAGTCCACGCAAAACCTCATTTCCCATCCTTCTTCTTCACAAGTACCACAGTTGACCTCCATGGACTAGCTGATGGTTCGATGACGCCGCTGTCGCTCATTTCTTGTACGCTTTGACTCACAACTTCCCGTTTTGCCAGTGGAACACTACGAGGAGCTTGAAGTATCGGCCTCGCATCTACAGTGTCAATTTGATGTTTCACAACATTGGTGCGACCTGGTTTGGAACCATCCTGATCAAATATGTTTGCGTACTTTAGGAGCAGATGCTTTGCCTTACTCTGATAATCTTCCTCTATTCCCTCCGTCCATGCCGTGATGTCATTTGAAAGATCAGTATTACTAGATGAAACGTGTTCCTGGAGCTGTTCACAGTTAATAACTACTTCAGCCTCTTGGCATCTTCCCAAAATAGCTCCTTTGGTCGGTTTGAGTGGTGACTTGAACTCATTGAATACTCTTACCGGAATACGTCCATCTTGTAATCTTGTTTTGTCATAGCCAGGATTTTTCCTACAAGTACATATGTATGTTCGGTGCTGATTTGTTTGCTGCTTCGACAATCCACAATTTGTTTGTCCCACAATCTCCATCAACCTTTGCCCAGATGACTGCTTCGGATTTTGGTGGTATTTGCTGACTCTCTTCCTCCAGCACTCGTTTACTGCTGTAGTCTGTCCCGTATCCTAAATTAAGTGGCACATCCATGTTCTTATATCGCATCGTCTTGCTTTGCATATCGATCTTGATGCCTTGGTCGATTAAGGAGTTCACTCCAATTATGATTTCATCAACAATCTCTGCCACTATAAAATTGTGTAGTACCGTGACGTTCGCAATTGCTACTTCACATGCTACTTCTCCAGTTACCTGGGTGTCCTCTTCCGTGGCTGTACGTAATCTTGCTCCAAGCAAGGGTCTTATCTTCTTATTGCCTAATCTGATCGAATGATGGAATGGGATGCACCCGTATCTACAGTCAGTAAACTTTCCTTTCCATCCACATATCTTCCGACAGTAAGATTGCTTGACCTTCTTCCAATTTGCGAGATAGAGATTATGGGGCATTTAATTGAGGGAGCCAGCTGTCGCCCCTTGCGGCTGACTCGCTTTAGTTTAACGATTGAGTGGATTTTGAGATTTGCTCATTGTAGTTATTGAAACCACGTATTATTTTTTAACAAAACTTTAAATTATATTTTTTAAAACGCCTAAATGTATGCGTCTATTTTATTTTTCACAATAATCAAAATTTTTTAAAATTGAAAAATCAATATTGAAAATTAAAAAATTGATAAAACATTTTAAAATTACAAAGTTCAAAGTAACTAAAATACAAAGTTAAATAAAAATAATAAGAAACCCACATTACTCCCCCTTCAAGAAATTTTATCATTAAACAAATTGAACGTAACTCTCTTTTTATGTAAATTCTTGGTGTTGTTTGTGTCTGTTGTTTCAATTATTGCTGGTTTTAATCTATCAATAGGAATAGTTTTAATATTATTATCTATTTCAAATTTAAAACATTTTTGGTCTTTTTCCACAATTTTGTAAGCTCCTTCATATGGTTGTTGTAATGAATGTTTATTAATGACTCGAACAAATACAAATTTACAAAGTTTGAAGATCTTTTGGAAAGTAAATTCCAGTATCAGAATCTTTATGAGGACTTAAATTTGATCTAACATTTCGAAAATTTTCACGTAAATTACTTAAAATTTCAGTTGATGAGAAATTTTTAGCTGATGGCACAACAAGTTCCCCTGGCAAACGTAAATTCTGACCGAAAACCATTTCCGCTGGTGTAGCCGAAATATCTTCTTTGTAAATAGATCGCAAACCAAGTAATATGACAGGTAACTCATCATACCAATTATTTGTGTTGTTGTTGTTGTTGTTGTTGTTGTAGCGATAAGGTTGCTCCCCGAAGGCTTTGGGAGTGTTATCGATGTGATGGTCCTTTGCCGGATAAAGATCCGGTACGCTCCGGTACCACAGCACCATTAAGGTGCTAGCCCGACCATCTCGGGAACGATTTATGTGGCCACATTAAACCTTCAGGCCATTCCCCCCTCCCCACCCCAAAGTTCCATGAGGAGCTTGTGGTCGCCAGAGCCTCGTCTGTTAGTGAAATAGGATTCGCCGCGGATAGGTGAGGTTGACAATTGGGTTCGGAGAAGCTATATATTGCGCTGGCGACCTGAAGGGTTGCACTACACAGCCCCTTGAATCTGGTATTTTAGTCGACTCTTACGACAGGTATACCTACCGCGGGCATATTCTGATCCCCTAACCCGCTGGGGCAAAAAATTATTTGTGTCCTCTCTAGCTATTATAGTAGTCTTTAATTGTCTATGAAACCTTTCCAATAATATTTTTTAACTATGAGCCGTCGTGTAGCTCTTGTACCCGGATGTGCTATTCCATGTAAAATATCAAATACTGTCTTTCGCAAATTACTCGGTACAAATGGCCTAGGAGTTTCTCCAGAAATTTCACACCAAATATTAAAATTTAAAATGGGAATATTAATTAACTTTAAATTTAGATATTGGGAATCAGATACAAGTTGATTTAAGTCATCATCTTTTTGTTGTTCAGTTTGTAAAATTTTAAAATTCAGTTCTGTATTATATATTGCATTAACCTCAAAAGCTCTAGATAGCGTATCTGCTACAACATTGGATTCTCCTTTAATGTATTGTATGTCATCAGTAAATTGTGCTATAAATTCCAAGTGTCTCGTTTGTCTAGGACTTCGTTCTGTTTTTGAATTTAAAGCAGTAGTCAAAGGTTTATGGTCCGTATAAACTGTAAATTGTCGTCCTTCCAAAAGATATCTAAAATGTTTTATATTTAAATAAATCGCCAATAATTCCCTATCAAAAGCACTATACTTAATTTCAGTTGGAGAAAATTTTTTAGAAAAGAATGCAATGGGCTCAATTTTATTATTGTAATTTTGTTGTACAACGCCCCCACTCGCTGTGTTAGATGCATCTACTGTTAAAGATAATTTAGCATCTTTGTTAAAATGATTTAACAATATCGTAGATGCAAATTTATCTTTAATGCATTCAAAAGCTTCATTCGAATTCTCGTCCCATACCAAAGTTTTGTCACGTTTCTTATTTACTTTGTTAATTAGATCATAAATTTTGTTTGTAAATTCTGCTAGTTTTGGAATGTATCTATAATAATAATTTACCATACCAATAAATTTCTGTGCCTGCTTAACTTATTTTGGACGTTCGAAATTGCGAATAGCTGATACCTTTTCATCGGAAAGTCGAATACCTGTTCCAGAAATGTTATGTCCTAAAAAATCTATATTTGTTACACCAAAAGTACATTTACTTGGTTTAATGTTTAAACCGTACTCTGTAAGGCGTTGAAAAAGGATACGTAAATCTTTTAAATGTTGTTCTTCGTCTTTACTTGCAATAAGTAAGTCGTCGATGTAATCATACACAAAATCTAAGTCACCTACTACCTCATTTATGAATCTTTGAAAGGTTTGTGCAGAATTTCTGAGTCCGAAAGGCATTCTCATGAATTCAAACATACCGAAAGGAGTTGTAATAGCAGTTTTATAAATATCTTCTTCAGCCATAGGAATTTGGTGATATGCCCTAACTTAATGTAATTTTGAAAATATATTTTTATTATGAAGGTTCATATTAAAATCCTGAATGTGAGGTAAGGGATAACGATCAGGAACAGTTACAATATTCAATCTTCTAAAATCACCACATGGACGCCAATCATTCAACTCTTTTTTAGGTACAAGGTGAAGTGGTGATGCTACTGAAGAATTTGAAGGCCCACAAATGCCTGTTTTAACTAAGAAATCAAACTCCGTTTTCGCGACTTTGTATTTTACCGGATCTAATCGCCTGGGCTTAGAAAATGGAAGACTACCTTCTGTTACAAGTCGATGTACTGTTGTATGTTTAACAGGTTTAGTATAATCTGGCTCTGAAATAAGTGACGGAAACTCTTTTAATAATTTTGTAAATTTATTGTCAACCACAAATAATTTAGGTAATGGAATATCACAAAAGTAGGATACTGTATTAACTGAGAGATTGGTTAATGGATCTACTAAACGTTTATGTTTAATATCTATAAGAAGACCATATTTACAAAGAAAATCAGCGCCAATTATTGGCTTGGCTATATTCGCAATCAAAAATGTAAAGGGAAATTCACGTCTTAAACCTAAATTTACGTTTAAAAGCCTTTTCCCGTAAGTGGCAATTGTTGAACCATTAGCTGCAGTGAGAATTATGTCTGAACGTTTCATATGAGGAAATATAGACGCGGGTAATACCGAAATTTCTGCTCCACTATCAATTAAAAAATTTTGTTTGTTTCCTCTATCAAAAATAAATAAGCGACGCGTCGAAAATTCTAAATTTTCGTTGTTCGACGCTGCAACAACGGAAGAATTTAGTTTGTTGAATCTTTGTTTTTGTTATAAGAACAAGGTTGTTCACAACTTCTAGGATTATTTCCAAATTTGTAGTGAAATCTACACAACCAATTTGGATTATTACGCGAGTTAGAACGATGCCTAAAAGAAATTCTAAAATTATTCCTAGAATTAGAACGCGACCTAGATTTATTCCGATATACTTCTGTTTTAATTTCTGCTAATTCCAAAGAAAGTTTCTGAAAACTTTCACATATCAAAGAGGTGGTTTTAACTAGATTTTCAATAACTGAATTTTGAGCTTTTGTATCTGATATTGTATTTACTGAGGAAACTTCTTTTTTATTCATAACTTCAAAAATGTTATCCGCTAATTTTACTAATTCATTAATATTATTAGCACTTGAGCTAGCCAAAATTGCATTTAAATTTTTGGGAAGTTTTCTAAACCAAATTCTCTTTAAAATATTTTCACTAAAATTTGAACCAGCTAACAAAATAATGACCGACAAAATTCAGAGGGCTTGCGATCACCCATTTCAGAATCATTTACGATTTTGTCAAGCTTTGAGTTCACTAAACTTGTTAGTGAGGGCGGAGTTTTGGATAAAATCTAAAATTGTTACTATTACGTCTTGTGGAAGTGCTGTTATAATGTGTTCGTATTTGGTATTCTCTTGAGTTATATTTTTGGTCGTGAATTGTGTTTCAGCATGTATAAACCACGCTTCTGGACAACTAGTCCAAAATTGTGGAAGTTTGACAGATGTAGCACAAATTTCGGAATTATTTTGATTTGCATATGGATTTACTAATTCTTCTTGAGAAGAATTATTCTGTAAATCAATAAGCGAATCATTTAAATTTTGTGTGAGTGTAGAAGTGTGTGCATTGTGTCGTGGAGAATGAAACATTTTAACTAAATTGAAGAAGGAATTTACAAATTTAGTAAAATATTAAATATCAATATTAAAAAAATATTTATATTTTATAATAACTGTTTAAATAAACAATATATATATATTTAACTTAGAACAAACCAACCTCAAAATTCTTCTTCCAAAATTTTGTTCCCTTTTAAATTGTGTAATTGCTTTAAAATTGATTGATGAAATTTGACGACGGTTTTAATATTGTGCAATGGCTTTAAAATTGATTGATGAAATTGGACAATGTATTGTGCAATGGCTTTAAAATTGATTGATGAAATTATGCAATGGCTTTAGAAAGGATTGAGCCTCTGACAGATTGATTGGTGCTGGTTTAACTGCTTTGAAGCATTTGCATTTGACAAATGTGGACCTTCTTTTTAATAACCTTCGTTAATTTTATGTGATTTAATTAAGTTAAATATTTTAATAGAACGTTTCATTCGCACAAACGCATAAATGAATTTTGTTCAAAGAACTCGTAGGTTCCAAATCAAAAATGCATAGCAGGTGTTAGAAGCAAATGTCGATTATGATACGACTTAAATTGAGTATATACATATATACTTTTCATTGAGTTATATTGTTTATTTATTTATTTTTTTTAACACAAATTGTATTAATTGTGGCGGTGTGCACTATATTGCGATTTTTATCGAACTGAACAGCCGTCTGAATTATCTTGGTCAAATATGACCTCAAAATAAAAACGTTTTTGATAATTCCACCACACCAAGTTACTGTAATGAACAAGAAAAATCGTCTCCTTTGCAAAATTTTAATTTAAGAATGTTCCATAATAACTACAGCTGCGTTTAGGAATCCCGTATAATTTATATATTTAAAATCGTTTTTAAATATTTGTATGATCACACACACAATTTTTTAAAATAGGCAGAGATCGGCAATGTAGTTATTGAAACCACGTATTATTTTTTAACAAAACTTTAAATTATATTTTTTAAAACGCCTAAATGTATGCGTCTATTTTATGTTTTTATTTTTCACAATAATCAAAATTTTTGAAAATTGAAAAATAAATATTTAAAATTAAAAAATTGATAAAACATTTTAAAATTACAAAGTTCAAAGTAACTAAAATACAAAGTTAAATAAAAATAATAAGAACCCTACACTCATCTCCTTCAGCTCTGCGTTTACGACCACCCATATTGGCATTGGCATTTGCCAAATGAGCCAACCTTTCAACATCCGAAGCAAACTCTTGCAAAGTCTCATTAGCTTTTTGGTAACGGTTTTGCAACTCTATTTGGTGTATCTGCTTCCTATGTTCGCTTCCGTGTCGCCTCTCTAGAGCACTCATCAATGTTACGTAGTTGTTCCGATCCCCCTCGGGAATAGTCTGTAGGATTTCAGCAGCAGATCCTTTCAATGCCACGAATAGTGCAGCAACTTTATCTTCAGCACTCCAGTTGTTCACTGCTGCGGTCTTCTCAAACTGAATCTTAAACACCTGGAAATGAACTGAGCCGTCAAAAGATGGAGTTTTTACCTTCGGATTGCTTGCTGAAACAGCTGGGCGATTTAGTTGCAGCTCCTGTATACGACCTCTCAATGTTTCAATCTCGGCATCGATTTTGTCCTCGAGTTGTAAAATTTGTGTATCTTGTGCCTCCAACTTCGATGATACCCTTATCTCTTGCGCCTCCATCTGCGAGGATATGCGAGCCTCTTGTGCTTTCAATTGTTCAGCCAACTGAGATGTCATATATGTCTTCTGTTCTTCCAGTTGAGTTTCCATCTTGGATGTAATCTGTGTCGACAATTCTGAAATGCGTGCCTCCTGTATTTCCAATTGTGATGCCATATATATCTTTTGTTCTTCCAGTTGAGATGACATTTGCGACGACATTGATGTTACTGTCGATGTTTGTGCAGATATTGCAGCCAATATCATGTTCAAGTCTGTGCTGGTAACTGTCTGCGATGTTTCGTTTTTCTCTTCAATTTTTGTTGTCTCCTCGCCATCAAGATGTAAAACATACTCTTCCACGTTAATTCCCTCTAATTCCATTGCCTCTCGTAGTCGTGCCTGAAGTTCGAGTTTATTGCCGGTTGTATTCAATCCACGGCTGTCCAACTCCTTCTTCAGTTGCTGGAACTTTGCCATGCCCTTGTTGTCCTCTGGAATTTATTCAACAATTCCTCTTCTGACACCAATTGTAACGAATTTACTGCAAATCCTCTTATTTGCAACCTTCTGCTAAGTTCGAATCACTAAACTGTTGAATAAATAACTCCAATATTTAATAATGCAAAATGGCCTTTATTCAAGTTCTTTACAATAACACTACAACTGATTTTCAAAATAATACTGCTATTGCTCGACAGATAGCGTGCTTAATCGAAACTGATTGTAGCGCCTCTATTGTTGAGCCCTTTTATACTGTTTGATTTCCTCGTTGCATATTCTAGGCACTTCTGTTCTAGAATCTACTAGTTGGTTATCTGTTATAATTATAACTACAGATGTACGTGTATAGCTCATATGCGCGTGTGTTTGTGAGCGACACTTCCACAATTATAATTGCATATCTCAGATAAGATATCTGCGTGTTTGTGCGCTGCTTCTCTGCTGCGTGTACGTACATATGTGTAGACATAATGATTGAATTATTGATGGGCATTTACGTCACTGCTTAGCATCGGCTTAGAGAGTGACAGTACCCCTTAGTGTTGCTAATATTCGTTACAATATGTATTTACAAAAAAACACATAATCTTCAATTTTAATTCTTACGTACGAAAATGAAGAATGAAAACAATCAACTTATGACACATTTCATTTTCTGCAAGAAATGTTTGCCCTTTAAAATATATCCGATATCAGACGGCCAACGACATGATGATGAATTGAACTAAGGGCAACATACAATTGCATGCGTTCATATGAAAACGTAGCTCCGCCCTTCGCTAAGTCGAAGACAATGAATTTCAGAATACGAAATGGACAAGACAAACAGCAATACAAAACGTTTTCGAATTCAAACGACATTTTATTCACGAAAAAGTGACAACTAGTTTACGGTGTTTGCGAAGACCATCGTTCGTTGATGTTTGTGGATTATGTTTGGTGGCTTAGCTTTGTCTGTGTTGCGTTTGCTTGGCGGCAACACGCTGGATTACGTGTTCCATTTTTTTCATGTTGGAGTAATCTAACAATACTCCTTTGCAATGCGCTTGCGGACCACCATCAGCCGATCATTGCTCGTGTTTTAACGACCGTGATCACGACACGATGACGATCAAACAGAGTTGCCAAAAGTAAAATATTACATACAAATAACTGATAATGAAGTTTTACTATGGCAGCTCTGATGAAATGCAACCGCGCAACTGGTTTTATATACACATACTATAGTATAGAGAAATATTCAAAGGGGAATTGTGTCGGAAAGAATTATCGGAGTGAATTTAATATATACATACATGTAAAAGAAGAGGGGCAATACAACTTTTATATTTTATACTACGAATATTCTTATGTTATTTAGCATTTGCGTGCATAAAGAAACTAATATGAATTTTATATAAATTTTATGTTTTATTTTGCGTGACTTCTTTTCTAGCGATGCACAGTGTTTCGTGTACAACAAGCTAGCTGGACAAAATTATTTTATGAGATTTTCCGTTTCATATGCAGTCATTTATTACAACTACGTCATTTTTTTCAGCCATATGTTCTTTTTTTTATTTGTTTCCAAAATTTTACTTCATATGCATACATTTGCTTATTTCATATACAGTAACTCATGTGAATAAGTGACATAGATCCAAAAAAATTTAAAGGACTTAAGAATATTACTTTATTGTACTTAAATTGAATGGAATACAAATCTCAAAAAATTCTAAAAATTCGGAAAAAAAAATTAAAATTTGTTATCAAAATTCGTCGAATTTTTTAAATATAATTTAGTTTTTGTTATAGATCGTGACAAATTTTCTTATGGGAAATTAGTTAAAATAAATTTGCGAAAGCGAAAATTGTAAGAATTATCCGAAAAGGAGTGTCTACTTATTTATGTGAGTGACTGTACATATGTACATACATATTTTGTATTTATTTGAGTATTTATCCTGGCACTACAATTTTTACAGAATTATTTTATAGTACCAGTCAGGAATGTAAAAGTGAATTACAATAATAATAATAACAATGTAAATAATTAAATTAATTATGCCAAAATTACTTATTACAAAAACTTAAAAGTAAAGTATCATACAAAGTAGAAAAGACAATAGATTTAAATTAAATAAAACCTGATCCAACAAAAAGTTATAGGGTAGGTTATCTTTTATAATTATGTTATTATTCGCTATAAATTCGTTCAAGCCCTATAAGTCACCCGGCCCGGATGGCATCATTCCTGCGCAACTTCAAAGGTCTTTAGGGATTTCCTGCCGCTGGTTGGCCATCATCTACACTAACTGCCTCAGACTTAACTATATCCCTAAGTCGTGGCACACGGTTAGGGTCATCTTCATTCCGAAGGCCGGCAGGAGCTCTCATGTGTCACCTAAGGATTTCAGGCCAATCACTCTCGTCGTTTCTTCTTAAGACGTTTGAGCGGCTGATTGACCTGTACCTACCGGAAAAGATACCTGGGGGGTTACTGTCGGCTTCATAGCATGCGTACTGCAAAGGCAGATCGACGGAAACGGCTCTCCATTCGATTGTAAAGCAAATAGAGGGGTCTCTAGAACATAAAGAGTATGCTCTGGGTGCCTTTCTAGACATCGAGGGGGCTTTTAACAATGTCTTACCGGGGGCAATCGGAAGAGCTCTGGTGGGTTTAGGAGTCGAAGCGGCTCTGGTTGAATTTATTAGCAAACTTCTATGCGGCAGAATTGTCGCAGCGGAGTGGGGAGGGGCCATAATTAGGAGGAAGGTGTGCAGGGGCACGCCACAGGGGGATGTCCTATCTCCTCTGCTCTGGGTTGTGGTAGTCAACGAGCTTCTTGTGGAGCTGGAAGCCAATGGTGTGCGGGTGGTTGCCTATGCAGATGACCTTGCTATCCTAGTCAGGGGCAAATTTCTGGGCACCCTGCGCGATGTTCTGCAGGGCTACCTGGATACTGTGGCTAGGTGGGCTGAATCATGTGGATTGGCGGTCAACCCGGGAAAAACAGAATTGGTTATTTTTACAAGGAGATATAAGATACCCGACTTCAGACCTCCTTCGATTGGAGGGGTACCGTTGGTACTTACTGACAGGGTTAAATATTTGGGAATTGTTCTGGACAAGAAGCTGTCCTGGAGGCCCAATGTGGAAGATAGGGCCAGGAAGGCCGCGGTTGCCTTGTACTGCTACAGAGATGGGAGCTCTCGCCAGGAGTAGTACACTGGCTTTATGAGATGGTGGTCAAACCGTTTCTGCTCTATGGGGTGCTGGTCTGGTGGAAAGCACTGGACACGGCGAGCACCTCCAAAATGTTAGTGCCAGAGATTAGATATTGCGGGAAAGGCAGCCGCGGCCCGGTTGTTGGTCAGGGTTCGTGATATGGGTTAAATGCTTTCTGATTTCGGACACTCTAGCCTTCTTACTATTTTCGACTTTATCCCGGACAGGACGGACTATTGCATGCCGGTGGCCGCTCCCTACACAACCTTCACCCCAGTCATTCCCCCGAGGGAGGAGTGGAGAAGAGGAATTATCTGGGGCATGGGACCGGTTAACTTGTTCGCGGATGGGTCGAAGTTGGACGGAAAGGTTGGCGGGGGGGTCTTTTGTCAAGAGCTAAATGTAAGCCGCAAGTTTAAGTTGGCTGATCACTGCAGTGTATTCCAAGCGGAAGTTGCTGCGATTAAGGATGCGGTGGATGAAATGCTATCCAGCGCTACTACGGTTAGGGAATTTAACATCTACTCTGATAGCCAAGCGGCTATAAAGGTCTTGAGCTCAACTACAGTGCGATCGAGGGTGGTCTGGGAGTGCCTGACCTCACTTGCGATTGCATCGAATTATTATACAATTAAGATTATCTGGGTCCCGGGCCATAGTGATATTTCGGGTAACTGTCAAGCGGATCTCTTAGCCCGAATCGGTACAACTGAACCGGATGAAGATGGCTGTAGGGATTTCGAGTCAGCTCAGCAAACGTTGGGCGGACACTACGTCTTGCAGGATATCAAGATCTTTCTGGCCGAAAGTGGATGGCAGGAGGTCTGCTGAAATAATTGAGTTCACTAAGGCTCACCTATCAATGGTCATTGGGGTTTTGACAGGGCACTGTCCCATGGGTATCCATGCAGTACGTCTCAATATATTGGAAACTCCATCCTGCTGCAGCTGTATGGAGGATGATGAGGTGGAATCACCAAATCACTTTATGCTTGACTGCCCAGCTTTTGCCAGAACTAGGCGAAAGTATTTCGGTCGTGACTCACTTCGGTCTCCCGAGCAGCTCTCCAAGGTTGAGATCGGGATCATTCGGAACTTTATCGTTGCTACCCAACGATTCTCTAAGTAGTTATATCTACGTCATCGTTAGTTTAGTTTATTATATGTGGTATCACAACGGACCGTCATGTTGTCCAAGTGAGCTTCCCCTATCAGGGAAGCTACCACCCAACCTAACCTATTATTCGCTATCATCACTTTCATTGGATGAGTCACTTGTGGAATAGTCATGAACATCAGCAACATTACTGTGAAAGCTTGAAACAACTGGGGTATTTATTGACTCCTCAACATTATCGGGGGACAGTAAATTTAAGACTTCTGAAGTCAGACTTTTAAATTTTTTCTTAGGTATCTCCTTAAAACTGTTAACTAAAGGATCCGATGTTATAAGCAACATATTCATAAGATCTCTATTCGTGGCTTCACGCGTCTGCTTTTGTGTGTTATAATCCCTGAATCGTCTCAAATCTCTGTTACGGGCTTCCTGTGCTTCATCGGAAAGTTGACCAATAGGTAAAACTGCTGATTTTATAATTTTAGTACTATGCACTAAGAATTTATGAACTGTAACAGGCATATTAAACCATGGATATAGATCTATGTACAGTTTTTTAGTCTCGACCGCAAATTTTTCAAATCTTTGGATATTTATATTGTACCCAGATGCTAATGCGCGAAGGAGAGTGTCGAATCTTTTGAAAAGCGTTACATCCAATCCCGTAATCTCTGCACTAGCCTCAGAATTTTCGAAAAACCTACGAGCAGTGTTGCCGTCATTGGTATTACCGAAACCTGGTTTTGGTTTATCTTCATCAATCCATTGTATGTACCTGTTTTTATGCCTTGGTGACTGGTGCGGTAGGTTGTGGCAGGTTGAAGTCAATGATCTTCGCCTTTTTGCTTTTGGTGTGCTCTTGTTGACCTGCACGTTTATTTTTGTATGTTTTATGGCTACGTATTTGTTCCCTGTACCAGGGAATTGGTTTTGCCGTTTGTAGATCAGCTTTAAAGGTTAAAATATCTCGTCGGAGCTGGTACGTACATACATCCTATTTGATATGTAGAGATAACTAAATCTACAAAAAAAAAAATTAAAAATAGATGTGCAAAGAATTCGCAATGGTTTTTTCTTTCGACTATTAGAGAATACTTGCGACTATAACATACGTAAAATTAAGCCCGGATGTCCGCGGATGTATGTAACTTTTTTGTCCCTAAAGTTAAAAATATAGGGAAAAAATACCTTTTCTTCTTAATAACTGAACGTTAAATATATTGAAAATACTCTAATTGTGAAAGAATTACTATTAAAAAATGTTGCTTACCTTCGCTTAAACTTTATATGGACTGCTAAGCGACAAACTTTCAATACACCTCTGAAATTGCTTCGCATAAAATTTGTACTACTAAATTTCTATACGCATTATACTCAGATGTAACTGAAATATGTGTCTATGTTTCACACTCTGCACTAATTCTATGCATTCTATGCGCGTCCACTATTTATAGTTGCAGACATTGGTGCTTTATCGGTAACCGTATCGGTAACCTTATAACAGCTGATTCGAATCAATGCAATGGATTATTGGTGCCGCTAAGGTCGTAACCGTATTGTAGCCAACCAATTGGTTTTTTGTTTACCGTCGTAACGATAAACAGCTGATTACGTTAGGGATACGGATACAGCGATACGGCACCAATGACTCCGGCTTAATGAGTTTCCGGTGACTTAAGCGCCAAATACACGACACGAACATTTCCGCGAACATTCCGCAATCTTGTTCGCAGCTTTAGCCATACACCATACGAACTTTTGGCCGAACATTACTCATTCACTCAGAAATTTTTTATTGTCCATTTTACTTTTCCGCGCACGTCTGTTCCGTTCAGAAATTACTACGATTATGAGCTATTTTGCCATCTGCATGTGTTTGTGCGCTGCTTCTCTGCTGCGTGTACGTACATATGTGTAGACATCAGGGATGCACCGTAACGTTAAGCCAATCGTTTATCAAAAAATTTCCACCGTTTCCGTTGAAACACTTCGAAATATTATCGATAAAGAAATTATCAAGATAAATTGTATCTCGTTTTTAACCGAAACGAAAAGCTTTCGTTAACGTTAAAAACGTTAACAAAAACGTGATACTTTATGTTTGAATTGTGCTGGCAATGCTATAGCCATGGTGAAGCCGTAAGGTGGCAACAGCGAGCGGACATGCACACACAAACTCCAAGTAATTTGTTTGTGTAATTCGTTTGTGGTAATGTCAAAAATTCTCTGAGAAATGTTCGTACTGTCAAAATTCATGAGAAAAGTTGCAATCAGCTTGGCTAATGCTTTCACCTTTAATTACTCCGCCACCAATCAGCTTTGCCAGCATAGCTTGAAATTTATAATCAACATAAACGGTTTGATTTCGTTTTGATATGGCAGAAAACGAAACGAAATCATTTCGTTAATTTGACGTTCTTAACGTTTATAAACGAAACGAAAAGACTTTGTTTCGTTTATTAACGTTAATTATCGTAACGAAATGATATCGGTTCGTTGGTTAAGCATGCCTGGTAGACATAATGATTGAATTATTGATGTGCATTCACGTCACTGCTTAGCATCGGCTTAGGGAGTGACAGTACCCTTTAGTGTTGCTAATATTCGTTACAATATGTATTTACAAAAAAACACATAATCTTCAATTTTAATTCTTACGTACGAAAATGATGAATGAAAACAATCAACTTATGACACATTTCATTTCCTGCAAGAAATGTTTGCCCTTTAAAATATATCCGATATCAGACGGCCAACGACATGATGATGAATTGAACTAAGGGCAACATACAATTGCATGCGTTCATATGAAAACGTAGCTCCGCCCTTCGGTAAGTCGAAGACAATGAATTTCAGAATACGAAATGGACAAGACAAACAGCAATACAAAACGTTTTCGAATTCAAACGACATTTTATTCACGAAAAAGTGACAACTAGATTACGGTGTTTGCGAAGACCATCGTTCGTTGATGTTTGTGGATTATGTTTGGTGGCTTAGCTTTGTCTGTGTGGCGTTTGCTTGGCGGCAACACGCTGGATTACGTGTTCCATTTTTTTCATGTTGGAGTAATCTAACAATACTCCTTTGCAATGCGTTTGCGGACCACCATCAGCCGATCATTGCTCGTATTTTAACGATCAAACAGAGTTGCCAAAAGTAAAATATTGCATACAAATAACTGCTAATAAAATTTTACTATGGCAGCTCTGATGAAATGCAACCGCGCAACTGGTTTTATATACACATACTATAGTATAGAGAAATATTCAAAGGGGAATTGTGTCGGAAAGAATTATTGGATTGAATTTAATATATACATACATGTAAAAGAAGAGGGGCAATACAACTTTTATATTTTATACTACGAATATTCTTATGTTATTTAGCATTTTCGTGCATAAAGAAACTAATATGAATTTTATATAAATTTTATGTTTTATTTTGCGTGGCTTCTTTTCTAGCGATGCACAGTGTTTCGTGTACAACAAGCTAGCTGGACAAAATTATTTTATGAGATTTTCCGTTTCATATGCAGTCATTTATTACAACTACGTCATTTTTTCAGCCATATGTTCTTGTTTTTATTTGTTTCCAAAATTTTACTTCATATTCATACATTTGCTTATTTCATATACAGTAACTCATGTGAATAAGTGACATAGATCCAAAAAAATTTAAAGGATTTAAGAATATTACTTTATTGTACTTAAATTGAATGGAATACAAATCTCAATACTCTAAAAAATGCTAAAAATTCGGAAAAAAAATTAAAATTTTTTATGAAAATTCGTCGAATTTTTTAAATATAATTTAGTTTTTGTTATAGATCGTGACAAATTTTCTTATGGGAAATTAGTTAAAATAAATTTGCGAAAGCGAAAATTGTAAGAATTATCCAAAAAGGGGTGTCTACTTATTTATGTGAGTGACTGTACATATGTACATACATATTTTGTATTTATTTGAGTATTTATCCTGGCACTACAATTTTTACAGAATTATTTTATAGTACCAGTCAGGAATGTAAAAGTGAATTATAATAATAATAATAACAATGTAAATAATTAAATTAATTATGTCAAAATTACTTATTACAAAAACTTAAAAGTAAAGTATCATACAAAGTAGAAAAGACAATAGATTTAAATTGAATAAAACCTGAACCAACAAAAAGTTATAGGGTAGGTTATCTTTTATAATTATGTTATTATTCGCTATCATCACTTTCATTGGATAAGTCACTTGTGGAATAGTCATGAACATCAGCAACATTAATGTGAAAGCTTGAAACAACTGGGGTATTTATTGACTCCTCAACATTATCGGGGGACAGTAAATTTAAGACTTCTGAAGTCAGACTTTTAAATTTTTTCTTAGGTATCTCCCTAAAACTGTTAACTAAAGGATCCGATGTTATAAGCCAAATATTCATAAGATCTCTATTCGTTGCTTCACGCGTCTGCTTTTGTGTGTTATAATCCCTGAATCGTCTCAAATCTTTGTTACGGGCTTCCTGTGCTTCCTCGGAAAGTTGACCAATAGGTAAAACTGCTGATTTTATAATTTCAGTACTATGCACTAAGAATTTATGAACTGTAACAGGCATATTAAACCATGGATATAGATCTATGTATAGTTTTTTAGTCTCGACCGCAAATTTTTCAAATCTTTGGATATTTATATTGTACCCAGATGCTAATGCGCGAAGGAGAGTGTCGAATCTCAGCACTAGCCTCAGAATTTTCGAAAAACCTACGGGCAGTGTTGCCGTCATTGGTATTGCCGAAACCTGGTTTTGGTTTATCTTCATCAACCCATTGTATGTACCTGTTTTTATGCCTTGGTGACTGGTGCGGTAGGTTGTGGCAGGTTGAAGTCAATGATCTTCGCATTTTTGCTTTTGGTGTGCTCTTGTTGACCTGCACGTTTATTTTTGTATGTTTTATGGCTACGTGTTTGTTCCCTGTACCAGGGAATTGGTTTTGCCGTTTGTAGATCAGCTTTAAAGGTTAAAATATCTCGTCGGAGCTGGTACGTACATGCATCCTATTTGATATGTAGAGATAACTAAATCTACAAAAAAAAAATTAAAAATAGATGTGCAAAGAATTCGCAATGGTTTTTTCTTTCGACTATTAGAGAATACTTGCGACTATAACATATGTAAAATTAAGCCCGGTTGTCCGCGGATGTATGTAACTTTTTTGTCCCTAAAGTTAAAAATATAGGGAAAAAATACCTTTTCTTCTTAATAACGGAATGTTAAATATATTGAAAATACTCTAATTGTGAAAGAATTACTATTAAAAAATGTTGCTTACCTTCGAGCTTAGAATCCATCAAAAAAATTATGTAAAAGTGTTCACTTAAAAGAAATATGAATCTTTTCATTTCAACAAGAATTTTGCAAATTAATCAATGTATTTTACGGCCACTCCTGCCTTCTTACTTCAATCACTCAATATATATGAGCAAAAATCTCAAAAAAAACCAAAAATCCCGTTATTTTGTTTGTTTTCTTTCATTTCTCATTGCACTTTTCTTGGAATAAGAACTTTGTTTTTGTCCAGCTAGCTTGTTCTACACGAAACACTGTGCGATGGTTTTAAAAGTACTCTTTTGTTAGTATTCAAAGGAGTAATGTTTTGAGAGCAGTTCCGCAAGTAATCTCTTGTCGGTACTCCATGGAGTAATATTTCAGGAGCAGTTTAGAGAGTACTGTTCCGCAGATACTCCATAGAGTAGTTTTTCTGGAGTACTTTGGCATATGATCCTCTGTGGATGCTCCATGGAGTACTAGAGTGAAAGTACTTTGGAAAGTACTCTCACGTATGTACTCTATGGAATACTCACAAACAAAGCGGGAGTGGGATCACCTACTCTCCTAGGACATCGCAATGTTAATTGGAGCACATTTTTTGTATGAACACAGATTAGTTTTGGAGCACTCCTATACTCCTAAAGGAGTATTCCTTACACTATTTATGGAGTACTAGCGTTTGTTGAAGGGAATAATAGCTGTGTTTTTTTTTCTCATCTATATACGTTTACGCTTAAACTTTATATGGACTGCTAAGCGACAAACTTTCAATACACCTCTGAAATTACTTCGCATAAAATGTGTACTACTAAATTTCTTTACGCATTATACTCATATGTAACTGAAATATGTGTCTATGTTTCACACTCTGCACTAATTCTATGCATTCTATGCGCGTCCACTATTTATAGTTGCAGACATTGCTGCTTTATCGGTAACCGTATCGGTAACCTTATAACAGCTGATTCGACCAACCTTATGGGAATCAATGCAATGGATTATTGGTGCCGCTAAGGTCTTAACCGTATCGTAGCCAACCAATTGGTTTTTGGTTTAACGTCGTAACGATAAACAGCTGATTACGTTAGGGATACGGATACAGAGATACGACATACGGCACCAATGACTCCGGCATAATGAGTTTCCGGTGACTTAAGCGCCAAATACACGACACGAACATTTCCGCGAACATTCCGCAATCTTGTTCGCAGCTTTGGCCATACACCATACGAACTTTTGGCCGAACATTACTCATTCACTCAGAAATTTTTTATTGTCCATTTTACTTTTCCGCGCACGTCTGTTCCGTTCAGAAATTACTACGATTATGAGCTATTTTGTCATACACGCACGAACAGTTCGCGCAAATGTTCGCCAAAAATTAAAATATTTTGATTTTTGGCGAACATTTGCGCGAACTGGCAAACACCACCATACACGACAGAAAAGGTCGCAGAAACATGACATAACGGGAATGTTCGCGGAAATGTTCGTGTCGTGTATTTGGCGCTTTAGCATTTTAGCATCGTTTCGATATGTGTAGGTACAAACAGTGAACTCTAGACAAGAGGGAGTCTTTCGAAAGGCAAACTAGACACCGTAGACACCCTTTTCAGGCAGAATATTGTTAATTTACAAACTATAAAATCATTATCTCTGGGTTTGATCAAATTAATATCCTCAATGTACGTTGACAAAAGCCTACGCACATAAAATTGTAAATACATACCGCACAGTGAACAGAAAACTAGCAAGAAAAAAATATTAAATACCTTATACCTAGAACTTACTGGCAGATCGAACTATTCCGGAAACGATCTAACACTCTTTCAATTTTGATGCTTCCGCCAGTGGCATCGAATAAATAAGATTTTCAGTAACATTTCAATTTGTAGTTCACTGACCATTACTTAAGTAGAATTTGATACCCCTTTTTGAATCCTTATTAATCACTTGAATGATTTCAAAGGTAACACCAAGGTCAAGAATATCACATATAAAGCGTGGTATCCAGATCATGAGAAAATGCTCACTAATATTTTTTATTTTCTCCTTGCAATGCCTATGACACTACTTTATTTTGTCTTGGATTCCATGTTAGAAAAACTGACGAAACTTTATCGAAACTTCAAAATATAAAAACAATTTCTACCCCTAAAATTTGTGAGTTTGACATGTTTTTGTTTATGTTTTAAATTTTATTTTTTCATTAACATTTTTAACAATGAAAACAATGCAAATAACACGGGAAAATTATTTCAGACTCTGATGGTTCACTCTTTTCACAAGAAAGTTGATTTTAGTTGTGGTTTTATGCAAACAATTTTCAAACTAAAAACAAAATTTTCATTTGTCAGAAAAAATAAAGAAAAAACCTATCGAAATACAAACTGGTTCTTTTGTTTTTAATGTACTAGGTTGTATTTTTCTTGTATTTCGTTAGTTTTTTAAAATATCGTTTACACACTAGTATTAGGAGGGGGACAACAAAAAATACAAGAGAAAATAAAGTAGTTGTTGTAGCAATGCTTCGCCCCACCTAACAGCCGCGACCGATCACAAATTGTCATCAATATCCTCTAACGGGAGTCCAAGGAAACTTGCCGTTTCAACAGGGGTGGATCATAAGGAAAGGGGTGTTAGAGGCGTTGGTTCCACATTACAATTAAAGAGATGGTTGGTGTCCCCACACATTGCAAGCGGGGCATACATTTCGTATGTCGGGGTTGATTCTGGATAGGGAAGAGTTTAACCTGTTACAGTATCCAGAACGAAGTTGAGCAAGAGTGACACGCGTATCCCTGGGGAGTATGCGTTCCTCTTCCGCGAGTTTTGGATACTTTTCTTTAAGTACTGGATTCACCTGGCAATTCCCGGCATAAAGGTCCGACGCCTGCTTATGGAGTTCACCAAGGACCTGCTTGTGTTTTTTCGCTTCATACGGCTGGGTTCTCAGGTGCCGTATTTCCCCAAAATGCTTACGGAGATGACTCCTTAAGCCCCTAGGCTAGAAGACAGCCCGTGGCAATTCTGAGAGCAGTATTTTGGCAGGCCTGTAGCTTCTTCGAGTGGGTAATTTTTAAGCTTGGCGACCATATGGGTGACGCGTAGCACGTAATCGGCTGGCTAATTGCTTTGTATGTAGCCATGAGCGTTTCTTTATCTTTTCCCCAGGTACTGCCAGCGAGGGATTTGAGGATTTTGTTACGGCTCTGAATTCTCGGAACAATTGTGGCTGCGTGCTCGCCAAAAATGTAGATCCTGATCAAACGTCATACCCAAGATTTTGCGGTGTAGGACAGTCGTTAGCGTAGTGCCATCGACGTGGATGTTCAAAATGGTCGACATTTGGGACGTCCATGTTGTAAATAAGGTCGCGGAAGATTTAGTCGGCGATAATGCCAGGTACGCGAAGTGAAAAAAATGGAGAGATCAGGGAGGTAGCCGTTTATTTTATTGCATAGCTCATCGATCTTTGGGCCTGGGCCTGTGGCCATTATTGTGCAGTCATCGGCGTAGGAAACGATTGTGACTCCTTCCGGTGGTGAAGGTAGCTTAGATATGTAGAAATTAAACAAAAGTGGGGATAGGACACCACCCTGTGGAACCCCTTGTTTAATTCTCCTTGGTTTTGATGTTTCGTTTCTAAATTGCACCGATGCCTGCCGATCACCCAGATAATTTGCGGTCCACCTTTTAAGACATGGGGGAAGGGTAGACCCTTCTAGGTCTTGCAGTAACGAGCCATGGTTGACCGTATCAAAAGCTTTTGATAGGTCTAGCGCTACGAGTACTGTTCTATGGTGGGGGTATTGATTTAAACCGCAATTTATCTGGGTGCTAATGGCATTTAGCGCGGTGGTAGTCCTATGGAGCTTTCTGAAGCCATGCTGATGAGAGGCTAGTTGCAAATTTGCTTGGAAATAGGGGAGCAAAATGGCTTCAGGCGTCTTTGCTACTGGCGATAGGAGAGATATCGGACGATACGACTCTCCTATGTTAGCTGGTTTCCCAGGCTTTAGTAGCGGGACCACCTTGGCCATTTTCCATTTCTCGGGTATGACAAAGGTGGAAAGAGACAGGTTGAAGACATGTGCTAAATATTTGAAACCCTCTTTCCCTAGGCTTTTAAGCATCGGCATGGCTATGCCGTCTGGGCCCACTGCTTTGGATGGTTTAGCGCGACCAATGGCGTCCTCAACCTCTTTAGCGGTGATGGTGATTGGTGACGCGCTGAATTTGTGTTTATGTGCGTGTCTATTGGCTCTCCGTCTATCTTTGTCGACCGTAGGATGCATTATATATTGACGGCAGAAAGCGCTCGCGCATTCTTTCGCATCCGACAGCACTTTGTCGCCAAAGGCGATGGAAACTTTGTCTTTGTGCTTAGTCGGATTCGATAGGGACTTTACGGTGGACCAAAGTTTACCCACACCGGTAGAGAGGTTACAACCTCTTAGGTGCTCCTCCCATTTCGCCCGTTTGTTTTCGCCCACAAGCAATCTGATGCGTTGGTTTATATCCCTTATTTGGGGGTCGCCTGGATCAAGCTGTCTTATAAGGTCACGTTCTCTCGCTAAGTTTGCGGCCTCCGCCGCGAAGTGGGGCCGGATTTCGGGAATTCTCCCGGCGGGAATGAAACGTGCCGAGGCGGAGACTACGGGACGCCCTTGGGCGTGAACAGCAAGGAGCCACAAAAGATTTATAAAAGTTACGTGGACGTCGGGTTTTGGGATCAAGCCCAGAACAACCTGTCCGATGCAACGAAACACACTGAACAGAGTATGGCCGTCCTAAAAAGATTCTTTTCCGGCAGATGCAGCAAAACCATTTCTCAGGACCGGGGTCAGGAGACGGACCCGGATTGGATTCGATGCCTTCCCGGAGTAAGAGAATATGGAGCAGTCCTCCTGCAAGGAGCTGCTGGGAAGATGACAATTTGTGGGAGGTACGCAACAAATTAAATGGGGTCACACTGAAATGACAGTCCTTGGTCGGGCAAAATCCCGAGTCGCTCCGGTACATAGAACCGACTGCCTGGGGAAGCGAAAAATAAAGTAGTGGCAGATAGGTATAAGTCAAATTAATTTTTTTTTTTGAAATATGTAGCATTAAGGCATTGGGAACATAGTCATGAAAGAACAGCTCTTACACAAGCAGAATATAAGGGAGCACGTGAAGTAATATATAACATTGCTGCAAGCAACGGATATAAAAAAGCACTAGTAAATAAACTCAGAAAGAATCATGGGGAGCCAAAAAGAAATAATGAAAAAAAAAACTAACACTTGGAGGACTAAGAAATATCGTTAGCTTAATGTGAAAATGTGCTAAGTCAACTTTTACGAATTTTACAGGAGACGAAAAAAATGAATAATTTTTGAAATAACCTTTTTTCAAAACTGTGAATGAGGATACCTTAGTTGCAATACTTTTGAGTGTAGAAGCTTTGAAAAAGATAAATAAAAATCATGTATGCTAACCCAGCAGCTATTTTAATACTTAGCACAATTTCCGCACTCAAAACAAATTTTTTCTCCTGACCTAGCACTTTTTACTCAATATGTTTCCCCATCATTCCTCCCCTTTAATGATTGAAATATAACACTAAAACTATATATTTCACAAAAAATACTATTTACATATTGTCAAACTATTTCTAACGGTTCTGATCTGGACTTTTTTGCCGGATGGTGCGTAGACAATAATTTATTTTTAAATTCGAACAAATGCAGTGTTGTGTCTTATTCCATAAGGAGAACTGCCACATACTTTATCTACAAACTAAATGCTAAATTTCTTAATCGTTGAGAGAGTAAAGACTTGGGTGAAATTTTTTGACTTCAAACTCTCTTTTTCTAGTCAAAATTTGTTGCAATGTTGAAAGCACTTTATATATCCTTGATCAGAAGTGGTCTTGAATATGGAATCCTTTCTATGAATCTAACTCCTATAAAATTGAGAAAGTCCAAAAAATTGTTACCAAGATTGATTTACGTATGCTTTACTGGCCTCCTATCATATACCAGCAGGCACAAGTTGCTTGGTCTTCAGGCTTTGCATGACAGAAGAACTTTTATCTTACTCATGTTTGCCTATAATGTAAAAAACTTTATCTCGAACTGCTCTGATTTATCTAATTTGTTCATTCCATATATTCCACTGCGTGATCTTCGACATAATAAATTATTTATCGAAATAACTCATAAAATGAATTATGCTATGAATGAATCTATAACTAGGACTATACATCTAGCAAATCGATTCAGTAGTGTTATTAATTTTAATAACAGCTTATATAAGTTTATATAATGTTATGGAATCGCATCTACAATGGAGCAGTAAGGAAGGCAGTCGTCATGATCTAGTGGTGCTCTGTGGCTAGTCATGTCAGCTGGGCGGGGTTCTTGCCAACCTTACCGTCCTGCGCCATAAACAGAAAAAAGTTCCTATCATGCCTTTTAAATGGTCACACAGCGCAGAACTCACGTTAAACTTATTGAAAAGCGGAACATTAATGAAATCTTATTCTTTTGTTTATCGATAAACCTAACAGTAAGTGCAGTTTATTTTAAAATTAGCAAGTATTATGGGTTTTTATAAGTAAAGGCTAAATTTTATACAAAAGATTTAAATGGGGTTTATCTTAAATACCTACATCTACGTATGATTTTAAATATGTAGCAAACGTACACGCCCTTACATAGATGTACGTATTTCGCAAGTAAAGACCAAATTTTATACAAAAGATTTAAATGGGGTTTATCTTAAATATCTACATCTATGTGGATTATCTATATGTAGTATTTCTTTTTCAAAACCCATCAATGGTTTACTAAATTAAATATGAGAAAAAAATTGGTTTCCGTATTACGGAACGAGCTCACCAGGTTTAGTTGCTGGTCTTGGTGTCACGCTGGGTGCGTTGCAGCAGGCCCATATGAGGCGGCCCTGCTGGTTGCTGTTGTTACTAAAGTTGACGTTGCAGCAGGCCTATATGAGGCGGCGCTGTTGGTTGTTGTTACTAAGGTTGATGTTGTAGCAGGCCTATATGAGGCGGCCCTGCTGGTTTTTGTTACTAAAGTTGATGTTGCAGCAGGCCTATATGAGGCGGCCCTGCTGGTTATTGTTACTAAAGTTGATGTTGCAGCAGGACTATATGAGGCGGCCCTGCTGGTTGTTGTTACTAAACTTGATGGTGGTGGTACGTCTGGTGGATGTGGCGCGTTTGGTTGTTGCTGCCGATGGTATAACGCGCATTGATGACGCTGCGATGGTGTTGGCGCCGTTAGTGGTGTTGTGGTCGCCTGCTTATGGTGGCAGGTTGTCGGGCGTGAGTGGTGGTGCCCATACATATATACAAGAATGCGCTTTATGTTATTTCTCAATTTTGGTTCGGCAACACTTGAACGCCCCTAAGCACCTGACAGACGTTTCTATTTCGCAGATTTAGTAGTGAAAATATGTTTGTGGCTGCCAGATATGAGAATGCGGTTGGCTCACGTTTCTCTAAAAGGTTGCAGCTTCCGACGCCTGTGACTGGAAAATTTTGAGTCCTATGGCTTAATTATCGCCTATGTGAATTCATGTAAGAACGAACCAACTTGCGCCGTTGAGGTGGAGTTGGTGGTGCTTCTTTGAATACCGGTGTTTCACTTAGTCTTTTAAGAGTCATATAGAACAAGTTACTTCCCTCCTTGGGGTGCGCCAAATAATTCACACGGCAATCCAAAAAGTATCGTCCGAGAAATTGCTATTCAATACAACTTTATAAAGAGTTTACGCCAGTATCTCTTTTTTTTCGGTGTTTTATCAGTTCTGACGGCGTTTTGCTCTCAAACACGTTTTTATTTCCAGATTTCGTCGTGAGAAAAAGCATTGGTACCGGAAACTGCGTTTTTTCCTTTTTTCCTGCTGGTTTTGCAAATGGCTTCACAGCGGCGGTGACGACATCTAGTGTTCATTTCGTTCAAATTGCCATGGCACCTTTTTGTTTGCCATCACTAGCCATTAGGTGCGTTCCAAAGGTGACGCTCCCAAATGGACCATAACAAACCTGCTTCGCTTTGAAGACCTGACGATGGAGCGAACAGGAAACCGGTTCATCTGTGGGAAGCCACTTCCAGGAACCTCCGATGACAAGCAACGTGGGGCACGACTCACCCCTAAGATAAGAATCTCAACGTTCTACCGCGAAGCTAGCCGGGCAACAAGGTCCATCAAAAAAAATCAGTTAAGTCAAATAGTGAAGTAATTCTGTTTCTTAGTTTAAACGGCTTTGCGGAAATTAGACATTTGTTATGGAGAACTCGTCCAAACTCCGTATGGTTCTAGTGGTTATCGCCCCCAACAGAAAGGCCAAAAAAAGTGTATGTGTGTAGACATTTTGATAAAAGAGAACTCGTCCAAACTCCGTAAGGCTAGTCCAACCCAAGTTTGGACTGCCAGGCTGTTCACGGTTCTCGGTGAGTACGCGTGTGAACAACCTATGATATTATAGCTCGGGGAGAATACTGGGCGAGATGTCCCCGACCGCCAAAACGCCCAGACAGGGTAAAAAAAAATCAAATTTGTAAGTTTAAAAAAAATCATTTTATAAATTTAATAAAAAAAATTGCCATCACTCCCGGAAGGAGTGTTTCTGGTGGGCATTCGCCCGAACAATTGGTCATGCGACATTATAATTAGAAAAAAAAATAATTAGCTAAATCGTAGTTTTAGTATCTCAAAAAAAAAACTTAAGGGGAGAAAGAAATTGAAAAAAAAAGCTGTAAAAAAACGATTAATTACATATATATACTACGGGAGGTGTGATGGGAATGCTGACAAGAAGAAGGCAATAGGGCTACAGGGAAACGAAGAAAAAAACAACACAAACTCATTCATACTTGTCCCTAGTGCTCCCAACCGCAACGCATAAGGGGGCTTGAGGACCTGCCTCTGGGACTGGTTGGGGCCACTAGGGTCAATTTCCTACACCGGTTGGTCCCAACACACCCAGCCGCAACGCAGACGCGGTCGCCAGGGACTCGATAGTGGGTCTTGCTGGGGGTGTTGAGACCTCCCGTCCATTCACACTGGACACCCCTCCTGCCTCCGCCGCAATGGGTGGAGCGGCTTCAAGGGCCGCTCCCCAGACTGGTGGGACAGAAAGGGGTTCCACTTTGAATCCCAGCTCAACCCGTCACAATCCAGGTGGTATTCTGACGTACCAGACGTGGGATGAGCTGGGGTTCTTGCAATTCACATACTCACTCATACTGGACATTACAAATTCGGCAAAAAACTAAAAGGACTATGAAAAGCTTAACATCACAAAAAAAACCCAATTAGCGGACCTATATGTACCAAAGCCGACTAACGGACAACAATCCGGTAACAAAAAAAAAAACCCAAACTAAAAAAAAAACTAAGTGCGTGCAGCACTGCCTCATCGGGTGAATACAAAAGTCCGAAGGGCTGACGTTAAGTCAAATGGCGCCTTCGACTACTGCCCCCGATGACCAGTCCGGACAACCTGATCCGTCAACCATTCCACCGCACCGCAGGTGGCTGCTCCTGCGGCTGCTAACCTCGGACTGGTCAACTTCACACGTTGCCCGAACTGACCACTGAGACCAGCGCCTCAGGTGCCATGTTGGGCGCCATCTGTTATAGTTTACGCATTTTCTAAGGGAGCAGCAAGGAAGGCAGTCGGCATGATCTAGTGGTGCTCTGTGGTTAGTCCTGTCGGCTGGGCGGGGTTCTTGCCAACCTTACCGTCCTGCGCCATAAACAAAAAAAAGTTCCTATCATGCCTTTTAAATGGTCACACAGCGCAGAACTAATTCAAAACGCTGGAAATTCAAAATAAAACAACATCCGGTGGAACCGGATGCCACGGACAGACCCTTAAACATTCAAAATTTAAATATTCAAAAAAAACTAAACGAAAAAAAAAATTGCCGAACCGGACATGACCAGTTACTAACTCTGAAAATCAGAGGAAAAAAAATGCTGAAAATAAATACAAAAGGGGGATAAACAAAAAGGGCCGAATATAACTTGGGGCGCCGCGGGTGTTGTTGCGACGCCCGGTGCTGAGCCCACCCTCAAAATCCATGGCCACCGACGCACCTAAATTTCCGGTGGCCCCTTACCTGTATACCCTAGTACCTTCTAATTAATACTGAACGCCAGCATTACCATTATTACAATATTTTTATTTACAACTCATTATTAAATAGTATTAGCAAGTTCATTATAATTTAGCTTATCCAAAACCGAAATTTGTTGCGTATTTCCAAAGCAAAATAATCTTTTTACTTAATCTTACTTGATTTAAGACTAAACTTATTTATGTGCTATTTTGGTATTGCCTATTTATTTCGAAAAGGGGTTCAAACAAAATCTTTATCTTTTGACCCAAAAAGGAGAAAGGAACACGTTAAACTTATTGAAAAGCGGAACATTAATGAAATCGTATTCTTTTTTTTATTGATAAACCTAACAGTAAATGCAGTTTATTTTAAAATTAGCAAGTATTATGGGTTTTTATGAGTGGCCTGCTATCTCATTAGTGGTTATGTGGTTAATAGTGTTTTATATATTAGTTTTAGTTATCTCTTCATTTACTATTTTCATTTTATCTTGGTTTTACTTGATTTTATTTTGATTTATTTTTATTTTATTTTGTAACATCTTTATTCGTAAGCATGTTATTATGTAAATTTATGTATGTATAGAGTTGTATTTATGTAAATGGGTTTGGGTATTTGTTCGTTGTATTTACTTTTCTTTACTTACATATGACACAAGTACAGAACAAATTGTATGCAAAAAGTCTTAATGAGGTTTATATTAAATACCTGCATCTATGTATACTTTTAAATATGTAGCAAACGTACACGCCCTTACATAGATGTACGTATGTCGCAAGTAAAGACTAAAAATTTGGTAGAAAGTCTTAAATGAAATTTATATTACATACCAACATTTATGTATACTTTTAAATGTGTAGCAAACGTACATAGATATACGTATGTCGCAAGTAAAGACTAACTTTTATACAACAAGATTTAAATGGGGTTTATCTTAAATACCTACATCTATGTATGCTTTTAAATATGTAGCAAACGTACACGCCCTTACATAGATGTACGTATGTCGCAAGTAAAGACAAACTTTTATACAACAAGATTTAAATGGGGTTTATCTTAAATACCTGCATCTATGTATGCTTTTAAATATGTAGCAAACGTACACGCCCTTACATAGATGTACGTATTTCGCAAGTAAAGACTAAATTTTATACAAAAGATTTAAATGGGGTTTACACACATCTATGTGGATTATCTATATGTAGTATATTTTTTTCAAAACCCATCAATGGTTTACTAAATTAAATATGAGAAAAAAATTTGTTTCCGTATTACAGAACGAACTCACCAGGTTTAGTTGCTGGTCTTGGTGTCACGCTGGGTTCGTTGCAGCAGGCCCATATGAGGCGGCCCTACTCGTTGCTGTTGTTACTAAAGTTGACGTTGCAGCAGGCCTATATGAGGCGGTCCTCTTGGTTGTTGTTACTAAGGTTGATGTTGCAGCAGGCCTATATGAGGCGGCCCTGCTAGTTGTTGTTACTAAGATTGATGTTGCAGCAGGCCTATATGAGGCGGCCCTGCTGGTTGTTGTTACTAAAGTTGATGTTGCAGCAGGCCTATATGAGGCGGCCCTGCTGGTTGTTGTTACTAAAGTTGATGGTGGTGGTACGTCTGGTGGATGTGGCGCGTTTGGTTGACGCTTCCGATGGTATAACGCGCATTGATGGCGCTGCGATGGTGTTGGCGCCGTTAGTGGTGTTGTGGCCGCCTATTTTAGTAGGCGGAATCGAAAGGTGGTCGCCTGCTTATGGTGGCAGGTTGTCGGGCGTGAGTGGTGGCGCCCATACATATATACAAGAATGCGCTTTATGTTATTTCTCAATTTTGGTTCGGCAACACTTGAACGCCCTTAAGCACCTGACACACGTTTCTATTTCGCAGATTTAGTAGTGAAAATATGTCTGTGGCTGCTAGATATGAGAATGCGGTTGGCTCACGTTTCTCTAAAAGGTTGCAGCTTCCGACGTCTGTTACTAGAAAATTTTGACTCCTGTGGCTTAAGTATCGCCTATGTGAATTCATGTACGAACTAACCAACTTGCGCCGTTGAGGTGAAGTTGGTGGTTCTCCTTTGAATACTGGTGTTTCACTTAGTCTTTCAAGAGTCATATAAAACAAGTAGATAACTTCCCTCCTTGGGGTGCGCCAAATAATTCACACGGAAATCCAAAAAGTATCGTCCGAGAAATTGCTATTCAATGCAACTTTATAAAGAGTTTACGCCAGTATCTCTTTTTTTTCTGTGATTTATCAGTTCTGACGGCGTTTTGCTCTCAAACACGTTTTTATTTCCAGATTTCGTCGTGAGAAAAAGCATTGGTACCGGAAACTGCGTTTTTTCCTTTTTTCCTGCTGGTTTTGCAAATGGCTTCACAGCGGCGGTGGCGACATCTAGTGTTCATTTCGTTCAAATTTCCATGGCACCTTCTTGTTTGCCATCACTAGCCATTAGGTGCGTTCCAAAGGAAATTTCTCGATCGCTTCTCATACGAATTGGAACGCCCCTACGGTTAATAAAGTTGCGACATACTATAACGGCGGCGTCGGTAGATAGGTCTTTCGCTAGCTCCAGGTGAATAGCCCTAATCGTAAGACAAGTAAAGATGGCCACCCATCGCTTTTCATGACGCCGTCCAATAGATACAATGACTGGACCGAAGTAGTCCACGCCTGTGAATGAAAATGGTCTTACAAACGGGGTAAGCCTGTCCTTTGGGAGTTGACCCATCAATGGTGTTTGCGGAGCGGCTGCCAAATTTTTGCATAGTTGACAACTTATTTTAATTGATCTTAACAGACGTCGAACGCTTGGAATGCAAAAATTGTATCGTATAGCGGCAACCATAGACTCGAAATTATGATGATGAAACATTTCATGGTAATGTTTGCCTACCAAGAAAGACAGCGGATGACCTTTAGGCAGTATCACTGGTCGCTTAGTTGATGTGGGTACGCAATCGGCGTAATCGATTCGGCCACCCAAACGCACAACACCATCTTCATCCAATGTCGGACAAAATTTGTAAATCGAACTGCCTTTACTTACTGGCGAACCACTGGACAACATTTGCATTTCGTCCGCAAACCCAGTACTTTGAACTAGACGGTAGATAAAAGACTATGTTTGCTTTATTTATGTCGCCGATAATGATTTATGTACAATGAAATCTTTCTTGTTTGCCAGCGAACGAAATTTCGATACTGCTAATCGCACCCACGTCATTATTCGGAGAAATTTGTACAAGTTGGTATATTTAGCAAAGGGCACAACATGATCGTATGTCTGTATTGTATACAGTGTTTTAGAACGCAGCTCGGTATCGATACCTTCCTCAGCAATGTCTTTTGGAACAGTAGGCCAACTATCTGCGTCCCACTTTAAAAATAGGACCATTAATCCATTTACAATTTGAGTCAAACTTCTTTGGACGCGTTGCCTCGTCAGCGGGATTGACACACCCTGGCACCCATCTCCATTGGTGCACCTCGGATGACTGCAGCACTTCTGATACGCGATGAGCGACGAACTGTTTATAGCATCTAGGGTCGGATCTAATCCATTGGATCACAGTCTTGGAATCCGTCCAAAATAGTATCATGTTAGGTGTAACGTCGTGGCTGGCGATTATGACTTCCTTCAGCCGAACGCCTATAACGGCAGACTGTAACTTTAGGCGAGGTATTGACAGCGGTTTAAGTGGACTACACCTTGACCGTCCAGCGATAAAGATGACATCTGTTTTATTTTCGTAGCTCAAGCGCCAATAAGCAACAGTTGAATATGCAAGCTCACTTGCATCAACAAAAATGTGCAGCTGAATGTCTGCCTTGTCATTAAAAAACTCCTGGTTATAACATCGTGGCACCTGTAAGTATTCTATGGTTCGCAAACCTTTATACCAATCAAACCATTTTTCATATATGTCATCAGGAATGGGGTCATGCCAACCCACGTTCCGCTGCCACAGCCGTTGTAGCAATACTTTAGCGCAAACTGTAGCGCTACAAAGCAAACCGAAAGGGTCAAATATTGGCATTAATACGCTAAGCATTTCCCCATTTGTGGGTTTACGCATACCATCTAGCACCGCCTTTGGTACCCTAGCAAACGACAGTTTAAAACAGAAGTAGTCTCTTTTCGGACACCAGTGCATACCAAGTACCTTTTCAGTGGTACCTTCCCCCTTACAGGTGCTAAGTTCCCTTTGCGAAAGCGGTGCTGAACTGTTCCCTACAGCTTGCATAAGCTCTTCAGAGTTGGAGATTACGTTTCTCAGTTCAAATCCCTCACATGCGTGTATTTCTATCACCTTCTTAGTTACCTCGATAGCTTCCTTAATGTCGTTGAAGCTATCCATATAGTCGTCGACATAGTGGCGTTGAATGATAGCTTCGACTGCCCTCGGAAAGGTGTCTCGAAAACTTTCAGCGTTTAGATTCTTAATGTATTGGGCGGAACAGGGCGAACTAATTGACCCAAATATCATAACTCTCATTACATATATATCTGGAGGCTGGAGAGAATTTCCTCCTCTCCATAGAAAACGTTGTGAATTTTGATCGTCGTCGCGAATCAATACCATGTGAAACATTTCACGTATATCTCCACATACGGCTACCTTTCGTAGTCGAAAATTAAATAAAATATTTACCAATGATTTCGGTTGGTATTCGGACGGACCTTTCAACAAAGCACTATTTAGCGACATATCATTAATCTTTGCGGCAGCATCAAAAACTAAACGGCGTTTATTTCCTTTGTTTGGGTTGGTTGCTACAAAGTGTGGCAAGTACCATGTACGATCATCAACGTTGTCAATCTCAGCCACTGATAACTTCTTTGCACAACCCTTGTAAACGTAATCATCAATTTTTTGTATATACCAATCACGATATTCGGCATCTGAATTCATTTTTGATTCGACTTGTTGTAATTGCTTTACAGCTGTGTCAAAGCTTTGCGGAAAGCTAACATTATCACTGCGCCACAGTAAGCCAGTTTCATATCTATTGTTTATAAATTTTGTAGTATCCCTGAGTAATTTTTCTCCTCGGATGTCTGCATCTGATCGGACTATTGGTACTGATTTCACTTCGAAATTATCAGCAACGAAATACTCGGCGATTTGCTGATTTAGTTCATATAAATCTGTTGCTTCAATGTTTACATGACCCACCATTACATCAGTAGCTCTTTCTTCATTTGATCCAAAAATTGTCCATCCTAATTTGGTATGATGTGCCGCAAAACCTTCATTAATATTTAAAACGCTAGTCGGTCGAATTAAATGCGTATGTGGCAAGCCTACCAATAACTGTGGAACTGCATTGCAATAATCAAAAATATTTTTATCTCTAAGCTGTTTGTGTTTACGTATAAATTCGCCTAAGTGCAAAGACTGTTCGGGCAAGTACAATTTTTTTGTTGTTTGTACACCGCTCATTTGGTATTTTGTGGATTCTGAAAAAATATCGCCGATCTCAAATGAAACTCGCTTCGATGGTTCACTCGTCGTTTGATTGCCTATCCATTTGAGGCGAAGCATGTCAGTTTTACCCTTCACTCCTATGGCGTTTGCGATACTTTCCTCTATCAATGAGATTTTCGCTCCTTCGTCGATGAATGCAATTACAGTGACTTCGCCCTTTGGCCCTTTCAATTTTACAGGCAAGTATTTCAGAAGTGTTTGTTTTGTGTCAGCTGATTTATAAACTGAATGCAGCGAAGTTTGAAATTCACTGACTGTGGTCACTGGCTTGCTATCTTGTTCGTCTTTATTATTTGTATGTGTATTATTATTAGAATTTTCTTTGTGCAACAATCGGTTGTGGAATCTATCACAGCCTTGCACTCCACATTGTCGTCGTTTTGTGCAGCTATATAAATTATGGCCTGGTTGTAAACAAGAGAAACACAAATTGTTTTTCTTCACAACATTCCATCGATACGAATACTTAGCGTCTTTAAACTTTTGACATTTAAACAAATTGTGGTTTTCTTCACACATTGAACACTTTTTATCATCTTTGTTTATAGACAGTACTGGCCTTGTTTGCATTTTATTTCTGGTTAACGATTGCTCATGTGCAGATTGTTTCACTGGCATAACATCAGTGGCCATTGACACATACAACGCAACTGTTTGAAGCCAGTTCGCAAAATCTCTTACAGATGGGTACGGTTGCTGCAAAGTTAGTATGTGGCGAGTCCACTCTTCTCTTTTGCTAAACTGTAGCTTGCTCAGTAACTCATCCAATAAAATTGGATTGTTTAAATGAGGGGCGGCGCCGGAACTTTCAAGGAAAGCCGCTAAATTTGAAACCATTGTACTGTAATTCAGAATGTCAGATATCTTCATGCTACTGATGGTAGGGTATGCACGTGCCTTTGCAATCTGGCTACGAACGAGTAACTCTGGGCGCCCGTAGTGGTGCTCCAAAGTGCTTATTACAGTATTTACATTTGCGGGATGCATTAAAAGTGATTCAACTTGTTGGCGCGCTTTAGTTTTAAGCGCTTTCTGTAGACGTAACAAGTTTTCCAAATCTGTGTAGGCATATAACCTAGTGGTTTCCTTATAGGCTACTGAAAACATTGGCCACTCTTCTGGCGAGCCATGGAATTCGGGTAAATCGAGTACTTTGCGTATGGGTGGATGGACTCCAAGGCTTGCTGGCAACTGATTATAATTAACAATTGGATTGAACGTGACTGGAAACATAAGGAGATCCAGCTGCGTATACTGATGGCGTGGCTATTGAGGGAGGATTCGAGTTATTGGCAACGTATGGGAAAGTGGGATTGACGAATGTGGTGGTATGCGGTGTTGACTGAACCGCACTACCGGATGAGGCGACAAAAATGTTTGGGCATATGTCAGCATTGGCATGAGTGGTGTTAAATGCAAGGGCATGGGCGACGTGTGAATAAATTGAATATTGATTTGCATACATACCATTGGCGGCGCTGTTGACGTAAGCGCTGGCAGCATTATTCGTTGAAGTGATTGTGTTATAAATTGTTGAGCTTTTCGAGCTAGTGGCATAAGAGGCTGTTGTTGAGGTTATGTCAGCTACTGTGCTGACGACGGGTATGTTGGCGGATGCAGCTTCCGTGCTTTGTCCATTACTGACATTGTGGACATTTTCATTTTGTTGGCGACTAATTATATTTTGCAGGTTGACCTTTTCCTGCTCCGATGAGGCTAATGCCAATTGCAGTTGCTTTACGTGCTGTCGAAGCTCTTCTTCGGCATTTTTGCAAGGTGTAATTGTGCGATTGGATTCGTCGTCACTGACTTCGTTGCTACTAGGCATTTCGATAATTGTATTTTTATAGTTGCGCAGATTATATCTTCGGAAGCTTTTTTGTTCTATTAGTGATGAATTTTTCATCGAGTGCAAATAAAATATAATGCGGTACAATTCTCGATGAACAAATATAAAAAGAATGTTGTAGACGGCAAGACTTTGGAATAAAACGCACGAGAATATTTGTAACAATGCTATTTGTAATGTTTTTATATCTGATAAAAACGGATTCATTAATTACATTTAAATTGGTTATATCGAATTAATTCAGGACTTACTTGTTCGTGCTCTTCCAATGTTTCTTTTCAAAAGAAAGAATCAGATGCGCACGAACAAAATGGCTATTAACAGAGTTGCTCTTTTAACAGAGTTGCTTATAAAGTACGTATTTTTAAAGAATATAAGAAAAGGTTTAAAGTACTCGGTACATAACTATTTGATATTAATTTCTATCTGTAACAAGCACCATGCCGCGAATTATGATAAAAGGTGGTGTGTGGAGAAACACTGAGGTAAGCATTTGACGCGACTGGTTACTCTTGGCCGTTTATTAACTAAATTGATAACTTTCAGGATGAAATCCTCAAAGCAGCTGTAATGAAATATGGCAAAAACCAGTGGTCACGTATTGCATCACTGCTGCACCGCAAATCTGCCAAGCAATGTAAGGCACGCTGGTACGAATGGCTTGATCCTAGCATAAAGAAGACAGAATGGTCACGGGAGGAGGATGAAAAGTTTTTGCATTTTGCCAAATTAATGCCAACACAATGGCGTACAATTGCGCCGATTATTTCAGAGGGTTAACTGGCACCAATTGTTCACACCAAATTGTTAGGTACATGATTCGCCGCGGGTAGGTGAGGTTGGCAATCACAACCCCTTGAATCATTTTGGTCGGCAGGTATGCCGCGGATATATTCTTGGCACTTGTTATTGATGGCTTTTATGATGCCACCAACACAACCTGGACAGACGCCAATGCTCAGTCAACCACCCAAGCCGGGTAAACCCCCAATACCCGGACACGTCCGGACGTCCTGGTTATAATGTATGCTAATACAACTAATAATTTACAAATTTGCTGATGATTATTTTTGTGTTATTTTCTTTTCTAAATATCAACAGCCGCAGCAGTATGATCAAGCCCAACGCCGTTTATATCCCGATCAGATGCCAAATCCGATAAGCGTTATCATTGAAAATCAAAATAGCGCTGGTGGTGCTTTTATTACTAATGAACAGGGTGTATTACCACCATTGGTGACCACAAAATATGTGGTAGAAGATCAGGGTAACTCCTCGCCACGTTACGTTAGGTATCGATAATCGAAATTAATGTTTTGTTTGGCAATTGCATTGATCTTCCTTCTTTGCAGGTCGTCTTTGTATTACATATGTACCTGCAACAGCTGATTTATTAAAAACAATAGCTTTGTCCATTACACTTACCGTCTCACCAATGGCACGCACGGTTGAGGGTGAATATGAGCCACCCATTGTAAACTTTGGTGAATTGGGTGCAATTAGATGTAATCGTTGCTAGGCTCAATAGCAACTTGTAGATGCTGGTCGTCGTTTCCAATGCCTAATGTGTAAAGTAACAAGAGATGGTAAAAAAAATCTTTCACTTTTACTTGTGTTCATTGATCCATATTTTTTCAACAGTGCCAACTGCATATTTCCAACATTTGGGCCATACCGGAAAGCGTGTCGATAAATATGAACGTCCTGAACTTGTATTGGGTACATGAGTATTTGTGTAAAAAATGCTTGGGTACCGATAGCTCTCATGGTAAACCTCAACTCATATCCAACATCAATGCCTCGCATTCAATTGTGGCACTGTACGCACTACATTGGGTTCACGTAGTATGGAGAAGCATATCGTTGATTCCAGTGGTAAGGCCACAATTTCAAATGATGGGGCAACCATTATGAAACTATTGGATATTGTGAATCCAGCCGTAAAACTCTAGTAGACATCGCCAATTTCAAAAGGCCGAGGTAAGTTTTTTGTTATATTAGAATGTGTAGAATAAAAATGTTTCTCTTATCAGGTCGGCGATGGCACCACTTCAGTAGTATTTTAAGCATGTGAAATCTTAAAACAAGTTAAGCCAGATGTTGAGGAAGGCGTGCATGCACGTATCATCATTAAAGCTATACGTAAAGCATTACAATTATGCATGCTAAAATATGACATGGCTGTACATGTCGAAGCGCCAATCAAAGGAGCAACAAAGTGCTTTATTGGAAAAATGTTCTGCCACAGCAATGTCCTCCAATGTCCAAGAGTATCAGAAAATGGTTGATGCTGAATGGCGTATTCTGTAGAATAAACTAGCTAAGTAAGGCGCCAATGTTGTGTTTTCTAAATTACCAATTGGTGATGTTGCTACACAGTATTTTGCAGATCGTGATATGTTCTGTGCTGTTCATGTACCAGAAGAAGATTGGAAACGTAGAATGAAAGCTTGTGGTGGTACTGTTATGACTACAGCTAATGATATTAATTCAATTGTTTTGGGTCAATGTGATTACTTTGAAGAACGTCAGGTTGGTGGTGAACGTTTAAACATTTTCCAAGGTTTGACATTAATTTCATTTTTATAGTTTATAATTATTTAAAGGTTGCGTTAATGCTAGAACAAGTACATTGATTTTACGTGGGTGTGTTGAACAATTTTTGGAAGAAACTGAGCTTCGTTAAATGATGCTATAATGCTTGTGCGGCGTACAATTAAACATGATTCTGTTGTTGCTGGTAAGTCAAAATATGGCCTGAAGGTTTAATGTGGCCACATAAATCGTACCCGAGATGGTCGGGCTAGCACTTTAATGGTGCTGTGTTGCCGGAGCGTACCGGATCTGTATCCGGCTAAAGGACCATCACATCGATAACACTCCCCAAAACCTTCGGGGAGCAACCTTATCGCTACAAAAACAACAACAACATTGTGTCCAAATCCCGAAAAAAAAACTATAAAATTTGTGTCAGTGAAATGATAATTATTGCTTTTGGTTGTTAGTTTTGAGGCATCGTCATCGAGTTCATTCTGATCGTATATGCCGGTTCTTTTGCATTCTTTTACATGCATAAAGTGCCGTTAAAGCCTTCCTCACCCTCTCCTCCACGTTGAGCTTCCATGACAGCTTACTGTCTAGAATCATTCCTAGATATTTTGTGCAAGGTTTCTCCCGTAGGGTCGCCCCTCCTAACTTAGGCCTGGTCCAATTAGGGACCTTGTACCTCTTTGTAAACAAGACCATATGCAACGTCATATGCATAAACCGTAAGTTTTTCTGGTCCCTCGTAGAATCCCCTAAGCAGTTGGTTAATGACCAGCCTCCACAGCAGAGGTGATAGCACCCCTCCCTGCGGAGTGCCCCTGTCCACTAATTTCGTGGCCGCGTACAATCCCCATTGCGATGTAATCTCACTGCAGTTTAACATGCAGTCGATCCATCTGGGTAAGGCTGGATGTACTTTAACGTAATTAAGACCAGAAATAATCGCCCATTTAGAAAGCCCCGGCAATGTTTAAGAAGACTTCTAGAGCATATTCCTTATATTCCACGGTTTTTCTATGCTTATTACCACCCTATGCAATGCGGTGTCTACTGACTTGCCTTTGGCGTACGCCTGTTGTGTTGTGGAGAGCAGCTTTTCATCCACGTTGGACTTTATGTACACATCTATCAGCCTCTCAAAGGTTTTGAGCAGAAATGATGTTAAGCTATTGGGTCTATAATCTTTGGGATACACGTGACCGATCTTCCCCGCCTTTGGTAGGAAAGCTACACGAGCAGTTCTCCAAGAGTGCGGTACATGATTCAGTTTATGCACCCATCGAATTATTTTAAGCCATCCCACGACCGCCCTACTTGAAACTTGTAGCATGGCCGGACATGTACCATCTGAGCCCGGCGATTTCACCACCACTACGAGGTCCTCAGTAGTGTAATTAGGCAGCATATATGAATGCAGCTGTTTCCTTACCATTACTACAGCTCGCACCCGTCCTTCCGTTTGCGCATAGTAAACGCCAAATCCGCGCGCGCTAAGTCCAGAAACCTTTCTTCCGATGGAAGCCACGGCTCCTGGATCAGCGCGTTAGGAGGAGTTCGCTCGACGCCACTTTACTGTGTTGCAGGTTTATCTGTAGGACTCGCAGCACCAATGGGCTGCTTGTCCCCCTCCAGCACCTTCATCCTGACGTCGTCGTCCTCCCCTAGCCCTTTTGGTTTAGAGTGTTCGAAGCCCCCTTCAGCCTCTTGTACCTGTTGTGCCGGGTGTTCCTCTGTGCGACTCGCAGCACCATCTGGCTGTTGGTCCCCTTCTAACACATTCGGGGTTACGTGGGCTACCTCCACCTGTCTTTTTTCCCTTAGGCTTTTGAGGTCCTTTTCGACTTCGCCCACGTCCAGCGTGTTAGGACTTTAATACCCGCGACTTCTTTTCCTGAGTCGCGTATAAATTTTGCCTGTACCTAAAGACATTTTTCCAAGCTGCGCGTACAATATATCCTACGCCTGCTTGTTTATTTGGAAGATGTATAACTGACCTTCCTCCGTAGGCCGAGATACAGTAAGTACCTTCCAATCCTGTGTCGGTATGTTCGGATTCTGATTCTGCAAAAGTCGCAGTGTATCCTCCGACTTCATCACACGCATGGTATCCATACCTCAACTTTTGGTACCTTGGGGATTTGCGCTTTATCCACCATCTCAAAACGCGCGTTCGTGCCCTGCCTTTGGAGGTTTGGAACCACTTCCTCCAGCCACCGCAAGCTCGCGATGTTGTCGCACGCTATCATCTTCATACCATTATACCATCCCCCGAATCAAAGGTTGGAAGGAGCTTACTTGGTTATTTCCGCATCATCTTAAGCATTAAGCTAATAAGCTCCTTTTCTACAGATCTCCACCTTTCACTAGTCATCTGTTCGAAAGGACTGCTGCGATCAACCAGCGCCACAGTCAGTGACTGTTTTGCCACATCACTCATCTTCTCGGGAAAAGCCGACGTCTTAGTGTTATTTTCCTTTGGCACCTCCGAGAAAGCCGGAGTCTTAGCTCCCTTTAGCACCTCCGAGAAAGTCGGAGTCTTAGCGTTATCTCCATTTGGCTTATCTCCTACTTCCATAGCTGGAACTTCCCTCTGACTCGCAGCCTTCGAGGTAGTCGCTACCTCGCTATTGGGGCCCATCTGTCTTACAGCTTTGGGCCTACTTGTCTTGTCTATGGGACTGCCCTGCGTCGCGGCTCTGGGACTGGGCCCTTTCTGCCTCTTGAAAGCAGGCTTGTCACCTTCGGCCGAACGTTGCCTTTTCATTCTGCCATTCGACGCTTCTTCCTCCTCATACCGGTTGCAGAACCGAGGGTTTCTCGCAGCAAACCTTTTGAACTGCCTTCGACCTACTTCTACCGCCTCATGAGCCCATGACAAGCGCTCGATCTCCTCTTCTGTTGGGTCCACCACTGCTCCCAAGTGTTGTACAATTCTTAGTACTGCACGGTACTTCGATATTGCTCTTTGCTCCGTACCCTTCTCCACTCTTCTACTCCTTTTTATTTGTGTGCTTCTCCAACACGGATTTCATTGAATCAGCACTACTCTCGCTCCCCGAGTCCGACGCATCGCTTAATGCGCTTGCGGCTCAGTCCTCTTCTTATCATCGTCCTTATGAAAATTAGGTAATGAGTCGTTCATCTTGGTCGTACGACCACCAGCCCGACAAGGCGGGCTCAGCGGTTCAGTATTATATACGGGGAAAGAACCGTCAGCCACAGCAGCGCCCCTTACTGTGGTAAGACCATCAATACTTCCCGAGGTGGTCCGGTATCGGGAAGGCTCCGTTCGAATACAGCCGAATTTATCCCCTGGCTACAAATCGTCCAATAGGCACGGTCCGCATAACACCCTGGATTAGGGGGTTGGCAGTTCTTGGTCACCGACATCCCGCGCCCTCCTATGAGGCGAAACGAAGTAGATGCCAATCCTAAACAGCTCCTCCTCATAGTCGGGCGCTATGGAGATCGGCTAAGCCCTCACGCCAACGATGATTTTCGTTACAATTGCTAGTGCATGCTCTCCAAGATGTAGATCCTGATCGAAAGTCACACCCAAAATTTTAGGGTGTAAGACAGTCGGTAGGGTAATGCCATATGGTCGACATTTGGCGCGGTCATGTTTTAAATAAGGTCACCGATGATTTGGTTGGTGACAATATCAGGTTTCGCGAGGCGGCAAAACTGGAGAGATTGGGGAGATAGCTGTTTATTTTATTACAAAGCTCATCGATATAGGAAACAATAGCATAGGCGTAGAAGCAATAGTGACTCTTGGTGGTAAAGGTAGCTATTGATATGTAGAAGTTAAGCAGAAGTTTGAATATGAGTTTTTTTAAGTTATAGCAAAAAAAAGCGTTGAGGATTTTTAATATCTTACCAGGTACCTTCGTACATGTTTCTAAGAATGAAGAATAAAACCTTTTCAAACTCAATTTTCACCAGGACAAAGCCGCTGAGACTTCGCTATACTTTAACATACAATACGTTACCCCATGTTAGCACAACTATCATTTTTTGATTTTATTAAAATAAAGTTTCTTCCTCTACAGTTCTATTTCGATATTGGATGGTAAATATGGCTTTCGCATTTTCTCCATCAATAATTGTGAAAAGGTGGAAGAAATATATGCGTGTAAATCTCACATATTATCTTGGTCGAGCGTTTCTACAATAGCTCTCTAGTGGTGATGGTGACAGCAGAGAAACCCAAAATGTTACACTTCAAAAAGAATCAAAATATCTGCCATTGCGTCTACGGCTCAAATACCCACAGTATATGAATGAATCGATTGCACCTAATTGTCTGCCTAACGGATAGTATACATATTCATCAAATGGAAAATATTGCACCAAACGAACTGGGTCTGAATATTGAAACAGTACACATATTCAAAATCGATGAGGAGGCTGTGATGATGGTATAGGGTGAGTTGTTGAATAACATACGAAAACCACTTTAACCCATCTATATATTTGCATTACAGCTAAAGCTTTACAAACAGCAAAAATTGCTGGCGCCAAGCAATTGGAAAAGGCAGTGAAGCATTCATCCCACTGTACCGATTGTGTAAAGTTAGAAACTGCTGTTGTAACAGCTGCCACCGACACAACGGTCATCTCTATTTCGCCGAGTAGCGGCTCGTCCGACTATCTATCGAGGACAGTATAATCATATCTTTTGCCAACACAGGTTAGCGATGTGCTTGCACAGGAAAAGATTTCAATTGAACCCAATTAAGAGAGTTTATTTATTACTAAAGTACTTACTTTTCTTTATATCAACAGTATTAATTTAAGTTGCAATTTCATGTACATATATAATAAGGGATGTGATACGATTGCTATCGGAATTAGATTTGAAACCAATCAATACTCCTGCTAAGGGTTGCAGAATTATTGCTTGAATGATTAGATTTAGAACAATAATAAGTCTGACTCAATTACAATTCGTACATTTTTAAGTTCATCAATTACGACAGCAATCGGATTCCACGACACCTTTGAATATTCTTGATCTGAAAAAAGAGTAAACCTAATCTGAATTTCTACTAAGCTTTAGGTTGTAGATTATTTAAATAATTGGAGTTTTTTCTAAAGCTTAAAATTATTTTCTGTTCGCTTGGAAAATATTTCAACTGGAAAATAAAAACCAATAAGGCGAGTTTATTTATTATTAAAATACTTACTTTTCCTTATATCAACTGTATTAATTTAAGTTACAATTTCATATACATATATAATAAGGTATATCGTGATACGATTGCTGTTGGAATTAGATTTGAAACCAATCAATACTCCTGCTAGGGTTTCAGAATTATTGCTTGAATGATTAGATTTAGAACAATAATAAGTCTGACTCAATTACTAGTCCTACATTTTTTAATTCATATTTTACTTTATTACTTTCAAATTCAATTACGACAAAATCCGATTCCATGACAGCTTTGAATATTCTTGATCTGAAAAAAAGAGTAAATCGAATCTGTTGTTGAGTAAATTGATTCAAATAATTGGAGTTTTTTCTAAAGCTTAAAATTATTTTCTGCTCGCTTAGAAAAGATTTCAATTGGAAAACAAAAACCAATTAAGCGAGTTTATTTATTATTAAAGTACTTACTTATTTTTTATATAAACTGTATTAATATAAGTTCCAATTTCATGTACATATATAATAATAATGAAAATAATAAATATTGAAAATTCAATTTTTTTGGTTCATATTTTACAGGGATGCACCTTAACGTTAAGCTAATCGTTTATCAAAAAATTTCCACCGTTTCCGTTGAAACACTTCGAAATATTATCGATAAAGAAATTATCAAGATAAATTGTATCTCGTTTTTAACCGAAACGAAAAGCTTTCGTTAACGTTAAAAACGTTAACAAAAACGTGATACTTTATGTTTGAATTGTGCTGGCAATGCTATAGCCATGGTGAAGCCGTAAGGTGGTAACAACGAGCGCACATACACACACAAACTCCATATAATTTGTTTGTGTAATTCGTTGGTGGTAATGTCAAAAACACTCTTAGAAATGTTCGTACTGTCAAAATTCATGAGAAAAGTTGCAATCAGCTTGGCTATTGCTTTCACCTTTAATGACTCTGCCATCAATCAGCTTTGCCAGCATAGTTTGAAATTAATAATGAACATAAACGATTTGATTCCGTTTTGATATGGCAGAAAACGAAACGAAATCATTTCGTTAATTTGACGTTTTTAACGTTAATAAACGAAACGAAATGACTTTGTTTCGTTTATTAACGTTAATTATCGTAACGAAATGATATCGGTTCGTTGGTTAAGCATGCCTGATATTTTATTCATATGGCTGATCCAGGTAAAGTAAATCTTTAGGTAAAATTCATGTTATATGGCGGTTATATAAATGGTAAAACCGCAGTAAAATTGAATGTCAAATGACTCGAAAATGTAGAGTGAAATGACGGAGAATATGACCGCCATTTGACGAGCATTATGACGTGTGTGAGCAGCACAGTACTATGCCCACATCCTATAAGTGGGAGCGGAATGCACAATCACATAAATAGGTACGAAATGGGAAAAAAATGTAAAAAATCTACTCTCGCTAGTGCAAACGTGACTAAAATTTAACAAGGGCCGTGACCGCACAATGACGGTCAAATGACTAGTCAAATGACGTGGACCGTTTTTGCAGGGCATATCCGCTGTTTTATAAATAGTAGTATTTTTGGCATCAACTTTTCAAACTAAAAACAAAATTTTCATGTGTCAGAAAAAAATAAAGAAAAAACGGCCGAATGTCAAAAAACCTATCGAAATACCATGGTTCAACAATATACAGGTTGGCTCATCTGTAAAGCAACAAAATATGTCTGTTCAAATTGTCAAAATCTGTGTATTGGTGTTGGTGCGAATGGTATGGAATGGAAACATAATACTTAGTAGTTTTTGTATGTGTAAGTAAAATGTTGCCAATGTGTTGGTTTCATTTTGAGTTTGCCATCTCCTTTTGACAATCCCTTCGACCATGCAATGACATAAATAAAATCAGCTGATGAGATGAGCCAACCTGTACATAATTGAACCATGCGAAATACAAACTGGCTCGTTTGTTTTTAATGAACTAGATTGTATTTTCCTTGTATTTCGTTAGTTTTTTGAAATATAGTTTACACTACACCAGTACTGAAGCTGTATTTGGAGGGAGTGCGACGAAAAATTGGAGATAAAGTACAAAAAAAAAAATAGACGAAAAAAGTAGTGTCATATAGGTATAAAGTAGTGTCATATAGGTATAAACATTGGTGGTGAAACAGAAAAATTTAAAAATATGACTTAACTAATTTAAGTCGAGTTGGTGAAACCGGCCCTATGATTCTCAACTTGAGCCACTGTTTCGTAACAACCCTAGAGATTTTAGGGGTATGCTAGTTATCTACAAGAGCTCTAATGGTACTCAAGCCCAAATGCTTGTTGGGTATATTCGACACCATTTCGAACGAACTCAAGTCACCGATAGGTCAACTATGATTAAACCCAGCCAGATCAGCAGCTTAAGCTCAGCTTAAACTTCAATTAGGTAGGTTAGAGTGGCCACCGGTGCGAGCACCAGTGCATTTAGGCCAAAAAGGTCCCATTGTGATACCACGTGGATCTCTCCACTACACAAACCAACAGGTCGATTTAGCAAATGTCAGGAATTTCTTAGGTTCCAACTTAGCCAGATCGTCAAAGAAGGGAGATCCCAGAGAGTTCTTCCTCTTGCGCCTGAGCGCAGGACAATCGCACGGAAAATGCTTGACTGTTTCTATCTCCTCTTCGTCTTTGCAGCTCCTGCAGTAATCATTATAGGGAGCACCCAGCCGTTGTGCATGCTTCCCGATTGCTATGTGGCCGGTTACAAGTCCAGCCACCAGATATATGTCCCCCCTTCCAAGAAGAAGGAGACTTCTTGTGCGTCTCGCGTCCCATTCAGGCCATACGAGCTTGGTAGCAGGATTCCAGATTGCTCCATCTCACACCCGCTTCTCTAAGGAAAATCCCTTTCAAAGTGAGCTTACAGATAGCGATCGGCATGCTCAATCCCTTCCTGGACGACGAAAGCGGAACGGATGTGCCCCCTCTTGCAAGTTCGTCAGCCATATCATAGCCCGGTATATCGGAGTGTCCAGGCACCCATACCAGACTGAGGGAAGTGTGCTCTACAATTGTATTTATCCTCGTTGGTACAGGTTTACAAGTATGATATGTATGAAAAGGAAACAATTCCTTTCTCTTTCTAAAACACTGCAGTTTGACACTTCGGTCAGTGTCAAACTAGCGTGGAACCCAGTGGAACCTGCGTTTGACACCATGGTTCAATTATGTACAGGTTGGCTTATCTCATCAGCTGATTTTATTTTTGTCATTGCATGGTCGAAGGGATTGTCAAAAGGAGATGGAAACCCTTCAAAAAACGCGAGTACTCTATAAATAATGTAAGGAATACTCCTTTGGGAGTATAGGACTGCTCCAAATCTAATCTGTATTCATACAAAAAATGTGCTCCAATTAACATTGCGATGTCCTCGGAGAGGAGTAGGTGATCCCACTCTCGCCTTGTTTATGAGTATTCCATAGAGTACATACGTGAGAGTACTTTCCAAGGTACTTTCACTGTAGTACTCCATGGAGCACCCACAGAGGATCATATGCCAAAGCAGGCATGCTTAACCATGTTACGGTCTGCTGCTACAGTCTACGGCTACGATCCACTTGGGAGCGTGTTCACGCGAACACACCTAGCGATGTGGCGAAAGTGGCGATAAAAAAATATCGAAGACAAGAAAAAAGACAGACCGGCCATCACTACGAAAAAATCTTTTCCTTTTAGAACGAGTTTCCGGCCGACACACAGCAGCAAAGAAAAGAAAAAAATATTCTGGTTTTTTTAGCACGAGTTTCCGGCCGAGAAGGGGTAGAAAAAGAAAAATTTAGTTGGCTAATATGCCGAAATAACGTATTTCCCGAATATGAATATATAATAAATGATTTGGATGTATCTACACCAAGCTAGCCATGCTCAATCGGACATCACGAATTCACGAGGAATTGTGGCATTGGAAATTGTAAATGGCGTGGCACACGTCGATAATAGAAATAAAGTTTTAGAATCCTTTCTTTGTGAAACTGCGTGCTACCAGAGGAAATGAAATTGTCTCGTACTTATAAATCGTTTGGAGATTGGCTTTTTATAGACCGCTTCATTGCTGCTTATTGCTAAATTATTTTTTTTGCAAGAGGCGAAGGTTTGGTATGCCACTGAGCTTGGCGTTGAATTATATATACACTGGAAGCCTTAGAACACAAACTAGTTAAATCACGTCCGAATACCTGAAGAATACAGAAGGAATTAGTGCGTCAGCGAAAAGACAGGATAACCACGGGTTCCGGAAAAGAAACAATTCCATTAGATACAACAAACCGCAGCAGCACAAGGTTACGCAAATCTAGCTGCAAATAAACGTAAAAAGAAATTGGAATAGGGTACATCGAATGATGTGCGGCAGCACCAGAGCAATGGATGCAACCACCTTGGTGGCAGCAGCAATAGAATTACTCGCAGCCAAACACAGTTGCCACTAATGCGTCGTTCACAGCAGCGTAATAGCAACCACCGTCATTTTAGCATTAACAAGGGTAACCACAATACACCAACAATAGGAGCAAGTGGCGTAGGAGCAACAAATACGGGAACTCATCAAATAAATGTTAACCAACCGCGACACTTAACCAGCAACAACACCGTCACCTGTAACCACGTCGGCAGAGGCCCATGGTACGTACTCTGGCGGCCAAGTGAGTACCAGTCTACTGGGTGAGTCGTACTAAAGTAGTTAGTTGCTTAACCAATTCAATTTGACATAACTACATGTACTTCTTTTAAATTAAAATAACCCGAAATGAGAAGTTAGGATTAGACAACCAAAAATTGTATGAATTGTACCTAAACTTTAAAGAAGAATTTTTGTAATTAAATAGTTGGTTTTCTTTGGTAGGAATATGTTTACCTGTATATAAAATTGGTAATTACATGCGAAGTTTGCGCACAGGGGCGCGCGTTGGTTCATTTAGGGCACTACAGTCTAGCTCTACTGGAGCTCAGCTCTAGTTGATTCAATTATTTAGATGCATTTCTTTTGCATTTTCCTACCTAGTAGTGATAGATAAAATTATTTTTTCCTGTAATCAAATGGGATATGTCTAACTGAGAACAGAAAACAGAAAAACGGGCTTTAGGGTCCTAAGTGAAGCGACGTACGTGTATTTGAATAGTATGTTGCATTACGTAGCACTTTAATACAAATGCGCAATGTTAACTTAATTTGAATGTATAACAATTATGCAATTTTACTGTTAAAATTACAAAATGAATTTTAAACAATAAGAGAACCAGCGCAACCCCCAGTTGAACTATATGGAGAAACCACCATAATTAGGATATAGTAACATAGAATTAATGAGGCAATAAATATGTGCCCGTATATATGACACGCGTATTAAGGTATCAGCGCTCTTTATTACAGAACATTAATGTTTAATCAATTAATGACAATTTAATCAGATCTAGATTTGATTCCTAATTTTCATATGACGTAACGATAAAATGAATTCAACTCCGTTCCGTCACTAAATGTACTAAATATAACATTTATTTTTTTTGATTTCGTAAAATTTCGAATAATTGAACGTGCTCACGATGCGAGTCGGCAGTACTTAATATTCATGTCAATTTATTTACTAATAACTTGTGTCTCGGAAGTTGTGGGAAAAAAAAGGTGGGTAAAGAAAATGTATACTAACCACCTTATTAATATAAAAAAAAACATTAAAACCGGTTTATAAGGCCCTGCCAATTGGAAGTTTATTAGGAAATTTCGTTCTAAAATGTTTTATAAATCTTGTATTTGGTTTTGATAAATAAGTGAGTTAATATATACGTATTCGTATGAAATATTGTATGTCCAAATATATCCGCATATACGCTTATTTAAAGAAAACGTAAGCACACTCACAAAGCGAATGAAAGCTCGCTCGATTTAATTGACAAAAGATAAGTAAAACCTATTTTACTGCTGTTGAAATAAAATTCCTTTTTACAAAGTTAGTTGGACTTAGTATATATGTATATTGCCTAAGTCTTCATAGCAATGAATTTTAATTAATTTTATTTAAAATGGGAATGCTGACTTCCTTATTTGTTTAGAAGGCACTTAGGGCATACAGGTAAGGGGCCACCGAATTATAGGTGCGTCGGTGGCCATGGTTATTTGAGGGTGGGACAATGCACCGGGCGTCGCAACAAGACCCGCGGCGCCCACTATCTATATTCGGCCCGTTTTGTTTATTTCCCTTTTGTTTTACTTTTTCAGCTTTTTTGTTATTTGATTTCAGAGTAGTAACCGGTCATGTCCGGTTCGGTATTTTTTTTGCGTCAGTTTTTTTTTTGAATTTTGGAATGTCTAACGGTTTGTCCGTGGCATCCGGTTCGACCGGATGTCGTTTTAATTTGAATTATAAGCGTTTTGAGTCGGTCTCTGCGCTTTTTGACAGCTAGTTTTGATAGGCATGATAAGAATTTTTTTCTGTTTATGGCGCAGGAACAGTAAGGTTGGCAAGGACCCGCCCCAGCCCACAATGACTAGCCACTGTGCACCAACACATCATGCCGACCGCCTTCCTTACTGCTTCCCTTGTAAATGCGTTTCCATACCAACCAACGAACCGATATCATTTCGTTACGATAATTAACGTTAATAAACGAAATAAGTTCATTTCGTTTCGTTTATTAACGTTAAGAACGTCAAATTAACGAAATGATTTTGTTTCGTTTTCTGCATATAAAAACGAAATGAAATCGTTTATGTTGATTATTAATTTCAAACCAGGGATGCACCTTAACGTTAAGCTAATCGTTTATCAAAAAATTTCCACCGGTTCCGTTGAAACACTTCGAAATATTATCGATAAAGAAATTATCAAGATAAATTGTATCTCGTTTTTAACCGAAACGAAAAGCTTTCGTTAACGTTAAAAACGTTAACAAAAACGTGATACTTTATGTTTGAATTGTGCTGGCAATGCTATAGCCATGGTGAAGCCGTAAGGTGGTAACAACGAGCGCACATACACACACAAACTCCATATAATTTGTTTGTGTAATTCGTTGGTGGTAATGTCAAAAACACTCTTAGAAATGTTCGTACTGTCAAAATTCATGAGAAAAGTTGCAATCAGCTTGGCTATTGCTTTCACCTTTAATGACTCTGCCATCAATCAGCTTTGCCAGCATAGTTTGAAATTAATAATGAACATAAACGATTTGATTCCGTTTTGATATGGCAGAAAACGAAACGAAATCATTTCGTTAATTTGACGTTTTTAGCGTTAATAAACGAAACGAAATGACTTTGTTTCGTTTATTAACGTTAATTATCGTAACGAAATGATATCGGTTCGTTGGTTAAGCATGCCTGTTTCAAACTATGCTGGCAAAGCTAATTGATGGCGGAGTCATTAAAGGTGAAAGCATTAGCCAAGCTGATTGCAACTTCTCTCATGAATTTTGACAGTACGAACATATCTCACAGTATTTTTGACATTACCACCAACGAATTACACAAAGAAATTACATGGAGTTTGTGTGTGTATGTCCGCTCACTGTTACCACCTTACGGCTTCACCATGGCTATAGCATTGCCAGCACAATTCAAACATAAAGTATCACGTATTTGTTAACGTTTTTAACGTTAACGAAGGCTTTTCGTTTCGGTTAAAAACGAGATACAATTTATCTTGATAATTTCTTTATCGATAATATTTCGAAGTGTTTCAACGGAAACGGTGGAAATTTTTTGATAAACGATTAGCTTAACGTTAAGGTGCATCCCTGTGCCAAAGTACTAAAGAGGAATTGTGTCGGAAAGAATTATCGAAGTGAATTTAATTTAAAATGAAAGTAAATGAAGAGGGGCAATACAACTTTTATATTTTATACTACGAATATTCCTATGTTATTTAGCATTTGCGTGAATAAAGAAACTAATATAATACGCATACGCATAAGTGAATAAAGAAACTAATATAATATGTATACATAAAACCAGTGCGCTGTTGCATTTTATCAGAGTTGCCATAGTAAAATTTTATTATTAGTTATTTGCATGCAATATTTTACTTTTGGCAACTCTGTTCGATCGTCATCGTGTCGTGATCACTGTCGTTGAAAAACGAGCAATGATCGGCTGATAGTGGTCCGCAAACGCATTGCAAAGGAGTATTGTTAGAGTACTCCAACATGAAGAAAATGGAACACGTAATCCAACAATTTTTGCAGGGAAACTCAAAATGAAACCAACACATTGGCAACATTTTACTTACACATACAAAAACTGCTAAGTTATATGTTTCCATTCCATACCATTCGCACCAACACCAATACACAGATTTTGACAATTTGAACAGACATATTTTGTTGCTTTACAGATGAGCCAACCTGTATATAGTTGAACCATGGTTTAACACTGAATGAAGTGTAAAAATTTCCTGGGTTGCTGTCGTGGAAAGCAACGCAGAGAAACAAAAATGGGAGCGGAATATCATATAATACTATGTTCAAACAGAAAAATAAATTGCGGAAATTTCGATTTGAATTGAGTGCTGTTCATACAACTCGATTTAGCTTACACAATAGTAATTTGATAGCTGGTTGGCTCATCTCTACAGCAAGAACATACCTTTGTTCAGACTGTCAAAATGAACACGCACATTATTAGGCGAATGAAATGGAATGAAAACATAAAACTTTGAAATTTTTGTGTGTTGTAAGAAAATGTGTTCAATGTTTTGGTTTCATTTTGAGTTTGCCATCTTCTTTTGATAATCCATACTCCAGTGAAAAGAAAGACATAAAATCAGCTGATGAGATGAGCCAACCACATAGTTCAGCCATGCGTAACTGACGTTAAAATATACTCAATAAACACACTTTACAATGTTGCATTTGCAGTTTGAAACAATTTATTACGCAATTTTTTTTAAATTGGCAATTATTATTACAATTTATTATATGACAAATTGCGTAATAAATTGCCCAAATAGTATAAATTGCCAATTTGGTGTGTGTTTGAACCTAGTATAAGGGTTGTTGTGATGGTAAATTTTTTTGAACGAATTTAGTATGAAAATGTAGTGCACCTGTATGGGTCCTACAGAAAATTATACAAAGGTCTTGAATTGGGGTATCTGGGGACGCGTAATTATTCCAGCATTAAGAATACAAACACGGATGCTAAGTTCTCCGTGAAAAACAGTTTGAAAACGAGGTCGACTGCAATAACCCGTCAAAAATGTGGAAAGAGAAACGAAAAGACGCGTTTTGTCCTGTTATCAATAGTCCAAAGAGAAAAAGTATTCGAATTATTGGAAGCGAGGCGAAAATGCGTCTATTAATACCTCCCCCGACGGTTTTGGTCGTGTTTTAGCAATCGTCCCCGGTAATAAAATATCACAATTTGTTAATTAAAATTGCTGGATTTTAAAGAGAGATGTAATTAAGTGCTTGTTTGAAAGTAAATAGGGATATTTCTTTGTAATATAACAATACAAATTTTACGCAGTTTTTTTAGCATCTACTACGCTTGTTGGTCCTAAGAAGTACAACAGAGCCAAACAGCATCCACACTGTCCCAAATAGCACCCACAAAAAACGAACAAGAACAAGCAATTTATCAGGTGAGCGTGGCTGTGTATGTGCCTGCTGCTACATATCTTACTTGTAGACATATATGTAATACTCCTATCATTGTTTACTATATAGTTTGGCAGCTTAAATAGAAGTCATATAATGAAGGAATGGTGTTCGGAGTTTTTTCAAAGTTAAAAAAAAAATGATAAAAGCTTTAATATAAATCAAACTATCGTTTTAATAACAACAAAAACACCTTATATATTCTATATACATAAATCCGTAAGGATTATTTTACTTTAAAATTTGAGTTAGATAATCTAAATTTTTTTTTGGAACTGAGTCGAGAACTGTGCGTGTGAATGTGCGAATTTTCACCGATCAGCTGTTAGTTGCGCTACTTGGTAAAATTTACAATGACTCCTATATTGCTAATAGAAAATACTCGCAATGTGTTTTGAATTCGAAATCAAAACAAGACAGCCTATAAAACTTGTGTGATTGTAGTAGCAGTAGGTAGTGTTTCTATCGGAACCCGCCTATGGAAGCAGAGGTAGAGGGCGGCCCCCACTCCGTTGGAAGGACCAGGTGGAAAACGATTTAAACTCCCTTGGTGTGACCAATTGGCGCCGGTTGGCGGAGCGAAGGAGCGACTGGCGTGTCTTGTTGGACGGCCATAACCGTTTTGACGGTTAAGCGTCAATTAAGTAAGTAAGTAAGTAGCATAAGTAAGTAAGTAGCATAAGTGTGACAAGAAAAAATTAAAATTTAGGTACATTCGATTATTGAATACAAAAACAAAAGCATTTAAACAGCAATATATCGGCACTCTGATGTTTGGGAATGTACCCAGCCTTTTGTAGCAATATAGGAGTATTACATATATGCTTGTAGACCTTTACAATGTCGGTGGCATAGTACATTTTACCAAGTAGCGCAACTAACAGCTGATTGGTGAAATTCGCACATTCACACGCACAGTTCTCGACTCAGTTTCAAAAAAAACTTTAAAATATTTAGCTTAAATTTTAAATTGAGATAATCCTTACCAATTGATATATATGGGGTATTCCATCCCATTTCGACGAATTTTGAACCCGACTCCTTTAGAATTGGCTGAAAGTTTTTCTTCTTTTTCTAGCTTACGAAAGACGTTTTTCAGAATTTTATCAAATTTTTTCATCCACCTCAAAAAAAGTTATGAATTAAAAAAAAACGGTGTTTTTTTTCAAAATGCTATAACTTTTTCAAAAATTGACCGTTTGGGATCTTTTTTTTTAATTTTTTTTTTAAATTTACTTTTCGGAAAAAATACAAAAAAATTTTTTTAGTTTTTTTTCAATTAAATAAAAAAAAATTATCGGCCCACTCCGGGATTAGTGGGAATGATTGCAGAATTGATTGAAGTTTTTTATGAGAAAAAAAAAAATGGCGAAATTCGAAAAATCTCGAAAAACTGAAAAATTACAAAAAAAAAACTTTAAAAATTTTTTTTTATTTTTTTCCGAAAAGTATATTTAAAAACAAATTAAAAAAAAAGATCCCAAACGGTCAGTTTTTGAAAAAGTTGTAGCATTTTGAAAACAAAAACGGTGTTTTTTTTAAATTCATAACTTTTTTTGAGTTGGATGAAAAAATTTGAAAAAATTCTGAAAAACGTCTTTCGCAAGCTAGAAAAAGAAGAAAAATTGGTCGAAATGGGATGGAATACCCCATATATAGAATATATAAGGCGTTTTTGTTGTTATAAAAATAATCTTTTCATTTATATTAAAGTTTTTATCATTTATTTTTGAACTTTACTTCGAAAAAATGTATTATTTTTGTGAAATTTTATACTTTATCTGTGGTATTGTGGTGGTCAAAAACCTTTTATGCAAAAATACTTAGCCTAACAACGCGACAATGTATTTCGTAATGTCGAAGTACTTATATGTATATGTATTTGATGTGGAACCATGGTTCAATTATGTACAGGTTGGCTCATCTCATCAGCTGATTTTATTTATGTCATTGCAAGGTCGAAGGGATTGTCAAAAGGAGAAGTAAAGACTCCATTACTGATACTTAGCATAGCCTTGACTTGGCTTGCGAACTGTCACTTACAGTTCTGTTAAAGATAAAGTATAAAATTTCACAAAAATAATACATTTTTTCGAAGTAAAGTTCAAAAATAAATGATAAAAACTTTAATATAAATGAAAAGATTCTTTTAATAACAACAAAAACGCCTTATATATTCTATATATGGGGTATTCCATCCCATTTCGACCAATTTTTCTTATTTTTCTAGCTTGCGAAAGACGTTTTTCAGAATTTTTTCAAATTTTTTCATCCAACTCAAAAAAAGTTATGAATTAAAAAAAAACACCGTTTTTGTTTTCAAAATGCTATAACTTTTTCAAAAACTGACCGTTTGGGATCTTTTTTTTAAATTTGTTTTTAAATATACTTTTCGGAAAAAATAAAAAAAAAATTTTAAAGTTTTTTTTTTTTGTAATTTTTCAGTTTTTCGAGATTTTTCGAATTTCGCCATTTTTTTTTTCTCATAAAAAACTTCAATCAATTCTGCAATCATCCCCACTAATCCCGCAGTGGGCCGATAATTTTTTTTTATTTAATTGAAAAAAAACTTAAAAAATTTTTTTGTATTTTTTCCGAAAAGTACATTTAAAAAAAAATTAAAAAAAAAGATCCCAAACGGTCAATTTTTGAAAAAGTTATAGCATTTTGAAAAAAACACCGTTTTTTTTAATTCATAACTTTTTTTGAGGTGGATGAAAAAATTTGATAAAATTCTGAAAAACATCTTTCGTAAGCTAGACAAAGAAGAAAAACGTTCAGCCAATTCTAAAGGGGTCGGGTTCAAAATTGGTCGAAATGGGATGGAATACCCTATATATATCAATTGGTAAGGATTATCTCACTTTAAAATTTAAGCTAAATATTTTAAAGTTTTTTTTGAAACTGAGTCGAGAACTGTGCGTGTGAATGTGCGAATTTCACCAATCAGCTGTTAGTTGCGCTACTTGGTAAAATGTACTATGCCACCGACATTGTAAAAGTCTACAAGCATATATGTAATACTCCTATATTGCTACAAAAGGCTGGGTACATTCCCAAACATCAGAGTGCCGATATATTGCTGTTTAAATGCTTTTGTTTTTGTATTCAATAATCGAATGTACCTAAATTTTAATTTTTTCTTGTCACACTTATGCTACTTACTTACTTACTTAATTGACGCTTAACCGTTTGACATATCAGATTTTTCAATATTATTTTAGTCCTGCTACTTTTAACACATTTATAATAAATTTTTTTTTTGTTGTTATATCGGCCTACTGATTTGTAATATCGCGGGTTCGAATCGAGTTCAAGGCCTAACAATAATTATTTTATCATTATTATTGTTATGATAAATTTTTTCTTAATTGAAAAAATTATTAAATTAGAAGAGAAGAAAGAAAAAATTTAGACAACTGCCAAAGCTCGTTGTATAGATCCATTTCGGAAACTGATAAATTCCTTTATCGGCAACGTTTAGGCGCCGCTGCTATAACCATTCAGCCATCACAGCGGTTTTTTGTTTGTCTTCATTAATCCTACTTCTACTCGGGTTCTTGCCAATTGATATTCACAACACTGCGACATCTGTTGCAGAATGAATGTGAAACTTGGACTTGTTTTGATGGCAATGCTGCCATATTGTCATACATTTTATTGAAACTTTTCCCCTCCTCTGGGATGTATTAACAATTTTTGTTGTTATATCGGCCTACTGATTTGTAATATCGCGGGTTCGAATCGAGCTCAAGGCCTAACAATAATTATTTTATCATTATTATTGTTATGATAAATTTTTTCTTAATTGAAAAATTATTAAATTTGAATAGAAGAAAGAAAAAAATTTTTTTAGACAACTGCCAAAGCTCGTTGAATAGATCCATTTCGGGAACTGCTAAAATCCTTCATCGGCAACGTTTAGGCGCCGCTGCTATAACCATTCAGCCATCACAGCGGTTTTTTGTTGGTCTTTATTAATCCTATTTCTATTCTGGTTCTTGCCAATTGATATTCACAACACTGCGACATCTGTTGCAGAATGAGTGTGAAACTTGGACTTGTTTTGATGGCAATGCTGCCATAGTGTCATATATTTTATTGACACTTTCCCCGTGCTCTGGGATGTATTAACAATTTTTGTTGTTATATCGGCCTACTGATTTCTAATATCGCGGGTTCGAATCGAGCTCAAGGCCTAACAATAATTATTTTATCATTATTATTGTTATGATAAATTTTTTCTTAATTGAAAAAAATATTAAATTAGAATAGAAGAAAGAAAAAATTTAGACAACTGCCAAAGCTCGTTGCATAAATCCATTTCGGGAACTGCTAAATTCCTTCATCGGCAACGTTTAGGCGCCGCTACTATAACCATTCAGCCATCACAGCGGTTTTTTGTTTGTCTTCATTAATCCTACTTCTATTCTAGTTCTTGCCAATTGATATTCACAACACTGCGACATCTGTTGCAGAATGAATGTGGAACTTGGACTTGTTTTGATGGCAATGCTGCCATAGTGTCATATATTTTATTGACACTTTCCCCGTGCTCTGGGATGTATTAACAATTTTTGTTGTTATATCGGCCTACTGATTTGCAATATCGCAGGTTCGAATCGAGCTCAAGGCCTAGCAATAATTATTTTATCATTATTATTGTTATAATAAATTTTTTCTTAATTAAAAAAATTATTAAGTTAGAATAGAAGAAAGAAAAAATTTAGACAACTGCCAAAGCTCGTTGTATAGATCCATTTCGGGAACTGCTAAATTCCTTCATCGGCAACGTTTAGGCGCCGCTGCTATAATCATTAAGCCATCACAGCGGTTTTTTGTTTGTCTTCATTAATCCTACTTCTATTCTGGTTCTTGCCAATTGATATTCACAACACTGCGACATCTGTTGCAGAATGAATGTGAAACTTGGACTTGTTTTGATGGCAATGCTGCCATAGTGTCATATATTTTATTGATACTTTCCCCGTGCTCTGGAATGTATTACAAATTTTTGTTGTTATATCGGCCTACTGATTTGTAATATCGCGGGTTCGTATCGAGCTCAAGGCCTAACAATAATTATTTATCATTATTATTGTTATGATAAATTTTTTCTTAATTGAAAAAATTATTAAATTAGAATAGAAGAAAGAAAAAATTTAGACAACTGCCAAAGCTCGTTGTATAGATCCATTTCGAGAACTGCTAAATTCCTTCATCGGCATCGTTTAGGCGCCGCTGCTATAACCATTCTGCCATCACATCGGTTTTTTGTTTGTCTTCATTAATACTACTTCTATTCTGGTTCTTGCCAATTGATATTGACAACACTGCGACATCTGTTGCAGAATGAATGTGAAACTTGGACTTGTTTTGATGGCAATGCTGTCATAGTGTCATATATTTTATTAACACTTTCCCCGTGCTCTGGGATGTATTAACAATTTTTGTTGTTATATTGGCCTACTGATTTGTAATATCGTGGGTTCGAATCGAGCTCAAGGCCTAACAATAATTATTTTATCATTATTATTAGCCGTGTTTTTTAACACGCGCGTATACGTTTCGTTTGCGCGTGTTAAAAAACGCCTATCTTCGCTTAGATAATGCTTAGGAGACCCATCTAGCGGCTGTGGTAAAACAACTAGCTACAGCAACAGGGTGTACCGAAAAGCGGAGACGCAACGCTCTGATGGCCATAGGGTATAACATATAGCTGAATCAGTTGCGATGAATTGTGGACACACATATAATACATAGAATTAGTGTACAGGGTGAAACAAAGACGCATATTTCAGTTACATCTGAGTATAATGCGTATTGAAATTTAGTAGGACAAAATTTATGCGCAGCAATTTCAGAGGTGTATTTATAGTTTGTCTCTTAGCAGTCAATATAAAGTTTAAGCGTAAACGGATATACGCGTGTTAAAAAACACGGCTATTGTTATAATAAATTTTTTCTTAATTGAAAAAATTATTAAATTAGAATAGAAGAAAGAAAAAATTTAGACAACTGCGAAAATTGTTAATACATCCCAGAGCACGGGGAAAGTGTCAATAAAATATATGACACTATGGCAGCATTGCCATCAAAACAAGTCCAAGTTTCACATTCATTCTGCAACAGATGTCGCAGTGGTGTGAATATCAATTGGCAAGAACCAGAATAGAAGTAGGATTAATGAAGACAAACAAAAAACCGCTGTGATGGCTGAATGGTTATAGCAGCGGCGCCTAAACGTTGCCGATGAAGGAATTTAGAAGTTCCCGAAATGGATCTATACAACGAGCTTTGGCAGTTGTCTAAATTTTTTCTTTCTTCTATTCTAATTCAATCATTTTTTCAATTAAGAAAAAAATTATCATAACAATAATAATGATAAAATAATTATTGTTAGGCCTTGAGCTCGATTCGAACCCGCGATATCACATTTATAATATTTAAGAAGAACATTTAAGAAGTAATAAATATGATTAATGCTTACATTAATACGTGTTTCATTTATTTTCATTGAGGAATAAGTTCGTAAAATTAAAAAGCTCGTTTTTATAAAGTGCATGTGAAGATCCATAGATAAAATGAGTAATAGAAGGAACATTGGTATATATATATACATTTTTAAAATGAAAATCTCCTGCTAAAAAAGTAGCAAAACCTAAGTAAATTTTTTCATTTTCGTACTTAACTGCACTCCCTTTTGTGATTCAGGATTTCGGGCAAATTTTGAAAAAACTCCGAACATCAATTCCTTCATTATATGACATTCGACTGACTAGTCCACTGCCTTCCACTCTATTCGCAACTCAAGCTCTATTTAAGCTGCCAACTATATAGTAAACAATGGTCGGTGGGTACCTGCTGCGTTATCCTCTTTGGTTTGACGTTTCAACCGTTTTCGCCTGCACCCACCTGCATTCGGTTAATGCGGCAATTACCCACCGACGTGTGCCGTACGTACGGCCGTTTGTCGTACGAAGCAGGTTTGACCGAACTCTCAAGCCCGTAGGAATCATTGTGTGCGTCTGTGTACATGTACATAACATATTTGTGTGTGTATTGTTTACAGATAAGCACTATTGCCATTGACCATTTTGCATGCATGTTTATGGAAACATCAACTTTTTCCTATTTTAAATTTTTTGAGTCAGGCTCTTTTGACCATTAACTGTGAAGTGCAAATAAAATAATTTATTCCACTTTTCCAACCCAACGTTTCGCTAGACTTCCTAGCATCATCAGGGGTGATCTATTTATTTAAAAAACAACAAAAACAACAATTTAATTTTTGATGTTGTAAAAGGCTGGAATTAATATTAATTATATATAAATAGATTAAATATTTCTAATCTGCACTTTTACATAATTATTTCGAATTATTTTCACAATTTTTCAAACTTTAATTAGGTGTTTTTATATAAGACTGCAAACGGTCAAAAATTAGCGCACAAAAGTTTACTGGGCAACTCTGTCTAGTGAGAGAGCGATCAGCTGACACGTTCTTATGCGGCAGTTACTCACGAACGTACGTACCAAAAACGTGTCAGCTGACACGACCTATCTTATGAGTGTGCAATGTAAACGAAAACTCACCGACGTGCAACGCCCGTACGTACGTAGCCCGGAACGTAGAAATCAAAACAATTTTGATTTTTTCCGTAAGAACGTGTCAGCTGATCGCTCTCTCACTATACAGAGTTGCCTAGTAAACTTTTGTGCGCTAATTTTTGACCGTTTGCAATTTTATGCAAAAACACCTAATTAAAGTTTGAAAAATTGTGAAAATAATTCGAAATAATTATGTAAAACTGCTGATTAAAAATATGTAATCTATTTATACTTATTTAATATGTATTCCGGCCTTTTAAAATATCAAAAATTAAATTGGAAAAAGTTGATGTTTCCATAAGCATACATGCAAAATGGTCAATGGCAACAGTGCTTGTCTGTAAACAATACACACATAAATATGTTATGTACATGTACACAGACGCACACATTGATTCCTACGGGCTTGAGAGTTCGGTCAAACGTGCTTCGTACGACAAACGTCCTTACGTACGGCACACGTCGGTGGGTAACTGCCGCATTAAGCATTTACTATTTGTCTCTTTTGGTCAAATATATGCATTCTCTCCTTTTGTTTGGGTTGTATATGCAATTTCGAACGACATTAGCGCAAGTGGTGTAAAACGTATGTGGTTAACTCGGAAGAGAAGCCATAGTAATTATTGAGTTCTGATTGAATGAAAGTTAAAATTCGAAATTAAATGCAATCGAAGTGACAAAATATAGTTTTATAGTGTTAATATCAGTGCGGTACATATATGCACCCTCTATATTTATTTTCTATATTAAGCATAAACAAATCAGCAAAGCGAAATTCACCATCGGCGGCATTTGAGCTTCTTTAGGTGAATTTATCCTTGGTTTTGTTCGTGAAATCTTGTAATAAAAAGCAGTGTCGTGTTTTAAGGTATTAAATATACTAAGAGCGTATTTACATAAAACTTGACCTACGTAAGGGTCCTATAGGGACTTAAAAGTGTTTCTTCACCTTCGACCAAAAAAGGTCCATGAATTTGCTCGAGCGGCAAGTAACTCCCTAGGATAATTTTAGGTAGACTATACATTAAGGGACCATTAGGAGGCGGTTGGGAGTGGGGGCAGGGGATGGGGTGACCCCTTTCTAAAAACACCACCCCCACCCACAGGAGGCTTATAGTTTGATCACAATTTAATTTTAAAGTTACCAAGAAAACGCCGCGAATTGAGCAAAAATGATGCTACCAGACTTCAAAATATGGGGGAATATTTTGAATAAGGTGCCACGATTTTCCAAATTTTTTTTCGAGGGGTGGCGGGGGTTCTAAAAATCACAAAATTATCATCCGCAACTCTAGGAAACTCTTAGTTTATGAAATATAAGCTTTTTAATTTCCAAATTTAGTAAAATTTCAACTTAAGTTCTGCACTTAAAATTCGGGTCGCACATGTCGATAGCGGTATCGAAAGACGCGTATTTTTGTCAAGATTCAGAATCCGAAAGCAGAAATTATATTTTTATCTCGTTTAAAAGTTATTCGCGGAAAACCCGTCGGTACTATTGTCGCTATTTTCGTTGTTGCAATTAAACAAACGAAAACATGAAGGTTGTGAATAGTGTTGCCAGCTCCGCAACAATATCTTTTTATCTTGGTAGAACATTATAAGGTGGTGGCACGTCGACACGGTGATGTCCTTCTGCGCAGCGCCCCAAATAGTATTAGACTACAAATTATTAAAAGTGTTTAACAAAAAAAAATACATTAGCTGTGTTTTTTTTACTTCAATATACGTTTACGCTTAAACTTTATATGGACTGCTAAGCGACAAACTTTAAATACACCTCTGAAATTGCATTCCAAATTTTCAATATTTTATAAAATATACGTAAATTATTACAAAAATAAAAAGCGGCGCAGGCGAAAATTTATATATGTAAATTGTTAAAAAAAAATAAAAAGCTCCGCAGGCGAAAATTTGGAATAATCGTGCGATTTTTTATTCCAAATTTTCTATTTTTTCGTGAAATAAATATACGGAGTTGAATGAAAAAGGTCCGTTCTCCTCATTGGAACTATTTAAAACATTTTCCATTCGTTGGTACAATTCAAAGCATCTGATAGCACCAAGCAAGTAGTGAATTAGATAAAATGGCTGTATGCTTCTGTTTGCGGAAAGTAAACAAATAAATTATTAAATTTTACAATAATGCGTAAATTTAAACAAAATAAAATAGTTTTTTATGGTGTTATAAACATTATAGAGTGTACTTATGTATAAAATTCTATGTTCGTGTGTAGATAGCTAGTGATAGTTATACCATGGTAACTTTAACAAATAATTACTAGTAAATTCTTAATAACAATTAAAAATTACTCTCTGATTCTCGTTGGAAAACTCCCTGAGAACCTATGTGCAAAATTTCAAAGGGCAAACCCCTTTGGTTTACGAATTAAATCAATTGGTGCCTTAATGTATAGCCGACCCTAATTTTATGTAACAGATGACACTTAATACCCGACGGGTGTCAAAAGACGTGTTTCAGTCACAGGATCGCAGGTAACGTTTTACAAGACGTTGCACCGCCTAATTTTTATCAAACATTATTAGAATCCGGAAGCGAAATTTAAAATTTTTATATCTGTGAAAAGATATAAGCAAAAAATCGCTTCAGGTTTTTATGTTGTTGTTTTTTTGCCAGATTTGTTGTACACACACACACACACACTAATGCAGAAAGGTGTTCTGCGCGCATTTAGTTTTTATCCCCAAACCGGTGTCTGACCCACCCAGAGTTATTTTTTAAATCGCTGCCTAAGGCAGCCAACGCAGAAAGGTATTCTATTCAAAAAAACTATGCATCGGGACCCATCTTTCGGACCCTCTTGGGGTCATTTTACAGTTTTTTGCAAATAACTTTCGACAGAAACAAAATTTTTGAATTCCGCTTTCGGATTCATAAAACGGAAGTCGAAACGCGTCTTTTGGTACCACCTTTGATAATTTTTGATTAAAATTAGGTGGTGCACCGTCTTGAAAACGTTACTGGATCGCGAATCCAAAAACGTAAAGCAACAACTTTGAGTCATTCAAAAGATATTAACAAAAAACCGAAGAATTACCCTGGGCCCCCGGAAACTGGAGTATTAGTCTAGAACAGGAGAGGTGTCAAATGCTCTAAAATATAAACGTAAAACCGGCGATGGGCAGAGACAAATATTTTTTCCGCCTTCGGATTATTTTTGTCAAAGTCAATACGCGACTTTTGACACCTCTCGACGCGTATTAGCAGTCGACCCCTGTTTTAAGCGCCCATTACTCATACTTAGCATAGACTTGACTTGAGAACTGTCACTTACAGTTCTGTTAATTGAACATTGCATGTTACTGATTACTCAAAACTTAGCAACACTTAACCTGACTTAGAAGTCTGTTGAATTTTGATTTTCTATGTAAGTTCTAAGTGACGTTTACATTTTGAAATGCCATTTGTTTCCATTTCATTTTGACATTTGTCATACAAATTGACATTTAATGATTATTTTGAACAATTTTTTACACTCATAAATTAATTGTAGTACTCAAAATTAACATTGATTAAAAACCACCACTTTGTTGCAAATATTTCCCAATAAAATGACAGCTGGAAAACAGCTGATTATGATGCCAGATTATATGCGCTAAGTGGAGCATAAAGCGGGAGTCATTGGTGCCGTATGTCGTACCGCTGTAGTCGTATCCCTAACGTAATCAGCTGTTTATCGTTACGACTGTAAACCAAAAGCCAATTGGTTGGCTACGATACGGTTACGACCTTAGCGGCACCAATAATCGATTGTATTGATTCTCATAAGGTTGGTCGAATCAGGTGTTAAAAGGTTACCGATACGGTTACCGATAAAGCACCAATGTCTCCAGCTTAATCGTTGCTAAGTTGCCAAGTTTATGCCAAGTCAAGTCTATGCTAAGTATCAGTAATTGGGCCCTTTAGGCTTTTACCAAACAGCTGAATGTAAATGGGCCTCTAACAATAACAAACTTTTTCGAACGTATTTCGTGGTAAGATGGTGAGTTTAAGTTGGTAAAAAGTTTTCATGCAAAAAAATGTCTACGCGAAATATTGTACATTAGTAACTGTTGCAGAGATTTCATTTGTCAAAGGCTTATTTCGATTTTTTGTGGCGAATTGCGTTTTTAAAATCCGATGCAATGGATGGCGCTGAACAGGAGCAGAACTTCCGTCTGGGACCATTGTCGCCACAGGAAATTAAACCAGATATTTCAATATTGAATGAAAACAACACTAGAGGATTTTCTCCTAAGTCGGCAAGCCCTGTTTCGTTTGGAGCAATCGGGTTGCAAACGATGAATATGGCAAATGCGGCAGCTGCTGCCGCTGCTTCAGGCCATAATACGATTCCTATGCAACAAGGGCAACAGCAGCAGCAACAACACCAATATCCTCCAAATCATCCATTAAGTGGTTCAAAACATCTGTGTTCTATTTGTGGTGATAGAGCAAGTGGTAAACATTATGGTGTTTATAGTTGCGAAGGATGCAAAGGGTTTTTCAAACGTACCGTACGAAAGGATTTAACTTATGCTTGTAGAGAAGATAGAAATTGTATTATTGACAAAAGGCAACGAAATCGGTGCCAATATTGTCGCTATCAGAAATGTCTTGCATGCGGCATGAAGCGTGAAGCAGTTCAGGAGGAGCGACAACGTGGCACACGTTCACAGAATGCACGCCCCACTGATGATTTCAATCCCACTAGCACAGTGCGTGATTTAACAATTGAACGTATAATTGAAGCCGAGCAAAAAAGTGAACAACTTAGTGGAGACAATGTTATACCATTCCTACGTGTTGGCCCGAATTCTATGGTTCAACCGGACTATAAAGGTGCGGTATCACATCTTTGTCAAATGGTTAATAAACAACTTTATCAAATGATTGTATATGCTATAAAAATGCCACATTTTGCTGAATTACAACGTGATGATCAAGTTTTGTTGCTCAAGGCAGGCTGGAATGAGTTGTTAATTGCAAATGTAGCATGGTGTAGTATTGATTCTTTGGATGCTGATTATGCAACATCAGGTCATGATACATCTTTTGGACGTCGCTCTCCTATACGCCAACCACAACAATTGTTTCTTAACCATAATTTTTCATATCATCGTAATAGCGCAATAAAAGCAGGAGTTGCAACAATTTTCGATCGTATTTTATCTGAGTTAAGCGTGAAAATGAAACGCCTCAATATAAATCGTTCAGAATTATCTTGCTTGAAAGCAATAATTCTATTCAATCCGGATATACGTGGATTAAAGGGGCGTAAGGACATTGAAGTATGTAGAGAACAAGTTTATGCTTGCCTCGATGAACATTGTCGTACTGAGAATCCTGGTGACGAAAGTCGATTTGCACAACTTTTGCTTCGTTTGCCTGCATTGCGTTCTATAAGCCTTAAGTGTTTGGATCATTTGTTTTTTTTTCGTATTATGGGTGACAAGCCCTTAGATCAATTGTTTTATGAGGAACTAGATGCACACTTGGGTTAAGCAATTGTCAATTAAATACCTAAATGTTTACATACTCACAAATATATATGTCTACATATACACTTACATGATTACGCAAAGCATTTGTCCGAATAGATTATCTTCTAAATGATAAATGTGATTAGATGGGCTGTTTTGCGCAATTCACTTTTTGAATAATTTTTCTTTTTGAATGTTTCATTTAGTAATTATGTTGGTTATTTACTGTACACAACTTGAAAATAATAAAAACATACTATTATAGATTATATAAATATATTCTAATCTGTTAAGCATTAGTTTCATTTAACAAATTAACTATCAATATTCTCATAATGTATACAAAAAATCAGGATCTAAGTTGGAAATATTAGGCAAGCTGCCACATCTTTCTACTATTTAGAGGGGAAGTCTGTTAAAGTTTTCACCCCTAAGTCACGAACAAACATTTTTTCGAGCTTATAGTGTAGCATACCTTATCCACAATGTCTCTTAAAAGCGGTTTTGTCTCTTAAAAGCTCGCCTCTTAAGTATCTTCACAGCATTAAATAAAATAATTAACAAAAAATTTTTTAAGGTAAACGGTTTTATTGAAAACAATACATACATTAAGTAATAATAATACTAAACGCTAGAAAATAATTAGGTAGGTCCTAGGTACTAGTCATCAGATAAATTTACAGCAGGGATACACAAACGAGAGAATCGCTATACTCAGCGGCAGTCAGGCCGCGCTCAAGGCACTATCTTCAGTTGAGATTAAATCATCAACAGTCCTTGAGTACGTAGAGAGGTTAAACAGTTTAGGGGCCAATAACACCATCCGTTTAGCATGGGTACCTGGACACAAAGGAGTGGATGGTAACGAGCAAGCGGACTAGCTTGCCAGATTGGCAGCGGCTGGGATTCAAGGGGTTGTGTAGCGCAATACATAGCTTCTCCAACCCAATTGTCAATCTCACCTTCGAGCGGCGAATCCCGTTTCACTAACAGACGAGGCTCTGGCGACCCCAAGCTCCTCATGGAACTTGGGGGTGGGGAGGGAGGGATGGCCTGAAGGTTTAATGTGGCCATATAAATCGTTCCCGAGATGGTCGGGCCAGCACCTTAATGGTGTTGTGTTACCGGAGCGTATCGGATCTGTATCCGACAAAGGACCATCACATCGATAACACTCCCCAAAGCCTTCGGGGAGTAACTAATCGCTACAACAACAACAACAACAACATTGGCAGCGGCTGAAAAGGCAATAGGACCCGAGCCCATCATGCCGATAGGGTCACACACAATAAGGGAAGAGTTCAGGCAAAAAGAGGCGTGCCTCAGAGAACAACACTGGCGCGAAAGTCCAGGTCTTCGGGAGTCAAATGCACTAATAGGAGGGTACAACTCAAAGCGATATTAGGCCATGATAAACCTCCCAAAAAGTAGCCTAAGAATTTCAACAGGCATACTCACAGGTCACTGCGGGCTAAAGATCCACATGCATAAACTGGGCATATAATCTTGTAGCATCTGTCGATTCTTTCATCGAGAAGATGAGACTGCAGAGCATATCCTGATGGAATGCGATGCAGTCGCGAGAGGATGACTTAGGATCCTAGGATCACCAAAACTAGAAGATAGTCACATACACTCTCTGAAGCCGAGAACCATTCTCGATTTTCTCAGAGAGCTCGGTTTGGATGAGGTGTTGTGAAGAGAATGAGGGCACAATAGACCAATAGGTCGCAGTGTTTAACCTCACAACATATCTATCTATCTATGCATTCCATCCGTTCATCCGTAAGCCTACCCGTCTTAGGAGTCATTTTTAATAGCTTTCATTTGAATAACGGTATTTTACTGAAATTTGACATCCTACTTATTCTGCCACGAGTATTATTCACGCTAAAAAGAGGGTTGGTAACACCCACTTATTAAAAGAGTTATTAATCGGCTTACGGTAGCGATATTTTCAAAACGGTTTAAGATGCAGTGATGAAATTTGGTATGCGCCCTCTTAATTAAGAAACGATCTCTGAATGTAATTACGAAAATCGGTTGATGATCATTTTCTATATAAAAAACACGTCTTTTGAACACGTCTAGAATGATACCTCCGTAAATTACAAAGCGTCAATACCAAAAATTATATAAGAACTATCTCGTAAGAACGACTAAAAAGACGTAGTTACCAAGTTAAAACATAAGCGATATCTCGAGCACGGTTAAAGTAAAGTGAAATGAAACCCTGCCCTGAAAAAGCACCGGGACCTAAAAAGTAGTTTGGTTGTTGTTGTTGTAGTATTAACCATAAAAACACTCCCCGTTTGGGGAGGGTTATTGATATTGATGGTCCTTTGCCGGATATAGGTCCGGTACGTTCCCGTAACAAAGCATCATTAAGGTACTAGCCCGACCATCTCGGGAACAATTTATATGACCACATTAAACATTAAAAATAGTTTGGTCTTAAACACGAGCTCCGTTCCTATATATACGTATTGCGGCGAATATTAACAATTTCGATGCGTCACTGTGCTGCTAGTAAATAAATGCCCCGTCACATAAGCAGTTTTTCATGTAGAGACAGGACCTTCCTGTTTTATCTGTTTTATGCCGACTCCGAAAGGCATCTGCTAGGCAGATGAGTTTTAACTGAGAGCTTTTCATGGCAGAGTGTCGGAGTGCTTGCCAAACACTGCCAAGGGGCGACCCCGCCAGACAAGTTTTCTTATAATTGGGAAAAAAAAAATGTTTCTAAAATTGTGATGTTGCTTTGTCCGTGGCCTGAACCCAGGATCTTCTGTGTGGTAGGCGGAGCACGCTACCATCACACCACGGCGGGCGCCGGAATTATGGTCCTTGGTATTATATATTGATCCAATGAAAAGCGGATAAGGACCACGCCTACTTTGAAGAAATGGGGCTAATAGTTTTAATCTTAACAAAATTTCCAATATATATATACATATACATGGTACGTAACAATACTACCAATAAAGATAGACATATCAAAAGCTTATGATACAGTCAACCACGGCACCTTACTGCAAGACTTGGAAGGGTCCTCCCTTCCTCCAAATCTCAAACGGTGAACCGCAAATTATCTGTTTGGTCGGCAAGCATCGGTGCAATTCAGGAACATAACATCTAAACCCAGAAGAAATAAACAAGGGGTGCCACAGGTTGGTGTCTTATCCCGCCTTTGTTTAACTTCTACATATCGAAGCCTCCTACACCACCAGAAGGAGTCAGTATCGTTTCCTACGCTCATGACTGCACGATAATGGCTACAGGGCCCGGCGCATCCATCGATGACCTATATAATTTAATAAACAACTATTTCCCTAATTTCTCCAGTTTTTTCCCCTCGCGAAACCTGACATTGTCACCGACCAAATCATAGTTGGCCTTATTTACAACATACAAAAACAAAAATGTCAACCATATTGGCCATCGACGTCGATGGCATTACGCTACCAACTACCAAAAATACTAGGTGTGACGTTCGATCAGGATCTACATTATGGCGAGCATGCATCCGAAATTGTACCTATAATCCAGAGCTGTAACAAAATTCTCAAATCTCTTGCCGGCAGCACTTGGGGTAAAGATAAAGAGACGCTTATTACCACCTAGAAATAAATTGGCTGGCCGCTTGCATGGTACGCGTCCCCGATATGGTCGCCGAGCCTTAACACATTAGAAGAAAATACAGGCCTGCCAAAACACTTCCCTTAGAACTGGCTGTCTTGCGTTTTTCGGTGACGATGAAGTCGGCAGTTCGCTCGAGCGAAATAAGTATAGGCAGGTGGTCGGATGCCAATGTTACCATCGGCTGACAGTTGATGCAGTTTACAAGTCCTGCGCTCACGATTGATATATCTGACGTACTGTGGCAGCTTCCTACCATACGAGTGGGGGCGTCTCCGTTTATTGTGGAGAACGCCGTTTCTTCTATTTGATCCGCCAACATCTCACCCCTGCTATCCGCCTGCAGGTTTGAATGCCATAGATCGTGATGGACAGTGAAATCGCCTAAGGTAATGCGATTATCGCCAGTGAGTAGGGCTATGATATTAGTATCCACTGGGACAACAGGCGACAGGAGAGTTGTAGATGTTGATGATTTCTAGGTTTACATCGCCTGACCGGACCGATAAGCCGTGCCGTTCTAAGACACTGTCCCTGCGGTCTATGTCGGGATCAAATATACATATGATATTTCACTGAGTGGTGTATGATAAACGCGAGACCGCCTCCATTTCCGCTCTCGCGGTCTTTTCTGTGGACATTATACCCAGAACAGGTCTGCAGAACAGATCTTGCTGTGAGTTTAGTCTCTTGAATCGCAGCGATGCGGATGTTTTGCCGCTTCATGAAATCGACTATCTCCGTGATCTTCCCAGTTAATCCATTACAGTTTAACTGCAGAATTCTGAAGTGCAGCGGGGGAGACGTCGTCACTCTAGGAGTAAGTGACGGGTGACTACGCCTGAGTTGTGGGAGGCCAGGACGCAATTGCTGTTGTTGCCCTGGGACTGAACGTCCCTGGGTAAGAATTGGGGTAGCCGGTATAGTTGGATTTGCAGCCTGGCAACATGGCGCAATGAAGCCCGTCGGGGGGTTGCCGTCGCGGAGACCAGAATATGTAGGAAAGTAGCACCCTCCAAGGCAGGAGCTGCATTGGGCGGATGACGCAAACATATATATTCTGTGCTGGCGAACGGTGCAAAAGGTGGTAGGGACTAAGAGTCTGTTTCCCTGACCTACACGTTTGCTGCCGAAAAACAGGGGGAAGAAGACGGGGGCGGGGGCTGATGCTCGGCATTGTTACCGACTCTACTTCGGATATTGTAGTTATGAGTGGCAGCGGCTGTATGAGCTGGTGGTGCCGTAGGGCGCGAGCAGCAGCGGGTACTTGTGGCTTGCTGAGCAGTAGAGCTGCTGGAAGGTAGTGGGGGCGCTGATGCGTAGACTACGGGTCGCCCTTGGGCGTGAACAGCTGGGAGGATAACATTTTGTGGGAGGGACGCAACAAATTAATAAAATCCCGAGTCGCTCCGGTACATAGAACTGGCTGCCTTGGGAAGCGGCCACTGGCCCAGGCCCACAGATCGATTAGCTTTGCAACAAAATAAACGGCTACCTCCCTGATCTCTCCAGTTTTTTCGCCTCGCGAAACCTGACATTATCACCGACTAAATCATCGGCGACCTTATTTACAACATGGACGTCCCAAATGTCGACCATTTTGAACATCCACGTCAATGGCACTACGCTACCGACTGTATTACACCCCAAAATTTTGGGTGTGACGTTTGATCAGGATCTACATTTTGGAGAGCATGCAGCCGCAATTGTACCGAAAATCCAGAGCCATAATAAAATCCTCAAATCTCTTTCTGGCAGTACTTGGGGTAAAGATAAAGAAACGCTCATTACCACTTACAAATTGGCCAGCCGATTGCATGCTACGCGTCCCCGATATGGTCGCCAAACGTAAAGACTACTGACTGGAAGAAGCTACAGGCCTGCCAAAATACTGCCCTCAAAACCGCCGCGGGGTGTCTTCTTATGTCCCCAGAACACCATCTACATAAAGAGGCGAGAATACTCCCCATTAGAGAGAGAAATGAAATGCTAACTAAACTGTTCCTGTTGAGTACCCAGAAACCTGGGCATCCCAACAGACATCTGATTGATGAGCCCATACCGCCCAGGAGCTTAAGGAGTCATCTCCGTAAGCACTATGAGGAAATACGGCACCTGAGAACACAGCCGTATGAAGTAAAAAAACACAAACAGGTCCTCAGTGAACTCCACAAACAGGCGTCGGACCTATATGCCAGGAATTGCCCGGTGAATCCTGTACTCAAAGAACAATACCCAAAACTTGCGGAAGAGGAACGCACACTCCCTAGGGAAATGCGAGTCACTCTAGCTCAGCTTCGATCTGGATACTATAGCAGGTCAAACTCTTACCTATCCAGAATCGACCCCGACATACAAAACATATGTCCTGCTTGTAATGTGTTACCACATGACACCAACCATCTCTTAAACTGTATTGTGGAACCAACGCCTCTAACACTCCTCTCATTTATTTATTTATTTATCCTCCCGTTAGAGGATATTGATGACAATTTGTGACCGGTCGCACCTATTGGATGGGGCGAAGCATTGCTACAACAACAACCCTTCCAGGTCTTGCAGTAACGTGCCATGGTTGACCGTAAGCTTTTGATAGGTCTAGCGCAACGAGTACTACGAGTACCGGTATCGATACTTTTTCTAAAAGTACTATGTGTATCGCAACCCACTCAAGGGGTTGCCAGCTCAATATATAGCTTCTCCAACCAAATTGTCAACCTCACTTACCCGTGGCGAATCCTGTTTCATTAACAGCCGAGGCTCTGGAGACCCCGAACTCTTGATGGATCTAGAGGGTGGGAGGGCGGTATGGCCTAGAAGGTTTCATGTGGTCATGCCAAATGGTTCCCGAGATGGTCGGGCTAGTACCTTTATTATTATTATTTATTTATTATTACGGCTGTTTAGGCACTACTACTAAATACAATGGCGAAAAAAGAAATTCATTTAGCCATGTCCGTCCGTCCGTCCGTCCGTAAACACGATAACTTGAGTAAATTTTGAGGTATCTTGATGAAATTTGGTATGTAGGTTCCTGGGTGCTCATCTCAGATCGCTATTTAAAATGAACGAAACGACTACAACCACACCCACTTTTTCGATATCGAAAATTTCGAAAAACCGAAAAGGTCGATAATTCATTACCAAAGACGGATAAAGCGATGAAACTTGGTAGGTGCGTTGACCTTATGACGCAAAATAGAAAATTAGTAAAATTGTGGACAATGGGCGTGGCACCGCCAACTTTTAAATGAAGCTAATTTAAAAGTTTTGCAAGCTGTAATTTGGCAGTCGTTGAAGATATCATGATGAAATTCGTCGGATGACGAACACGACCACTTTTAAAAAAAAATATTTAAGTCAAAATTTAACAAAAAATTGAATATCTTTACAGTATACAAGTAAATTATGTCAAAATTCAACTCCAGTAATGATATGGTGCAACAAAATACAAAAATAAAAGAAAAAGGCGCCAACTCCGACTATGACCACGCCCACTTTTTCGATATCGAAAATATCGAAAAATGAAAAAAAAAAATGGCATAATTCTATACCAAATGTGGAAAGAGGGATGAAACATGGTGATTGGATTGTTTTTTTTCACGCAAAGTATACACCTACCATATTAAGTAGAAGAAACCGAAAAAGTCTTGCAAGGCGAAATCGAAAGCCCTTGGAATCATGGCAGGAATACTGTTCGCGGTATTACATATATAAATAAATTAGAGGTACCCGACAGATGATGTTCTGAGTCACCCTGGTCCACATTTTGGTCGATGTCTCGAAAACGCCGTCTGGCGGTGTCTAGCCATACATGAGGTATGATGAACTACTTGTAGAGCGTGATTTTTGTTCGTCGAGAGAGGACTTTACTTTCCAATTGCCTACTCACTTGTTGACAAGAGTTATTCTCCGTTTGATTTTAAAGCTGACATTGTTTTCGCTGTTAATGCCGTTTCCCAGATGGGCAAAGTCCTAAACAGTCTCGAATTTATATCCTGGCGAATGTGCCATTTACCACAACACCAACTTTTTTGCCCCTTATACAAGCCAAAGAATGAAAAACTTAATTATTTATACATAATATGTGACCTGGCCTATGAAAAGGTGGCTTATGACTAAAAAAAAAAAAACAGCTGTTAACAGCTGTTTCTCGCAATTTCTTTTTGAGTCATAAGCCACCTTTTCATAGGCCGGGTCACATATATGATTTTCTAGACGTACATTTTAGTTTTACTTTAGTATTCACACCGTTTTTATGGAGAGCTACAGAAAACACTGCTGAGGTGGTAATACATCAAAAATCAACATAATAAAAATAAATAAATGTAAGGCGAGATAACCTCCGAAGAGATCTAAGGCAGAGCTTCTCTTCCAATTTGCGTCGTGCTCCTCTTGATTTTTCCTAAAAATTGACCGGACGGGACCTACATGTTTTATGCCGACTCCGCACGGCATCTGCAAGGCAGATGAGTTTTCACTGAGAGCTTTTCATGACAGAAATACACCCGGAGCGCTTGCCAAACACTGCCGAGCAGCGACCCCGCTTAGAAAAATTTTCTTCTAATTGAAAAACCTTATTTGTAAAGTTTTGATGTTGCTTTGCCCGGGGTGGAACCCATGGCATACGGTGTGGTAGGCGGGGCACGCTACCATCACACCACGGTGGCCGCCAAGACTTTAACAAATAAGAGCCAGTCTAATATATGATTATATTTTGTAAACCTAGATTAAAACAGCGATCAACTCAAAATATCACAATGTTTAGGAAAGGCAAACATCTGATTGACTTCTATATGCGCCTATGAAATTATTAGTTCCTTTCCAACCTCTCGTTGGGTAAGTAGCGGAGATAATTTTTAATCGAGCTTACAAATCGCTAGCTATTGAATTGGGGAATCCTGTAGTATGTAGAGCTGGATTTCGATTCGATTTTTAATCGATTTAATCGATCTTTTTTTAAGAAATGAAGAATCGATTTTCTTTTTATAGTCGTTCGATTTTTTTAGCCTTCGAAGTTTTGATCATCTTTCAGCAACTGTATCAATATTTATTGATCAAAACGTGCAGAAAATATATTTGTTGTAATCTTTATATATAAAAATCACGTGTCACATTGTTTGTCCGCGATGGACTCCTAAACTACTGAACCGATTTTGAATTTGTTTTGCACACCGTGTGTAGTTTGATCTAACTTGAAATATAGGATAGATTATATCTCAGTTTATAGTCGCAATATTATTTTATTGCAATTTTTTCTATATGTTTATACGTAATAATAAAATGTTACGTATACGCACCGGCACTCATATTTTCAGGTGGTGCGGATATACTTCCGTGTAATTGGTTGGTGTTTAATTAAACAACGTGCTTATCAATAAAAAAATATTATAGCGAATGATATCAAGTATAGCACATCACCAGGCCAGGCGAGAGGGGGGGATGGGGGATTACCCCGGACCCGGGGTTACTGAGGGGGCCCGCGATTTAGAAGTACTAATACATTTTTTTGTTTAATTCAGGAGAGTCTTTAGTTGTTCCATGTGCAATTTTTAAGCCGAATTTCAAAAGCAACGAATATCTGCATTTCGTTTTAATATTATAGTGAAGTGTGAAAAATAAAAATCTATATATTTAAAAGGAAAGGCTAAAATGTGTGTTAGTTGGTCGCCGGTGTTTGAAGAGTTGCGTCGGTCGATTTTGTTCAAACGTGGACCCGGGTACCCCTAGAATGTGTTTATATAATATGGATAAATAGTAGCCGTAACCAAAGCAGTAGAAACCCTGGAAGAAAATAACCCAAGCTGCAATCGTGTTAACTTTTATATTGACAGTCGAGCAGCAATTAAGGCAATAATCTCGCATACCACAGCATCTAAATGCGTGTTAGAGTGTAAGCAGTCCCTGGAGAGAATCGGGACAGGGAGAAGCATACATCTATATTGGGTCCCAGGGCATATGGGAATAGATGGTAATGAAAAAGCGGATGAATTAGCTAAAAAGGGCGCATCCCTTGCTCCGTAAACGTCCCAATTAGACTGGGCGAAATTAAGCGAAGGCGAGAGGTGCACATGATCGACCAAGCAGGAAAGGCGTGGGTTCAAGCGCGGGGCTGTAAAGTGTCGAAGATTATGTGCAGGTCTTACAACCTTAGACTAACAAAGTTGCTTCTATCATTAAAACTGAAATTTGGTATATAAATTTGCCTATATTATTATTTACGATGCTTTTTTCCGGGAAGCAGACCAGAGACGGACTGGGACTAGGATTAGGACTAGGACTAGGACTCAGACTGAGACTGAGACTAGGAGTGGGACTGGGACTAACACTCGGAATGGGACTGGAATAAAATACATACCACCCTTTGGGACTGGCAATAAGATATGAAGAAGAATGAGAAAAACTTGAGAGAAGAGAAAAGAGAGAAGGAGGCTGAGAAAGAGATAGAATGAGACGAAGATGGAGATAGATGAGGCGAAAAATAGGGAGGATGGAGTGAATACAAAGATTAGGAAAAAGTGTAGAGGGGGGGGGGGGGCAGAGTTAGACGGAAAAAGCTTTTTAAAATGTATGCAGATAGACCAAATTTAAGGTAGAACAACGTCTGCCGGGTCAGCTAGTACCAAATAAAATAGTGTTTTAATTTTCAAAAAGCTCGACTTTTTTAAAAACCATGAGCTATGACTACTTATACGCCATTATGATAGTGTCTATGAAGAAAAGGAGAAATAAGAAAAACTTTAACATCACCAACAATTGGCGCTTAGCCGCCTAGGAGATTTTGGGATTGCAGTTGCGCAAGTCAGCCTCGCTATCTCGGCTTCAACATAACTGACACCAATTGCGGGCACCAATGGAGATCAAGTCTTCTTGGCGGAGGTCTGTTTCCAAATACAGATGCCGATAGGAACACCTGCTGTGCCGAAACCTTTTCGTGAATTCCCATTAAAAGACATATCGGCTGGTTCAACGGAGATGACCATAATTCATCGACATGACTTTTCTTTTGAAAAGGGCCATGCCATCGACTCTCGATACCGCAGCTATGATGAGAGATTAATAGAGGGTTATAGCCAAAAGTTGTTCTCCTTGTGATTTCTAAGCTAACATTGCAGAGAATGCAGAACCAACTGAAGAAATATCTGGGCACAAAATTGGAATATCTGGAAAAAAACACAGAAATCATGATATTTAGGTATCGAATACACTATCAATCTCAATCCGATGAGAGATTTTTTAGCGGCACAACCTTGGTAAAGAATTGAGCAGCAATCAACTATTGTCAGCTCGATTTAATCGATTAAATCGATTTTTTTTTGAGAATCGATTCGAAAAAATCGATTCTCTAAAAAATCGAATCGAATCCAGCTCTGCTAGTACGCTTAACTTCAAAATTTCAGATCTTTGACTTAGCTCCCTATTGTGCGATGCACATTTAAGTTGTGCATATGTATGTACGAATGACTTGAATGTCAAGTCTCTCCTCTATTTGTAAATTTTCACAGAAGAGAAACAGAGGACGTAAAGTTGCGATCTCTTGCACTTGTTTAGCGAGTCTTCGAGTGGTTAAAGTCATGAAATGGTTTAAAGAAGTGCTAACCAATGTTCAAACATACTTATTCTATACTTGTGTACATACATACATATATATACGCTGTAGGAATGTAAACACTTTGTGTACCTCAAAATTTCATTAAAATATTTGGTATATAAGGTAATTTTTTGTTTAATGACAATGAAGTACCACAATCACACATAACGCGATATATGTACATATGTATGTAAATAAAAAACACACACGAACCACCTGAATCTAGAGAAATGTCAAGCGCTATTCTTTAATATCTCAGTTATTTTCGCCGCCCACCCACTCATTTTCGGCAGCAGATAAGTAGGTATGAATGTAAATATATAAAAATGCCCATATGTGCAAATTAGAATGCTAAAACAAAATCTTCTCAACTTCAATACATTCTTGCTTAAATACAGTATTGTGTGAAATTTTGGCAACTACTTATCATAACCTCATAATTATCTTCAATACTCATTATAACCTCATAATTATCTTCAATCGCTGAGCCAGTGATATTGACCATAAATCTTTTGCAGAAGTTTTCTATCAAAATAGAAATCAATGAACATTTCTTTGGTGAATTGGTTAAATTCGTTTTGTCATCACCTTGTATAGATTCGCCTTGATTCAAATGTTAATGTCAACAGATACACTTGGCGTTCCCAGCTTTTTAAACTTAACAAATAAACATACAGAATTTTGAAAAACTTAATTGATGATTATAAGTTTTTAAATAAATTACGTATGGTAACACATGATTTGACAAGTGCTTTCGCCTTTATTTTGGCATAACGTAAGAAATATAAAGGCTAAGCGAAAATGATAGAGAATATGAGGTTCGTCTGAGCTTTGAGCATGCCCTCACAAAAACTACAGATCACGCCAATTTGTAGGAAAAATTCTAAAGTAGCATACCAAAATTTTTAGGAGAATCCATATAGTAATAAATTAATTTTATTATTTCTGTGGAAAATTGAAAAAAACAACCTAATTCGAGTTAGGATAATGGCGATACATAGACCTTTATCTGAAAAGATAGCCGCAATTCACCATTGTAACTTCCTATATTTTGTAGCAGCCATTTGGCGCTAGGGCTATGAGTAAGTAACGCAGGGAGATCTGTAACGGATTTCTGTTATGAAGCCAGAATATCACTTTTATCCTAACTCGAATTAGGTTGTTTTTTCAAATTGCCGCAGATTTGTTGCCAGGTTATACCAGACTCAAAAATATCAATTTGTAAATCTGAAATGCGATTAAGGAAAATCGTGAAAAAATACTTGCATTATCGCATAACAGCGTAAATAAAGTGAGCTTAAGGCTGCGTTTATGATCGAGCGTAATCGCATCGCGCGATGCGTCGAGAATCGCTGTTAGCTGTTATTAGTGCATATGGAGATGTTTATAACAAAACGATTTAGCGTAAAGCGAATTGAGCGATTACAAGCGACAAAAGCGACGAAAATTTGCAATCAAAATATTTTGATTCAGTTGAGCGAAATTAGCGAAACAATATGGATGTGTTTATTGAAAAGGTACGTGACAAGCAGTATTTGTGGAATTTGCGTCATGCAGATTACCACAATCGTCAGTGACAGTCTTTCCGCAGCATCTATTGGTATTTCTGGTTTCTGTTTTTTTTCCATCATTGACGACGAAAGAAATTTCAAGATGTACTCAAAAGTTTCCTTGCTCATGCGATAATACTCTTTAAATTCTTCAGGAAATTGTAAGAGGCCCACATGTAAATATTTTGTTTCCTTATGTATACTTTTGAAACATTTTTTCGTAACAAATAGCTATTTTCTAATAATAAAAGTTTTGGAGTTAATGTACGCATTTTGCTTTCTCTACACTGCCACAAAGTGAGTAAAAAGATTTTGAGTTTTATTGTTGAGCATTCCATCGCTAGCGATTTCGCTCTACTATAAACACTCAATCGCCAGCGATAACGCTAGCTAAAATGTAACAAGCGATGGAGCGTTTCTCGTCGCATCGCGTGTTGCGATTACGCTCGATCATAAACGTAGCCTAAAGCTTCTACGGAGAATCAACCTTGCCTAAAAGTGCTACTTTAGAGTAATAAAAGTAAAGTCATCTCTTGACAAAAAAAAATCATATTTGTCCTTGGCATTAACTGGCACATAGCTGTACCAGACGTTGTATGGAAAACAAGGCGAATCTATACCAGGTAGTGGCAAAGCGAATTCAACCAATTCGCCGTGCAGAAGAATGTTAAGTCAAAAAATTTTAATTTATTTCGTTTAACTGACACATTGTTGTACAAGGCGTTGTATGGAAAATAATCAAGAAGAAGCAATCAGCTGTTGGGATAACAACACCTGGTACTGAATTCGCCTTCAATTCTTACATTTTAATATAGCATTCGGAAGAACCTGCTGATACCATGGAAGCGTTTTTAGTAATGCTTTACGAAGGCACGACGACACGTCCAAACTATCGGGAGGGGTGTCAAGAGAAGCGTTTTTAGCCCAGGATCGATAATCCTGATGTTGTAATTTTTTTATACACAAGAAAACAAATTTTATACAAAGGGATTTTGCACGGATTTAATTTTGATCCCAAACCATTGGTGGACCGCTCAGGATAATTTTAAAGAAGTGCGACTGAAAGGCGTCAATGCAGAATGGAGTTCTGCGCAATGTGGATGCCACCCCCGCTTTAGAGCCGCCGGCTCGGTTTCTCGTGAATATCTTTTGATAGACGCTACATTTTTGCATTCTGTTTTCGGATTCCTGGATACTTTTGATACCCGTCCCGATATTTTTGGACATGTATTAAGAGGGTCATGCTGTCGTATAGAATTACTACCTATCTTGATGTGCCTTTTTAAGAAAATAACCGTTCCACATCTTTGAGTTGAAAGTTGGAGCAGAAATTCTCAATCAATCTCCTCGACTGGCAAGTCACCTCATGCATAAGCACTAGGGATGTATTATGTTTACAGGCCATAAAAAAAGAACTACGCAAATAATGTTTCAGTATAGCAGGCTGCTTGGAACATTGCTATGCTGTATGCAAATATATTTGTATCTATGTATATGCAACGGTAAACTTCCTACTGCTTCTCCATTTTTGGAGTAAATTGTGGTAAAATGAACGTTGGAGTTACTGATGTTCTGGAGATCTCAATCTTTTTTCATGACCGGCAGCTTGTCACTGATGTTGTGGCTTAGCCCTATTATGTAGCTGAGTGGCTAAGGCGCTTGCCCGCGTCAATTGCGCTGTATTTGAACGAAGGCTTCCTTTCACAAAGTAACGGTGGCCTTATCATAGCAAAGCGCGCTGCTTCTACGAAGTGATTGATAAGCTCCGAATTTACTCTGATATTGTTAAAGAAGAAAAATCTGCGACTCTGGTTGTCCATAGGAAGATGAACAGAGCGACGAAGCTGTTCCTGATTGTAACGCTAGTGACGCTGTTGCATAATCAAAACCCTAATATACCGACACGGGATTGAAAGCTATTCCGCATATACCCGTATCCAAATAAGCAAAGAGACAAATGTGTTGTACCTAGAGCAAAAACAAGACAAAGTCACAATACTCGAAATGTTGGAGGAGGAAAAATAAACTGCAGAGCAGCGGCCACCGTGGTGTGGTGGTGGCGTGCTCCGCCTATCACACCGAAGATCCTAGGCTCACGCCCCGGGCAAAGCAACATCAACATTTTAGAAACAGTTTGTTTCAATTAGAAGAAAGTTTTTATAAGCGGGGTCGCCCCTCGGCAGTGATTTAGCAAGAACTCCGAGTGCGTTTATGCAATGAAAAGCTTCTCATTGAAAACTCATCTGCCTTGCAGATGCCGTTCGGAGTCGACATAAAACATGCAGGTCCATTCCCGCCAATTTGTAGGAAAAATTAAAAAGGAGCACGCCGCAATTTGGAAGAGAAATTCTAGACTAAAATCTCTTCGGAGGTTAGCGCGCCTTATATATTTTGTTATTTTAATGGTTTAAGAGGCTGTAATTTAAGAAGTTCTACTCTCCTTAAAGAAGTATACAGGGGTGGCTTTCCGTAATTCGATAGTCGACACTCGTTGATTCGATACTTCAAGTCGATATCGAACGCTCGATGATGCCATTTTAGTTCCCGTATCTTGGTATGATCTCTTTCGTTTGCAGATTTCAAAGGGTGTTTAGAAAGCTTTTTCGAGCTACCAAAATATTTTCTTTTATAAATAGCGTTTGTTTGTTAATCTCTGAAGAAAAAATCATTCCCTAAATAATCAACAAAGCATAAAATTGTAACTTTCAAAAAGGCAATTCGACACCTAATTTGGTATCGAACAGTTTGTATCGAACGTTTGTGTTACGGAAAGCGAAAACGATTATTTTATACTCGTTCTTGATCGATATCGAAATACGGAAAACCACCCCAGATTTTCCTCTACTTTGTGTATGCGGCATTTTAGTTGTATTTCAAACAGTTAAAACATGTAAGTCCCGTACCGCCAATTTGTAAGAAAAATTAAAAAAGAGCAAGACGCAAATTGTAAGAAAAGCTCGGCCTAAATTTCCTCGGTGGTATATCGCGTCTTGTGTTACAAAGTGTTTGATAAGCTAAAGTGTGGTGTTACAGAGACACCGGTTTTACTCTAAAAGAAGCAAAATGCTGCGACTCCGGTTGTCCATAAGACGATGAACGGAGCGACGAAGCAGTTTCTGGCGGTGACGCTAATAGATGTAGGAATTCCTATGGGCATATGTCTATCAAAACAACGTAGTTAATTTGATAAGCCTTAACAATATTAACACCTTGAAATATTTAAAGGAGTTTTTCCAAAGCTTTCACAGGCAGAGCAAGAAACCCATGTGACGCGAAGTCTGGGACGGTTCGATCCTGTTGCATAATCAAAACTGTGATATACCGACACATTATGGAAAGGTACTCCACATATATCCGTCATCCTAATACGCAAATACGCGGGGTATATGTATGTTTTTACTGGCGTATACATCTGCGCTTGGGACTAAAAGAACGCTCATCGGCAATTACACATAGTAGTATTGTGTGGAGAAACAGCGAAGACACGCACTTTTTCGGTCGCAGTGTATAACGCATACCAAAATTGAGAGTGGAGCATAGTTGAGACACACAATTTCTGTACTAATTTTATGCGCAACTATTTCCTAAGTGCAGATAAAGTTATGCTCTTAGCAGTCCATATAAAGTTCAAGTGTATATGTACATGCGCGTAAAAAAAAAAAACAGCTAATAAACTAGTTCGATATGACCGATATTGACTTTATCCCCGATGAGTCCATCGTTGATCTATCTTTCTCCGTTCAGGAGACCAGAAGGCGTATATGTATATATTGTGATATTTTCTTACCGAGTAACCAAACCGCGAAATTAGGAGTTTATTATTTTAGAGAATTTAACTGTTCATATTAGTTGAAAAGGCCAAACTGGCAGAGTAAAGCTAACTTTTACTTTAAATGTTCTTTAAATTGGCACTGAAAAACTTATAATTCAATAATTTGCTCTTTTGATTTGCCGGTGCTCGAAACATGGTCATATCAAGCACGAGGTTCATGCATAAAAAGATACATCAAGCTACATGGCTGTCTCCTGATCGAAATACTCGCAATCAGATCGATCACGTTGTGATAGACGGACGGCATGCCTCCAGTGTTTTAGATGTGCGAACGATCCGAGGACCTAACATCGATTCGGACCATTATCTCGTTGCAGCCAAAATACGCACCCGCCTCAACGCGGCTAAAAACAAGGAACAAAAAACACAAGGAAAGCTAGACGTCGAAAAGCTTCAATCACAACAGACTGCCAATGATTTCGCAACTCGACTCTCACACCTGCTCTCTGAGGGCACAACTCATCCTGAAGGAATACAGGAGCAGTGGGAGCATATCTCCAAAGCACTTCATACTGCCGCCGAGGAAAAAATTGGTTACCGGCGGCCACGAAAAAACAACTGGTATGATGAAGAATGCCGCGTTGCAACCGAAAGAAAAGACGCTGCCTACAGGGCTACGTTAAAAGCGAGCGCGACAAGAGGAGTGTGTGAACGCTATCGTGAGTTGAAAAGGGAAGCGAGACGCCTTTTCAGGAAGAAAAAAGCAGAAGCATAAAGGCGTGAGTGCGAGGAGCTTGAGCTGCTAGCCACCAGGAATAACGCCCGAAAATTCTACCAAAAAATACGGCGACAGACGGAAGGTTTTAAGACCGGGGCAAACTCCTGTAGGAATGAAAACGGCGACCTTGTAACTGATGTCCAGAGAGTGCTTAGATTATGGAGGGAACACTTCTCTGCTCTCCTAAATGGAGGCAGCAATTCACCGCGCAGAGATGAAGAACCCGATCCCACAATCGATGATGATGGAATATATGTCCCCCCGCCCGATTATGACGAAGTTAGAATAGCAATAACCAGATTGAAAAACAACAAGGCCGTGGGCGCTGATGGATTGCCTGCGGAGCTATTCAAGTTCGGCGGCGAGGAGTTGGTAAGGCGCATGCAGCAGCTTCTTAGCAAAATATGGGCGGACGAAAGCATGCCCGACGGTTGGAATCTAAGTGTTCTTTGCCCAGTCCACAAGAAGGGGGATACTGCAAAATGCACCAACTATCGTGGAATCAGCCTTCTTAATATCGCATATAAGGTCCTTTCAAGTGTATTGTGCGAAAGATTGAAGCCCACCGTGAACCGGCTGATTGGACCTTATCAGTGCGGCTTCAGACCTGGTAAATCTACCATCGACCAGATTTTCACAATGCGCCAAATCTTGGAAAAAACCCGTGAAAAGAGAATCGACACACATCACCTCTTCGTCGACTTTAAAGCCGCCTTCGACAGCACGAAAAGGAGCTGCCTATATGCCGCTATGTCTGAATTTGGTTTCCCCGCAAAACTTATACGGCTGTGCAAAATGACGTTGAGCAACACCATCAGCTCAGTCAGAATTGGGAAGGACCTCTCCGAGCCGTTCGAAACTAAACGAGGTTTCAGACAGGGTGACCCCCTATCGTGCGATTTCTTTAATTTAATGCTGGAGAAAATTATACTAGCTGCAGAACTTAACCGCACTGGAACAATATACTATAAAAGCGTGCAATTACTGGCATATGCTGATGACATTGATATCATCGGCCTAAACACCCGCGCTGTTAGTTCTGCTTACTCCAAGCTGGAAAAAGAAGCGGTAAAGATGGGTTTGATGGTGAATGAGGACAAAACGAAGTACCTGCTGTCATCGAGCAAAGAGTCAGCGCATATGCGCCTTGGCAACCACGCTACTGTTGGCAGCCATAATTTCGAAATAGTAAAAGACTTCGTTTATTTGGGAACCAGCATCAACATTAGCAACAACATCAGCACTGAAATCCAGCGAAGAATCAATCTTGCCAATAAATGCTACTTTGGACTAGGTAGGCAATTGAAAAGTAAAGTCCTCTCTCGGCGAACGAAAATCATACTCTACAAGTCACTTATCGTACCCGTCCTGCTATATGGGGCAGAAGCATGGACCATGACAACAGCAGATGAAGCGGCTTTGGGAGTGTTCGAGAGAAAAGTTCTTCGAAAGATTTATGGACCTCTACGCGTTGGCGATGGCGAGTACCGAAGAAGATTTAATGATGAGCTGTACGAGCTATACGCAGACATCAACATAGTCCAGCGAATTAAAACGCAGTGGCTGCGCTGGCTAGGCCATGTTATGCGAATGAAAGATGATGCTCCGGCCAAGAAAGTGTTTCTATCGGAACCCGCCTATGGAAGCAGAGTTAGAGGGCGGCCCCCACTCCGTTGGAAGGACCAGGTGGAAAACGATTTAAACTCCCTTGGTGTGACCAATTGGCGCCGGTTGGCGGAGCGAAGGAGCGACTGGCGCGCCTTGTTGGACGGCCATAACCGTTTAGACGGTTAAGCGCCAATTAAGTAAGTAAGTAAGATTGTAAAGGTCGAATTATCGTTTCTTTATATAAAAATATATGATCATAAACCATTTTTCACATGAGGAATGCTTTTAAATTTTATTATTCCTCATGGGGAATGCAAAAAAAAAATATTTAGTCGGGACTAACAAAAAGGAATAATGACTAAAAAAATATATTTATTATTCCAATAAAAGGAATAAAGGCTGCAATCCAAAAGTGTTAGTTTGTTAGTAGAATTCCTTAACAAATCCGCTAAATAAAAAGGCCATGACGTACTACCGTTATCTGTTAAAGTTATAATACCCTTGTGTACAAGAACAATGGGTATACAAATGTGCTTACTTTTTAAACGTTAGTGTAGGTACGTTTTACTCGCTATACCGTTTGTTTACTTCAGATCAAGCATATGTTTGCACAATTTCACATCGCAAGATATATATGTACATGCATATATACCTAGATGCATATATAAATATTGTATTTGTGGGTACAATCGTATAAACGAGAAGTGAAATTGAGCATCGGTAAGATTACCGTGCGATTGCATCGCATTTTTCATTGCTTTGGGGGCTCAGTTTGTCCAAACGTTGATCATTGGCGCAGTATTAGTTTTGAGTTGGCTTCCAACGCGAGCGGGTCATTCTCTTTTCAAGCGACACGTAGTTATCAAAAACGGTTTTTATATAGTTTTTCATTAATTTTTTTTTCTTAGCTTATTGACAATATATAGTATACAAATGAAGGCTTTGTGGAAATTTGGAATTTAAAAAAAAAAAATAAAAAAAAAAAGAAACAAAATAAATAAATAGTTATTATTCACTGATATATATGTATTTGCATTTCTGCATGCATCGCTATATACCTACTTTATGTACATATATTGTATACGTACATACACAGATATACTAAATGAAAAAAATATATATAAAGCAAATTATATCAGAAAAGAGGAACTATTTTTGATGAGTGTTATACAACTTAGGCTACTCCTATCGCAGAATATTTGAAATATGTACCTTTAATAAAATGTACAGAATAAAAATTTTTACGTTAACGTTTTTAGAAGTGATGAACTGTGACGAATTGTTTAAATTAAATTAAATAGTTTAGTGATTTATTTAAATAAAAAGTTAACAATTAAAAAAGTTATGATGGAATAATTCGACCAGATATAAAATTTATAACTTTTTCCACTTGTGTCTATAAAACTAAAAAATATATTTTTATTTATTTTTTTGGGATTTCAGATATAATTTTAAGATTACTCCGAACGAATTAAAGTGCACTTTAATAACGCCTCCTTCAAATCTTCCACCTAAAATTCAACTACAAAAATAAATCATTTTACATGATTTTACTAATTGAAACAAATCAACAATTTTAGAAACGAAAAAAAAAAAATAAAATACTCTACAAAAATCTCCGATACAAAATTAAACAGATAGTAAGTAATAAGACAAAAACAACAATAAAACAATCAAAATGATGATGGAGAATGGACTCTCCATGGAGTATGGAGATGGCTATATGGAACAAGAGGAAGAATGGGAACGCGAAGGACTTCTGGATCCTGCATGGGAGAAGCAACAAAAGAAGGTGAGTTATAGAGACTCTTTTTAGAAAATAATTAATTGGCTGAACCAATTGCACTGCTTAGGTACATATAAACCAATTTATTTGAGAATGAGATCATTTGCAAACTGCCTGTTGTCGAAAATTCAGAAGTTTTTTTTTGCAACTATGAGCATTATTTCTCTAAAAATAACCTCGAAAGTGTTCGAAATAGATTTTCATTGTATACAAAACTATATACATACATATATACGTACAATAAATAATGACCAGTTTTAAATTTCTCAATTTCTTCGCATTTTGCCCACATTTAAAATGTCCAACTTTTGTGATATATAAAAATTGTCTTTAAGAAAATTCATTTCATAAGTCAATTTATTTATTAACCGTAGAAACAAATTGTTTTATGGTCAGCTATGCATGTTTATTTGTACATATGTACTTTTACACACACGCACACACATTAGTATGGACTGGTTAACCTATGCCTGTATGCGTTTTTTTCGAAATATTTTTATTTTTTGTGTTTCGATTCCGATAATGTCTGAAGAAAAGAGCTTTTTATTTTTAAAAATAGAATTTAACATAACACACAAATTAGTTCAGAAGTGTTAGGGGGGCCCCACTTACTGAAATAAATTCACAAAATCTCAAAATTCTGAATTAATTTGAATATTTACATATGATTTTTCAATGCTATCCTCAAAAACTAAAAAAATAAGTTGGCGTCCACGCATTTCTTCATTCGATTATTAATAGTTTCGAGGATAAATTCGTATATGCTTTTTTGCAGTATTTTGTTTGAATGTACCCACGAAAATATGTATATATGTATGTATTTACTATTAGGAATATTAGATCGTATCAAAAGCCCAATATCGCCAATATAAGTGAAAGTCAAGTTCTCGATTTGTGCTCGCGCGGATACTTCACTCTACCCGCCAGCGCCTCTTTTGCGATTATCGTCTGACCATGATACAAATATTGAAAGATACCCTTTTCTTCTCCCAAACTGCCAACATTTGACGTAAAGTGTGTTTTGGCATTCTCTTTTCAAACAGCGCTACCATATCCTTAAAATACAAACGTCCCAAACAATTTTTTTTGTTTGCAATTCCACCTGCCTTTTTCTTTCAATTGCTTGGTAATTTTTGACGTTTAACAGGCGGTTCCAGCTCGGTGTTGAGCGCTACAACAGTCCAAAAACATGCAAGAACTGTATCTGCCGGAAAATATGAGTGGCAACGTTATTCAGCTGTGTAGAAGAAAACCAGCAACACTCATTTAATACGTTTTAACATTTTAGTTTTATGAAACCCTTTTTACTTTTCCGTTATCTGTTCTTCTTATTTTACACTTGGTAAATTAGCTTGAATATGCAGCCGGCAAACAATCAAACCCAACCTCAAAATACTCTGCCGGAGTTTCACGTGGACGTATCTGTAGTTCCGCGTATTAATCCACGAAGTATGGCAGAAACTAACATTGTATCATATATCTTATCCCTCGAATTCTGGTTTCAGTTTCTTTTCCACTATATAATAATAATAACCTTTATAAGGTCTTCGAGTCAAATGTGACCCATTTTGGGAAGAAAATCGGTTTTTCTGGAAAAGCTTGAGGATATAATTTTTTATATTTTATAACTTTTATTCATTTTAGAAGCCACAAATGTACTAATGATTTTGAACTCATATATTTACTACTTTTATTGATATACAATTTTTTACAAATAGGGTCTTCGGGTCAAGTTTGACCCATTGTAAACGTACTATTATTTTTGATTTGCTCGTTAATCTTTTTGGCGAACTTCCGCTTTTCTAACGTCTATAAATTAAAAATAAACGCTTATAGACATATGTTTGTCTCGCTTCCTTTTATTGCGTTAGTGCTTTTATTTCGGGGAATCCCCAGATTATTTCTTTGTGAGTGAACTAAAAATGTTTGCTTGCAAAACTGATTCAGTAGTAAAATAAACACGGAAAGAGTAGCACGAATAAATTTGAACGCTAAGAAAAATGGCTTCAAAGAAAATAAAAGATAGTTAAATAGAGGTCCTATTGAATGAAGTATCAAACGAAGAGGAATCTTGTCCAGCAAGTGAAGATAACATTGAATACGCTGAGTCGTCAGATAGTGAAAGTGATAGTCAAAGTAATGACGCAAATATTTTCACTGAGGACTTCGTTTAAAAAAATGGACAAATAAGATATTCAAAGGCGCCTTATAACAATAGATATGGAAGAGCCCCCATGGAAAATATCGACGATATTGAAATATTTGCATTTATTGGTTTACTTTTGTTAGCTGGAGTGTATCGGTCAAATAATGAAAGTACCGAAAGTTTATGGCACCCTGAAAGAGGAAGACCCATATTTGGAGCAATTATGCCATTAAAAAGGTTCAAAGTTATTTCAAGAGTAATAAGGTTCGACAATAGAGACACTCGGAGCCAACGGCGAATGGTAGACAAGTTTGCACCGATACGTGAGCTGTGGAATCCGTGGGTTGACTTGATGCCCAAACTTTATAACCCTTCACAAGATGTAACAATCGATGAGCAGCTGGTAGCATTTAGAGGAAGATGCCCATTCCGACAATACATACCATCAAACCCAGCAAAATATGGGATACAATTTTGGCTTCTTTGTGATGCGGTTACAAGCTATGCCTGGAGTATCCAACCGTATACAGGCAAAGATATAGGAGCCATGTCCATAAAAAACCAAGGTATGCATGTAGTTCTTGATTTGACAGCTGAACTTAAAAGGCACAATGTAACTGCAGAAAATGTTTTCACATCTTATCAACTTTAACAAAAACTACTGAAAAAACACATTACTTTAGTTGGAACCATTCGCAAAAATAAGCCTGAGTTGCCGTCAGAGTTAGTAACAACTAAACGAAGACTTCTTTATTCTTCGACATTTTGTTTTACAGAGAACACCACTCTGCTATCTTACATCCCAAATAAAAACGGACTAGTTCTTCTGCTTATCACTTTGCATCATAGCTCAGAAATAAGTGATCGCGAAGACAAAAAACCTCAAATAATATTGGATTATAACAAGTGTAAAGGCTGTGCAGATACGTTAGATAAGGTTGTGTCCTGTTATACTTGCAAAAGAAAGACAAATCGTTGGCCCTAAGTTGTATTTAGCAAACGCCGGCACTTCTTGAAGAACGTAGGCCTCCAGCTTACAGCGCCTTATATAAAAAAAGAGAAACGATAACAAGGGCTAAATTTTGTCGGGAAATCGCTAAGAGAATTTGGATCAACACGATCAACAGCCGTCTATTTCAGCAAGATTGGAGTTAAGACCAGACAAAAGTACAACAAAAAGACGTCGATGCCAACTATGCCAGAAGTCAGATAATAAAACTGGATTAGTCTGTATCATTTGTGAAACCTTTGTATGTAAGGAGCATTCAAAAACTATTGTTTTATGTAACCGATGCAATAATTAAAAACTTGAATTATCTAGATATAATTTTGCCATCAATTCAATTATTACACTCAGTTGAGCAGAGCTCACAGAGTATATTAACTTTGATTGGATAACGGTTGGTTGTACAGGTATAAAGGAATCGAGATAGATATAGGCTTCCATATATCAAAATCATCAGTATCAAAAAAAAAAAAAAATTTATTGAGCCATGTCCGTCCGTCTGTCCGTTAACACGATAACTTGAGTAAATTTTGAGGTATCTTGATGAAATTTGGTATGTAGGTTCCTGGGTACTCATCTCAGATCGCTATTTCAAATGAACGATATCAGACTATAACCACGTCCACTTTCTCGATATCGAAAATTTCGAAAAACCGAAAAAATGCGATAATTCATTTCCAAAGACGGATAAAGTGATGAAACTTAATAGGTGGGCTGACCTTATGACGCAGAATAGAAAATTAGTAAAATTTTGGACAATGGGCGTGGCACCGCCCACTTTTAAAAGAAGGTAATTTAAAAGTTTTGCGAGCTGTAATTTGGCAGTCATTGAAGATATCATGATGAAATTTGGCAGGAATGTTACTACTATAACTATATATGTGCTAAATAAAAATTAGAAAAATCGGATGAAGAACACGCCCACTTTTAAAAAAAAATTTTTTAAGTCAAATTTTAACAAAGAATTGAATATCTTTACAGTATATAAGTAAATTATGTCAACATTCAACTCCAGTAATGATATGGTGCAACAAAATACAAAAAAAAAGAAAATTTCAAAATGGGCGTGGTTCCGCCCAAAAATTTACTGTGAAAAAGGGCGAAATCGGTTGAAGCCACGCCCTGTTTTTATACACAGTCGACCGTCTGTCCTTCCGCTCAGCCGTTAACACGACAACTTGAGCAAAAATCGATATATCTCAGTTCACGTACTTATCTGAACTCACTTTGTATTGGTATAAAAAATGGCCGAAATCCGACTATGACCACGCCCGGTTTTTCGATATCGAAAATTGCGAAAAATGAAAAAAATGCCATAATTCTATATCAAATACGAAAAAAGGGATGAAACATGGTAATTGGATTGGTTTATTGACGCAAAATATAACTTTAGAAAAAATTTTGTAAAATGGGTGTGGCACCTACCATATTAAGTAGAAGAAAATGAAAAAGTTCTGCAGGGCGAAATAAAAAACCCTTGAAATCTTGGCGGGAATACTGTTCGTGATGTTACATATATAAATAAATTAGCGGTATCCAACAGATGATGTTCTGGGTCACCCTGGTCCACATTTTGGTCGATATCTGGATAACGCCTTCACATATACAATTACCACCACTCCCTTTTAAAACCCTCATTAATACCTTTCATTTGATACCCATATCGTAGAAACACATTATAGAGTCACCCCTGGTCCACCTTTATGGCAATATCTCTAAATGGCGTCCACCTATAGAACTATGGCCCACTCCCTCATAAAATACTCTTTAATGCCTTTCATTTGACACACATGTCATACAAACACATTCCAGGGTTACCCTCGGTTCATTTTCCTACATGCATATTTTCCCTTATGTTGTCACCATAGCTCTCAACTGAGTATGTAATGTTCGGTTACACCCGAACTTAACCTTCCTTACTTGTTTTTTCTTGAATTTAAATAATTCGTATTATATTTTTATTCCATACACTGTATTAAAATATGTGTTTCTAGCTTAGTTTTGCGAAATCAAAAGGAAAAGATTGAAATAAATGCTAAATATAATATGCTATATTTTATACAACATTTTAGTATGTTTAGTTTTGTACCACAACTTTACCGCTTGGGTCAAATTTGACCCAAAGAACTTGAACGTGAATAATTTTGAAGAACTTATGAAGGTTAAGCCATTGCTAAGGCAGGTAGCTTGTCACTGCATTTCGGACTTAGATCCTCTATTTAGATGAGTTGCATATGCGCTTGCAGGCGTGGAATGGGCTGAATTTGAACAGAGCCTTCCCCTCACTGGGTCGCCTTGCGTAGTAAAGGTGGCCTTATCGTGGCAAATGGAGCTGCTTCTACAAAGTGATTCATAAGCTAAAAATGTGCTGAAGCAGAGACTCTGAGATTCTAAAGAAACAAAATGCTGCGACGCCGATTGCCCAAAATAAGATGAACGGAGCGACGACGCAGTTTCTGACTGTGACGCTAACAGATGTAGGAGTTCATAGGGGCAGATGTATATGGAAACAATAGAGTTGAGTCGATAAGGCAGAACAATAATAACCACTTAAAGTATATAAAGGGTGTTTTTACATACTTGCAGAGGCAGGGCAAGGATGCCATGTGAGGTGAAGTCTGAAGATGCGACGAATCTGTTGCATAATCAAAACCGTAATATACCGACACTGGATTGAAAGGTCCTCCGCATATATTCCTAGTAAGCAAATTCATGAAATGTTTTAGGTACAAACAAACTGCTGGTGGTTGGCAGGGTGGTTTTACCACTTAAGAGGTCAGAGTTAAGATTCACAACTTTCCTTAAAGGAGTGGATACGGCATTTGTATTTAAATCACTTCACTTCAATATTGATAGTTGAATAAAAATTCTCCATTAAAAAAATATTAAGATACAGCGAAAAATTTATGATCAGCGAATATTATATTTCATATTGCGGGTAATTGGCGAACTTTTATTTTATCGATACGGCCTAGGGACCATTCATATATTAGAAAATGCTATACATTTTGTTAAACGACAAAGAATTAAAAAACCTCTGAACAAGAAATCAAATTTTCATTTTATATCGCTCAATAAATATAGTATATTAGGGTGGCCCGTATATTTATCTTTAATGATTTCCGAGTTTTTTCAACATTGTTTAATAAATAACAGCTTATTGGCAAAGTAACACCTGACATCTTGAATCAGTTAACACACTACCTGCGGACACCTTTCAAAATTCTTATTAATATTAATTAGGTCTAAATTTTTACATGAATTTTTACATTATAGAAATTTACATACTTTATTTTTTTTAATGTCTTTCTCTTCCGCTTGCCTATAAAAAATTAAACCAGCTGATGCAAAATGCCACATTAAAACACAAGAAATACATAGGGTTGTGTTAGCTGTTTGGCCACTCATGTTACCTCTCAGGCCTTCGTTAAGTGTTTGGAAATTTATAAACGGCAAGTTTAATACATTAAATAACATGAAACTGTAACCATCCTAAATATGCACACTTTGTTTAGCTCTTTCGCCCATACTGGACGCCGGTGTCCCAAAAATATTTTATTCTATAGCAAGTAGGCTCGCAGCATTTTGTGAGTTTTTTCGTTAAGCGACATAGAAAACATAAAAAAAAATGTTTTTGCAATTAAAATAAGTTTTTCTAATCGGGGTCGCTCCTCGGAAGTGATTTGCCAAACACTCCGAGTGTATATCTGTTATGAAAAGCATAAAACATGTATCCCGTCCGGCCAATTTGTAGGGAAAACTTAAAAGAGCACTACGCAAATTCGAAGAGAAGCTTGGCCTAAATGAATACATCAATTTCGCTAAGTTATCAGAAAATAAATAGGGCGAAATAGTCATTTTTAAGACATGCAATTGACATTACACGAATCCATCGATCCCGCTTTAGAATCATATTCTCTTGAACCGAGTTTTGTTAAAAATGTTTAATATCTTATATATTACACTGTGCTACACCGATTTTGCACTTTAATAGCGACCTAGTGTCCGTTGTAGGTCTTGATCAGTAGATCAAGATGCCGTGTTTCAAAATTTTCTAACACCCCGAAATTTTCAAGTTATTGTTAAAAAACTGTTTTTCTTGTTCCTCGCGCATTCAAAAATTCGTTACTCCGCCATTTTTATACTCAGTTGAGCAGAGCTCAGTATATTAACTTTGATTGGATAACGGTTGGTTGTACAGGTATAAAGGAATCGAGATAGATATAGACTTCCATATATCGAAATCATCAGGATCGAAAAAAAATTTGATTGAGCCATGTCCGTCCGTCCGTCCGTCCGTTAACACGATAACTTGAGTAAATTTTGAGGTATCTTGATGAAATTTGGTATGTAGGTTCCTGGGCACTCATCTCACCTTTCATTTGATACACATGTCATACAAACACATTCTAGAGTCACCCCTGGTCCACCTTTATGGCGATATCTCGAAAAGGCGTCCGAACTAAGGCCCACTCCCTTTTAAAATGCTAATTAACCCCCTTTCATTTGATACCCATATCGTACAAACAAATTCTAGAGTCACCCCTGGTCCACCTTTATGGCGATATCTCGAAAACAACTACCACCACTCCCTTTCAAAACCCTCATTAATACCTTTAATTTGATACCCATATCGTCCAAACACATTCTAGAGTCACCCCTGGTCCACCTTTATGGCGATATCTCGAAAAGGCGTCCGAACTAAGGCCCACTCCCTTTTAAAATACTAATTAACCCCCTTTCATTTGATACCCATATCGTACAAACAAATTCCAGAGTCACCCCTGGTCCACCTTTATGGCGATATCTCGAAAACAACTACCACCACTCCCTTTCAAAACCCTCATTAATACCTTTAATTTGATACCCATATCGTCCAAACACATTCTAGAGTCACCCCTGGTCCACCTTTATGGTGATATCTCGAAAAGGCGTCCGAACTAAGGCCAACTCCCTTTTAAAATGCTCATTAACCCCCTTTCATTTGATACCCATATCGTACAAACAAATTCTAGAGTCACCCCTGGTCCACCTTTATGGCGATATCTCGAAAAGGTGACCACCTATACAACTACCACCACTCCCTTTCAAAACCCTCATTAATACCTTTAATTTGATACCCATATCGTACAAACAAATTCTAGGGTCACCCCTGGTCCGCCTTTATGGCGATATCTCGAAACGGCGTCTACCTATGGAACTAAGGATCACTCCCTTTTAAAATACTCATTAACACCTTTCATTTGATACCCATATCGTACAAACAAATTCTAGAGTCATCCCAGGTCCACCTTTATGGCGATATCTCGAAAAGGTGACCACCTATACAACTACCACCACTCCCTTTCAAAACCCTCATTAATACCTTTAATTTGATACCCATATCGTACAAACAAATTCTAGGGTCACCCCTGGTCCGCCTTTATGGCGATATCTCGAATCGGCGTCTACCTATGGAACTAAGGATCACTCCCTTTTAAAATACTCATAGAACTATGGCCCACTCCCTCATAAAATACTATTTAATGCCTTTCATTTGATACACATGTCATACAAACACATTCCAGGGTTACCCTCGGTTCATTTTCAGACATGGTTATTTTCCCTTATGTTGTCACCATAGCTCCCAACTGAGTATGTAATGTACGGTTACACCCGAACTTAACCTTCCTTACTTGTTCCATCAATTTTTGATTGCTTAACAGTTTTGGAAAGCTGAAAGATAGGGCTTCAAAAATATATATATTTGTCTACACTTTTTATAGCAAATTTTTGAGATTTTTTTAATTTTTCAAAGTTTGACGGCTTTTTAATGTATAATTTCTTTAATGAACAATTTTTTTTTTCTTAAAGAGATTGAGAGAATATTCTATCTCGAGTAAAACAAGTGCTGGTTGATCAAATTCGGGTGAGAATTGTTTAAATAACAAGACTTTCTGTGAACAAGAAAATTCTGCTCTCATTGTACAATCGATATCGCGTCGGGTCAGGATTAATTGTATGATTTCGGTATATCGCTGCTATCGTATTGAGCATTCTTATCGTTTCTTTTATTCCACCAATTATTTTTTGTTGTAACAAAATTCCAATTATTGACTTTAATTATTTAAACAATTTCGATATTTTTTATTTATCTATATCATCTCTCGAGTAATTTTATTTCGCTCCTACGTTGGAGAGAAAAAATAAAGAAATAAATCGTTGCAAATATATTTACATACAATTTTGTTTTATTTTATGTACTTAATACAAAAAAACTTCGAATTTCGATAGCTGTTAAAAATGATTGCTAGATCTTCTACGTTTATAAGCCACATCGTCAGTATCGCGTTTTAGAGGCCAGCAATAATTTGCCAGCATTCTGAACTGACTTTTTCCGACAAAGCGTTTTTCGATCTCTAATAGTTCCTGATGGAACCGTTCTCCCTGTTCGTCATTGAATTGTCCAAGATTTTCAGGGAAGAAATCCAAATGTGAATGCAGAAAATGGACTTTGATTGACATTCTGCACCCCATCTGCCCATAAGCCTCTAGAAACTCATTCACTATTTCTACGTAGTTGGCGCTTCTGTTAATCCCCAAAAAATTGTTGCATAGAGAAATAAAACTCGCCCATGCTCTTTGCTCTACGTTATTAAATTTTTTGAAAAATTCCGTATCAGAAAAATATTTCGTATTTGTGGCCCAACAAAAATACCTGTAAAGTTGACAATAATGAGAAAGTGAATGTGATGAAAATATTTCTTTTCATGTGTATATATAATAAAAAAGGAAAATATCAATGTTATGGATTGAAGCCTGAATATAAAAACTGTTAATAAGATTTTTATTTTTTTTGACACTAAATGTTGCTCAGTATCTTTCATTCCAGTTGGAACGAATGTGTCTTTGATATCTAGGCCGCCAGAGTTTTCTCCATTATCAGCTTCTAATGAATTTTGCGGTTGTGAAATTGCATCACGAATAGTCGATATTTCTCCCTTGATTGGATGAGATACAGTTAACACATTAGCATATTGTATACGGTCACGGGGTTTGTAGTGATGACCAACAGTATTTGTTTTGCAGAAGTAGCAATCTTCTGGATTATGGAAAAGTTGACGATGCCATATCATTGGGGTTGAGAATGGTAAAGGTTGTTTGTTGCATTTCCCAGTTTTCCATTTTTTGAGTGCGCTGGAGCACTTCACACAAGCATAATCTTGTTCATACCAAACATTTTCACTATACACACGATTAAAGAAAGATGTGAAAGCTTTTGTGAGAGCTGCATTGGTTTTTAATTGTACACGATGTTGCGTATCAACGAATAACCCGCAGACGTAACAAAACTTATTACGCTTATCACACATTGTTAAAAAAGTACCTTGTAGCAACACGTACAATCACTGACTGATTTATTCTACCAAAATGGCAGTATCCTAAGTTTCGTGTTGTCATTTATCTTACAGAGGCAAAGAGGCAAATGTCTCGGAGAGCAATTAAAGCACTGTGTATCTTATTTCCACAAACAAGAAAAACCGTTGTCAAAACCGTGGTCATATCAATTTTTCCTAACACATGATTTGATGATAAAAGTAAATAATTTTGTTTATATTTGTTTCGTAATTAAATCATAAAAAAAAAGGTTAAACGAAGCGTGCTCAAAACAACGGCGACGATATACTGAAATCATACATTCAATCCTGACATGGCGCCATATCGATTCTACGATGAGAGCAGAATTTTCTTGTTCACAAAAAGTGTTGTCATTTCAACAATTCTCAACCGAATTTGATCAGCCAGTGCTTTTTTTACTCGAGATAGAATATTCTCTCAATCTCTTTAAAAAAAAATAATTCATTAAAGAAATGATACATTAAAAAGCCGTCAAACTTTGAAAAATTAAAAAAAAACGAGAAAGTTTTAGATAACTTAAAAAAAATCTCAAATCTTGCTATAAAAAATGTAGACAAATATATATATTTTTGAATTCCTATCTTTCAGCTTTCCAAAACTATTAAGCAATCAAAAATTGATGGAAAAATTATGGAGTAACGAATTTTTGAATGCGCGAGGTACAAGAAAAACAGTTTTTCAACAATAACTTGAAAATTTCGGGGTGTTAGAAAATTTTGAAACACGGTATCTTGATCTACTCATCAAGACCTACGACGAACACTAGGTCGCCACAAAAGTGCTTGAGATACTTTTTTTGTAGCACTGTGTTATTTATAATTGCTGTTTTTATGTGCAGGTCCCCTTTTCACTCTTATTTGGAATCCAAATCTATAAATAAAGTTTTGGTTGTACATATGGAGATTCGTGCTATCAGCGAGCTTTGGGCGTTATTGGTCGTAGTGCTTTTGTTTAGCTATATTTTATTAAAATAATTTGTTAAAAATAAACGATTGTGAACACACAAAGAAATCTATTTGTACTATGGCACTATTGTGAATATTTGATTAGAACTAACACTGCATTACCGGCAGTTGCTAGCATTCGCCAGATGGCAACGCAAGCGCATGTAAGTTTTTATTGATATGTGATTGATTGATAGAAAAGCTGATTTCTGTTGATATTTGATATGAGGCTTTTATATTTATTGCGCGATGCGCACGGGTACGACTAGTAATAACAAATTGAAAACTCATGACAATTTATGAAATATCAAGGAATACTATGAGTAAAATACCATATCCATAATTCCTTTATATTTCGAGTCACATGGCGACCTGATTTCTAATAATCTTTATAAGAGATCTATTTAGGGTATTTTTTTAGGACATTTTTTAGCTAATGTATGTCATGTTTGTGTAGAGGAAGCTGGTTTTTGTTCAGAACATGTAAATAAGGTGTTTGGAAAATAAAATTTTATTTTCGCTATTTCGAAAGATTTTTAAAGTATATTTGAAATTATACTATTTAAAAAATACTAATTTAGTAAAACTATTACTTTGCGTAATGCTGGACACCCTAATGTAGATATTGCAACCTCAGAACAAGAACAACGAGCATAACAGTTGTGTTTGTTTGGCTGCAGGTTAAAAAACGTCATATCTCAAAACTTATTTGCCCTATCACAGAAATAGTTCCATAAACACGTGACCTAAATATATATTCCATTCATCAAATAAATTATATTTATAGGACGCATCAAATCGTGGATTTTATGCCAAAATGGTTTTAAAACTAATAAAGCAAAATAAATGCTACATGTTAAGTGTTATTTCCGTTATCATTTCCGTTCCCAAATAGTCTCGAAATAGTGCATTATTGCGGTTGCAGGGACACCTGACAATAACAAACAGAGCGCTTGACACTTCAATATAATTTGGCGATCAAGTTGCAACACCCTATATTCTATGTGTTCAGTTTTTCAAAAGCAGACTTTTTTCATCACATCGCTACATTTAGCAATTAGTTTTCATTAACTGTTATAGATTGTATTTAAAACACATGTATTTAAGACAGGGGTAGATATATGAATATATCTATGTGCATTAGGCTGGTCCTTTTTTTAATATCGTAGTATTGTATTTCTTTTTAGCAGTACAAGCATTATACTCCGCTCTAACATCTGTCACTCTAGCATCTTCGTGGCCATTATCAAAACTCAAAAGATACGATCCTGCAAGCTCTTCCAGATGGAGAACTCGTTAGCACGTTGTATGTTCCAGGCAAACAGCGCCCATGATAACAGCTGGCATACATTGTTTTTCACTAGATTCCACAGTTTTTGAGATTTATCCTTAGTGGTATTTTCCAAATGATGTGAAGGATCTAATGAGTTTCGTTTGCTGCATAGATGTTGCTTTAGTAAAAAAGTAAGGGTTTGGTTTAAATAAGAAGCGTTGTTATTGTACAGGAAAAAATAAATTTCGAATATTTCGTGAGTCTGTTGGCAGCATTTATTCCGGTACGTTTCGGTACTAGCCTCTTCTGGTACTACCCCAACTGCCGATGGACAGATTCATCTTCCTTTTCTCCAAAAGTGAAGAAACGCATGAGTTTGATATTGATAAGTCAAAGGCATGATGTCCGTAGATGAGCCATTGAGTTGCACGTCACTAACCTTTCCACAATTTTGTCTGGGACAAATGCACACTGCCTTATTTTCATATGAAAATTATTTATCCAGTAGAAAAAGGAAGTAGTGAGAAGCATTTACTAAAGCGATTCTTTAGTACCTGTATGGCCTTACTATCTTAAGCGTGACTTTGTAAATAATTTGTTATATGAAGCGCCCCAAATTAGAAGGCGGCGCCTTTTGGGCTCCAAAATAATAAAGAGGTCGCTTATTTTAAAAGTGGGCGGTGGCACGCCCAAAATTTTACTATTTTTCTATTCTGCGCCATAAGGTCAACCCACCTACCAAGTTTCATTGCTTCATCCGTTTTTGCTAATGAATTATCGCACTTTTTCGGTTTTCCGAAATTTTCGATATCGAAAAAGTGGGCATTGTTATAGTCAGATTTCGTTCATTTTAAATAGCGATTTGAGATGAGTGCCCAGGAACTTACATACCAAATTTTATTAAGATACCTCAAAATTTACTCAAGGTATCGTGTTTACGGCCGGACGGACGGACGGACGGAGGGACGGACATGGCTAAATTAATTTCTTTTTTCGCCCAGATCATTTTAATATATAGAAGTCTATCTCGATTAGTTTATGCCGATACGGGGTACCGTTATGCGAGAAAAATTAATATTCTCTGTGAGCTCTGCTCAGCTGAGTATAAAAAAGTCACACCATATTGAGCGTTTTTTGAGGTTAGGGCTGAATCGAGACCCGCTAGGCCAATTCTAACAGAGAACTCGGAATCAGTGCATCAAATAGAGTTGTGCTTTTTCGTTCATTTCAGAGATTCGGTTCTTTCGTTTTTTTCTGAGGAACGAACAAGTTGTTCTTTTTGTTGGTCTGTTCCTTTTTTTCAAGCAAATTTGTTCACTGCTGCTCACACCCACGAAAAAAGTCAATAAGTATAGATGGAGGTGTGTATGCAGCAATGCTTTGTGTAGGTATATTTAAATGTGTTATGAATAAATAAGTTAATATTTATACATATGTATGTATAATTAACTTCAAAAAAAGTTACAAATTTCGGAAGATCCAGGAAGTTGAAAGAGTACAGTCACAAATTGTAAATATGAACTTTTCAAGTTTAATAAATGTGCACCCATATTCTGCATTTCGATTACGTTCCCGTTCTACGCTCCGCTTTAGTCGAAGTTGGTTATTCTGCATTACGACGAAATTGTAACGAGAAGAGGGAGAGCAAATAATTTTTCGAAATCAGCTGTTTGTACGGAATGTGTGAACATTGGAACAAAATAAATTAAAGAAAATTTGTAAAAAGCACTGAAAAACGTTATATTTTATTATCCACGCAATTTTGTACAAAAAAAAGCAATATAATATATTGCCGCAGTATTATATTGTTTTGAGTGAAGTGCTTTCATAATTGTAAGTGTGGTTTTGTTGTTATTTTGGCCAATTCCCTGCCGTGGCCACCAAGTTTTGTTAAATCGGATTCCTGCACGAATATAGTTGACATTTTCTGAAGTTTACGGATGCTAATTTCATTGCACTGGCCTAAAATACTTTATGAAGACTTATTTATTCTTTCCGCAAAGATTGTTTTTGTTTTCGCTTCACCTTCCTCTACTCCGGCAGCATGCTTTGGCATATAACTGGACCCAACCAACAGACCCAAATTATAGCTGTGTATTATAATGGAATCAATAGCCGCGGCATTATTTGTGGAGGTGGAAAGCAACGCATACGAAAAGGCCAGGCGAGAATGGAGAGGCAAATATTGCAAGATTTGTTTAATCCATTTGAGATGAGTGACGAATTGTAAGAAATTGAACTTAAAAGTGGTAAAGTTTAATGAATTAGTTTTTTATTTAGGGTAAAAAAAAACTTTCGACTTAATAAGGATGCTTTCAAATATGTGTTAGATACTTTTGCGGGGCAAATTCGTCCAAGGACTTCGACATCGACATCGATACCAGCGAAGCAAGAATTTTATGCGAAGGCTGGCTTCCCAGGAGTCATCATGGTTGATGGTACGCATATAAAAATAATGAGGTCATCTGAAGAGTGCTTTCTGTATTACAACAGAAAAGGATTTTATAGCATAAATGCATAAATAAAAATAATCATCAAGCCTTTTACGTTTCCCAACAAGTTTAACTTACATTTTTGTTAAAATTCTGTTATAAATTAATGAAAAAATAAGAAGAAAATATTTTTCCGCCAACAAATTTGCAACTTAGAAAAACGGAACTACGATCGGAATGCAGAATAAACTAAAACGAACGATTCGAAGTTGGATCGAAAGAGATTGGAACACAGAATACCAAAGTTCCCAAATCGAAAAAATTCCAATCCAAGTCGTAATGCAGAATAGGGCTGGTAATAATTAGTTTCTTACAAAAGATGTTTTTCATAAATAGTCCACACATATCTCTTTGTAGCAGTGCCACACATGCATACATATCTTTAGTGTAAGTTGCATCATCGACATTCGTGTTCGCTGTGAAATTCTACGTACATATGTACATATGTATGAATTTACAATGTTCGCGAATGAGAAGAGAGAAAGAACTAAAAGAACTAATAGAACCGAAATCGAAGATCTGGTTCACTTGAGAGACCCCGTCAATTGAACAAGTTCAGAACGAAACGACCCAACTCTAGTATCAAAATACATGGCAATAGGTGTATATTGGAACGATTTTTCGACATCCATTGTCAAGTATGGTTTGAAGACATAAGACGCTTTCGGCATTTAGCCATCTTCAGTTTCATTTCATGTCAATACATGCATTTGTCCAATCACTAGATCCGCCAACTTTTCTTGTGTAGTTGTGTAATTTATGGCTTTTAATTTTTTTGAGTATCTGCCTTTTGATCCCTTATAGTAACAGATTTTTTTTCTAATTTTATACTTACAACAAGTTAAGGTTAAAAGGTTGCTGATAAAATATGTATTTCATTCACAATGACTTTGCACGTTAACTGAGTACAACAAGTAACAAGTAATATCGAGTAATAATATTACAACTAAACATTGAAAGGCTGCAGTTTAAGAGTTGTATCGTCTTCACGTGGATGTGGCGCGGTAATGTCTGTACTGTCTGGTGCCGCTTACGTGCTCAACGTATATGTCCCGGGACCAGCGGATGGTATCGTTTATCATGAAGCTCCTCATCAAGCTCGCATAGTAAGGTGAGCTGTTGAGGAGGTACACTCATTCACTTTTGATCTAAGTCATCGGTCGAGAGGAGAAAGAAGATGAAAATGCTACAATTAAAAAAAAGAAGGTTTTCTTGCTTTTTTAAACAGTATAGTGTGAAAGATGGCCATTTCCGTTTTTTATCAATTGCAAATCAATGTTGAATCAACTATGCACAAATTGTTTATTCTTAATTGACGCTTTAACAGTCACATGAAAAAAAATTTCATCATTTATAAGCCTGGGCTCTGTTAACAATTATTACAGTCAGCCTAAGAATACCAATGAAAGCTGTTACGATTGTAATTCTGCCATGAAAACCTTCTACTTCCGATACCCAGATAAAAAGTAATTTTATAGTCTAGTACTGAGTACAATTCAGGTACCTAAATGTCTTTCTTGACTTTGGCTGATTATTATCACATATATTTATTTATTTATTAAGTATAGCGTTAACAAACTTTACAGACTAAGAAGTATTATGCATAGGCTGGAACCACGCTGTTACCGACGAAAAAATATAATTATTTTGGGCCGCCCTAACTTCAATTTTACCATCAAAGCAGATCAGAAGATCAATAACACTGAGTATGTGCAAACAAATGTACATACCTACGAACACATGATATGGATATGCAATCCACCCTCTATTGCACTAATTCTATCATTCGCATCAACAAACATTGAACTTGCATTCTATTATACTTCATATACATTCATACGAACATTAATATTTTCTTTATACTAACATGTACATATGTATGTACATACATATGTTACTTCTTTTGTTAACTTCGTTATTGTTTAAGAGTTTTTTATGATAGAAACAGTAATAACATGGACTAACATATGAAAAGAAATCAGCCGATTTAACGGTAACATCACGCCAGATTTGATATTCCTACTTTGGCATAAATACTAGCATTTTGCATATTTAGAGGACAATTGTTCAAGTGAAGCCAAATAAACAAAATAGCTTTTAAGCGCCTCCGTCGCTACGGATCGCTAACAAAAGTTTTGTGTTTTATTTTCTGTAACAACTGAGTTGCGCCGACCGCAACATTTCTTAAAAACTATTTTGCACATAAATTTATATCTTTTCTAAAAACGTGTTTTAGTGCTATAAAAAGTATCTTTTCGATTCGGTAATTTTAAACTCGATTTTTAAAACGCGAACATGCCAAATAAACGCGGTAAAAATTCGGTCTCTAATTGCCAAAGATGTGACGAAGTAGACAACGAGATGATGGTCCAGTGCGATACCTGCGACGCCTGGTTCCACTTCAGCTGTGTTGGAGTCGACAGCGATGTGGCTGACAGAAGTTGGGTTTGTGAACTGTGCGAGCAAATCAAGTCAGCAACTAATACGCAACCGGCAGCATCTTCATCACCATCAATCAACAACAATGGAAATGTGCATTTTCTGGGAGTTGGTTCTAATAATACTCAACAACAGGCGTCAGCTGCAAGTATTACTACAACCGAGGGTGTAACAGTACCGACAACGTTTGCGACTGTGCAATCTGCCACCGCCATTAGTTCATATTTTCCGAGGTTTACGTCCAACTGCTGGGACTTTTGGGATTTCGAATCCACTCCACCAATGCAGGGCCGTCTACCATCGACAATGACAACAGGGCGCTATACAATGCTCCCGGCAAGGGTTTCTGCCAGTCAAATCGCACCAGGTAAGACATCCGTTTACTCAGCGTACCCTATATCGCGCGACGTAACTGCACGACAAATTGCACCAAATGTCCAAGAGCCACATAATCCACACGACCACGACCTATACCGAAAACTTCAACTCGAAAAGCTAGACGAAGAGATGAGGATGCAGCAACAATACCTGGATAGTAAGTATAAAATTCTGTCGCAATTCGACGAGCTTCCTTCAAACAGAAGTGCACATTTTACTACGGCCGCTGGCCCTACCCCCGCGCAATTGGCTGCGAGACATGCTATTCCTAAGCAGCTTCCCACCTTCAATGGAGATCCTGACGAATGGCCACTTTTCATTAGCAGTTTCGATAATAGCACCGCCGTAGCTGGCTATTCCGACGCTGAAAATTTAATTAGACTACAGGCATGCCTTAAAGGTAAAGCACGCGACGTCGTAAAAAGTAAGTTGTTCTTGCCTTGTATGGTACCTGAAATTATTAAAACTCTTAAAATGTGTTTTGGTCGTCCGGAATTAATTCTCGAGCGCGCAGTAAGTAGAGCTCGTGCACTCCCACCAGTAAAAGACAAATTAGAGTCACTCATTGAGTTTTCGCTTTGTGTACGGAATATCTGCACTACGATGGAAGGGTGCCAAATGTATATGCACCTACACAATCCCCTTTTAGTAAAAGAGCTAGTCGATAAGCTCCCAAACAACCAAAAACTTAACTGGGCTGTTCATCCAAAAGATGATAAAATACCCGTGGTAAAACAATTTAGTGATTGGTTGTACGGCTTAGCTGAAGCAGCGAGTACAGTAGTTAGCTTAGTGCCAACTAACACTCGCATGATTAATACCCATATAGCTGAAAATTCGCCTGACCGTGCTCGGGAAAAACGAAAATCTAATCAAGTTAATAAGTGTCCTATTTGCAAAGGAGGTGAGCATAAAGTAGCGCAATGCGAATCATTCAAAAACCTCACACTTCAACGCAAGTGGGATGCAGTGAAGGCAAACAACCTTTGTCGGCAATGCCTTAACTCGCATAGACGTGAATGTTATTTAAAAAGGATATGCGGTAAGGATGGGTGCACATTCAAGCATCATCCTTTGCTTCATAAATCGGTAAGCCAAGTTGAACCAGTTAGCACAGCAACTGATGTCTCAGACGCACCGGTTAATACCCACTGCGATGGCAACGAAAGCAAGCAACCATTTTTTAGAATAGTGCCGATCCACGTTTATTCCAAAAATAAAATATACAACACCTTTGCATTTTTAGACGAGGGCTCGTCCGTTACATTGATGGAAAGAAAGGTATTTGATGAACTAGGTCTGGACGGCGATAATGATCCTTTATGTCTAAAATGGACAGGGAATACAACGCGCGTTGAAGCCAACTCTAAAAGAGCAACAATCCAAGTCTCGAGTACTACAAATGTTCGAAAGTATACTTTAAAAAATATCCACACCGTTGATGACCTCGGTCTACCACCACAATCAATTAACATTTCTGAGCTACAGAAAATGTACCCATATCTAGCAGGCCTACCCATTGCATCGTATAGGAACGTAAAACCATCTATTTTAATCGGTGTAGACAATTGGAGATTGGCAGTTCCACTAAAAATAAGGGAAGGAACCTGGTCACAGCCAATAGCTTCAAAAACACGCTTGGGATGGACCCTTCAAGGATGCGACGCTGGACGTAGACCAGAATACCAACTAAACATACACACATGTGACTGCGAAAAAAGGTACGGCGAGTTACATGAAATGGTAAGCGATTTCTTCAAAATAGAATCCCCTAGACCCACTCATATAATGTCCAAAGATGACGCAAAGGCAGTAAGCATTATGAACAATACGTGCCAAAAGGTTGGCAACCGCTTCGAAATAGGATTATTATGGCGTGATTGTAACGCCGTTTTGCCTGATAGTTATGCATATGCGAAACGTCGACTAGATTGTTTAAGCAAGAAATTCATTAAAGACCCTAAATTGGAATCTACTATCCAAAACCAAATAGATAACCTGATCGCGAAGGGCTACGCGAAGAAGCTTACAGACAACGAAATTTCGTCACCTGGTGGTAAGATATGGTACTTGCCAATATTCATAGTAACTAACCCAAACAAGCCAGGGAAAATTCGAATGGTATGGGACGCAGCTGCGAAGGTAAATGGCTTTTCACTTAATGATTTTCTGCTTAGCGGCCCGGATTTGCTAAATTCTTTAGTCGATATTTTATTATCATTTAGAGTTGGTAGAGTTGCTATATGCGGAGATATCGCGGAGATGTTTCACCGCATTAACATTCGCAATAGCGACATGCACGTTCAGAGATTTTTATGGTATGATAAACTTGATGACTCTCAAAAGCCAAGCGTATATGTTATGCAAGCGATGACTTTTGGACTTAATTGCGCGCCCTGCATTGCCCACTTTGTTCGCGATAAAAACGCCGAAAGCTTTAGCGAGGAATATCCTCGTGCAGTGGAAGCCGTGAAACATAATCACTACGTGGACGACTATATCGACAGCGCAGAGGATGCAGAATCCGCTTTGGCACTAGCACGACAAGTGCAAAGAATACACGAAAACGCTGGGTTTGAACTTCGAAGTTGGTCATCAAATTCAGTAGACGTATTACAGCAACTCAATGAAAACTCTGTTACTACTCAAGCAGCTAAGGAATGGGACTCTATAACAAAAGTTCTTGGAATGTTTTGGGATCCCACATGCGACAGTTTTAAATACATATGTCGCTTTGCAAGACTTCGTCGTGACGTTATTAATCAGCCCCTTGTACCTACAAAGAGGGAGGCTTTACAAGTTTTAATGTCCATTTTTGATCCCTTGGGTTTTGTAAGTTGCTATACCATAGGACTAAAAATTCTTTTACAGGATGTCTGGCGCTCTGGTATCTCTTGGGATGAACCATTTAACGAGAAGCTGTACGAAAAGTGGTGCGAATGGAAAAGTTGTATGCCGTCGATAGCAGCAGTCGAAATACCGCGATGCTATTCCATACATTTGAAAGATGCCGATGACGTCCAATTACATACCTTTGTTGACGCCGGAGAGAGCGCATACGCAACTGTTTGCTATCTGCGAGTACGAAAGGGTGATAATATAACAACAACACTAGTGGCGGCGAAATCAAAAGTCGCACCGTTAAAGCCTCTATCCATTCCAAGGTTAGAGTTGCAGGCTGCAGTTATCGGGGTCAGACTAGCGAATGTTATCAGTAAAGTCAACTGTATAGGAATAACGTCAAAGTTTTATTGGTCGGACTCAAAAACAGTCTTGCGATGGCTTCGTATGGATCCAAAAAATTTTCATCAATATGTTATGCACCGAATAGGGGAGATTCTCGAGGATACAAATGCGAAGCAATGGCAATGGGTACCATCAAAATTGAACCCTGCGGACTTGGGAACAAAGGTCTCTGCAAGGGACGCATATCAAACGTGGTTCAGTGGTCCAGAGTTTTTAATGTCAAATCCGACAACATGGCCGAAATTCGACGACGTAGAACAAGCTCCAATAGACGTTTCTGAAATTAAGCATTATGCTCTGCATACTACGGAAATTGAAATGAAGTATCCTTATTTAAATATAGAATATTTTTCAGATTGGAAAAGGCTTTACCGAGCTGTGGCTACATTTTTTATATATATCGACCGACTTCGCACAAATGCAGCGAAACAACAAAATAATTCGATCATCTTCGACCATATCCAAAAAGCAAAAAATTTTCTATTCAGGTATGCTCAGAATTCTGAATTTAGTGCTGAAATAAAGTCACTAAAGCAGGGTAAGCCTATTGAGAAATCGAGCAAATTAATTTCACTTAATGTTTATTTAGATCAAAACGACATATTACGAAGCAAAAGTCGAATCGAGCATTTAAATAATCGTGAAATCATAATATTACCTAATAACCATTATGTTACGTTTTTAATAGTGCGTTGGACACATGAGCGCTTTCATCACCAGATGCACGAGTCAATAATAAATCATCTACGTGGACAGTACCACATAAGTCACCTAAGAGTGTTATACCGAAAGGTGCGGAAAAGTTGCCAGAGCTGTAAAAACGCCGTTGCTGTTCCACAAGCTCCACAAATGGCAGCACTACCTGTCGCCAGGTTAGCGGCTTTTGAAAGACCTTTCACTTATGTTGGCATCGACTATTTTGGTCCACTATCGGTTATCGTTGGAAGACGGCGTGAAAAAAGATGGGGCGTATTGTTTACATGCCTTACCTTACGGGCAGTACATATTGAGGTAGCGCATAGCCTAGACACGAGCTCCTGCATAATGGCCATACAAAATTTCATTTCACGACGAGGATGTCCAAGGGAGATTTTCACAGATAACGGAACAAATTTCAAGGCATCAGAAAAAATAATTTGCGCGATTAAAAACGATACAGAAATAACATCGCACTTCGAAAACATAAAGTGGAGATTTAATCCTCCAAGTACTCCTCACATGGGAGGAGTATGGGAACGTCTAGTAAGGTCAGTAAAAAATGTACTTTTCCAAATACTGCCTTCTTCAAACTTTAATGACGAGAGTTTGCGAAATGCTCTGCATGAGGTGGAGTTCATCATAAATGCGCGACCGCTTACGTACGTCTCACTGGACAGCGGCGATGACGAAGCTCTCACCCCCAATCATCTTTTACTTGGATCATCTGACGGTTACAAGCTTATTTGTTCCGAAGAACATACCATACGACAGCGTTGGTGCTTATCCCAGCAATTTGCAGACCGATTTTGGCAGCGATGGGTTAAAGAGTATGCACCTATCATCTCCAGGCGTAGCAAGTGGTTCAGCAAAGTACCCCCCGTTAGTGTTGGTGATATTGTGGTGATAGTCGATCCCGATTTGCCTAGAAATTGCTGGCCAAAAGGCAAAATTGTTAACACTATAACGGCTAAAGATGGACAGGTACGGAGCGTCATGATTCAAACGAAGTCTGGAGTACTTCATCGACCAGTGGCAAAAGTTGCAGTTTTAGACGTCGGTAATAAGTCTGAGTAAACGCGTATGTCTTGTTTACGGCGGGTGGAGTGTTACCGACGAAAAAATATAATTATTTTGGGCCGCCCTAACTTCAATTTTACCATCAAAGCAGATCAGAAGATCAATAACACTGAGTATGTGCAAACAAATGTACATACCTACGAACACATGATATGGATATGCAATCCACCCTCTATTGCACTAATTCTATCATTCGCATCAACAAACATTGAACTTGCATTCTATTATACTTCATATACATTCATACGAACATTAATATTTTCTTTATACTAACATGTACATATGTATGTACATACATATGTTACTTCTTTTGTTAACTTCGTTATTGTTTAAGAGTTTTTTATGATAGAAACAGTAATAACATGGACTAACATATGAAAAGAAATCAGCCGATTTAACGGTAACATCACGCCAGATTTGATATTCCTACTTTGGCATAAATACTAGCATTTTGCATATTTAGAGGACAATTGTTCAAGTGAAGCCAAATAAACAAAATAGCTTTTAAGCGCCTCCGTCGCTACGGATCGCTAACAAAAGTTTTGTGTTTTATTTTCTGTAACAACTGAGTTGCGCCGACCGCAACACACGCCTACTTCTAGGGGGGTGGTAACATTTTTTTAAATATATATAGTGATAACGTAAAAAAGAAAGAAAAATAAAAAAATAGTAAAAATCCGTTTTGTGATAAGAAACTACTCTTTAGATTAGTATTATATATTTCATTACAGTCAATACAAAATACAGGCCCCCCTGGAACCGCGCATGATTATGCAAAATAATAACTTAAAGAATAACAAATATATATATAAACTAGTTTGAATTCAATACGAATAGAAAATATATATACATATTACACATAATATATGAAATTCTGTGAAAAGTCTGCTAATGGGCTCATTGGAAGCATACTTTGTTTTGCAAAGGCCTACAACAAATACAGTTTGCACCTGGAAACATAAAATGAATAGGCATTTTGAACCTGATAAAGGGCAAATCCTATTTTAAAAACTTTTTTGCACCCATGTTATTAGAATGAACTACATAGAATAGATTCCAGATGATGAAATAGTAATTTTTTGTATAGCGGTCCCAGAATTCGGAACTATTACGCTCAATAAATGCCAACGAGGAGCGTGTTTTACATAGGTAAGATGTAATTACAGTGATTACAAAATGTAAAACTCGAGTCAAAAACTACAAGTTCTTTCGTTTTATTACTGGAGCTGGTATTCTATGTCTTGCTCGAGTTTCGCGCGCGAAGTTGAACATCAAGGAATAAATCCATAGATCCAGAGTGACGTACTTTTTCATGGTCTCAACCATTTCTAAGTTAAGGCTCGAGCAGGTGCTGAAACTTTGCATCGACCTAGATAAGATATTAATGGAACGAACTCCAAGAAATATTGTATTTGGACTAACATTTGGTCGCTAGCAACATCAATTCAAAAATTTTAATAAATGGGCGTGGCTCCACTTAGACTCCACTTCTACCATAATTCCAAAACTGTAACTCCGGTAATAATTCACGTACCGTAAAAAAATTGGTGGAGATATCTGAATGCCATATTATTGACAACAAACATTGTAGTAAATATTAGCATGTGCTGAGTAAAGTTCTTATGCTGGATTTTGAGAATTAAGTTTAATTGCTCTTGAGCATTGTGATGATACAGCCATTTATGAAATGTTTAAGGAGAAATTGGAGCAGCACTATTCATGTTCATTCCAGTTTCCCAAATAAGTTTGAATCAATGTTTTAAAATTTTTTTTAACGATTTCCAAAAACCTTCTTTCTGGTTTTCGAAAGCCAAAATCATGCCTGATTATTTTATTCCTGGAAGTCAAACTAAAGCACCTCTGTGAAATTTCAAAACAAGAAATATCTACCACTTTGGCATAACTAGGTGGCGAGAGAACACTCACAAATTTTTTAGCAATGTGGCAAACTATGGTTTGGCCATTATTTTATTTCTTTCGGTTGTCGTTTTTTCGTGCATCTATGTACGTCTAAAAGAAGTGCTGTATATCACATACAGTATAGGAATTTTGTGACAGCAGTATTCGGCGCAAAGGAATCGGGCAACTGTAGGCGATCTGTCAATTTAAATAACAAGCAGGAAATTTATGTACAACTAGCAGACCCGGCAGACATTGTTCTGCCCTAAATTTGGTCTATATGCATACATTTTAATAAGCTTTTTCCGTCTAACTCTGCCCTCCCCCTCTTCCCTTTTTCTTAATCCTATTATTCACTCCTCCCTCCGTCTTTTTCGCTTCATCTATCTCTATCTTCGTCTCACTCTATCCTACTCCTTCTCAGTGTCCTTCTCGTTCCCTAATTTCTCTTCTCTCAAGTTCTTCTCATTCTTCTTCATTACTTATTGCCAGTCCCAGAGGGTGGTATGTATTTTATTCCAGTCCCATTCCCAGTCCCACTCCGAGTCGTAAGTCCCAGTCCTAGTCCTTCCCGGAAAAAGGTTCGTAAATACTAATATAGGCAAATTTATATACCAAATTTCAGGCAAATCGAATAGGACGTAGTAAATAGGTATGTGGGTATTATTAATTCATGTCTTTATTTCGGCTTCGCATACATATTTATCATTTTTGCCAGGTTTATGCGACTAAATCGAATATCACAATGAAAATTACTTTAAAGCTCCCAGCAACAGCTTTCATTTGATATCCATATTATACACACATTCTAGGGCTATCTGGGTCCACGTTTTGACCTATATCTCGAGACCCTAGTCACCCAGGAGTACGAAAAATACCCCGTATCAAAGTACTCATAAACAGCTTTCATTTGATACCCATATTGTATAAACAAATCCCAGGATTACCCAGGTCCACGTTTTGATCTAAAGACCCTAGCCAGAACGCGATAAAAAGTATCCGATGTCCGTTCCTGGTTCTAAGCTACCTCTCCACCAATTTTCAGCCAAATCGGTTCATCCCTTCTTGAGTTATAAATCACCTTGTATATATAGATTGTATGTACATATTGCAATACTATATGAATCCGCGGGGAATAAAGAAAACACTTGCAGTCACGTCGGTGTCCAAAATCGAATCAATCTCTTATTATTTCTTCAAAATGGCGTGTACATCGTATTTTCTTATTCTCTAGTTCTTTACAAACGACTTACTCGCTATTTCATAAACATAAACATAAGGTGTAACCAGTACTTAGGCTGTGTTCACATATGTATAACTTAGTGTACCTTACGCCATAACGTAATGTCATAAGTATGTATTCCTACAATGTTATATTGTATTCCTACAACTCGGCCGTCCTGACAAGTAGAATCACCCGATTCTAAGTCTATTATTTGTTACTGCTAGTGTGGTCGAACCAAGGTTTCAAGTTTGTTACTGACCAAGTACCCTTATAAGGTATTTGGGATTGCTGAAAACCTTCTACGTCTTCTACGATGTATCGGTCATTTTCTAAAACTGTTGATACCTTATACGGCCCTCTAAATTTAGGAATTAATTTGCTAGACACCCCTATGTGGGAACTGGAATTACTTAACATCACATAGTCGCCTACCTCGAATCTCCTTGGTTGGACTCTTTTTGCATCTGCATGTTTTTTATTATACTCCTGTGACCTTTTTTGTACTAATTCTGCTTGTTGTCTAATATCTTCTATCGATCTCGTATCGGGTACCTGTACCGATTCTAAAACATTTTTTTTAAGAGTATCTAACACTTTTCCTTTTTGTCTGACTCCGAATAACAGCACACTTGGACATTCTTTTGTTGCTTTATGTACCGTATTATTCATAGTGTATTCTATAGTTTCCAGCGTTCTATGCCATCCAATACCTTTTTCTGTACTGACTAGTTTTGCTAACATGGGACCTAAACTCTTGTTCACGATTTCGGCTTGTCCGTTTGCTTGTGACGAGTTTGTTGCTATTTTGATATGATGTATGTTATTATTCACTAAGAAGTCTTCAAATTCGCTGGACGTAAAACAAGTTCCCCTGTCTGACGTTATACATTTCGTTCTACTATACGTTCGGAAGTAGTCTTCCAACGAAATAATTGCTTCTTTCGACGCTGTCGTTCTAGCAGGGTATAACCAAACAAATTTGGTGAACGCATCTATGATTACCAAAACAAGTTTATACTTTGTGTTGCTATTTTGAATTGGTCCATAGTGGTCGATATGTATCATCTCAAAAGGTTTGTTGCCTTTAGGAATCATGTTTAGAAGACCTTCTTTTTTACCGTGTTTTGCGGAAAAGGCTATACACTTAAGGCAGTTTTCTATATGCCTCGCTGCTTTTTGTCTTACCTTGGGGAACCAATAACTTTTGCTTATCGTCTCTACCATTTTATCAATACCTATGTGCCCTAGTTCATCATGGTATTTGTAGAGAACGTGTTCTTCCATTGACTCCGGTACGTAAAAATATATGCTGCCGTCTTTCTTTTTGTACACAACACCGTTTCGCATTTCATATTCACTACTCTCCGAAGTTTCTAGACTTTTTTTTATGTTTTTTATATTTTCGTCCCTACTCTGGCATATGATTAGATTTTCCTCAAGGGTATTTGTATGGATCGTTAGAACATTGTTAACTCTGCTTATTGCGTCAACATGTTTGATAAATTTATTGAACAATTAGAAAACGAATGCATAAAAAATTTCTCATAAACTTCAAGTACAACATAGGCTCACATGATCAGAATATATAATATTTAATTTCAACAAGTATAATTGATCATAAGTTGTTTTTACCAACACGCCTCCTCAACTGTGATCAAAATGTTTGAAGTATACCCATTGACTTGATACATAGTTCATTTTTAATTCTTGCAACTGGTTTAGTGAGAACATCAGCCGGCATTTCATGTGTTGAACAATATTCTATTTTAATAAGACCATTCTGACAAGCATCGCGAATGAAATGATATTTATAATCAATGTGCTTAGTTCTAGAGTGATGTCCTCCAAGCGTAGCCATTTGTTGTGCACTTTGTGAATCCGAGTAAAGAACAACTGGTTTATCTAATCCATACCCGAGCTCACACAGTAAATAACGTAAATATTGTGCCTCCTTCGCTGCCTCTGATAACGCAACATACTCCGATTCAGCACTGGATGTTGCCACGACACGTTGCTTCTTCGACTCCCAAGAGACAACTCCACCTGCGAGTAAAAAACTAAAACCTGTCTGATATTTACGATCATTTACGTCTGTTGCCCAATTTGCATCAACATAGCCTAAAAGTTGACGCCCCGTTTTCTTATATGTTAAAACAAAATTTTGCGTATACTTTAAATATCGTATTATTTGTATAGCTGCGTTCCAATGTTGCCTACGTGGATCTTGACTAAACTGCGATAACATATTAACACTGCACGCTATGTCAGGCCTGCTAAAAACCGAAAGATGTAAAAGTGATCCAATAATTTCTTGGTATTTAGTTTTATCTATTTTTTCTGCTTCCCCTGCAATTTTCGGATCTTTTTCTAAAACCATCTTTTCATGCATTGGAATTTTTGCTGGTTTTGCGTTAGCTTGACCGTATTTCCGAATTAAATTTCCAATATACATAGGTTGTGAAATTGACAAACTCCCTTTATCGATTTTAATTCCCAAACCAATACAATTACAGTGTTGGTTTAAATCGCGTATCTCAAAATTTTCCTTCAGAGTTTCTATAAAACTTTCAGTCATAATATCATCCTTTGCTGCAATGATTAAATCATCAACGTATAAAGCAACTATAAAATTTTTGTTTTTAAGTGTGTATATACATTGATCGTAATTTGATTGTGTTAAACCAAATTTTTTAATTACATCATCTATTCGTTTAAACCACTGCCTTCCAGCTTGTTTAAGTCCATAAATAGCCTTTTTAAGCAAACAAACCATATCTTTCCGTTTTTCATCAACATATCCCTCAGGTTGTTGCATGAAGATCTCTTCGTCCAAATTACCATTCAAAAATGCACTAGACACATCCAACTGCCGTAGCTTAAGATCATGCTCAACTGCTAGTGCATATATAAGACGTATTGAACTTTGTCGTACTACAGGCGCAAATGTATCTGTATAATCTATTCCATACTTTTGAGAATATCCTTGTGCAACTAACCTTGCCTTTCTCTTGTCAACTGTGCCATCAGGTCGTATTTTTGATTTGTATACCCATTTGCAACCAATTGCTTTTCTTCCTTTGGGCAAATCTACTAATTCCCAAGTTTCGTTTTTCATAAGAGAATTAATTTCTGTTTGCATAGCCTTCAGCCACTCATCTGATTTTGGCGAATAAATAGCATCTTTATAACAATTAGGGTCTTCTTCTTCTGACACTTTCTTTATTGACTCATTACCAAAAGCCCATGATCGTAAACGTCTCTTTATGGAATTTTCAGGTAAGTCATTTCCTGCTTCGAAATTGTCTCTATTATTAGCCTTTTCTCTCTCAGAGCTATTTTTCTCAATTCCCATAATATTGTCATTCACATCACTATCAACTTGATCTGTACTATCAATAAAAACGTCGTCATCTGATTCTAGTTCACAGCTTCTTTGTAAATAATTTTTGGTTTCTGATTTTTTGCTACTTTCAGATTTTTTCTCAAAAATATACTCTTGGAAAAATTCCTTATTTTTCTCGACATGATCTTCACTGATCTCAAAATCTCCCTCTAAAAATCTCACATCTCTACTTTTAATAATTCTACGCGTTCCTCTTTTCCACAGACGATAAGCTTTCGATTCTTCTGAATAACCAATTAAAGTATATTCTTCACTTTTTGGATCCCATTTAGTCCTTCCTGGATTTTTTCTTAATACAAAAGCCTTACTACCAATTTGTCGAAAATGATGCACACTTGGAACTTTTCCTTCCCATAACTCTTCTGGGGTTTTATCATTATTTAATTTCGTTGGACAACGATTTCGTATATAACTTGCTGTATGTACTAATTCAGCCCATAAAAACTCTGGTAGATTTGCTTCAATCATTAAACATTTAGCCATTTCCACTAACGTTCTATTCATTCTTTCAGCAACTCCATTCTGCTGTGGAGTGTACTCTACCGTTAATTGGCGCCTTATACCATGTGAATTTAAAAAATCTGTAAATTCGCCACTAGTAAGTTCTTTCGCATTATCACTTCGCACGCATTTAATCTTCCTGCCACTACTCAATTCCACTTCCTTCTTAAATATTTTGAAAACGTTTAGATAGTCATTCTTATGGTGCAAGAAATATGTAAAAACTTTTCTAGAAAAATCATCTATAAAAGTTACAAAGTATTTCTTTCCATTCAACGATTCCGTTTTCATAGGACCACACATAACAGTGTGTATTAAATCCAATACTCCATTAGACGACTTGCTATTTTTAGTAACGAACGCATCTCTAATTTGCTTGCCTTTATAACACGTGACACACTCTATTCTCTGATTTTGAAATTTTGGCAAACCTTCAACCATACGTTTTGACTGTAACTGAGTCAAATGACTCGAATTTAAATGCCCATACCTTTTATGCCACAGAACAAATTCTTGACTATTTGTACCTCTCACTTCATTACACAAATCTTGTTTTGATTTGAAACATTTGACCATAAACAAACCCTGTGACTTTAGAGCTTCTAAAAGAACTTGGCCATCCTTCATTATAAGCGCTTTATCCTTGGACATAACTATTTTGCAGTTACTATCAGTTGCTTTTGCAGTAGATATTAAATTGCATCGCAATCCAGGTACGTATAAAGTTTTGAAAAAGCTAATGGTTCTCATTTTTTGATTGATAATAACATTCAGCTCAACAGTACCAATACCTTTTGAATCAAGCTCTTTGTCATCTGCTAAACGAACCTTCCCGGAAAATGTTTCATCTAAATTGATAAAATCAGATTTTGATCCGCACATATGCGAAGTTGCCCCACTATCCAAACACCACAAAACAGTGTTAGAGTTTTTCATTGTGTCTGTATTATAGCACTCTGCTGTTGCCACAAAACCCATTGACGTTTCAGCACTGTTTGAAATGTCTTTATTTTTCAGCCTGCAATCTTTTGCCTTGTGTCCTCTCTTCCCGCATTTGTAGCAGTTATATGGAAAGAACATACCTAGTTTATTTGTATTACCAACATTTCCGGAAAACCTCTTGCCTTTACAAACTTCCTCTCCTTGTTTTGCCTTGTTTCTGACAAATTTGTGAACCTTAAAGCTTCCTCCTCTTCTTGATTGGTCGGTTTGTCTCCAATTTCTAATAACCTCGCACGTAAGACATTTAGTGGCGGAAATTCACTAGCTGTATCAAATGCGGCTCGAACCTCTTTGTATTTGCTTGACAAACTATCCAGCAATATTATGGTAAGAAGATCATCATCGATCTCCACATTCATCTCCGTTAAACATGAAATACACACATCAAATTCAATCAGATAATCTGTGATTGATTGACCATCACTCATTCTTAAATTCATTAACTTACGGTAGCATTCAGCCTTACGCCTCGTGGATTTTCTATCATAGGTGTTCTGTAGGTAGACCCATACCTCATTCGCCGTTTTCAGGTTTCTCACCATTCTAATAACATTTGGCTCCAACGCCATGATGATTTCTGCACGAGCATCCAAATTTTTGTCATCATATTCTTGCTGTTCATCTTGCCTTTTTGCCAATTCACACTGCTGTTCTTCACTTAATTCTGCCGGTAAAATCAAATCGTCCGGCCTCTGCTCAACTCCATGAACAATACGCAGCAATCTGCTCTTATGTAAAACCGCTTCCATTTGTGTCCTCCATGTATTATAATTTTTTCCATTCAGCAACGGAACTCTTGCAATCGACGTACTCATTGCCATTACGATTCGTTTTCCTTGATGATTTCAATAAAGACTCCTTGCAGTAATACAATATTTGGTTATAGCCTTATTCTGGCTGTGCCCATAACCTGATAAATTTATTGAACAATTAGAAAACGAATGAATAAAAAATTTCTCATAAACTTCAAGTACAACATAGGCTCACATGATCAGAATATATAATATTTAATTTCAACAAGTATAATTGATCATAAGTTGTTTTTACCAACAATGTTGCATCCTTTTGCCTGCTCTGTGTTCAAGCTCATAGTCATAATTTTGCAATTCAAGTGCCCATCTAGCAATTCTGGGGTTCATATCCTTTTTATTAAGTGTCAAGGTCAGGGAGTTACAATCTGTAACAATTTTAAATTTCACTCCTTGCAGATATACCCGAAACCGCTTCAAGGCATATTTTATGGCTAATGTTTCCAACTCGAAACTATGATATCTTGATTCGACATCGGTGGTACGTTTAGAAAAATAAAAAACCGGATGTAGCTTACTATCTTTTTTCTTTTGTAAAAGTATGGCTCCAAAACCCAAAGCGCTTGCATCACAATGCAGCTCAGTTGCATCACTCGGATTATATATCGCCAACACGGGTGAAGCCAACAGCTTACTTTTTAAAGTATCGAATGTTTTTATTTCTAGTTGACCAAACTGAAATTTCTTCTCTTTTTTCAATAAGTCATAAAGTGGTTTCGCTAAAGTTGAAAAGTCCTTTATGAACCTTCGAAAGTATGAACAAAGTCCCAAGAAGCTCTGTACTTCTTGTACTTTTGTTGGCACTGCAAAGTTTTCAACAGCTTTTAAGCCTTTTCTATCTGCTGTTATTCCTTCGCCCGTGATAGAGTAACCCAAATACGAAATCTCTGCCTGTAAAAATTCACACTTGTCCAACCTCAGTTCTAACTTATTTTGTACTAAACATCTAAAGACTTTCTTAAGGATGCGCATGTGTTCGTCCAACGTTTCTGTTGCCACCATGATATCGTCCAGATATACAATGACTTCATTGCTACGTATCATTTCAGCGAAAACTTTATTAATGAACTTTTGAAACATGGCCGGGGCATTTCTTAAACCGAACGGCATTCTTTTTTTTTTTTATTCTAAAAAACTCGAACTGTCCAAGGGGTGTCGTAAAGGAAGTGTACTTAACCGATTCTTTTTCCACAAAGACATGAAAGAACCCATTTTTTAGGTCTAGCTTTGTGAACCATCTTTTGTTCACCAATTTGTCTAACAAGTCATCTATCAGAGGTATTGGATAGCTATCCTTCGACGTAACCTTATTTAATTTTCTATAATCTATGCACATACGCAATTCACCGGTTTTCTTTTTTACCAACACTATTGGTGAAACGAACTCGGATTCACTAGGCCGTATATACCCCTTTGCTAAATAATCGTCTATGATCTTTTGTAGTTCTATCTTTTCGCTGTATGACAAGCTTCTAGGGGCGCAGCTGAAAGGCTTTTTGTTCTCCAACTCTAGGTTCGAGTGGCCGCTCCGCGTGCAAGTATTCACTCGAAAGTAGTTTGTGAAAACTTTTCTTATCGATATATCTAACTTTATTTCCCACTGTATATTCAACATCGTTAGAACTATCTATATTAGGTTAGGTTAGGTTGGGTGGTAGCTTCCCTGATAGGGGAAGCTCACTTGGACAACATGACGGTCCGTTGTGATACCACATATAATAAACTAAACTAAACTAACGGTGACGTAGATATAACTACTTAGAGAATCGTTGGGTAGCAACGATAAAGTTCCGAATGATCCCGATCTCAACCTTGGATAGCTCCTCGGGAGATCCAAGTGAGTCACGACTGAAATACTTTCGCCTAGTTCTGGCAAAAGCTGGGCAGTCAAGCATAAAGTGATTTGGTGATTCCACCTCATCATCCTCCATACAGCTGCAGCAGGATGGAGTTTCCAATATATTGAGACGTACCACATGGATACCCATGGGACAGTGCCCTGTCAAAACCTCAATGACCATTGATAGGTGAGCCTTAGTGAACCCAATTATTTCAGCAGACCTCCTGCCATCCACTTTCGGCCAGAAAGATCTTGATATCCTGCAAGAGGTAGTGTCCGCCCAACGTTTGCTGAGCTGACTCGAGGCCCAGCTATGGAAGAGCAATCCACAGGTGGCTAGCGGAATCCCGAAATCCCTACAGCCATCTTCATCCGGTTCAGTTGTACCGATTCGGGCTAAGAGATCCGCTTGACAGTTACCCGGAATATCACTATGGCCCGGGACCCAGATAATCTTAATTGTAAAATAATTCGATGCAGTCGCAAGTGAGGTCAGGCACTCCCAGACCACCCTCGATCGCACTGTAGTTGAGCTCAAGGCCTTTATAGCCGCTTGGCTATCAGAGTAGATGTTAAATTCCCTAACCGTAGTAGCGCTGGATAGCATTTCATCCACCGCATCCTTAATCGCAGCAACTTCCGCTTGGAATACACTGCAGTGATCAGCCAACTTAAACTTGCGGCTTACATTTAGCTCTTGACAAAAGACCCCCCGCCAACCTTTCCGTCCAACTTCGACCCATCCGTGAACAAGTTAACCGGTCCCATGCCCCAGATAATTCCTCTTCTCCACTCCTCCCTCGTGTGAATGACTGGGGTGAAGGTTGTATAGGGAGCGGCCACCGGCATGCAATAGTCCGTCCTGTCCGGGATAAAGTCGAAACTAGTAAGAAGGCTAGAGTGTCCGAAATCAGAAAGCATATAACCCATATCACGAAGCCTGACCAACGACCGGGCCGCGGCTGCCTTTCCCGCAATATCTACTGGATGTATATTCAGCATGACATTCAGTGCCAAGGTAGGTGTTGTTCTCATAGCGCCACTGATACCGATAAGCGCCGTCCGTTGCACTGACACTAACATTTTGGAGGTGCTCGCCGTGTCCAGTGCTTTCCACCAGACCAGCACCCAATAGAGCAGAATCAGTTTGACCACCATCTCATAAAACCAGTGTACTACTCCTGGCGAGAGCCCCCATCTCTTTCCGATAGCCCCACTGCAGCAGTACAAGGCAACCGCGGCCTTCCTGGCCCTATCTTCCACATTGGGCCTCCAGGACAGCTTCTTGTCCAGAACAATTCCCAAATATTTAACCCTGTCAGTAAGTTCCAACGGTACCCCTCCAATCGAAGGAGTTATGAAGTCGGGTATCTTATATCTCCTTGTAAAAAGAACCAATTCTGTTTTTCCCGGGTTGACCGCCAATCCACATGATTCAGCCCACCTAGCCACAGTATCCAGGTAGCCCTGCAGAACATCGCGCAGGGTGCCCAGAAATTTGCCCCTGACTAGGATAGCGAGGTCATCTGCATAGGTAACCACCCGACAACCATTGGCTTCCAGCTCCACAAGAAGCTCGTTGACTACCACAACCCAGAGCAGAGGAGATAGGACACCCCCTGTGGCGTGCCCCTGCACACCTTCCTCCTAATTATGGCCCCTCCCCACTCCGCTGCGACAATTCTGCCGCATAGAAGTTTGCTAATAAATTCAACCAGAGCCGCTTCGACTCCTAAACCCACCAGAGCTCTTCCGATTGCCCCCGGTAAGACATTGTTAAAAGCCCCCTCGATGTCTAGAAAGGCACCCAGAGCATACTCTTTATGTTCTAGAGACCCCTATATTTGCTTTACAATCGAATGGAGAGCCGTTTCCGTCGATCTGCCTTTGCAGTACGCATGCTGTGAAGCCGACAGTAACCCCCCAGGTATCCTTTCCCGTAGGTACAGGTCAATCAGCCGCTCAAACGTCTTAAGAAGAAACGACGAGAGACTGATTGGCCTGAAATCCTTAGGTGACACGAGAGCTCCTGCCGGCCTTCGGAATGAAGATGACCCTAACCGTGTGCCACGACTTAGGGATATAGTTAAGCCTGAGGCAGTTAGTGTAGATGATGGCCAACCAGCGGCAGGAAATCCCTTACGACCTTTGAAGTTGCGCAGGAATGATGCCATCCGGGCCGGGTGACTTATAGGGCTTGAACGAATTTATAGCCCAGGATATTTGACTTTCCCGTAGTGGGATGGCAGGCATTTCTGCATGGCCAGCAACCGCCGACCACGCAAGCGAATATTCCTGCGCAACTGGGACATCGGGAAAATGATTGTCCAGTAAAAGTCTCAGGGACTCCTCGCTACTCATCGACCAGTCCCCACCATCATCTCTCAGATACCCCCGAGGGGCGGGATTCCTAGAGAGTATTTTTCTAAGCCTCGCGGATTCATTGCAGCCCTCTACGTTTTCGCAGAAGCTTCGCCATGAATCTCGCTTGGCTATCCTTATTTCATATTTATAAATCCCCAGACTCACCTTATAGAGCTCCCAGTCCGAGGGTAGTTTACTCCTCGTGGCTCTGTTAAAGAACCGCCTACTGGACGCTCTTAGGCCGTCAAGGGAATCAGACCACCAGGGCGGCTCACCCTTCCCCCTGTAAGTTTTCAGTGGGCAGGACTGTTGAAAGGCGCTATTGCTTGCCAAGGTGAAGTTTTCCACCGGACCGTCTATTTCAGATTCGGACAGGTCCGAACCAACGATAGGCGCCTCAGGCAATAGCTCTCCCAACTTCCTACAATACAAGTCCCAGTTAGTACTTTTAGGGTTCCTAAAAGATATTTTACCGGGACGTTCTTCATTCACCGAGAACTGAATATATCGGTGATCAGAGAAAGAGTGCTCGTTGAGAACCCTCCAGCCAGATATCCGATCTTCCAGTTCTCAGCTAACCAGGGTGAGGTCCAGGACCTCCTCCCTTACCGCAGTAATACAAGTCGGGTCATTCCCCCTATTACATATACAAAGTCCCTCATCTACAATAAAAGTAAATAAAGACTCACCTCTGGTGTTCGTATCCGAGCTCCCCCATATGCTATGGTGTGCATTAGCATCGGCACCTATGATTACGCCAACACCTCTCCGCCTTGCTTCAGCGGTGATTTCGCCTTCTATATTAATTGCCAGTAATTCTCTTATAACGTCACCTTCTTTTTCATATATATATTTTGTAACACTTTGTTCCTGACCGACTTCCGAATTTTTAAAGTTTACATTTTTATTTAACCCGACAACCTCTACCTCACCTATCGCCTCTACTTCGCCTATTTTGAGTTTGGCTTCACTTGCCTCAATAAAATTTCTACCTAGTATAATATTGTGTCTAATCGATTCATCGGGAACCACTACGATTTCAATTAAAACGTCTTTATTCAATATATTCACATAACAGAGTAATTTTCCGAAAGTTATTAATTTTGAATTATTTATTCCATAGTAATTTTCTAGACATTGCTTAAGCAAGCTTATGGGACTCCCTGAATCGATTAGGCCTTCTACAACCATATTAATATTAGGGTTAGCTAAAATACATATGCTAAAATAACTTACAAAGTTGTTGTTTTTATTGTTTGCTGACTTCTTGTACTGTTTACAGTTGTTCGCGAAATGCCCTTTTTCGCCACATGCGAAACATGCCCCCACTTCGCGCTTTGGTTTACTGCAGTCCTTGGATATATGGCCTGAAGCGTTACAGTTGTAGCATCTCTACCTGTTTGTACTAACTCGAGCATTTGAGCTTTGCGGCAGCTCAATGGTGCGAAATGCTCTCATTAAATCATTTGCATTGTTAAAATTTTGTAGTTTTGCTTGGATTTGCAGCTGTTTGTTGGGAATACCGTCAATGAGGTATTCCACTAGTTCCATATCACTAGTTTTAAGGCCGCTGCTCAGTAGACATTTATCATAGTAGTAGTTGCCAAACGATTCATCTGCGCTCCAGACGCGCTTTTCGAAACCACGACGCATGGTTAACGTGTTGTCTTTCTGCGTAAAAACCATTGCCATTTCCTTCAGCATATCGTCAAGACTGTACAGATGCATGTTATTTCTGTTATACCATGACAAAGCAACACCCTTTAATTTCAAGCGAACGACCAAACTGAGTTTCTCGCTATCAATTTTTAATGTATTTGTGACTGCCACAGCTCAAAACGATCACTTCCATCATACGTCGACAATAATTGTTTTAGTGTTTTCAATGGCAAATCGCCATTATTCGTCACATTATTCACTGCTTTTTTTCCTTCTCTAGTGCTAATTGTAGTTTTAGTAATTCTATCTCCTTTTCAAGCAGTAGAATTTTGGTTTTTTCGTCACTTTTGTTGGCGGCTGAAACGCAAGCCATGTCACCGTCGTTGCCTTGCTGGTATTCGGCTTCGTCATTTTGTATTGAATGTGTGCCAAATCGACCATTCCTCAAATTTAGGATAACATTGTCGTCGTTGATATCATTGGCCGCACCATTGTCGTCATTATGATTGTTAGCCGCACCATTGTCGTTATTGGGATCACCAGCCGCACCATTATCGTTGTTGGACTCGTTTACCGCTACATTTTCCGCACCGTGATTTACTGTACTTTTATTCGCACCATTGCTCGTTATGTGCACCGTTGACTGAGCCGTTATCTGAAGATAAAGTTACATCGTCGCTATCGGCAGTTACATGCTGTCTCCTTGGAAATCTTCCTTCGGGAACGCCATCCCCAGGACAAAGTCTACGCGCTTCTGCAGAGAGCTCACTCAGCCGTGCCGCTAAAGAAGCTTTAGCGCCGCTCGCATTTACGCCCACTGCTGTGCATCACGCTTTTAGTTGCAACAGCGTATATTTCTCAGCATTTATTATTTCACTGGTTTTGTTCATCGTTAAAATTTATTTTTTCTTAGCCTTTGCTTTTTCAATGTCAGGGTGGTTTCGCGCACCACTTCTGATACAATATTATATGAATCCGCGGGGAATAAAGAAAACACTTGCAGTCACGTCGGTGTCCAAAATCGAATCAATCTCTTTTTATTTCTTCAAAATGGCGTGTACATCGTATTTTCTTATTCTCTAGTTCTTTACAAACGACTTACTCGCTATTTCATAAACATAAACATAAGGTGTAACCAGTACTTAGGCTGTGTTCACATATGTATAACTTAGTGTACCTTACGCCATAACGTAATGCCATAAGTATGTATTCCTACAATGTTATATTGTATTTCTACAATATGTTAGTTTAATTTTACATACCAACATGTACATAATAGCTGTCATCCGGTGGCAAAATCCTGAGCCAGATAAATAATTTTGCATGTAAATGCAACAACAACGTTTTGAGCCAGATAAATCCAGATAGATGTCTGGTTCAATTTGTGAGCCAGATAATTTGTTAATTACTTCTTTTTAGGTTGGCAACGCGCCCTTTAATATACCTACTTTTTCAAAAAATAGATGTCGCTGCTTAGCCTTTCGTCGTACGAGTTAAATGAAAAACAGCGGCGACATCTGCCTATAACATTTCACGTGTGCGAAAATTTCACGACATCTGCTTCTCAAGTATCTCAGGGATCCAGAGCATTCCCGTGAGAATTGAGCGTGAGCCGGAGCTGTAAAACTCACTGAAAGACGGCAAATATACGCACCTAAATACATAATAAGTATGTATATGATATCTACCTGTATATTGCCTGTTATCTTAAAAACATCTTTACCTCTTTACCTCTGTTTAAGCAATTTTTAAACTTATTATACCCAGCTGTACTTGTACACAGGGTATCATAACATTGATTGGATAACGGTTGGTTGTACAGGTATAAAGGAATCGATATCTAATCGAGATATAGACTTCCATATATCAAAATCATCAGTATCGAGAAAAAATTTGATTGAGCCATGTCCGTTCGTCCGTCCGTCTGTCCGTTAACACGACAACTTGAGTAAATATTGAGATATCCCAAATTTGGTACACGAGCTTATCTGGGCCCAGAATAGATCGGTATAGAAAATGAGCGAAATCGGATGATAACCACGCCCACTTTTTATATATATAACATTTTGGAAAACACATAAAACCTGATTATTTAGTAAATAATACACTTAGAATATTGAAATTTGACGTGTAGACTGATTTATCATAAATCCAAAATGGTTAAACGTATCGTAACAAAATTCGGCAGAGACGTTGCCTTTACTATAAGGAATGCTTTGAAGAAAAATCAACGAAATCGGTTAAGAACACCCCCACTTTTCTATAAAAGATTTTTAAAAGGGTCGTGGACGAATAAAATAAGCTATATCTTTGCAAAAAGAGCTTTATATAGTGGATTTATAGCAATAAATAGGAAAAACTTCAAATTAAAAACAATGGGCGTGGCACCGCCCCTTTTATGACTAAGCAATTTTCTATGTTTCGCATGCCATAACTCGAAGAAAAATTAGTTCAGAATAGAACCATATGTATATGTATTATTGCGCAGCCTTGTACCATTATTAAGCACACAAAACAAGCAGCAACAGAATTTCAAGTGTACAGCTGGGTATGTAATGTTCGGTTTCACCCGAACTTAGGCTTCCTTACTTGTTTTCACTAAAATTCTTTCTTTTCGAACCATTTTGTTATGCATATACGGTGTTTTGATATGTTTTGTTACACACACGTGATAGCTCAGTAGGAAGAGCAAGCTACTACAAACCGGTGCACGTCGGGTCGAAACCAGGCCTTCACCGACTACATTTTTCCTTTTTTTTTATAACTGCACCATAGACTTCTTTAGTTTAAAATTGAAACTCAGTTCTGTGCGCCTATTTTCAGGAAGACCGGTATAAACAAAATCTTAAACCCAATTTGGTTTAGTTATATATGTATGTAGTACAAAAGTTTCAGATTTAGGCTGTTGTTGTTGTTGTACTAACGATAAAGACACTCCGATGGTTTTGTGGAGACGAAGCGAAATGGTATCTCTTCGATTGTTGAGTATCCTTGGTAAAAAGTGTCCCTAGCAAAAAATTACGTATACGCCAAGCATGTACCGCCTTCGCTTTCTCTGTTTACTTACTTACTTAATTGGCGCTTAACCGTCTAAACGGTTATGGCCGTCCAACAAGGCGCGCCAGACGCTCCTTCGCTTTCTTTGTTTACTCTTTGTTAATCTGATCGATTATTAGATATTGGCAACTTGGAATTGTGTGTTTCAAAAAAGGTGTCCCCAAGTAAAATTTTCCTAACTTTCCGATTCCAGTGCGAAAAACATAAGTATGCATACACAACATTTGGAAAAAATCTAAATTTTGGTATAGATAAATTGTCAAAAATCGACATATTTTTAAAATTTTTGTGGTCATCGCAAAAACCTTTAGCTTTAGAAATAAAGCGGAAGTCCGTTTTTTATCAACGTGCCAAATCTGATCTTTCCACCGTGAATGGTAGGCTCGAAATCGGCCGAGATGTGATGAGTGACAATTGGCTGACATGCGAGCTTTGACCATCGAAAAAGTTGTATTAAGCTCAAATGCAAAAGTGCAGATGGTTTTTATGAATATATGTATATTTGAGTGGCAAGGAACTAAATGTCTCGGGGAGTGTCAGTTTTAATAGGAGTAACATACTACAAATGCTTTTTGCTTCGTAGACATGTCAATGCTAGTTTCGTGAGTACTTTTAGAGTATTTCTCAATAATTTCGAGGATACTTCGGACTTTTTTTAATTTTTTCGGTATTCCATAGTAAGGAATTACATTAAGGGAAATGCATGACATAGTGGTATAACGTCATCTACTGCGCAGATTCGTTGGCGGTCAGCCCAAGTGTGTATATTCGCAAGCGCCCAATCCATCAAAGTGCTAAATATTGGAAGGCACTTTCCATCGGTCCGCCTGAGCAGTTGGTTGATGACCAGCGTCCACAGTGGCTTTCCGCGTAAACATCCTTTGCCAGCTTAAACATTTATTTTACCTGTCTTTTTAGAGGACTCAGCTCATTTGTTCGCCATGGCTGCTTCGATTTTCCTTTGAATCTTCTTAAAGGGCAAGCTCTGTTATATGCAGTCATTAGCGTCTTTGTTAGGAAATCATTGGACTCCTCCAGTGCCCCACATTGGCAACCTCTTTCGGTGGTCCTAGTTTTGTTTCCACATGTTTCTGTGGGCGGGCGTGGGCGTTAAAGAACTTTCATCAGATCTAAATATGACACTGACAACCATAATTCAAAGTGATACTAGGGTTAGGTTAAGAGGGTGTGCGTGAGTGTTACCCACACTTCCACTCGGAGACATTTTTGTCCATTGTGAGTGCCCTCAGTAAGTACAGAGTGGCGGCAAATTCGTTTAGCCCCATTACCTCCTAGTGGTCCTCAACGAACCACTTTCTTTCCCTGATGAACCCAAGAAGAAGCGAGACGTCCACCTTCCCAACCTCTGCCAGGCTGTCGAAGAAGCGTGAGTCCAGAAATCTGAGCCTTCTTCTTTGAAGCGCCGAACATCGGCAGAGAAAGTGGTAGATCGACTCCTCTTCCTCCTCATCCTCACAGCTTCTGCCGAGGGAGCTTGTTGGTATTCGCCACCGTCGGAGCATTAGTGCGATAGCACAATGACCTGTGATGACACCCGTAAGTACCCTTGCGCAGATTTGTTCAGTTTGGGAAGAAATCTGGTGCCTTTCCTATCCAAGCATGGCCATGAGGACCAGTCCGTTGCCCTGTTGTCATATTCGTCGATTTTCTCTAAGAGATAACTCAGCGGCGGTCGGACGGAGCTGTCCACCTCACTTATGCCTAAGTAGGAACCTTTACTAGCCATCTCATCCGCGAGTTCGTTCCCTTAAAGTGATATTAACTGCTTCTCATTTACTGCTTGCAAAACTCGTAAATTTTCTTTTACTTAAGGTGGTCGGTGCCATGAAATTTTGTGTTTATTTTTAAATTTTCCGACTTTCCTACATCATATCACTACTGAGGTGAACTTTTTTATTACCATTAGACTTTGAAATCTTTTTTTTTAAGAGAGCGGGGTCGCCAACCGATTTTGTTAATTAAGAAAGGTGTATAAATAATAGCAAGGACAACCTCTATACTAAATCCTCATATCTATATCTTTTGTAATAAATTACCGCATTTTTCCCATTTTTTGAAATTTCGATAGACATTTTTTCTAGAAGTGGGCGTGGTTGCAAACGTTTTTTGTTAATTTTCATAGGGTGAATGTATCTGAATTTAAGTTACGTGCAAAGTTAAAAAGGCTCTGCCAAATGACGTTGCGCAACACCACGAGCTCCGTATGGATTGAGAAGGAACTCTCTAAGCCAAGCGAAACAAAAACTAGGCTTCAGACAAGGCGATTCCCTTTCGTGTGATTTATTTAACCTAATACTGGAGAAGATTATTCTAGCAGTAGAACTAAATCGTGATGACTCAATCTATTATAAGAGCGTACAGCTACTGGCGTATGCTGAGTTCTGCCTTTTCTGGATTAGGTAAAGAAGCAAAAAAGGTGGATCTTGCCGTAATTGACAACAAGGGGAAGTACTTGCTGTCATCCAAAAAGGAACCGGCGCATTTAAGGTCAATCCACACATAAGTTTCATCTGTTTATCGGTCTTTGGTGATGATTTATTGAAATTTTTCCATTTTTAGAAATTTTTGATATCGAAAAAGTGGGCGTGGTTATCGTGAAATTTTCAATAGGGATCTATTCTGGGCCCAGATTGTTAGACGAGGAAACGATGGAGCACGTGCTATGCTCGTGCTCTGCGCTGCAAGGCTAAGACTTTGGTCGTTGAGCAAACTTCTGGGAACACTATGGACTTATTCAGTATATGCGAGGTCCTCATGGCCCAGCAGTGCTTCGCCCCAACTAATTGTCATCAATGTCCTCTAACGCGAGGAAACTAGCAGTTTCAATAGGGTTGTTAGAGTCGTTGGTTCTACATGGAAAATTGAAAGGTTGCTGTCATGTGGCGATACATTACCAGCGGGACATATATTGGGTATTTCGGGATAATTCTGCTTGAGTTAGAGTGACGCGCGCTTGACGAATGTGGTGGAGTATTAAGCTACGGCTTCTACTCCATCACGTTGAAAATTCGACGGGATGGTGCGAAGGAGGAAACACCGGACGAGGGTGAGCCTGTACCTCAGGGCGAGGGGCCAGACAGGAACACCCCGAGTGTATCTGCTGCCCATGGCACTGGGGAGGGGACCGCCACCGCGCCGGAGGATCTGGTGATCGGGGATACCGCCTCGAGGGAATCCGCAACCGCCACAATGAATCTCACGGACCCATGCAACACCTTGAGTGGACACGGGGCCGATATCGAACTGGCACGCAGCACTCCGGATGCCGAGAGCGATACACTCTCGGTATCTGAGTTTGCGGGCCAGTTCTTTACGGGCATGGACGAGCAGCCTTTGCTGGAATCCGACCCGTCGGATGCCGAATTCGACGATACTATCGTAGAGGAGGCATCCGACGATGCGGATCAGCAGAGGATGGACGTCGATGCCGCAAACGAACCGTAACGGGCGCGCAGGTACTGCAGATAAACCTGCACCATTCTAAGGCAGCCTCGGCTGCCCTAATCTTACGCCTCAGCACTACGTATGAGGACGTCGTTCTAGTCCAGGAGCCTTGGGTCGTTGGCAGCAAGGTCTGTGGACTCTTTTCTAAGGAGTACCGGCTGGTGACACCGCCCGTGACAGGTAGAATCAGATCTTGTATTCTAGTAAAGAAAACTCTAGTATTTATTTTACTGCCTCTTTTTAGCGACGAGGACTTTACCTGTATTAGCCTCGAGCTACAGGGGCAAACAATCTGGCTGATGTCCGCATATCTATCGCACGATCGCCCAACTTCTGTGCAGGACCGGCTCTGCAAAGCGGTACGGGAGGCCCACAGTAAAGGGTTCCCGATAATAATTGGGGCCGATGCCAATGCACATCACACTGCTTGGGGCTCTACCGACATTAACAGTAGGGGTGAGTCTCTTTTTGATTCTATTATAAGTAACCATCTAAGTATATGCAACTCTGGAGACAAACCAACTTTCATCACCTCAAACAGGAAGGAGGTTCTAGATGTTACTCTAGTTTCTGGGGCATTCTCTGACCTTGTCAAAAATTGGAGAGTTTCCAACGAAAACTCCTACTCTGATCATATGTATATCATTTTCACTCTGCTCTTGCGTACACCGTCTAGGGTGGCTTACAGGAATAGGAGACGTACGGATTGGAACCTTTATAAAAAAGTCCTATCCTCTACTCTCCTAAAGAACGCTTCTCACGGTAGGCCGAGCCTACCGCTAACAACTGATGAAGCGCCCCCTTTAGACACAACATTTGCTTCTCTCGGTGAGCTAGACTCATCGTCAAAAATAGAAGAAGCAGTAGATCTTATCATCAAATCTTGTAATGCTGCCTTCACAGTAGCCTGCCCGGAGATTAAGGTGAGGGGTAAAAAGAAACCCTATTGGTGGAACCAAGAAATCTCCGAGCAGAGGAAAAACAGCAGAAAACTCTTTAACGAGGCTAAGCGCACGGGAATATGGTCTCATTATAGGGACGCCTTAAAATCTTTTAAGAAGTTAATCCAGAAGGCCAAAAGGGACTCCTGGAAGAACTTCACTAATGACATCGAAGAAGTCTCAGAGGCCAATCGCCTACGAAAGGTCCTCTCCAAAAACCCCATACCTCCAAGCTGCATTCGCACAACGAGCGGAGAATGGGCCACTTCTAGTACGGAAATTCTCGAAACCCTGATCAGCACTCACTTTCCGGGCTGCAGATATCAACCATACATCTTAAACACGCAATCTAACCCAGGGCCATTTCAACCCCTGGACCACATTGTAAGCGAAAAAGGAGTTATCTGGGCAATCAAGTCCTTTAAACCCTTCAAATCTCCGGGAACGGGTGGAATATTTCCCGCTGAATTGCAAGCTGCAAGCGATCTTATAAGCCCGCTACTAGCTAAAATCGACAAGGCTTGCCTCAACCTGGTCTATATCCCCACGGAATGGACCAAGGCAAAGGTAGTCTTCATACCCAAAGGAGGCAGGATATCGGGCAACAGTCCAAAGGATTTCAGATCAATAAGTCTGACCTCCTTCCTCCCAAAAGTTCTAGAACGATTGCTGGACGACTACATTAGACGATCGGCAAATAAGGCACTAATCTCCAACAACCAACACGCCTACTCTAAGGGCAAATCCGTAGAGACAGCTCTACACGCTATCACTACTAAGATAGAGAAGGGTCTTGCCTTTAAAGAATTTACGCTGGGTATCTTTCTCGACATAGAAGGAGCCTTCAACAACGTTCTCCCAGCAGCGGTCACAAAATCTCTACGTTCTTTAGGGGTGGAAGAGCCTCTTGTGAAATTCGTCGAGCTCCTTCTAAACAAGAGAATCATTATCTCTGAGCTGGGCAGCTCATCGTTAATAAGGTATACCAACAGAGGAACCCCCAGGGGGCGTTCTTTCTCCTCTACTATGGAACCTGACGGTGAACGCTCTGTTATCTATACTACAGCCCACCGGATGCCAAGTCATTGCATATGCCGACGACATAGCCTTAACAGTTACCGGCAAACACCTTCCGGTGCTTGGCGAACTCTTGCAAAATGCTCTTAATTTAACAAACACATGGTCTATGGAATGCTCTTAATCTAACAAACACATGGTCTATGGAATGCGGACTCAGCATCAGCAGTGAAAAAACTGAGATGGTGCTTTTTACCCGCAAACGCAGTATACCGGAATTTACCCTCCCGTCCCTAAACGGGAAGGAAATCAAAATCTCTACCGAGGTTAAATATCTCGGAGTTATTCTAGACAGGAAGCTTGACTGGAAGCGAAATGTGGAGGAACGATCCAGGAAAGCCACAATGGCTCTCTACGCTTGTAAGTCGGCAATCGGAAAAAGGTGGGGTCTCCAGCCACGCATAGTCCATTGGATCTTTACGGCAGTGGTGAGACCCATACTCTTCTACGCCGTCACCGTATGGTGGACGGCACTCGATATCGAATCTAACAAGAGTAAAGTAACGAGAGTGCAGAGGATGGCGGCAATGCTCACCAGCGGTGCCCTTCCCTCCACTCCCACCAAAGCTCTTGAAACCATATTATTCCTTCTCCCAACTGATCTATATGGTAGATACTGTGCCTCCTGCAACGCGGCGAGGCTCAACGCTATCGAACCATGGAGGGATTGCAGGTTTGGTCACACCCGGATCCTGAAGCAAATTCCAGAAACCTTCTTGAAATTGGACCATACAACATCGCCCCCTTGCTGGGACAACAAATTTTCCACAAGAATCCCAGAGAGGAACGAGTGGGCAAACGGCGTGGAGCCGGGATCACACGAAATCTCCGTTTTTACAGATGGCTCTAAACTAAACAACAGAGTCGGCAGCGGGATATTCTCGGAGAAGCTCAATCTAAGCGAGAGCTTTCGCCTACCTGATCACTACAGTGTTTTTCAGGCTGAACTCATAGCTATCTGGGAAGCAGCCCGCTATCTTGCTAACCTGCAGGTAACCAATTCTATTTCAATTCAAATCCCTGCAATGCAGTAACACCTCGTCACTAGTGGCATTGAAGTGCAGAGAAACCCTCAACAAACTAGCTGAAAATTGCCACCTAAGCATAATATGGGTTCCTGGCCACTGTGACATCTCAGGAAACTGCGCTGCGGATGAGCTAGCTAGGGAAGGCACCAACTTGCAAACAACAACCTCCGCTGGTTGGGCCAGCCCTCCTCTAAACACTTGCAAATACCACCTGCGATCTCTTTTCACGGATCAGGCAAACGCCAGATGGGCGAGGGAACCTACATGTAGTATATCCAAGCAAATCTGGCCTAAGTTGGATGAAAAGATATCGCGATCGGTGATATTGTTAAACCGTATCTCTATAAGCCCACTAGTGGGCCTTCTTACAGGTCACTGTCTCATGGGCACTCACGGTGCCTATATGGGCCTGCAGACAAATGACTTCTGCCGCAGCTGTAGGGACGAGGAGGAGATAGAAAGCATTGAGCACTATCTGTGCCACTGTCCCGCACTGTCAAAAACCAGGTACCAATGCCTCCACAGACACTCTTTTGGGTGCCTTGCCGAGCTTGAATCTATAAACCCAAACGATATCTTGCGTTTCATTAGGCAAACGCGCTGGTTTAGCCTCACTGGGGTCTAAACTCTCCTCTTCTTCGAAAGTAGGGTAATAGGAAATAGGGGCCCCCGCGTGGTAGCACAACGGGCCACAACGGCCTACGTAAGTCTCCGCTCGGACAGCGGAGGCAGCCACTCTAACCTAACCTAACCTAGAGTGACGCGCGTATCTCTGGGAGGTTGCTTTCCTCAATTGCGAGTTTAGGGCATTCCTTGGCATAGACCCCTTTTATGGATGTTTCTGAGGGTCTTGTTATGCTCCTCTTTTTCAAACGGCTTCTTTTTAAAGTGCTTTCGGGGATGACTTCTTAAGTTTCTGGGAGGCGGGACCTCTTTTTTTATTGGACGTTGGGGTAGCGCACTACTCTCAAGTGGCCCAATGAAACCAGGCTAATCCTGTTCATATGTCCGCACCCCGTGGGACCGCCGTTAGACATAACGTCACGGGGGGAAAGGCGATTTAGCCGCCACTACTTCGTATTCGCATTTCTCTGCGCTCCCTTTCAGCATGCATCAATTTCGTCATTACTATAAAGGCCATCTTGCTCACAGCAATCCAACAATCTATTTGTCCGCACATTCGTGGAACTAAATTCCTAATGGAAGGCTCCTCTCCAAAAACTCTGTACAGACCGTCTTTCGGCGTGAAAACGAGAGCAGTAACACATTACATGTTCTGCGCTTTCCAATTCGAAGGGACAGTGTGGACAGAAAGGATCCCCCTCTATCCCACGCTTATGTAGATATTCCTTGAAGCCGCCGTGCCCACTCAATATATCTGTGTGAGGTGGTAATTTAGTTCGCCGTGTTTTCGCTCGTACCATTCCGCTATATTCCGGACTAGCATGAAGGTCCGGCGCTCTTTTCTTGAATCTTCCCACCGTTCTTGCCACCTAACTATTGTTCGTGATCTTGCGCTTTTTTTAGCATCTTCAAATGGTCGGCTGATTCCAATGCCATACAGATCGGCCATTTCACCTGGGAGTAGATCTACTGGGATTTTCCAGGATAAAACATGGATCGCGTCGTCACACGATTTTGGCTCCAATATCTGCTCAAACATCGACAGTGTCATCTCAACTGGCAGAACAGAAGACATATATGGCATCACAATTGGAAGTACAGGAGGCACGCATTTCAGAAATGTCGTCACAAATGTCATCCCAACTGGAATCGCAGGAGACACGCATCACATCGAAGATTGAAGCACAATTGGATGAACAGAAAACACACATGGCGTCACAAATTGCAGAACAATTAAAAGAGCAAGAGGCACGCATAACATTACAACTCGAAGCACAGGAAGAGCGTATCTCAACGAAGCTGGAGGCACAGGAAACAAAAGTATCATCGCTGCTGGAGGCTTTTAGTGAACGACATGATAAAATGGATGCCGAGATGGATGCTTTGAAAGATCGTATACAGGAGTCGCAACTAAATCGCCCAGCAGTTTCAGCGAGTAATCCAAAGGTAAAAACACCATCCTTTGACGGTTCTGTTCCTTTCCAGGTCTTTAAGCTACAATTTTAAAAGACCGCAACAGAGAACAACTGGAATGCTGAAGATAAAGTTGCTGCACTGATCATGGCATTGAAAGGGCCTGCAGTTGAGATTTTACAAACCATTCCAGAGGGCGAACGGAACTGTTATGAAGCATTGATGGGCGTTCTAGAGAGACGATACGGAACTGAGCATAGGAGACAGATATACCAAATGGGGTTACTAAACCGCTTCCAGAGGCCTGCCGAAACATTGCAAGAGTTTGCGTCGGATGTTGAAAGGTTGACACATTTGGCAAATGCGGACGCACCCGTGGAATACACTGAAAGGGTAAAGATTCAGAGTTTTATAAATGGCATACGGGACGTAGAAACGAAGCGAGCGACATATGCAAACCCAAAACCTACATTCGCAGAAACGGTATCCCATGCACTGACTCAAGAAACAGCGTCGCTTTTGTGTAAGCCAGTTTTCAAAGCACGCCGTGTGAAAGTAGAAAGGCCAGAGTGGGTAGACGCAATATTGGAGGGGCTGAAAGGATCGCAAAAGCGGAGTGAAAGAGTTATCAAATGCTTCAAATGCGGGAAGCCCGGTCGCATTGCACGTCATTGCGATCTTGGTGCTGGTAATTCGAACTTGGGGGGCCGTAAACGCAAAGCTGGAGGAGATGAGCAAGAGCGTGCCAGATTAAAAATCGAGAGCTAGCTCCAGCTATTGAATGTCCTGTGATATCTGTGTCGCAAATTGGAAGGAAATCAAGCAGTCTTACCGTCAGAGGGAATGTGGATGGCAAGGAGCGTGTACTGACTGTAGATACGGGCGCATCTCATTCTTTGATTCGATCTGATTTAGTCAACAGGAGAGTAAAACCGTTACCTGGAACAAGGTTGCGTACGGTCACAGGCGAGTATAACCAAGTCCAGGGAGAAGTGATATGTGAAGTCCTAATTGGGAAGGTCATGGTTCTACACAAATTCGTTGTGGCGGAGATCGTTGATGAAGTCATATTGGGAGTGGACTTCTTAGTTGACCATGACATCAGGATCGATATGCCAAGAAAGATTATGCGCTATGAGAACCAGGGTGTGCCACTTAACTTCAGTATGGAAGAAGGGTTCAGCAGTAATCGAGTGCTGGTGAAAGAGATTCGAAAAAAACCGCAAAAGTCAAAGGCAGCAGATCGGGCAAGGGTTGATGGAACGAATGGGCCAAACAAATCAAAACCGAAGGTGCCTGTGAGAGAAACACTGGCATTGAAAAGCCCTAACGGACGTACTAAAACGAAGGAAAGAATTTCGCAGAAAGAATGCAAGGGTGGTTTCAAGCCAGGGCACACTACTGTTGTGAAGCGTCGGAACGATACTGATTACGCAAAGCAAATCCGTCCAGCGCAAGGTTTACGAAGTAGTTCATTGGCCAAACAATAGAGTGTGGAGGAACGAACCAGGGTATTGAGTAGTATGATGAAACACATAATTTGAAAAGTTTCTTGGCGGGAGATTTGGTACTGTTATACAACCCTCACCGGCGGAAAGGTGTTCCATCCAAATTTCGGTGCAGTTGTGAAGGCCCGTACAAAGTTGTGAAGAAGATCAATGACACCATCTACCGCATACAAACCATTGGGAAACCACGAAGTAGAAGAGTGGTACATTTGGAGATGCTAGCGGCGTTTAGATCGGGAGATTTGCCTGATCGGGACGATCAGACTTAGGTGGAGGTCAGTGTTACGAATATTAGCAACACTAACGGGTATTGCCATCTCTGAGCCGATGCTAAACAGTGATTTGTATGCACATCAATAATTCAATCATTATGTCTACACATATGTACGTATACGAGCAGCGGAGAAGCAACGCAGAAACACATGCATATATCTTATCTGAGTTGCTCACAAGAGAGGGCAATAATTTGTGCAAGTATTACTCACGCATATGAGAAGTTATAAACGTAGTCGTGGCTGGTGATTTTGTAGCTGATAACTAACTAGTAAGTTCTGGAATGGAAAAGCCTAGAAGTATGCAACAAGGAAATAAGGCAGTATAAAAAGGCGACAGTAGCGGCGCGAGAGTTTAGTTTCATTTAAGCTATCAATCAGTTTGGTTATTAAGCAAGCTTTAAGTACCTTAATAAAGGCCATTTTTCCATTATTCAACATTGGAGTTATTTATTCAACAGTTTAGTGACTCGAACCATGGTAGAAGATTGCAAATAAGAGGGTTTGCAGTAAATTCGTTACAATAGATTGACGGAAATATATCTACATATATACAAAGAAAGGCTAAAATGTGTGTTAGTTGTTCGCCGGCGTTTGAAGGGATGCGTCGGTCGATTTTGTTCAAACTTTCACATAAGTTGCGTATACCTCACGCGGTCGTTATTACATAGGTTTGGTTGCGATCGATGTACAGATGATATAGGCTAAAACGTGGACCCGGGTACCCCTAGAATGTGTTTATAGAATATGGATAACAAATGAAAGCTGTTTATGAGTACTTTAGTAGAGCGTCATTTTCATACCCCTGGGTTACTAGGGTCTCGAGATATAGGCCAAAACGTTGATGAGGGTAACACTAGGATGTGTTTTTACATTATGGGTATCAAATTGAAGCTGTTGATATGTGCTATACTACAGAGTAAGTTTTATCCCGCTGAGTGACTAGGGTCTCGATATATAGGCCAAAACGTGGACCCGGATACCCCTAAAATGTGTGGGTAATATGGATATCAAATGAAAGCTGTTTCTGATCATTTTCATTGTGATATTCGATTTAGTCGCATCAACCTGGCAAAACTGATAAATATGCATGCGAAGCCGAAATAAAGACATGAATTAATAATACCCACATACCTATTTACTACGTCCTATTCGATTTGCCTGAAATTTGGTATATAAATTTGCATATATTAGTAATTACGATCCTTTTTTCTGGGAAGTTGAGACTCGGAATGGGACTGGAACAAAATACAACCACCCTCTGGGACTGGGAATAAGGGATGAACAAGAATGAGAATAACTTGAGAGAAGAGAAAAGAGAGAAGGAGAAGAAGACTGAGAAAGAGATAGAATGAGACGAAGATGGAGATAGATGAAGCGAAAAATACGAAGGGAGGAGTGAATAAAAGGATTAGGAAAAAGTGAAGAGGGGGGGGGGGGGCGGGCAGAGTTAGACGGAAAAAGCTTATTAAAATGTATGCAGATAGGCCAAATTTAGGGCAGAACAACGTCTGCCGGGTCTGCTAGTATTCTTATAAAATATGAATGTAGATACATCATATTTCAAATTTCATAGGGCACTTTGCTGGTTTCGCTGCTCATATTTGCCGAATTTGGACTTTTGAGTAGTTGGCAACCGTAGTGACATTAAGCACGTGCAATTTAAACACTGATCTTTTAGTGCCACCTTAATTTGAACAGGTGCTTTAATTTTTGTTGTGCACGCCTGTATGTATTCACCTACATACATATGTATGTATGCAGATGATGCTCCATATTGGCGGTGATCATGACATTTGCTAGAGATGGTGGCATTCATTTTTCTTTTAAAATTCTTCTTGATGATTCATTTAGAATATTTTGCAAACTTTCAACATCGTTAAACATTTTTTTTTTTGAATAGATGTCGCAGCATATACTGCGACTCAGTGGCTAATAACAAAAATAAAGTAATAAACATCAAACATGCGCTAATAAAATATAAATGTTTAACAGAGATGTTTGAAAGATCTTGGATCTTTACATTTCGCTACAGTAAAAGCGACTGTCCAATATTGAATGCATATAGCGTCAAATTTCATTCACCCAAAAATGGATCGCGGTGAAGAAGTGTGTGCGACGCTTCGAGCTTTAAGCTTTTAAATACATAAGACTTATGTATTTGCATAGAGAGCGTTAAAAAATATTGCGCATGCGTTTCAGTAACAGTTTTTCAATTGCAAAAAGGTTTAAAAAATATTTAAATTGGCAGAAACATCTAACTTGGACGTTCATAGACTCACGATGTCACTGACGGAATGGTTCAAATGGCAAATACGAGATAATACAAAAGTATATTGCGTCCATTTGTATACATATCCGTACAAAGTTGCATATCTTTCTATATAGCTCTAGTATAATACAGAAAATTAGCAAATATGTTTTCATATTCAAAAAATGTGCAATAAAATTTCTATTAATAATCAGATCAAATAAATCGAAGAACTTGAACTAGTAAGTTAATTATAAAATACTAAATTTATGCATACACGAATTACATATGTACATACATTTGAATGTAAGTACTTAAGCTTTAGCGATCTGTTTGTTAGCAATTAGATTAGTGATGTTTTAGTAATGTTAAATCTAAAAACAAACAAAATGTTTTCGAGTGTACAAACACCTTAATTTTGACGAATAATTGATGGTGTGAAATTTTAAATTGTATATGCATGAATGCCACTTTGGTCCATTTGCACTAAAAATGGTCTATTTTGTTTACGTTGTTCCGCTGGTCCACTGTTTCTGGTTAGGTATTTTTAACAAAAGTTTCAATACCTTTTATGAACATGAAATATATGACTTACATACATTGTTCCCTGAAAAATTGTTCAGATTCGGCGTTTATATGACATCGAGCCAGGTTTTCGCTTCTATCTTAAGCGTCAAAGGCAAATTTTACTGGAGAAGGTGTTTTAAGTTTCTCGCTTAACCAGTTCAATATTTTAACTATCTAATGTTTATAGAACAACATGCTAATTAAATCCTCTCATCTTAACAATACTAATTGTTACGATTGTCCCGAATCGTGCAATATTTAAAGGTATAATGGCGCTTACGATACTTTTGCAATCTTGCTGAGAGTCAATTGAGAAAATATTGGCGTTTATAATATTTTGTATGTTGCATTGCCTACATAGTTTTTATACTCAGCTGAGCAGAGCTCACAGAGTATATTAAGTTTGTTCGCATAACGGTAATCCGTAACGGCATAAACTAATCGAGATAGATATAGACTTCTATATATCAAAATGATCTGGGCGAAAAAAGAAATTCATTTAGCCATGTCCGTCCGTCCGTAAACACAATAACTTGAGTAAATTTTGAGGTATCTCGATGAAATTTGGTACGTAGGTTTCTGGGTGCTCATCTCAGATCGCTATTTAAAATGAACGAAATCGCACTACAACCACGCCCACTTTTTCGATATCGAAAATTTCGAAAAACAGAAAAAGTGCGATAATTCATTACCAAAGACGGATAAAGCGATGAAACTTGGTAGGTGCGTTGACCTTATGACGCAAAAAAGAAAACTAGTAAAATTTTGAACAATGGGCGTGGCACCGCCCACTTCTAAAAGGAGGTAATTTAAGTTTTGCAAGCTGTAATTTCGCAGTCGTTGAAGATATCATAATGAAACTTGGCAGGTACGTTCCTATTATTACTATATGTGCGCTAAATAAAAATTAACAAAATCGGATGACGAACACGCCCACTTTAAAATTATTTTTTTTTTTAAGTCACATTTTAACAAAAAAATTAATATCTTTACAGTATATAAGTAAATTATGTCAACATTCAACTCCAGTAATGATATGGTGCAACAAAATACAAAAATAAAAGAAAATTCCAAAATGGGCGTGGCTCCGCCCTTTTTCATTTATTTCGTCTAGAATACTTTTAAGGCCATAAGTCGAACAAAGATTTACCAATCCTTGTGAAATTTGGTAGGTGCATAGATTCTATGACGATAATCGGTTGAAGCCACGCCAAGTTTTAATACACAGTCTACCGTCTGTCCTTCCGCTTCCGCTTTGGTCAATATCTCGAAAACGCCTTCACATATACAACTAAGGGCCACTCACTTTTAAAACCGTCATTAATACCTTTAATTTGATACCCATATCGTAAAAACACATTCTAGAGTCACCCCTGGTCCATCGTTATTGCGGTATCTCGAAAAGGCGTCCACCTATAGAACTAAGGCCCACTCCCTTTGAAAATACTCATAGGCACCTTTCATTTGATATCCATATCGTAAAAACACATTCTAGAGTCACCCCTGGTCAACCTTTATGGCGATATCTCGAAAAGGCCCATTTCCTTTTAAATAATCATTTACACCTTTCATTTGATACCCATATCGTACAAACACATTCTAGAGTCACCCCTGGTTAACCTTTATGGCGATATCTCGAAAAGGCGTTCAGCTATAGAACTAAGGCCCACTCCCTTTGAAAATACTCATAGGCACCTTTCATTTGATACCCATATCGTACAAACACATTCTAGAGTCACCCCTGGTCAACCTTTATGGCGATATCTCGAAAAGGCGTCCACCTATAGAACTAAGGCCCACTCCCTTTGAAAATACTCATAGGCACCTTTCATTTGATACCCATATCGTACAAACACATTCTAGAGTCACCCCTGGTTAACCTTTATGGCGATATCTCGAAAAGGCGTTCAGCTATAGAACTAAGGCCCACTCCCTTTGAAAATACTCATAGGCACCTTTCATTTGATACCCATATCGTACAAACACATTCTAGAGTCACCCCTGGTCAACCTTTATGGCGATATCTCGAAAAGGCGTCCACCTATAGAACTAAGGCCCACTCCCTTTGAAAATACTCATAGGCACCTTTCATTTGATACCCATATCGTACAAACACATTCTAGAGTCACCCCTGGTCAACCTATGGCGATATCTCGAAAAGGCGTCCACCTATAGAACTAAGGCCCACTCCCTTTGAAAATACTCATAGGCACCTTTCATTTGATACCCAAATCGTAAAAACACATTCTAGAGTCACCCCTGGTCAACCTTTATGGCGATATCTCGAAAAGGCCCATTTCCTTTTAAATAATCATTAACACCTTTCATTTGATACCCATATCGTACAAACACATTCTAGAGTCACCCCTGGTAAACCTTTATAGCGATATCTCGAAAAGGCGTCCACCTATAGAACTAAGGCCCACTCCCTTTGAAAATACTCATAGGCACCTTTCATTTGATACCCATATCGTACAAACACATTCTAGAGTCACCCCTGGTCAACCTTTATGGCGATATCTCGAAAAGGCGTCCACCTATAGAACTAAGGCCCACTCCCTTTGAAAATACTCATAGGCACCTTTCCTTTGATACTCATATCGTACACACACATTCTAGAGTCACCCCTGGTCAACCTTTATGGCGATATCTCGAAAAGGCCCATTTCCTTTTAAATAATCATTAACACCTTTCATTTGATACCCATATCGTACAAACACATTCTAGAGTCACCCCTGGTCAACCTTTATGGCGATATCTCGAAAAGGCGTCCACCTATAGAACTAAGGCCCACTCCCTTTGAAAATACTCATAGGCACCTTTCATTTGATACCCAAATCGTACAAACACATTCTAGAGTCACCCCTGGTCAACCTTTATGGCGAGATCTCGAAAAGGCCCATTTCCTTTTAAATAATCATTAACACCTTTCATTTGATACCCATATCGTACAAACATATTCTAGAGTCGCCCCTGGTCCGCCTTTATTGCGATATCTCGAAAAGGCGTCCACCTATAGAACTAAGGCCCACTCCCTTTGAAAATACTCATAAGCACCTTTCATTTGATACCCATATCGTAAAAACACATTCTAGAGTCACCCCTGGTCAACCTTTATAGCGATATCTCGAAAAGGCCCATTTCCTTTTAAATAATCATTAACACCTTTCATTTGATACCCATATCGTACAAACACATTCTAGAGTCACCCCTGGTCAACCTTTATGGCGATATCTCGAAAAGGCGTCCACCTATAGAACTAAGGCCCACTCCCTTTGAAAATACTCATAGGCACCTTTCATTTGATACCCATATCGTACAAACACATTCTAGAGTCACCCCTGGTCAACCTTTATGGCGTTAGCCTTCCTTACTTCTTTTAACTAGATTATTTTTTTAGTAAATGAAATATTGTTTATCGTCGGGGACAGTGTACCTGATGCAAATGGTTTTAAAATATGGTATTAAAAGCCAAACCTAGGTTGCGACCAAAGGTAGTTGTAGCTTTTAGTATAATAATCAATCTGTTATCTGTTTGGAAAGCTACTACTATCTTTATTATTGACTTGGTTTTTACAATAATGTGGTCGAAATCTTCTTAGTAAAATGCTACCAGTATTTTTAATTTTAACAAAATTTGTAATGGATACTTATCACGGCGAATAGAGTCAAAACAAGAAATAAATTAAAAGATCGGTAATTTACATTTTGACTCATGTCTCCAAACTCAGTCAGAGAAACACAAAAGAAAATCCATGACATTTTCAATTTTTAGCCCAAGATACATCTACATATATGTATGCTTTGATATCCTTTCCTTATTGATCTCTTGTACAATGAATTCATTTAATTGTGGCAAAAATTTGGAACAATTTTGTTGTGTTTTCTGTACAGAATGTGGCAGTTACGATAAAATTGTGGTCACGCAAAATATACTACTAATATACTCTGGATGACGATCAAATCTCATTGGAACACATAATAGGGTGCCTGTTATTTTCAACTTTTTCCCCCAAATCGCTGCATAAAATTGTATGGGATTCTTCATTTAAAAAAAAAAGCTAGAGTAATGCTCAACTCAACAAAAGGGTCGACAGTTAAAACACGTCCAAAAATGTCGGGAGAGGTAGCAAAAGAAATGCTTTGAACTAAATAACTTTCGTTCCAATGCTGATATTAAAAATTTTGCATCTGTCAGGAGCTTTGTGTAAAAAGCCTTTGGACATTATGTTGTGGTTCTTGTATTTTCATATAAAAAATCTATAGTTTTTTTTTATCATAATTTAAAATGAATGTAATGTAATTATTTTATGGCCTTAATAATTAGTTCTCAGACTTAAAGTTTAAATTTATGGGTTTTCAAGTGGAAAAAATATGTTAAATATCGGACGCCCTACTGCATACGCTGCGACCAAGTACACAGGGTATGCTGTCTAAAATTTTCCACAAAAAACCAAATCAATAGGTCCGAAACTGATCCAGATAGATATCAGGATCAAAACGTTGTTGTTGCATTTGCATGTAAAATTTCTATTCGTATCTAGATCACGCTTCATTGGAACGCAACTATAGTATAAGTATGTATGTATATATGGGCAATTATGACAACATTTTTGAATGCTCATCGTGAGCATTTCTCCAAAAAAATTCTTTTGTTGAAATGTGAAAATTTGAATGCATTTAAGCGTTTAATGCAATGTTAATAAAGACAATCGAAACATATGCAATAACTTCTTAATCGGACACATTGCCTATGACATATGACGCAAATATGTTACTTTCATATATTGGCTGCTTGAATGAAGTAATTTATATATTTTTTGTATAATTTAATGCATTTAACTTGCAGAGTAAACTAAAGCTTTTTGTTAATTCTTGCTGACCTGGCTATGTATTGCTGTGGCTGAAATGGTAAAAGGTCCCTGCTAACCATGGTTAACCACATTTTGCTATTTTCACCTCAAAAACCAACACTATCTCAATTTCTTTTTGGACACAACTAACACCAACTCACATTTGTGGGACATTTTTCATAATTGTGGTAAATTTCTAATATGTGCGAATGAAACAGTAGTATGATGTAGGAATGAAACAATAAGCTACTACAGATTTCGCCACCATTTATGTAAATTTTTTAAGCAAAACGCGTCTCATTGCGAAAGAATTTAATAAAAATTTTTACAAGTGTTCAAGTGAGTAAGAACATTAAAAAAAAAATATAACAGAAAAGTGTGCGACATTATTTTCGCGCAGTAATTCGGGATTCGCTAAAGAAAAACGGGCGAACGTTCAAAAAAAAAAAATCTCCAGCTTTCATCAGCCACAAAAGGGCTTCTCCAAGACGCCACTTCCACGTTGGATTATCCGAGGTAAGTAAATGTTTAGGTATTTTAGTATAACTAACTTTTTTGTTGTTGTAGCAGTGCAAGTTTGGAAATATATTGCAGAACTTACCCTTATTATGAAGATACCAAATCAGTGTTACATATTATGGACCTGACAGAGATCAGGAATATTGTTTGGTGTCGTCATAATATGAATGGTTCTGAGTAAATGCGGGTATTATGGTGATAACCAAATTAGTTGAAGTTTTGTCCGTGATCACCATAATATGGGTATGTAGTTATATACATACATATGTTTGATGGCACAATTTTTGCTGGTAATTCTTTTCTTTAGCACACAACTGCTAAAACTAGTCAAAATATATCGGGAGAGGTGTCAATAGAAGCGCTTTGAAGTCAGAACAACGAATCTGAAAGCGGAAATTGAAAATTTTACATCTGTGCAGAGATATTTGCAGTTACCCAAAATGTATTAACGAAAACCCCTGGTCCCTCCGAAACCGGCGGTGTGATCCATAGAATTTTGGCCTTCGGCCGCGCTTATAAAAAATTACCACCAAGGAGGTGGAATCAAAATTAAATCAGTGCAAATTCCTTTCGTACATAAAATGTTTTCCTGTGAACAACAACATTACAATAATCACATGAAAAATGCCAACTTTAACTAAAAATATCTCTGCACAGATATACAATTTTCAATTTCCGCTTTCAGATTCGTTGTTCTGAGTTCCTCTTGACACCTCTCCCGATATTTTTTGACTATTTTTAGCAGTTGTGAGCTAAAGAAAATTGTTTTTTTTTTTATAAAAATGTCAAATAAATAGCTATTATGTTCCGCTTATTTAATACGGGAGGAAACGCTCGCCTTTTTATACCACCCTCGAAAGTGTTAGTCTGCTTGGGGTAACAAGCAGATACTATGGTGTTATTTGTTTATGATCTTGTTGGCAAAGAAAAAGAATGTGGACATATTTAAAGATATGTATGTTAATTAATTTAGGTAATTCTATACACTCTAAATAAATCAGTGCTACAACAACAACCAAACACTAAATAAACGTCCAAAAATATCGGGAGATGTATCAGAATATGCGTTTTGGAACCAGAAACGCGAATATAAAAACACAAATTTTGAGTCTGTGAAGAGATACTTGCAAAAGAAATTGCAACTTTTTGTGTGGTTGTTGTAATGTTGGTGTACACAGGAAATAATTTTGTGTAAAATGTGATTTTTTGCACGGATTAAATTTTGATTGCACCCCCGGCCAGCGTTTTTTGACACCCTTCCCGATATTTTTGGACATGAATTAAGAGTGTTATGCTTTCGTATATAATTGCCATCATTTCAACGACTCAAAATTTTTGTATTCCGTTTTCGGATTCGCATTCTGGGTCCAAGACGCATCTTTTGGTAATTCTGTACGACAGAATGACACAAAAATATCGAGAGACGTGTCAAAAGATGCGTATTGACCTCGACAACAATATCCGAAGGCGGAAAAGAAAAATTTTATCTCCGTCCGGAGATATTTGCAATTGAAGATGGTGATTTTCATGTGGGTGTTGTAATGTTGTTGTACCCACAAAAAAAAAATTATGAACATATGTGATTTGCGCGTTTTAGTTTTGGTCTCCAAACCGGTGTAGCAAAATATGCGTCCTGGACCCAGAAACGCGAATATAAAAACACAAATTTTGAGTCTGTGAAGAGATACTTGCAAAAGAAATTGCCACTTTTCGTGTGGTCGTTGTAATGTTGGTGTACACAGGAAATAATTTTGTGTACAAAGGGATTTTGCACGGATTAAATTTTGATTGCACCCCTTTGGGAAATCGGCTAGCGTTTTTTCACACCCTTCCCGATATTATTGGACGTGTATTAAGAGTGTCATGCTTCCGTATAGAATTACCATCTTTTGAACAACTCACAATTTTGTTTTCCGTTTTTGGATTTCCATTCTGGGTCCAAGACGCATCTTTTGATACATCTTCCGATATTTTTGGACTTGTATTTATAGGTTCATGCTGTTGTATAGAATTACCTAAATTAATTCACAAACAGTATCTTTTAATATGTATGTCCACATTCCTTGTTTGCCAACAGGATCAAATAAATGACATCACAGTATTTTCTTGGGGTAACATACTTAACGCCAACACTTTCGAGGGTAATAGGCGAGCTTTTGCCTCCCTATTAAATAAACGTAACATAATTTTATTGCTTTAACATTTTTATACAAAATAAACAACTTGGATTCTCTTGAAGTTGAATTGTTTGCTGCATAGCGGAATGATACAAGGTAGCAGCATGGTGACATACCTACAAACATAAATACAAATTCCATGTACTTTGTTTTTGTAAATTCGATGGACAAATGTCAAAATCGTACGGCACCGGAAGTTGATGTATCAAATCAAATAAAAAAGGGTATAATCAGCTGTTCCATGCTGCCACCTTGTATCGTTGCGCCATGGTTTGCTGCTTGCAGATGATCGCTTGTAAATTACCATCCTCAAAAATATTGCGGGTACCCCAATAAGCCCGAAGTGTTTTTCGTGAATTATCAGGGGATTATGCGCACTTAGGCAAGGTGCACATAAGGCTACGCGTCATCCACGCGTACACGATATTTCATGTAGGTACAATTCTTCTACGCTTCAAGATATGCGTCGCTACAAAAAAAATATTTCCAAAAAAAATAAACAAATTAATTTATACTGTATAATTGCAATTATACAAAAGTTGATTGTATATAAAATTAAAAAGGAAAGTTTTCACTATATCTTTATAGCAACAGAAGCACAGCACAAAAGTTTGTAAAAATGTGAAGCGTAGCATAATCTGATTAAGGCAAGGTGCACACGAGGCTACGCTTCATAGACGCGTACAAGATATTTCATATAGCTACAATTTCTCTACGCCTCAAGATCTGCCCACGAAGCTACTTTCGAGCGTCGCTACAAAAAGCAAACAATTATTGAAAAAAAAAAAAAATTAAATTTCTTCAGCTATATCCGTCCACGAAACCAAAGAAAAATAGGTATTAAACGTTGTTTCCATCCCGGTGCCTTTGTAAATTATGAAAGGCAATTTTAAACCACCGCGGACTAGAGAAAAGGGTGATTTCTAGTTTCCAACACTTTTTAGCCTTTTAAACGCTTCAACAATGTCTAACCAAGCTGTTGTGGTGTTTAATGGTCTTTTTCGCTTTGGTAATATACCTTTCACGCACTTTTATTAACTAATGTAACATTTTTTAACTAATTACACAAATATGCATACAAAAAAATGTTAACAAACATCTTGTTCTTCCTTTTTTTCAAGCGTACGTATGCTCAGCGACCAACATAGCTGTACGCTTAGCTCCACGAAAATTTCATGCTTTATCGCTTTCATGCAGCTGACGCATCGTATGCAGCTCTCCATTCAAATACATGTGTTCGGCATCAAAGCGTACAGATTTCCCCTGCAGCGTCTATGACGCGTAGCCTCGTGTGCACCTTGCCTAAGGGTGATTTTTTTTAAGCGGCCTTAAGGCGACCGCCAACGCAGAACCACTATGGATACTTCTAGGATCATGTTGTAGTTATGTTAACTATGCTTCGCCCATTCAATGAGCACGGCCATTCACTAATTGTCATCAAAGTCCTATAACGGGAGACAAAGGAAAATGGTAGTCTCAACAGGTGTGGACCATGGGAGAATAGTGTTAGATGCGTAGTTTTCACATTACAATTGAAAAGATGGTGGGTGTCATGTGGGGACACATCGCATGCAGGACATTCAGTACACTTAAACGCCAGCTTTATAACCCAAATTTTAACTTCAATGTGATCACAAGTTCCACCTAAAAGATTTCCTCAAATTATTGTAATGCAATCAAATTTTTCTGTATTAATATCGACCTGATTATCAAGTTATTTTGCTACTTGTTCGATGTGAATAAATTTATAGTGGAACTTTTGATGCAAATGTCATGATTTGGCTGATCAAGTGTTTTAATGACCTTAATTTTAATGTCCTTAATTTTTTACAGGCAAGTTCAAGAAAGCCATGGAGAAGAACGGAGCATCGACCCATGTTAAATGCAGTGAGTGACAGAGTGGTTTGGAGACTGTTTCACTTAAGGAAAGTTATTTAAATTATTGGATAAGTTGTCAGGGTAAATAATGTAAAGTTGTAGGGAAAGTAATTTTTTTTTAGATGGAAAGTAATTTTTTTTAGATTATCCTGAAGGAACTCTAAATGTTAACATGCATCAAAAGAAATGTAATTCAATTACTTTTCTTTTGATGGAAAAATCCTTATAGTCAATTAAATATTTTTTGGAAAATATTGCGAATTTCGCAAACATTAATTTGTAGTGAGAGCAAATAATGTAAAGTTGCAAGGAAAGTAATTTTTTTTGATGATCCTTAAGGAATTTTAAATGTTAACATGCATCAAAAGAAAGGTAATCCAATTGCTTTCATAGAGCCAATTAAATATTATTTCGGAAATTTTGCGAATTTCAGATCAAATAATGAAATGTTGTAAGGAACGTGACTTTTTCACTTAAATTCCTTATTTTTTATAGTATTGCTACTAAAATTAAGGAAGTTTAACAAAATTTTGTGGAAGAACAAGGACGTTGGGGATTTTGTGGATGACACCATTATGTTAACCTGCGGCGCTTAAATCTGTATTTTTATTTTTAATTCAATAAAAAACTTTTCTTAAATTATTATAACTAAATTTTGAAAGTAAGAGTATATGTTAAATTCAATTGAAAGTTTAGTTTTTAAGCCAATGATAACTAAGTAAATTATATCTATATTATAAGTAAGAAAAAATATTTATTTTAATTTTAAATCAAAATCAAAACTCAAACGTAACACTAACCAAAAGAAAAATGAAATGTATTAATATATAGATGAATGAATTAAAACGAATTTTTGTTAATATTTTTTATTGTAAATATCTAAAATATGCATACATCCAAATTATTCATTTTCCCTTAAAATTAATTTGTTGTGTTTTTAAATTGAAAACCATAATTTCTTAATAAAAACATAGAATGAAAAATTTTGGACATTTTGTGGGCGGTTTTTGGTTATTTTGTGGGGTTTTTGCAATTTTTTTAGGTATTTTCAATTCGCATTATAGGTTATTTGATCATCGGGCTGGCAACTCTGGAGCGCCTAAAAGTATGCAGCCTCTTTAAAATGACATTTTGAGAGCAGTTCAGCTATTCATTTTTGATATGGCGGTTCTAAATGAGTGCGACAGAGATGGAAGATCACACGTACACGAAATATCCCATTTCACCATGGATAATATCGGCGCCTCGCCGAACAAAATTATCCAACTTATTATCCAATTTTTTGGATAGCGTCAGTATACGATTACCCGAATTTTTATCCACTCATGGTTAGCAGGGGTGTTACCTGTATGTATGTATGTGTCTGTAATAAATATTCTCATTTTCGCTCCAATTTTAAACCAAATACGATTTACAATATATGTTCACTAGAGTACTCGGCTGACTTTGTTCTGCCCGAAAATTGGTTTGCCTAGAATTTAGAGATTGAGTCCAAAGAGAGTTTGGTCCAAATCTCGAAAGCTGTAAAACCTTAAAGGAGAAGAGATATAACGACCAATAAGTATACCGAAATGATCAGGATAACGAGCTGAGTTGATTTAGCCATGTCCTTCTGTCTGTTTGAACGCAGCATAGACCGTCAATTCCAGATATCTTATGAAATTCGGCAAACGTGTGTATTCGGGTATCCGAATAATCATTTCTCGGAACCGACCGGACGGACCACTAAGGCATATATCTCCCATACAACCGATTTTTGGAAAAGTTGGCTTTCGTCATCTCTTCCTCATTTTGTTAGATAGCAGCTAATAATATATATCCCCATACATCTGATTATTCAGCTTTTATGAATTTTTAAATTTTCATCGGATTATTGTTCAGCTACGATCATGAAAAGTATGAGGTATTCGGCACAGCCGTTGACAGTCCCCTCCTTACTTGTTCTAATAGTTTTTATCCATCACCTGTTCCATTTATCTTCCTCCCACTCCGCAACCCATTCCCATTCCCATTCCCACTCCTACTACCATTCCCACCCCCACTACCACTACAACATCCTCTCCTACTTTCGTTCCCTCTCCATATCTCAGCTAAATCTTCTCATATATCTCATCTCTATACCAAATAACGAATACTTGCTTCACCTGATCGATCTATTTCAATATCTCTGTTTGTATGAACCACTATAAAACTAACGAAATTACAATTTTTAAAATCGCATTCATTTTTATATTTAAAATATGGATAGCTAATTGACACGTTCTCCTGCTCGATAATAATTCTCCCTGCGATGTTACTACTCTCATAGTAAACAGCGGCATTTGTCATATTTTACTTCTGCAAAAAAAAAATTTTTATCTTCTTGGCTCTCCTCTCTTTTCAATGATAAGAGTAACTTTATTTAAGGTTGTAAAACCTACAGATCATGATCTTCGATACTTTACAGCCACGCGCTTGGGTCCACGCCTTTCCCGCTTGGTCAACCATGTGCAACTCTCGCTTTCTCTTAGTCTCGACCAATCTAATTGGGACGTCTACGGAGTAAGATTCGAAGGATGCGCCTTTTTTTAGCTAGTTCATTGCTTTTCATTCCGTTTGGTCGTGAAACCAATTTTTGTAACATTGTGGACACATTCAATCCATGTGAGATCTTTATTAAGAAGTTCAAACTAAGCTGTTCTTGTCGAAGAGGGTATCGGAACCAAGTTTTTATATTTTGCTGATCCTTAAATACCGCTAAATAAATTCGTTTTAAACTGCAACTTGGTTATATGTATGTCATTCGGTATTGTTGATATTTCACTATTTTGATTTTCAGAAACTCTGTAATGCCCTCTTGAGTTATGCAGTCGTTTTTCAAAGCTTGTTGCAACGAGAAGCATACTTTAAGGGCCTATAACTATTTTAATGAACAAAAATATGTAAAAGCGACTTCAGAGCTCTAAAGTATATACAATGTAAGAATTACTTATAGAGTTTCTATAAAACAAAGTTCAATTTTAAAAATCAGATGTCAAATTGCCAAGTTGTTATTAAAAAACAATTTCCGCGGTATATGGAATGATACACAAAAATAGGAAAGGTTTCAAAAGATCTTTTTTTAACTCAATTTAATACACATTCATACTTTGTATTGTAGACAGTTTTATTATTGTACACTTAGCACGTTAAGTAATTTCTACTATCAAGAGGGCGCTGTAATTAAAATTCACATTCGTATCTATTTTGAAATGTGAAGATCCTACTCCGGTTACTAGTAAAACGGTAAAATATATCTTATCTTCAAACTCGTTCTTAACTCTCGTTTCTCTAATTATGCTTCAATAAACTTAGATGGTCCTAATGTAGCTGGCTACCAAATTGAAATTGCCAGAACCCGAATGCAAATAGAACCTGTTAGTTGAACTTACCAAAACGGTTAACTCAAGAAACCGGATTGTTTATGAATTGGTTCAAACTTGGCGAGATATGGCGTTGGAGTTTGTCTGGTTTTACCACTCCTGATGTTCAAATAGTTGACTTTGTTATTGTTTTCATATTATTGTTGTTATTGTTGCGGAGTGAATGGCTGCATGCTACCAGTTGTATTGCAACACACTCCATACACAGAATGTTGATCTTAGTCGTTATCAAAACAAATCTCTTGCATTTCAAAAAAACACAAGTATACTACTTTGTATATGTGATATACATATGTATGTATGTATGTATCAATGTTTGTATGTGAATATATACGACTGCAGAACGGGTGTTAGCTGTTAGATGGGAAAAGTCAGTTGGGGCTTTCCACCTCACTTAGCCGTTGCTATAGTGTATAACCGCACGAGTTTATATATGAATGGGTATGTGTGTGTACAATGTCATTGAATAGCGCAAAACAGCAATGAAAATGAGATCAATGCATAACGGTTTATGGTCGTTGCAACTGCGAGAAGACTGGTTTATTTTTATTTTTTTCTTGCATTTTTGCTGAGCATCTTGGGATTTAATTTGATCTGCATTTTGTTTTCTTCAGCAGCTCGATGCTCATTAGATACCGTACGCTAACAGTATTATTTTGTTTGATTTAACATAAGCTATTATGGGATTCAATTAATTTTCTAAAGGTTTAAAATCTATTGTAAAACAAAAAGATCGTAGGCATAACTAACTTTTACGCACTTTCATTGGAATTCTCTTTGTACTATATATGTATGTAGTCATCCATACTCAATATATACTGACTAATGTTTATACTAAATAACGATGTATTAAAGTTTGTTAAAGCCCCGTCACATAAGCAGTTTTTTATATAAATGCGTTTAACTCAATCCTATGTATTATGAGCAGATTGCACGTATTTTTATGGAGAGACATGAAAAAGTACCCAACTTGCACTTTTGTTGCAAGCAAGGCATAAGAAGAAGAATTGGACATATGTTTTCGCTAAAGGTGGTGGCACACTTTCCAAGTGAAATTGTTTTTCCCACTCGTTGGTAACTTTTCTAACACTTTTACGGCGCAAAATATGTTAGCCAGTATTTTTGTTGTATTGGGAGAATGTTTATAACAGTGCTTCGCGAAATTTTGGATGTGAATGGGCAAGGCGAGATAAACTTCAATTGCCTAGTCTGAAGTTTCTTCATATTTATAAACGCAATATCTTGGTTGATTGTGGCGATGTTACTGGAATGCATAAGCTTGTGTTAAACGCATCTATGTATATGAAAATTTTCATTGTGTCGCGGGCTTCAGTAAATATAATATACACTTATCTCCAGACACTTATTTTTAGACTCTTTGTTTGATTTATAAAATTTCTTACTTCATTTTTAAATAAATACATATCATAGTAAAGTAAACATAGTTTAGGATGATCAGCAGCACGCCTAGAGGAGCGACATTAATGCATTTTTGTTTTAAATAAACTCCTTATCAAATTTTTAAATTAAAAATACAACAATTCAAAAAATCAAATAAAATAAAACGAAAAGGAAGAATTTTAAAAATAAAATGAAAAATCAAATTAAAATAAATTAAATTAAAAAATTGCTTCAAATAAATGTTTTCGTACATTTAAAATAGCAAAACGGGCAATCGCCGATTAAATCATACAAACAGACAAAATTGGTTAATTTTTTAGTTCTCTATAAATAGAACAAAAACAGCAACAAAACCAAAGTTTCTTTGAAAACTGCCGTACCAAGCATAGCTTTAACACATAATTGCATACGAAGTATGCAATGTGTAAAAGATTAAAATATGCAAAAAGAAGGCAATTGGGAAAAACTTTACAACTAAGGCATGACGTAGCTGAATGCGTTTGTAACCATTTCAACTATCGTAGGAGTGCGGGTTCGGTTCCCACTCCCGGGGGAAAAGGCTTTGAAGAGATTTACAAGGTATAATCGAAACAGCTGTCGCCTTGTCCGTCCTGATGTCATTTTGTTAACATTTATCCCAAATTATTAAATAAAATAAATTAAATTAATCCAAATTAAATAATTTTTTATTTGTTTATTTTAAGAAGCATTGGCTGGGCCTGGCAGCAAAAAAAATAAAATAAAATTAATGTAAATTAAAATTAACTTAATACAATTTAGTTAAACCGATTTTTAATCGACGAGTTATCCGCTTGTCATCCAAAGGATATCAATGTTTTCAGAAACCTATAGATTTTTTATCGGAGTGTTAACAATTTGTTATCGAAAAGTTATCGATTACTTGCTCGCGAGGGTCAGAAATGTTTCAGCAGAAGGGATGCCAAGGTCTGGCACAGCCGCTTGGTAATTTAATGTTTCACTTCGTTGGCCGTAGAGTGCAAAATTAAGAATACATGAGGTCCGAGTGTACTGATGTCTATAGCAAAAATGCAGTAAAGTGAAATATATATGTGAAATCAAAGAAGTATGAAGTGCGAGTTAAACGTTTATTTTAAATAAATAAATACTGTATTATTTATTTGGTACACATCAAAAATTAACCAAATGACCTTTTGAAGGCAATAAAATGAAATTTACTGTGTTTTATTTTTATTTGTTTCATAGAATAGTTTGACAAATAACGATAATATCTTTATTTGCGTACTTAACACCTAATCGTTAATTATATAACTAGATTTCCCATATAATTATGAAGAAATTTTAGGGATGCGGATTTTTTTCGCAGAAAAAGTTCCACCTCTAGAGTGTAATCTCTAATTGAAAACAAAAAATAAAAATGAAACGTAAACAATTTACAGAAAAAAATCTAGTTCCCAGGGGTGGAATATTTGCCCAATTTATTTATTGACAATTTATTGTAGATTGAGGCATTTGTAAACGTGGTCTTACAAAGCTTTTTCGCTTGGAAATCTTTCTTACAGTGAAATTTTATCATAATGTTATTTTAATGCTCAAATACAACATTGCTATGTATAACCAATAAAAGCCGTAATATTTATTTTATACTGCTTTCTTGCCTTGAAAATTGATTTACTGCTTTTTTGGTTCGGCAGTTCACGACATTCGAAATATAAAACACGCTTTAAATCTATTTTATCTCTAAATTTTATGTTAATTAGCAAATTGGTGTCGCAGAAATATATTGGCATAAAAATTCCTATAAGACAGTAAGTGAACTTGACTGTTTTTTTGCCATGGACGGCAGCGTAGTCATTGAAGATTTTTAAATTCGAATTCACAGGACCGAGTCGGCATATACATATGATAACGCTTTCTGTATATGGCTTCTTTCTAAAAAGAAAATAATTTTTGCTATTATACTAGGCGTAGAATAGCGGCGGCTTTGCCAAAATTTCATTCGCCAAAGGAGAAGTTTGGTAAGGCGAGCAGCAGTTTTTAATAGTTGTATTCGTAGTTTGGTGCTTTTCAATATTACAAAAAATATGTTGCTCATACGCAGTGTCGGTTGATTATTCTCCTCTTGGTAGTTTTTACCTAATTGTATAACTATATGAGATTACTTTGTACTCTCTGTATTTTTCTTGTATTTCTTGTCTCCCTCCCTCCTAATACGGTTTCAGTACTGGTGTAAGTGTGTAAACTATATTTCAAAAACCTAACGAAATACAAGAAAAATACAACCTAGTTCATTAAAAACAAACGTGCTAGTTTATATTTCGATAGGTTTTTTTGACATTCTGCCGTTTTTTCTTTATTTTTTCTGTCAAATGAATTTTTTTTTTAGTTGAAAATTTTGTGCATAAAATCGCAACCAACATCAACTTTCTTGTGAAAAAAGTGAACCATCGGAGACCGAAATAATTTTCCAGTGATATTTGCATAGTTTTTATTGTTAAAAATGTTAATGAAAAAAAAAAATTTAAAAATAAACAAAAACATGCCAAACTCACTAATTTTGGGGGAGTAGTGGTCTCGCTTTCTCATGGTAGCAATTGTTTTTGTATTTTGAAATTCCTATAAAGTATCGTCAGTTTTTCTAGCTTGGAATCCAAGACAAAATAAATAAGTGTCATATAGGTCTCAGCAAATAAAATAAATATTGTTTTGAGACTTGGTATACAAATTTTAATACTTTTGCTTTTTTTGATAGCATATCTCAATCTACAGCTTTAACTGTTAAGGTTTACTAAACTTCATATTTTAATTTGCAATGTTTTCACTGTAGTTTTATTTCATGTTTTTTTTTTTATTAAAAAAAAACTGTAAATTGGGGCCACATGCAAGTTTAAATTTTTACGAAGTTTTTCAGTCACAAAAAATGTACATTTTCGAATTAAATATATACGAAAAACATATTTGGATACTCTATTTTGATACATTTCTTATTTTATTTGTCAACCATGAATTTAAAAACTGCTCTTACCTTAAAACAATTTCCCATCAAAAGATTACAAGACGCATGAATTCTAGGTTGCCAAACCTGAAATATTGTAATGAATGAAGATTTAAACAGATTTAATTTTGTATGGTAAACTTGCAAGATTTAACGTTAAATCCTTTCAGATGCCCAAATCTCGGATAAAGCTCCATTGGACGTTTGTCTTCTGTCACAAATTAAGTTTCATTTCCATTTCATTTGCCAGAAGTTATGCGAGTTTAAATGAATTCCATACACAAATATGTATGATTTTACGTACATTGTATGGAAGAATATCTAAACACCCTTCTGAAGAGTAATTTTCAAAAATTAATGAGAATTTTTTGACTTTCGAGTATTTATTATAGATGTTAATAATTCTAATACTAAGCTTGATAACTCGCAGATATTTTAAAATCATTCAGACTTTCAAGTGTTTTATCAGGACGTGACAATAGACTCATTGTAGCGCAATTGCGGATATTGCAAATAAAGTCTTACCATTTGACTATACTCAGTACAGTTACCAATTTCCAATTTTTCCTAATTTCGCCTGTGACTCATCCTGCAGATTCAGCATTAACTCATTGAACTTTGGCAAAATTAATTTGGCTACATATGTACATATTTATGTATGTAAATGTAATGTTAATTCGTATTATCCGCCAAGGCTTTATTGCCTTGAATGATTCTAGACATCCAAATATTTATGTACGTAGCTGTATGTTTGACAGATCTAAAAATATTGTTTTCATTCGTGATTCATGGTTTTCATTTTAAAAATAATTAGTTCAATATTGTTGTGTGCAGTGATTGAGAAAGTTTTTAAAGTACAAATAAAAGATAAAATTATATCCCTGACGATGATCGCACGTCAACTGAGGGTGAGCAAGATTACTAATCTTTGATCGCCTAATACAGGAAAGGATCAATGGTATTGTATACGCAGGCATACATAGGCTTAATTGTAGAGGTCCACACCAAAACGAAACATTTTACGATTTTCATATAAAAAAGTTTCGTTTTGGCGTGGACTTCCATAATTGCTGCCTGTTTCAGGTCTATAGATATGGACATGTGTATATAGATTACCTATAGCATGTGGCTTCATATAAGACTGGACTTAAAAGTTACGCGGACTTTATTTATATACAGATATGTACATAAAATATGTAATAAATATGACGTGCTTAATGAAACCAAAAACAGTATAAGACTCTATTCTACATGTGGATGCAAAAATCCTCAGTGGTGAAGCAGTTTGTCTATCTGCGTAGTGTTGCGGGCGCGAAAGCTAAAAAGATTACAGATTCCTAAAAGCAAGCATTAGCCGTCGTGGTACAGCGATTGCAAGAACATGAAAAACAATTTTTACTGCACGCTTTTGACCATTCATTTAGGTTAAACTGGATGGTATGTAAGGACCACAAGTGGACTAAATGCGTCTCTAGTGTTAGAGCTGTTCTTTTGCAGGATGTACAATTTTCAAGTCAATTCAAGTCTAAGTTTAGATCAATTGGAAAGAAAAATTCACAATTCGTCATTATATCGTCGAAAACTAGCACGTTTTAAATTTCCATGGAGGAATTAACACGTTTCATTATTCGCGTGGAAATCTCGCACAGTTTAGTTGTGTTAGCCTTGACGTATATTTGTTTCCTTCTCTTTCTAACACATTGCAGTTTGAGATATGATTATTAGCTCCAAAGTTGCGTTAACTATTCATTCTTAACATTCGGCTCATAATTTATCCTATCATAACCATTTCCTCATACTCATATTTTTCACATATTTTGAACCCATTCCGGACTTTTTAGTTATGAGCAGTACGAGAATGTTAGTTAAATACTCGGTCAGTGATCTCTTTATGTTACTATGTATGTCGAAGTACTGCCAGTGAACCTTACACATGATTTGTTGTAGTGGTAGCTACCAAAATTCCATCCCAAGTATTTGGCGAACTTAATGGCGGTATCAGTCTTGTCCGTATAGAAATGAGGTACTAACATGTCTGCGTTAAGAATATAACTTGCCGTTCTGCAAGTGGGCCCAAGCTTGCCATACGCTGATTTTTTGTTAGAAAGTGTTCGGGACTAAACGCACAATAATCAGATTTAAACTTTGATTACAAGCTTACCCCTTTATTCTTAAAAAAAAAAAAAAAAAAAAATGGTTTATAAAGCTCTAGCGCTATGAGAAAACATTTTTAAACAATGGTTTTTATAAATATATTTTTTAAACCTTTATTAAAATGATATCTGTATCCCCATAACTACATTCCTATAATTTAATAAGAGAAATTATTGGGAATACGTCTTAAACTCATTAAATTTACGAATACATTCAGCATAGTTTAACTGCAACTTCGAAAAATTGCAAACAAATTGGAAAATCGGTTTAATTTAGCAATTCCCATGTAAAAAAGTTTTGGGAAAATAATTTGAATTTGAAAATTGTTTTTCCGCGAAAAATGGAAGCTTTTAAGTCCGCTTAAGTCGTCCTGTTAAAACGAAAACGGCGACCTTGGATGTTCAGAGAGTACTTAGATTATAGAAGAGTGATGACCGGCGATTGGCATGTAAATGTTCTTAACCCAGTCCACAGGAAGGGGATTCTGCAAAATGCGTCAACTATCGCGGAATCACCCTTCGTAATATCGCATATAAGGTTCTGTCAAGCGTATTGTGCGAAAGATTGAGACCCACTGTGAATGGGCTGATTGAACCATTGCGGCTTTAAAACTAGTAAATCTACCATCGACCATATTTTCACTATGCGCGAAATCTTGGAAAAAACCCGCAAAAACAGAATTGACACATATCACATCTTCGCCGGCTTTGAAGCCGCCTTCGAGATCACGAAAAGAAGCTACCTATATGCCGCTAAGTCTGAATTTGGTTTCCCCCCAAAACTTATACGGCTATGCAAAATGACGTTGAGCAATACCAACAATATTCTCTAAAAGCGTCCTATTACTGGCGTATGCTGCCGATATTGATATCATCGGCCTGAACACCCGCGCCGAAAGTTCTGCTAACTCCGAACTGGTAAAAGAAGCGGAAAAATTGGGTTGATGGTGAAGGCGGACAGAACGAAGTAGTACCTGCTGTCATCCAGCAAAGAGTCAGCGCATTTGCGCCTTGGTAACCACGCTACTGTGGGCAGCCATAATTCGAAATAGTAAAAGACTTCGTTTATTTGGGAACCAGCATTAACAAACAACAAAGTCAGCTCTGGAATCCGGTTCAGAATCACTGTTGTTCTTGTATTAACGATAAAGACACACTCCGAAAGTTTTGATGGTCTTTTGCCGGATATAATCCAGTAACGACCATATCGGGAACGATTAATATGATCACATTAAACATTGTAGAAAATCAATCTACAAGTCCATGTTCGTTCTCGTCCACCTATATGCTGCGAAGCATGGACCATAAAAACATCAGATGAAGCGGCTCTGGGAGTGTTCGAGAGAAAAGCTCTTTGAGAGATTTATAGACCTCTACGGTGTGGCGACGGCGAGTACGGCTGAACATTTAATGATGAGCTGTACGAGATTTACGCAGATATCAACATAGTCCAACATAAACCTTGACTTTAAAATTACAGATTATACTATGACTCGTATAGTAATAAATATTGCATGGAAAAAAAGCATAAATAGAAGTAACACGAGTTCAAAATTAACCAAGATTAATTTCGGTTTGCTTAATCAAAGCTTACGGTTTGAGTCCTGGGGCAAAGTTTTTGCTGAGAAAGACGTATCCAATGCATACCAAATTTTTTTAAATACTTTTATAAGCCACATTCAGGCTGCAACCTTCTCCGTCACTTCACCTAGATCTGATATAAGGTTAAAGCCGTGGATAACTAAGCAGTTGATGAAAAAGATTCGCCTTAAAAACAAGCTTGGAAGAAAGAGCACTAAAAATCCTTCGAATACAAGGCTTCGTAGTCGACATAGAGATCTTTGTAGAAGGTTAAGAAAAGAAGTACGATTGGAACGCGACAGTTTCTATCGAAATGAATTCAGGTCGTCGTTTGGAAACCCAAAAAAGGAATGGAATGTTATAAACAGCCTTTTAAATCGGAGTCCTAAATCAATTGACTCATCAATTGTTTTATGTAATAGTGGCCTAAATATTTCTGATCCCACAACTGTAGCAAACCTTTTTAGTAGTCACTTTTCAGCAATCGGGCAAACTTATACAACTACTTATACATACGAACTTTCAATGAATAACTCAGATATTTCAAATTTAGGTAGTAGTTTTTTCTTTGAACCTTTTACTGACACTGAATTACTGAAGGTAGTAAAATCGTTGGACAACTCCAGATCTTGTGGCTCTGATGGTGTTTCAAATCAGGTTTTGAAAAAAGTCGCTTTAAATTTGGTTGACATTTTAATTTATTTGTTTAACAAAAGCGTGTACTCTGGAACTTTTCCTACAGATTTAAAATGTGCTGTTGTCATTCCTTTATATAAAAAGGGGAACAAAAAAGATATAAACAATTTCCGACCAATCTCTTTACTTTCTTCTATTTCCAAAACTTTTGAAAAGCTTGTTAAAAGTAGAATTCTTTCTTTTCTTAACAACAAACATTTTTTCAGCTCGATGCAATACGGATTTAGATCTGGACTCTCAACAGAAGATGCCCTGCTGAGCTTTTGTTCCGTTATTTATGGCGAGTTAGACAAAAAGCAGAACTGTGCTGGCCTGTTTATTGATATCACGAAAGCATTTGATATGGTTGATCACCAAATTCTGTTAGATAAATTGTATTGCATAGGCTTTCGTGGCTTTATGTACAATTGGCTCAAATCATATTTATCAGGAAGAGTGCAGAAAGTAAAGGTTGGCAATTGTTTAAGCAATTCTGTGACAACTACCTTAGGAGTACCCCAAGGGTCTGTTCTAGGTCCAATACTGTTCCTTGTTTATTCGAATTCTTTATTTTCTTTGCCGTTCTATGGCAAGGTTACCGCTTTTGCAGACGACCTTGCTATAGCCTATAGTTCATCGAACTATCTGGATTTGGTAGCAGGCGTCAACTTCGATGCTCATTTGTTGAGAGTGTGGTTTGCTAAACATAAAGTGATCGTCAGCAATAAAACTAAACTGATGTATTTCAATTTACATCCAAGAACCTCACCTGATATTGCCATTATATTCCACGCCAGTGACTGCAGACGTTTCTCCCTTAGCAATATGTCGTGCTCTGGTACATCGTTTAATCATGAAACAAATTGTAGCGATAAGTGTTTCCCAATTGAAAGAGTTGATACCTACCAATATCTGGGTGTTTCTGTGGACCAATCCTTAAGTTGGTCAACACATATTTCTCGCCTGAAGGCATACATGCGATCTACTGTGCGCTATTTTTATAGTCTAAGGAGTATATGTTCAAACGCAACGCTGAAGACGCTTTATTACGGTTTGGTTCACTCTAAGCTTCAATATGGCATATGCTGCTGGGGTGGTGCGTCTTACAGTAAAATCCAGCAACTTCTTACTATTCAAAAATGTGTCATAAGGAAAATATGTAATGTGAACCGTTTCCACCACAGCATGGAGTTGTTTAGAGAGCTGAAAATTCTTCCAGTAAAACACATGTACTATTACACGACTTTAAAAATATTCTTTATTCGTTGTGGGTATTTACACAGCCTAGTCACGGATAATTATAATTTGAGGCAAAACTCACTCGGACTTGTTGTTGTTCCCACATCTCGTACTACCCATTATAATAACTTTTTTACTATCGTATCTTTTAAAGCTTTCAATACGCTACCTGCGTCTATACGTGTCATGAGAAATATGCGCGAATTTTTAAAACATATCAAATCATTTTTATTAGAGCAGTCACACGACGACATCAAAACTTTGCTGAATTCTACCACTTAGTAATTTAATTTCAACATTTTTATTTTCTATTGTTATACATTTTATTTTACATTTTGTAACTTTAACTTCAACCTATTAACTATTTTCACCCCACACACATTTGTATATATTTATTAATTTTTTTGAGATGGCATTCAAAACTAAAGTTTTAGATAACTTTACAGAATGCCTTACTTTTCTTTCAATTTCAATGTATTAATTTAAGTGGCAATTTTATATATGTAAACATGTAAAAAATTATTTTGATTTGAAAGAAAATGAATAAATATAATCTAATCTAATCTAATTAAAACGCAGCGGCTACGTTGGCTAGGCCATGTTATGCGAATGAAAGATGACGATCAGACTAAGAAAGGATTTTTTATCAGAACCCGCCTGTAGAAGCAGAGGCAGAGGAAGAGGGCGGCCCCACTCCGCTGAAAGGTCCAGGTGGAAAACGATTTAAATTCCCTTGGTGCGACCAACTGTCAACGCGAATTAGCAGAGCGAAGTAGCGACTGGCGCGCCTTGTTGGACGGCCATAATAACTTAAACGGTAAAGCGCCAATGCACACAGAGTATATTAACTTTGGTGACATAACGGTTGACCGTAACGGTATAAACGAATCGAGATAAATATAGACTTCCATGTATCAAAATGCTCATAAATCAAAACCCGTTAAATCTATCATAACAAAATTCTTAATCCGAACTTAGACTCCCTTTTTTGGGAATAGTTTCTGTTTAAAATATTCCCATTCGGTGTTTTATTTCATTTTATTTTGGATTCCTTTAATTTACGTTTCATTACATTTCACGCCGTTTTGTTTTATTTTATTTGATTTGGGTTTTTTAATGTTGTTTTATTTGAATTTATTTTATTACAAATTTTTTATTTTATGATTTGTTTTTTATTTTATGCTACTTTATTTTATTTTAATTTATTTAATTTTATATTCTTTTATTTTATTTTATTATTTGGGTTAAATTTATTTTATTTTGTGATGAAAATGTTTCATAAATGAAATAACGCCGGCTGTTTTTTTTCTTCTAATTTTATCGGCGACTTTTTTTCCAGTTTGAAAAGGAAATAAGGCCCGAGAGCGTTTAAGTCTCAACAAAATTTATTCCTAACGTATTACTACTACAAAAGAAAATGCCCATCTATGATACATTTTATAACTAAATATGCATGTGGTAAGCGCATCTCAGCATTCTTAGATGGCATATATGCAGAAACAGGTTTCTGATTTCTGATTTTTGCCGACCGTTTTCTAGCGCTCAGATAACTGAATAGAAAAAATGCAGTTACTCGCCTTACGGCCGTTCATTTCTTGTCTTATTTATTAACAATTGGAAGTTGGACAATTTCATTTAATATCGCTGTCAGCCACCGACCGTCTATAGGTGACATACAAACAAACATACATATGTACATACGAGAATCTGAATTTAATGAGGATTAATAAAAGTTCGAACTGCTGCCAGAAAAAGATTTGACTTCAATGAAATGCTTCATTCTCAATATTGTCTTCAAATTCTTGGTTTTTATCCTACCCAGAAATTACCCTGACATGAAAAACAAAAGTGTTTTATTTTTTTGTGTTATTTCATAATGGTCAAAAGTTCAACTTTTAGGGTAGGGTTTTCAGCACTCCAGTGTGTTATCGACCAAAGCGGTTAAACACCAGTAAACTTTAACTGGAGTTGAAGCTCGCACTCGAGCCTTACTCGATTTACAGCTGGCCGGAATTAGATTATTAGGTCCGTTTAGTTCGAACACGCCCAAAATGTCGAGTCAGTTGGTGAATTCCGTTACAAAATCCTAACAGCACATGCAAGCAAAATCTAAAAAAGTCCAGAAATGAGCTAATTCTTTTCAGCTAGCTAAATCTGAATATCGAATCAGATTTTTTATTTGGGTTCTTGCTTTCGAGATATTCTTACATTAAGTTACGAAAATTACGTTTCTCGGCTGTACTCAATACGAAACTCAATTTTCAATTAAAATATTTCGATCCATGCGCCACCTATCGGAGTTTTTTTCTTATTATTGCATTGTCATCGGGCTCTGAATTATATTCAAGTTTCAAGCTTGTAGCTTATCGGGAAGATACTTAAATTTCAATTACAAAATTCTGTTCGCTACACAGAGTCAAGCTAAATAAAACGGTTTAAAAATTATAAAATAGCACACAGCGTTTATTACTAGGACATGTTTCTGAAGGTGTAGTACAATAATGCCCTCGGTTAAACATTTTCAGGCCCACATTGGAATGAAATACATAAATTAAAATAAAGTAAAAGGAAATGAAATAAAATAAAACAAATAAATGTCAATGTAGTTAATAAAAATAAGGTAAAAAACAAGTAGTAAATAAAACAAAAAAGGAAATAAAGTAAATTTAAGTAGAATAAAACCAAACAAATTTAAAATAAAATGAAATAAAACAAAATTAAATTAAAGAAAGCAATGTTATGTAAAACAAAAAAAAAAAAAAACGGTATTACCAAAACTGAATGATAAAATAATAGTCAAATAAAATAAAATAAATGTAAATAAGTTTTTCTTACATTGGATTTTATTTTATATTAATTAATTTTACTATAATTTATTCGATTTTGTTTTATTTTTATTTTAGTTTTAATTGTATGTGCTAAATCTTTATATAAAGTTATAATGCCTGAATGGGCTTAATTTCCCCATAAATGGAAGTAAAGCCTTTTCAAAAAAGAAATAACGCCCACCAAGATTAGGATATAGAGCCCGCTGGCGTTATTGCACTGCATTGTGTCTGAATTACACTTCTTCATCAGGCTTTGTAAAGCCATATGAGCATCACTCTGAGTATATTTCTGCGATGTAAAGCGTCCTTGCCATGCAGATGCCGTTCGGAGTCCATATAATGGACATGTGGGACTTACCAATTTTTAGGAAAATTAATAAGGAACACGACGCATATTGGAAGAGAACCCGGGCTTAAATATTCTAGGAGATATATCGCGCTTTGTAATATTTTTTGACACAGTTTAAAGAAACTTGTCTCTAATTGCAAAGCGGACCTCCAAAAAGTAAAACTAACATTTCAAGTAACATAGTTGCGCTTCCAATTATTTTTCTCGAAAACCAAAACTGTTTTGAAAATTCTAGAGAGAATATCGTAGATAAACACGAGAACGAGCTTCTGATTCAACCGGAAATTTTCAAATTCGGGCTCTCTTAATATAATGACCGTGTTTCCTTTTTACTTGCATATGCATATGCGTTTGCGACTAAAAAAAAGCTCATCAGTAATTACACATAGTTGTACTAGTATATGGAGAAATAGTGGAGACACGCACTTTTTAGGCCATTGTGAATAACGCATGCCAGAATCGAAAGTGGAGAATAGTGGAGACATATACTTCTTAGTACCAATTTTATGCGCAACAATTTCATAAGTGCAGATAAAGTTTGCACTTAGCAGTCCATATGAAGTTTCCTAACGGTCGTTGTAGTAAACTGAAGATCTCATGTTCAAAATAATATTAGAGTTATTCTCTTAGAGAACTTTTGCCTGTTCTATTGTACATACATACACACATACTTAATTTAGAGATCTTAACAAATTCAGCGACAAACTGCTACATGTACATTAGGCCGGGTCGATTTGTGGGGAGGCAAAAAAATCGCCCATTGCTCTGTGAAAATCATATTCTAGGGATCAAAATAAGAAACTTTGCCGAAGGAACCATACCTCTAAAACGAATTCTGATGTCCCCCCTTTGGGTCGTAGGGGCAAATTTTGAAAAATCCCACTTTGAAATGCCTATGTTTTTTCTTTTTGGAGCTCATTTTTCTCTTTAGAAATTTTTTTAGTCAGAACATATGTATGTAAATGAAAAAATGAATTTAACTTAGTAATAGAAAAGAAATTAAAAAAAATTATTAGAAATTACCGTTTTTACAACCCCCTTTTAAAACCAAGGCATCACTGTGATGCATTTGCATGTCGTAAACATAGTTGTGTGGGTTTTTTATACTCAGTTGAGCAGAGCTCACAGAGTATATTAAGTTTGATTGGATAACGGTTGGTTGTACATATATAAAGGAATCGAGATAGATATAGACTTCCATATATCAAAATAATCAGGATCGAAAAAAAATTTGATTGAGCCATGTCCGTCCGTCCGTCCGTCCGTTAACACGATAACTTGAGTAAATTTTGAGGTATCTTGATGAAATATGGTATGTAGGTTCCTGAGCACTCATCTCAGATCGCTATTTAAAATGAACGATATCGGACTATAACCACGCCCACTTTTTCGATATCGAAAATTTCGAAAAACCGAAAAAATGCGATAATTCATTGCCAAAGGCGGTTAAAGCGATGAAACTTGGTAGATCGGTTGACGTTATGACGCAGAATAGAAAACTAGTAAGATTTTGGACAATGGGCGTGGCACCGCCCACTTTTACAAGAAGGTAATTTAAAAGTTTTGCAAGCTGTAATTTGGCAGTCGTTCAAGATATCATGATGAAATTTGGCAGGAACGTTACTACTATTACTATATATGTGCTAAATAAAAATTAGCAAAATTGGATGAAGAACACGCCCACTTTTTAAAAAAAATTTTTTTTAAATTCAAATTTTAACAAAAAAGTTAATATCTTTACTGTATATAAGTAAATTAAGTCAAAATTCAACTCCAGTAATGATATGATGCAACAAAATCCAAAAATAAAAGAAAATTTCAAAATGGGCGTGGCTCCGCCCATTTTCATTTAGTTTGTCTAGAATACTTTTAATGCCATAAGTCGAACAAAAATTGACCAATCCTTCTCAAATTTGGTAGGAGCATAGATTCTGTGACGGTAATTGTTCTCTGTGAAAATGGGCGAAATCGGTGGAAGCCACGCCCAGTTTTTATACACAGTCCACCGTCTGTCCTTCCGCTCGGCCGTTAACACAATAACTTGAGCAAAAACCGATATATCTTTACTAAACTTAGCCCACGTACTTATCTGAACTCACTTTATCTTGGTATAAAAAATGGCCGAAATCCGACCATAACCACGCCCACATTATCGATATCGAAAATTACGAAAAATGAAAAAAAAATGCCATAATTCTATACCAACTACGAAAAAAGGGATGAAACATGGTAACTGGATTGGTTTATTGACGCAAAATATAACTTTGGAAAAAACTTTGTAAAATGGGTGTGACACCTACCATATTAAGTAGAAGAAAATGAAAAAGTTCTACAAGGCGAAATCAACAGCCCTTGGAATCTTGGCAGGAATACTGTTAGTGGTATTGCATATATAAATAAATTAGCAGTACCCGACAGATGATTTTCTGGATCACCTGGTCCACATTTTGGTCGATATCGCGAGAACGCCTTCACTTATACATCTAAGGGCCACACGCTTTTAAAACCCTCATTAATACTTTTAATTTGATATCCATATCGTACAAACACATTCTAGAATCACTCTGGCCCACCGTAATGGCGATATCTCGAAAAGGCGTCCACCTATAGACCTAATGCCCACTCCCTCTTAAAATGCTCAGTAACACATTTCGTTTGATACCCATATCGTACACACATTCTAGAGTCACCCCTGGCCCACCCTAATGGCGACATCTCGAAAAGGCGACCACCTGTATACCTAATGTCCACTCCCTCTTAAAATGCTCAGTAACACCTTTCGTTTGATACCCATATCGTACAAACATTCTAGAGTCACCCCTGGCCCACCCTAATGGCGATATCTCGAAAAGGCGTCCACCTATAGACCTAATGCCCACTCCCTCTTAAAATGCTCAGTAACACCTTCCGTTTGATACCCATATCGTACAAACATTCTAGAGTCACCCCTGGCCCACCCTAATGGCGATATCTCGAAAAGGCGTCCACATATAGACCTAATGCCCACTCCCTCTTAAAATGCTCAGTAACACCTTTCGTTTGATGCCCATATCGTACAAACATTGTAGAGTCACCCTTGGTCCACCTTTATGGCGATATCTCGAAAAGGCGTCCACCTATAGAACTAAGGATTACTCCCTTTTAAAATACTCATTACCACCTTTCATTTGATACCCATATCGTACAAACACATTCTAGAGTCACTCTGGCGCACCCTAATGGTGATATCTCGAAAAGGCGTCCACCTATAGACCTAATGCCCACTCCCTCTTAAAATGCTCAGTAACACCTTTCGTTTGATACCCATATCGTACAAACATTCTAGAGTCACCCCTGGCTCACCCTAATGGCGATATCTCGAAAAGGCGTCCACCTATAGACCTAATGCCCACTCCATCTTAAAATGCTCAGTAACACCTTTCGTTTGATACCCATATCGTACAAACATTCTAGAGTCCTCCCTGGCCCACCCTAATGGTGACATCTCGAAAAGGCGACCACCTATATACCTAATGTCCACTCCCTCTTAAAATGCTCAGTAACAGCTTTCGTTTGATACCCATATCGCACAAACATTCTAGAGTCACCCCTGGCCCACCCTAATGGCGATATCTCGAAAAGGCGTCCACCTATAGACCTAATGCCCACTCCCTCTTAAAATGCTCAGTAACACCTTTCGTTTGATACCCATATCGTACAAACATTCTAGAGTCACCCCTGGCCCACCCTAATGGCGATATCTCGAAAAGGCGTCCACATATAGACCTAATGCCCACTCCCTCTTAAAATGCTCAGTAACACCTTTCGTTTGATACCCATATCGTACAAACATTGTAGAGTCACCCTTGGTCCACCTTTATGGCGATATCTCGAAAAGGCGTCCACCTATAGAACTAAGGATTACTCCCTTTTAAAATACTCATTACCACCTTTCATTTGATACCCATATCGTACAAACACATTCTAGAGTCACTCTGGCCCACCCTAATGGCGATATCTCGAAAAGGCGTCCACCTATAGACCTAATGCCCACTCCCTCTTAAAATGCTCAGTAACACCTTTCGTTTGATACCCATATCGTACAAACATTCTAGAGTCACCCCTGGCTCACCCTAATGGCGATATCTCGAAAAGGCGTCCACCTATAGACCTAATGCCCACTCCCTCTTAAAATGCTCAGTAACACCTTTCATTTGATTCCCATATCGTACAACTAGAGACACCCCTGGTCCACCTTTATGGCGATATCTCGAAACGGCGTCCACCTATGGAACTAAGGATCACTGCTTTTCAAAATATTCATTAACAGCTTTCATTTGATACCCATATCGTACAAACATATTCTAGAGTCACCCCTGGTCCACCTTTATGGCGATTTCTCGAAAAGGCGTTCACCTATAGAACTAAAGCCCATTCCCTTTTAAAATACTCATTATCACCTTTCATTTGATACCCATATCGTACAAACACATTCTAGAGTCAGCCCTGGTCCACCTTTATGGCGATATCCCTAAATGGAGTCCATCCATAGAACTATGGCCTACTCTCTCTTAAAATACTATTTAATACCTTCCATTTGATACACATGTCATACAACCACATTCCAGGGTTACCCTAGGTTCATTTTCCTACATCGTGATTTTCCTTATTTTGTCTCCATAGCTCTCAACTGAGTATGTAATGTTCGGTTACACCCGAACTTAGCCTTCCTTACTTGTTATTCAACCGTTTTAAAAAATGAAGGTATCACTTTGACACAATTGCAGATCGTAAAATTGCTTGTGTTGTTTTTTTTAAGCCACCACAAGACACAGCAGGTAGAATTGAAATTGCCCCTACCCAAAAGTTCGACCCAAAGGGGGGGGGACATCAGAATTCGTTTTAGAGGTATGGTTCCTTCGGCAAAGTTTCTTATTTTGATCCCTAGAATACGATTTTCAATGATCGATTTTTAAATCGACCCGCCCTAATGTACATGTATTCAATTGCTCTCTTTTATCTTTAAGTAGTATTTTACTCTTTAATACTAACATTTATATCATATATTTTCCATTCTTTTATTAGACATTTACGGCATGGTGTAACAGCCATCTACGAAAAGCTGGAACATCCATTGATAACATTGAGGAGGACTTTCGTAATGGATTGAAATTAATGTTGCTGCTCGAAGTGATTTCGGGTGAAACTTTGCCAAAGCCCGATCGTGGCAAGATGCGCTTCCACAAAATTGCTAATGTAAATAAAGCTTTGGATTTCATTGAATCGAAAGGCGTGCATTTGGTATCAATTGGCGCTGAGGAGATTGTCGATGGAAATCTAAAGATGACGCTTGGCATGATTTGGACCATCATTTTACGTTTCGCTATCCAAGATATTTCCGTTGAAGAGATGACCGCTAAAGAAGGCTTGTTGTTGTGGTGCCAACGCAAAACTGCACCGTATAAGAACGTTAATGTTCAAAACTTCCATCTATCATTCAAGGTATATTCAAATAGGTTATAATGTGATCAAAGTTATGCAATCGTCGATTTATATCATTATTATGCTTATTTTATAGGACGGTCTAGCTTTCTGCGCGTTGATTCACAGACATAGGCCCGACTTGATTGATTATGCCAAACTCTCCAAAGACAATCCATTGGAAAATCTCAACACTGCCTTTGATGTTGCTGAGAAATATCTCGATATTCCAAGAATGTTGGATCCTGATGGTGAGTTAAATTTAAGTAAATACACAGTACAATGTTTTTTTTTTTTTTAATTTCATGTATGCATCAGGGTGGTCTTTATAAGACGAATAACTGATTATTTCCAGTGTCGGTAAAGAAATATAACATATAAATTTTTATCCGAATTGGAGATGGCTAAGAGTGTCGCACAGTGGTCAAAGCTAAGATGGCTCTAGAAAGACTCAAAAAAATCGAATGTTTTGATTTCTAATACCCAAAATCGAAGACTTAATTGCCGAAAATCGAAGACTCAATTCGCTTCCCAAGGCAGTCGGTTCTATGTACCAGAGCGACTCGGGATTTTTCCCGACCAAGGACTGTAATTTCAGTGTAACTCCATTTAATTTGTTGTGTCCTTCCACAAATTGTCATCCTCCCAGCAGCTCCTTGCAGCGTGACTGCTCCATATTCTCTTGCTCCAGGAAGGTATCGAACCCAATCCGGGTCCGTCTCCTGACCACGGTCCTGAGAAATGGTTTTGCTGCATCTGCCGGAAAAGTGTCAGTGTGTCTCGTGTAAGGGATGTTTCCATCGGACAGGCTGTTCTGGGCTAGATCCCAAAACCAGACGTCCACGTAACATCTATAAATCTTTTGTGGCTCTTTGCTGTTCACGCCCTAAGGCGTCCCGTAGTCTACGCCTTAGCGCCCCACTACCTTCCAGCAGCCCCGCTGCTCAGCAAGCCACAACAAGTACCCGCTGCTGCTCGCGCCCCACGGTGTCACCAACTCATACGGCTGCTCCCACTCACACCTACAATCTCCGTAGTAGAGTCGGGAGCAATGCCGAGCAACATCCCCTGTCCCCGTCTTCTCCCCCCCCCCCCCCCCTTTTCCGCAGCAGCAATTGTGGAGGTCAGGGACACAGACTCTTAGTCCCTACCTCCCTTTGCACAGTTTGACAGCACAGAATATATATGTTTGCGACATCCGCACAATGCAGCTCCTGACATGGACGGTGCCACTTTCCTAGATATTCTGGTCTCCGCGACGGCGACCCCCGACGGGTTTCATTGCGCCATGTTGCCAGGCCGCATACCCAAATACACCGGGTATCCCAATGCATACCCAAGGACGTCCAGTCCCAGGGCCACAACAGCAGTTGCGTCCTAGCCTTCCACAACCCAGGCGTAGTCACCCGTCACTTACTCCCAGAGTGACGACGTCTCCCCCCATGCTCTTCAGAATTCTGCAGTTAAACTGTAATGGATTAACTGGGAAGATCACGGAGATAGTCGATTTCATGAAGCGGCACAACATCCGCATTGCTGCGATTCAAGATACTAAACTCACAGCAAGATCTGCTCTGCAGACTTGGAAATGGAGGCGGCCTCGCGTTTATCATACATCACTCTGTGCAATATCATACATTTGATCCTCATCGGCCGCAGGGACAGTGTATTAGAACGTCAAGACTTATCTGTCCGGTCAGGCGATGCAAACCTAGAAATCATCAACATCTACATCCCTCCTGCCACCTGTTGCCCCAGTGGATACCGCCCTAATATCAGCGCCTTACTCACTCGCAACAATCGCATTATCTTAGGCGATTTCAATGCCCATCACGATCTATGGCATTCAAACTTGCGGGCGGACAGTAGGGGTGAGAAGAAACGACGTTCTGCGTTATAAACGGAGACGCCCCACACGTATGATAGGAAGCTGCCACAGTTCGCCGGATATATCAATCGTGAGCGCAGAACTCGTAAACTTCGTCAACTGGCAGCCGATGGTAACATTGGCCTCCGACCACCTGCCTATACTTATTTCGCTCGAGCGTACCGCCGGCTGCATCGTCACAGAAAAACGCACTTTCATAAACTTTAAAAAAGGAAAGTGGGACGAATTCAAATCCTTTACAGACAACCGCTTTGCTGCCCTCCCTATCCCGACTGATGCCTGCCAAGGGGAGCGTGCTTTACGCAAGGTCATTGAATCCGCCTTGGCTCGCTTCATTCCCGCCGGTAGAATTCCCGAAATTCGGCCCCACTTTCCGGCGGAGGCCGCAAATTTAGCGAAGGGAACGTGACCTTATAAGACAGCTCGATCCCGGCGACCCCCAAATAAGGGATATAAACCAACGCATCAGATTGCTTGTGGATGAACACAAGCGGGCGAAATGGGAGGAGCACCTAAGGGGTTGTAACCTCTCTGCCGGTGTAGGTAAACTTTGGTCCACCGTAAAGTCCCTATCTAATCCGTCTAGGCACAATGACAAAGTTTCCATCGCCTTTGGCCATAAAGTGCTGTCGGATGAGAAAAAATGCGAGAGCGCTTTCTGCCGACAATATATAATGCATTCTACGGTCGACAAAGATAGACGGAGGCCAACAGACACGCACATAAATTCAGCGCGTCACCAATTACCATCACCGCCAAAGAGGTTGAGGATGCCATCGGTCATGCTAAACCATCCAAAGCAGTAGGCCCAGACGGCATAGCCATGCCGATGCTTAAAAGCCTAGGGAAAGAGGGTTTCAAATATTTAGCACATGTCTTCAACCTGTCTCTTTCCACCTTTGTCAAAGCCGAAAATGGAAAATGGCCAAGGTGGTCCCGCTACTAAAGCCTGGGAAACCAGCTAACATAGGAGAGTCATATCGTCCGATATCTCTCCTATCGCCAGTAGCTAAGACGCTTGAAGCCATTTTGCTCCCCTACTTCAAAGCAAATTTGCAGCTAGCCTGCCATCAGCATGGCTTCAGAAAACTCCATAGCACCACCACCGCGCTAAATGCCATGAGCACCCAGATAAATTGCGGTTTAAATCAAAACCCCCACCATAGAACAGTACTCGTAGGGCTAGACCTATCAAAAGCTTTTGATACGGTCAACCATGGCACGTTACTGCAAGACCTGGAAGGGTCTACCCTTCCCCCATGTCTTAAAAGGTGGACCGCAAATTATCTGGGTGGTCGGCAGGCATCGGTGCAATTTAGAAATGAAACATCAAAACCAAGAAGAATTAAAGGGGGGGGGGGGGGGGGGGTGCCACAGGGTGGTGTCCTATCCCCACTTTTGTTTAACTTCTACATATCAAAGCTACCTTCGCCTCCAGAAGGAGTTACTATCGTTTCCTATGCACAATAATGGCCACAGGCCCAGGCCCACAGATGGACGAGCTTTGCAACAGAATAAGCGGCTACCTCCCTGATATCTCCAGATTTTTCACCTCGCGAAACCTGGCATTATCACCGACTAAATCCTCCGCGACCTTATTTACAACATGGACGTCCCAAATGTCGACCATTTTGAACATCCACGTCGATGGCAGTACGCTACCGACTGTCCTAAACCCCAAATTCTTGGGTATGACGTTTGATGAGCACGCAGCCGCAATTGTACCGAAAATCCAGAGCCGTAACACAAGCAGGTCCTCAGTGAACTCCACAAACAGGCGTCGGACCTTTTTTCCAGGAATTACCCAACACTTGCGGAAGAGAAACGCATACTCCCCTGGGAAACGCGAGTCACTCTAGCTCAACTTCGATCTAGATACCGTAACAGGCTAAACTCTTACCTATCCAGAATCAACCCCGACATACAAAATGTATGCCCTGCCTGCAATGTGTCCCCACATGACACCAACCCTCTCTTTAATTGTAATGTGGAACGAACGCCTCTAACACCCCTTTCATTATGGTCCACCCCTGTTGAAACAGCAAGTTTGCTTTGGCTCCCGTTAGAGGATATTGATGACAATTTGTGATCGGTCGCACTTATTCGGTGGGGCGAAGTACTGCTACAACAACAACAACAAGACTCAATTGCCCTATTCACGTCAGTATGATTATCAGTTTATCTGTTTAAAATTTATTTCTCTCTAGCATATTTTGTTTTCGTAATAGAGTAAATATACGATCGCGGATCGAATACTATACGAAAGAAAATTACACAGTCGTATAAGTTAAATAGGAATAAAATATACGCTAGCAAATAAATCTCGATTTATTTTGAGTAAATTACTATTTTAAAGACCAAAAATACGTCGCGACATATTTTAAAGTCATAAAAGATACAAAAACTTCGAATTGGTTTTAAAAATATCAAAAATTAATCAATTCAACAATTACATTACGTTCAATTACTCGTTCGCGTATATCATCATGCCGAATACGAATGAAGTACTACGATCGCGTATGTTATAATTCGAAAACCATGTTTTACAGTGACGAGTTATACGATCACTGGTGTTACGATTCCATAGCTGTAATTTAACCACTGCGCGACACTACCTAACCCTTTTTAATCGGGAACAAAAATATTTGTGATATCGCCGATTATTATAGTGTTATCGCATTTGGGTACTAAAAATTTGGGTACAAAAGACATGTTTATTCTTCTCAGTCTCCACAGAGTGATTCTTTAACCCCTGTCTACCATCCCTTAAACCCGTAACAGACTCCAATTTGCATCAAAGCTGATATGTATGGTATGGGTATTACGATCTGAAGGGGTGAGACTGGAATAAATCGTTTATTTGATTTTGAATTTAGGAACCTGATGTGCATACGCACTCAAACGCGTTACAAACAAAGTAACTGTCATATTTAAGTTAAGAGCAGCGTTGTCTCGAATTGCCCCAACCACCCAAACAGTCCAAGCGTCTGAATTAGAAGTTCTTGAAAATAGGTTATTTGTCTAATTCGTTCATCCTATCAACCTACAATTTTCTCTGCAATGGCTAATCACTAAATTTCTTCTAAGAATTTCGCTTGAATACTCCAAGGATGATCTGATAGAAGATCTCGCCCACGCTTTGCTGAAGAATGTCAAGTGAAAAATAAATTAGTATTAAAGCCCCGTCACATAAGCAGTTTTTTTATATAGATGTGTTTTACTCAACCATATGCATTATGAGTAGATTCCACGTATTTTTATGGAGGACGGTAGATTTAGCGAGACTGGCGTCATCTGACATTGAAAAGTAGCCATCTTCCAACTTTTGTTGCAAGCAGAGTATAAGAAGAAGAATTTAAAATTTGCTTTGGTTAAAGGTGATTTCACACTTTGCACGTGAAATTATTTTTCCCACTCGTTGGTAACTTTTCTAACATTTTTCGCAATTAAAAACTGCAATAAAACAAATGAATACGACACAAAATATGTTATCAAGTATTTTTGTTATGAAATAAACTTCAATTGCCAAATTTGAAGTACCTCCATATTTGTAAACGCAATATCTTGGTTGATTGTGGCTGTGTTACTGGAATGTGTTAAGCGCATCTATATGAAAAATTTCATTGTGCCGCGGCCTTTAATTTCGATTAATTGGCATATTGTTGTACCAATGAAATTATCAAGATGAAGCAATCAGGTGATGGAATAACAACACCTGATACTATATTCGCCTTGCAGCACAGTAACAGCGTATTTTGAGTGTCTTTGCTCCTATGCTAGCAGTTTTTCAAACACTGACTGGAGAAATTTACGCTCTCATACTCCAACTTTAATCTTATCCGCTATGCACAGGGTCCATAACCTTATGTCATACCTCAAGACAAATATGATGAGAGCCTTTTAGATAGTGAGGTCGTAGATCTTTCGATGTTCTATTTAGTTCGCTTATATTGGCTGGTAAGTTCATGCACCCAAAAGTGACACTATCACTGCCATTAAGCAGACACAATAGGTGTTTAGTGTTGCCTACTTCCAGGTGCGTATCGGTATTTCGAACATGAATTAACTTTGCTTCGATGTACACCTCTTTATAAACGTCAACGTTGAGCTAAAGTATCCAGTCTGAATTCATTGGCTCCTTCACGCACTGCTGTCAATTGAGTTCATTCCACTTATTGGTATTGCGTTCGCACACAATTGAGTGTGAGTTTGTGAAATATATACATACATATATTCACTGTTTTAAATTTCTTTTAAACATAGCATTTCGAAAGATATTTTAATTCTCCATCATTTTGCGTAAAGAGAACTAATAACAAAGGTATGAGACATATGAAAACACTCGCCATTGCAAAGAGGTGTATGTATTAGAGGTTTACGCCGATCACTTTATCGGCGGCGGCGGCGGCGTAGGCGGCGCGCCGGCGTACGCCGGTGTTCTTACTTTAAAAGCTTGATTTTTCTATTTAAAAAAATAATATTTAGGAAAAGTTTTGTTTATATGTATTTAAGGAAATCAACGTGTTGGCCATTTCGGAAAGATCCGGGGTTTTTGCATCAAAATCTCGCAGACCGTTCCAAAATTTTCAGGAGTAGCTCCTTGCGAAGGGATTGTCCCTCGTTCGCATGCTCCAGAGAGGCTTCGAACCTCACCCCGGTCTTTAGAATTGGTACTGCTGCGCCTGCTGAAAAGAAATAGACATACATAAAATAGTCACACTTTTGCCTGTATATCTCGTGCAAAGCGTAGTTTCACCTAGGGCTAACTCCTAATAATCGTCGCGAACACAATTTCTTTAAATCATTTGTCGCTCCTTGGCGGTTACGCATAAAGGCGACTTGGGGTACTATGAATGGTCTATTAATACTCATGACTATCGTGGCACAGGGCACCTCTAGTTTTTTCGGCTGTTTTTAAGAGCTAAAATTTCCGATGTGCGAACAGTAGGAATCCCTACCACCAGTCGCTACCACGCCGCCTGAGCCTCACACCATATGCCAGTACAGAAGCTATAGGACTGCGACTTCGAACTCATACCTTCGTCAACGTCACTTTCCTAGAAGCTCTAGGTGTAGCTCCAAAGACTTTCCAACGGATGCTTTTGTCGTGCTATGCTGCCGAGCTACACTTTGAAACGTTAGGGAGTGACTATTCGGCCAAAGATGCCGCCCTCGAAATCATAAGCAGTCTACGTGGATGTCATTGCGCCATGGGTGAAAATCCGTATAATCCTCGGCGCATCTATATAATTAAAATTTTACAAGGACCCTGGGTAAAATTTTTAAAATGTAGACCAAAGATTGTAGACGTTTGTGTTCACAACATTGATTTCAATAGTCTTCGTTAAATCAAATTTAAAATGAAAGTCGACGGATTTTAAGTAGAAAGTTGTTAACTACTGTTTTCCGGCCTTACGATATAGGAGCTTATTATGGATGACCGCGTAGCTTCAGTTTTCAGACAAGTTCGACTGTCCGCTACGTTAGGGTAATATCACACACGGTCATTAGTTCCACTGTCTTGGGATTTTGCTTCACCACTTTGAGTGTTCTTGCGAAGGACAAAGCTTCACCTGGTAAATATATGTGCCTACGTATTCACAATTGTAAAAGGAGCCGTAACGTGCAGGTGATATTTAAACTTGGTTGATAGGCTATAATCAATGTGATTTACTCCAAGGGACTAGTTTTGGATAGGGCGGCCAACTTTAGGAAATGTCAAACCGGGAGACTTGGGTGTTGAAGGATGAAGTGTGAAAATCAAAATTAACATTTCAAACGCTATTGTATAGTTTCGCAAATAAACAACAGATGTTTGAATGTAAGCCCAAGTGATTTTTCAAACCCTTCTCATAAGTACATATATCCTCAACTTAAGTATGAGGTAAAAATAATTTCAAAGGAGTGTTTATGCCCCTAGAACCTACTAAAGGATTTTGCATCACTGATTTCGCTTATTCTTGAGAACAGTTTAAAAACATGTTCGCCTTGGGTCATTTTATTTGAATTAATTGTTCATTACTAATTTTTTCAAAAATGCAAAGTGAGCATATAAATTTATTATATAACTTTTCTTTTAGTATTTTGTTTTAATAACTTGGTGAATTGGGTGATGGAAAGTCCGTGTTAAGCTGACATCGAAAGCGCCTGTTATTTTAAATAACTTTTGAATAGTTATAAAGAGTTAAATTTCGCAATTAGTTTCTTATAACTGGCGGTGATGTGCATCCGTTGATACCACTTTCGACCATATCCGAACAATTTTCGACATGAACAATAAATGGCCTAAACAGTCTTAAACGAGTAGAAAATATAGTAACGCGCCGGACGCCGCGCCGCCACGCCGATATTTTTGACATTCGGCGGCGGCGTGCGAAAAACGACCAAACTCGGCGGCGGCGGCGTATATCTCTAGTATGTATGGCTTAAGCACAAAAGCAGAAGTAATAAACTCACCAATAAATATTCAAAGTGCGCAGGACGACTGCTTTTGCCATGCTCGTTTGTCTATTTGAACGCTAGTCTCTTAATTTTTAGGGTATCTTGATGTATTTTCTTGTTCCATTAAACTTTTGTCGCATTCAATGGGATGATACGAGTTTAGAACCAAACAGAATATTGAAATTGTTGCTGTATTTTCAGTGGCTTTGTTACTGATTTTCGTTATTTATTTCATAAAGGCTTTAATCACAGAAAAGCAAATGCGACAGTTATTGACTTATTTAAGGGCATTTTGGTTTCTTCTAGCCATTCAAATTTCTTAAACTCAATTATGTAGAGCTCATATATATGTAGTATGTATGGATGTATGTAAATATGTATTTATTATAATTATTTTATATTTTCACCAAATCAACTGTGAAACAAATATCTGCTAAATACTAGATTTGATCAACACTCCAAAGCCGGATGAACGGGCTATTATGACATACGTGTCCTGTTATTATCATGCTTTCCAGGGAGCTCAACAGGTTGGAAATGTGACGCATGTACCCGAACCCACAAGACAATACACCTACGTCCCGAACAACAATGTGACTAAACTTCACATCAATACACTTATTCATTATGTTCTTTTACAGTTTGTTTTTTGGAAAATGCCATATTTATTTAAATATAATTCAGGCACTTATCGGCCTGATTTATAGGAAAATATTTAATGAATATTTTGCATAATTTGCTAAGCGCGCTAAATGCTCCTGCTCTTTACGCTCACCTTTTGTTTTAATTAAATTTTCTTTATATACTTACGCATTTTAAATTGCCAATTTTCGGTTTTCAAAATGTGGCGTGGCTTTAATGAGTGTGTGCCGTTATTTACGTAATACATAAAAGAAAAAATATTTACATTTTTCATCAACTGGTTTTATTAATTAAATACTAAAATAGTGAATATTGATATTTTCAAAATGAAGCGGTCAAATATCGACCAAGGCTTTTCGGAGCCACTTGGTAAATGCGTCGATAACAAAATTTTAAACTCTTTGATTTCACCTATCAAAATTTACGTTTCCAAAAGGCAAATTAAGGCACAAATAATCATACAACATTGAGACTCCAAAAATACGTATGTAATTTAATGTCAGCTAAGTTTGCTTAAACTGTACAGTTTTACTTCTGTATACCTGTTTGGGTATTAGAGCGTAACAAAAAACAGAAATGTTTGACCAAGATTCGACCTAGAACCCCTAAAACCCATTTTTGACTATTAGTTAAAAAGAAGTGGAAAATGTTTTCACAATTTAGTGGTAGTATTATGCTTAATGCGCTATGCCCAACTATGAGTTCGTCGTACTCCCAATTGGCGTATGTTTCTTGTCAGTGAGGATGTAATGGTGCAATTTTATGCAAGAACTCAGCCTTAGAGTATGCTCTATCCTACGTTTAATTGGAATTCTTATTTCAGAATAATTTCACTACCACTAAACTTTCATTCCAGTCGAAATAAAAATGCTATGCACTGTTCCCAACAATATACATAGATGGGTACATATTAGACTGGGTCGAAAAAAAATTGCAAAAATCCTTCCCTATGTTTGAAGCTTATGTTTAGAAGGTCCAGGATCCTTGTTATTACAGCTAAAATTGTTTTTTATTGTAGCTTAGGTACTTGACATCCGGTTTTTAAATTTGATGTCGTTATTTTGGATTAAACAAGCTCTATACTCCCGTTGAATGGCCTTTGAAGCTCTAAAGTCGTTTTCATATAGTTCGTTCAATAAACCAGTTCTAGTCATTTAAAGTACGATTGCCGTTTCATATAACGTTTGGCAACACCCGGCCAGTGGGCCAAGCGCAAGCAGCGCAGCCCAGCTATGCATGCAACCACCACTGCGCTCACAACCATCAGTTAAATTACCCGCCCACGCAAATGCAACGTATCGCCCTCCCGTCGTGGCGCAAAATTAATTTAATTGCTTTTTTTTATAAGTGAACTAGAAAATTATTTTTATTATTTTAGTTTTTACAACTAAAACAATTTCAGCTGTACTTATTTAAAAAAATAAATAAATAAAATTTAGGGGCGTTCTTTTGAAACTTTTTATTTTGTATGGGGACCAACTCAGTCTAGTACATATCGCACACTTTGAACAAAACAGCGATTAACTAAAAAATCACAATGCCAAAAAACTGATTGTCTTTCTCATATGTGTCACCGCAAATTTTTGTTATTGCCAAACCCTCTCTGGGTGAGAAGTGAAATTATCATATAATCGATCATTCAGGTCAGTAGGTATTGGATTGAGGAATCATGTAGTGTGTATAACTTGAAAATCTCAGTTTTTTGAGTTCGCCTCTGTTGACATAAGTGTGCGATATAACCAGTGATTTTGTCTAATCGAATAAGTTTATATGATCATGCATTACAGAGCAGGTGACAGGAGAGCAAAGAGCATGCGTGAAAGGAAAACGGATAACAAGAGGAAGGGTATATGGAGAATTAGGAAAATCAGAAGATAAAGAAGCGAGAAAAGGGAGTAGCAAAGAGGGAGAGACAACATATGCCCTATCGACATACATAAATTAAAAACTAGAACCAATCGAATGCTGCACGGTTAAAAGTTTGAGCGGAACGCTTGAGTCTTTTTTGGCTTACATATATGACCAATCCAAGTTTGATTTAAAATGTAGATTATACCGGTCTTTGTTAAAACGAATACGCAGAACTGGGTTTTCATTTTAAACTAGAGAAATGGTGTGGTGGTGGGGAAGGGGGGGGGGGGGCGTAACAAATTAAATGGGGTTACATTTTTGATTTTTTTTTCGTGTCTACAGGTTTCTAGTTTTAGATTTTGGGTTTTGTTTAAAACAATTTTCAAAATTTTAGATTTATCAGTCAGGAATGTTCATATTTTAAACGGAATGAAATTAAAACACTTAGTAGTATGTAAACTGAAAGGGTTCCAATTTAGGTTAAAAAAGTTTCAAAATTGCCTCAACCGATGAATGTTTCCTTATTAGGCTCAAATGTCTAACCGTGTGCTCTGTCTTATTTCCTAAATCTCATATGTGTAACCAGGACTTGGTGCACCAACCAGTGACAGGGTACTGATAATTTCAAAAAAATTGCATCCTCTATTTTTTAAAATGTCTCTAGTTATGAAAAATTAAAAACTTGATACTTTCATCGTGTTTTTGGACCATTCTAATAAACATTCATACATACATTTAAATGCATTATTTTGTACAAAACTAAAGCAAACTTAGGATGACTACTGAGAAATCACAGTTACAATATCATCACTCTTTCGATCCAAAGCCATCGATCATCGCTTCCAATCCCCTGGCCTGATGCCTGAGAGTTTCTTGTTTTAAATGTGTTTTTAGCTCGTTTACGCTGATATTATTTGAGCAATCTGCTGCATGTAAAATTTGCGTTGTTTTACTAAGCTTTAAACACCCAGATTCCATTTTCAGATATAACCCAAACTTTACGTCCAAAACTGCTAAACGAATTCAGGTCCGCCTAAAAACATACAACGATTGTCATGTACTCGCAATTGGCAAACTACTTTGGCCAGCATGAAAGACAAGTAGGTAATGTTGCATGCTTTTAGGCTTACCTCATATTACAACTTTTTGGAATCCGGGTGCAATATTTAATCAATCCTGTTACGGCATAATTTTTGCTAAACCTGAGTTTATAAATAAGTTTTACAAATTTGCTTGCTTATTTATTTTTAAGATACTAACTTGTGTTTTGTTTGTTGCTTTTTTTCTCTACTTACATCTTAACAGACTTGCAGAATACCGCGTTACCAGATGAACGAGCAGTCATGACGTACGTGTCGTCGTACTATCATTGTTTTAGTGGCGCTCAAAAGGTCGGTTTTTGCAGCATCAAATTATTAACAAAAATATTAATTTCTATGTGGATAGCAGTTTTTAAAACATTGTATTTACTTAATTTTATTATTAATCGATACATATAACACTTGGCTAAGTCCACCATAAGCAAATTTTGGGAAATTGGAGTCATTTGTTTCCTAGCTATCTACTCGATATAATTGTTGCAAAATTGTAAAGATGGATACAAAATACAACTTTGGAGCTGATCCTGATCTCTCCGGTTTTTTCGCCTCGCGAAACCTGGCATTGTCACCGAATAAATCTTCCGCGACCTTATTTACAACATGGACGCCCCAAATGTCGACCATATTGAACATCCACGTCGATGGCACTACGCTACCGACTGTCCTACACCCCAAAATCTTGGGTGTGACGTTTGATAAGGATCTACATTTTGGTGCGCACGCAACCGCAATTGTTCCAAGAATTCAGAGCCGTAATAAAATCCTCAAATCCCTTGCTGGCAGTACCTGGGGAAAAGATAAAGAAACGCTCTTGACCACATACAAAGCAATTAGCCAGCCGATTACGTGCTACGCGTCACCCATATGGTCGCCAAGCCTAAAAACCACCCACTGGAAGAAACTACAGGCCTGCCAAAATACTGCTCTCAGAATCGCCACGGGCTGTCTTCTTATGTCCCCAGAACACCATCTGCATAATGAGGCGAGAATACTCCCCATCAGGGAGAGAAATGAGATGCTGACCAAACAGTTTCTGTTGAATACCCAGAAACCTGGGCATCCCAACAGACATCTGATTGACGAACCAGCACCGCCTAGGGGCCTAAGGAGTCATCTCCGTAAGCATTTTGAGGAAATACGGCACCTGAGAACCCAGCCGTATGAAGCGGGAAAACACAAGCAGGTCCTTGGTGAACTCCATAGACAGGCGTCGGACCTTTATGTCGGGAATTGCCCGGTGAATCCAGTACTTGAAGAAAAATATCCAGAACTCGCAGAAGAGGAACGCATACTCCCCAGGGAAACGCGTGTCACTCTTGCTCAACTTCGTTCTGGATACTGTAACAGGTTAAACTCTTACCTATCCAGAATCAACCCCGACATACAAAATGTTTTGATCAAATTTTATGTTGGAAACCATGCCAACAACTAAAATTTTACATGAATACGACAATTTTGTGAATTGGGCAAGTGACGCAGTTTTGATAAATTATATCCGATTTTTCTGTCAAAAGCCGCACTAATTCCAATTGTTACTTTGGAAAATCCAACAAATGTCTCACAATATGCAATAGACAAGCCCAATCCGATTCTCTTAAATGAAGTTAAGCAACTTTGATCTACGCAAACAGCAGTATTAGACAACTTTAAAAAAATAGTTTTGATTTAATCCACGTTTTCAATCTGATTTACGTTATATATGTATGCGCATTTTTGTTTTAAATTATGGATTTGGTCGGCTGATATATAATGCATAAAAAATTCTGTAAAAATGACATATGTGGACTTAAGCAATTTTGATATGTATCGACTCAAATATTTTTGCATTTTGCAATAAAAAAGCATAGCTGAACATGGTGTACTAGACTTTTGGTACACTGAACACTCCACTTAGTTGCTGTGGTGCCCGCTGGGAGAGACTAAGAGAAGTAGCGCTCTCCTGTATGTAATTTTGGCAACGCCTCTAGGTCGGGCAGCACAGAACTGCGTAGAGTTCGGGATCTTATGTTGACTAGGGCTAGGCACTCGCAGAGGAAATGGTCTCCGTACAACCTTATCACTACACGTCCTGCACTTGTCGTTGAAGGGGATTCCCATTCTCACCACTTACTGGAAACAAAACATTTAGTGCACTTTACTCAAAACAATACAGGAAGGAATTCTGATTTTTATTCTATATGTCAATATCGGAATTCAGTTCTAGCTTTTTCAAAATTTCGTCTACAAGTTTCTTTATCATATGCCTAAAAATATGCCATATTTAGTACAATTTTGCACATGGCTGCCAGATTTCTAATATCGGGGGCTATTTCTGACAGCCTGAGGGCGTGACGCGTACTTTTTTAATGCCCCTATAACGGTATACAGCTCAACTTAGTTGGGTTGTAATTAAAACAACTCAACTCCGGTTTGGTATTACAAATTACAACTTATTTCAGTTGAAGTTGAATTGGTGTTGCCAACCTAAGAAAGTGATGATTTGACAGATAAATGAACAGCCGATCAATTTGTGGGGAAAATTTAAGCATTTGCAAAAGTGATTTTGTTATTACAATATTATATGATATGAAATCTATTTTATAATGGCGAAAATGTTGGTGACTGACATATCGCGAATACGGAAAACATTCGCGTGATCATTCCAATCTCTTGGAACTAACAATTGATGAGCTTCGAAAGAAGTTATTTTGCAGATTTGAAAGGAAGCATTTTGCTCATGACTAAACAAAATTAAGGACCATTTCCGCAAACGCTATCGAGGGAAGGCTGTACCCCTATTTTAAAATTATGCACCACACTCAGATTCCTTGCTGATGGCGGCTATCAAAAATGCTGTGGAAATGATTTTGGTGTTGGACTGGTTTTAGATATTATTGAGGATCATATTTGTGCGGAGTGGATTAAAACCCAAACAGCAAAAATTGTATTTTACTCTAAAACAGGATTCCCAGGAGTAGTGATTAGTATCAGTGACTCGCGTTCGCATAATTTCACCTATTTTGGCTGCATCCGAACTGCGGCCAGCCTCGTCCAACTTCGGAATGTCGCTCCATAAAGTCAAAAAGTTATTCAATGTAATCCTTCGTTGTTTTTTCTATAAATGTGTACAAAATTGTTGATTAAAAAAGGTTTAACTACCCGCTTTAGATTGTTTTTGTTTATTTTTTGGTAACGTTTTATCAGCATGGTGCACGGGCTCACTCTTATCAAAGATAGTATCAAAAGATGCGTTTCGATCTCCGTTTTTGGGATTCGAAAGCGGAAATTAAAAATTTAAAATATTAAAAAAAACCACAAAATGGCCCGAGAGGGTCCGAAATAGGAGGCCCGATCCACAGTTTTTTTGCACAGAAGATCTTTCCCTGGGTGTATCCAACGCCTTTCTGCATTAATGTGTACAAAAAATCTGGCAAAATACAAACACATGAAAATTTGAACCGCAATGATATGACAGAAATTAAATTTTTAATTTTTGTTTCCGGATTCTTAAATCGGAGGTCGAAACGTGTCTTTTGATACCAACTTTGAAAAATTTTGTTAAAAATTAGGTGGTGAACCGTGTTGTAAAACGTTAGATTTTTTCAAAACAACTGCAAAATTGTATGAGACAACTGATAGTAATCAGTTGTAAGATTTTGACGTCTTTGACAACTACACCAACACAAAGTTGTAAACGGTAATGCCACAAAAAGTTGTTAGACTAAACAACTCAACCGACATTTTTTTGACAGGTTGAGTTGTAATCTGTAATACCAAATTGCGAAATTTCAACCCAACCAGAGTTGAGTTGTAAACGGTAATAGGGGCATAAATCTTAGAGATATTATAACTTGAATTTTGTATGATTTTTTAATGTTATCGACATAGAAATATGGCTATGTAGGCAGGTTTAAATATTCTTTATTTTCAGTTTCGTGTCGCTAGTACTAATTATTTTTGTAATATATGTTCCAAAGCGTTATTTTAATACAAAATGTTTATAGTATATAACGTGAAAATAAAAAACATACATTTCGAATTTTATCATTTCCTAGGCGGAGACCGCAGCCAACCGAATTTGCAAAGTGCTCAAGGTTAACCAAGAGAATGAGCGCCTTATGGAGGAGTATGAACGTCTTGCAAGCGATGTAAGTAAAAATGTTGTAATACAATAGCTCTGTTCGCGTACTGTGTGACACTATCATTTTGCTTTGTTCGTTTTCCGACAGTAGAACTAATTTATGCATGTATATTGGTTATATTTGGGGTGGAGACTGCGGTTGCAGTGTTGTGTCATCTTCAGTGCCATTTTTTTTATTTAATGAAATTCGCTCACAGAGAGATAACCTGTGAGCAAGTACGCTGTTATTCTAGCAGTGGCAAAATATCCAATTCGACAAGCCATTTCTCATAGCGCTATTACCATGCCCATTATCAAGCCTCTTCGGTGGATATTTCTCAAGACATTTAGTTTATAACGTGGGCGATGTTGGGAAAAAGTATACCTCAAAGTCTGCAGTGTGTGGCAGGACGCCCTTGCTGTAAGACCAGGGGTGTGGCATTTCAAAAGGTCTTTAGTTTGATACGGGTGCAAGGACGCCACCTCCAATGACATGCCAATGTTAAAAGGGCATATAATGGGTATAGACGGGTTGCTCCTACAAAGGGCATAAGAATTGTCATGCCTCGTGGCTGACCTGTGGAATTAGAGAGTACGAATCAATTAAAAAAATTTAAATATTTTGTGACATATTATGTTGTTTATTAAAAGTGATCTACCCCATCGAAATCCTCTAACGGATCGACATTTCAACAGGGTTTAACCATAGAGAAATTGGTTGCATACATTGTTTCCACATTAAAAAAAAAAACAGATGGTTGGTGTCATGTTGGAATACATTACATGCGGGGCATATGCACATCGGATTTGCCGGGGATAATTCTGCACAAGTCAGAGTTTAACCTTTTACAGAATCCAAATCGAAGTTTGCTTTCTTTTGGGTATTGAGCTCTGAGAACGTAGTTCACCAGGCACTACTCGGGAAAGGAATTCACCGACTGTGTGTAAATAACGTGCAGAGCCTCATTTTTTCCAGATTAAATAGCTGTGTACTGAGAAAGTCAGCATCTTCAAAGTAAGTTATAGGCGGGACTTTTGTCACACGCGAAGTTGCTACAACTAAGCATTTATTCAGAATTTAAACAAAAACTTGCTGGAGCTCAGCTATTATTCTCGCAAAGTTTTTAAAAATATATTACTGGATGTAATGGGATGGGAGTACGCGAACATATCTATAATCAACATAAACTAAATTTTTTGTATCAATATTTTTTATCCAACATTTATATTGAGTTAGCTTTTGGAATGGATACGCCGTACTATGCCTTGGCTGAACTCGCGTCAAGCCGACAACTCATTGGCAGGTGTACAAAAGAAGTTGGAAGAATACCGTACCTACCGCCGCAAACACAAGCCCCCACGTGTCGAACAAAAAGCTAAACTCGAAACTAATTTCAATACTTTGCAAACCAAGCTACGTCTATCCAACCGTCCAGCTTATCTGCCAACTGAGGGCAAGACAGTTGCTGATATTTCAAATGCTTGGAAGGGTTTAGAACTTGCAGAGAAGGCTTTTGAAGAATGGCTTTTGGCTGAAACAATGCGTTTGGAACGTTTGGAACATTTGGCACAAAAGTTCAAGCATAAGGTAAAAGCATTCATTTTTTCCAAGTAATAATTAGAAATTTTGCTGATTATCGCATTTCTTTAAAAAGGCTGATGCTCATGAAGATTGGACACGCGGCAAAGAAGAGATGTTGCAATCTCAAGACTTCCGTCAATGTAAATTGAATGAACTGAAGGCTCTAAAGAAGAAACATGAAGCTTTTGAGTCCGATTTAGCAGCTCATCAAGATCGTGTGGAGCAAATTGCAGCCATTGCACAGGAATTGAAGTAAGTTTCTTTCCTCAAATACGTAACAAGTATCACCAAACTGGAGGTATATCATAACAATAAAAGCACTGGAAGACAAAAAAAGTCCTAAATAAGGGGACTAGACCCATTTTCCTATATGTATTTCGAGACGCTGAAATCTCGAAATATTTGCAAAAAAAGTCATAAGTTCAAACATTGCGATTATGAAAATAAAACTAAACACTTTCCAATTAAATTAAGGCTATTTCTAGTGTTTTAAGATGTGGAAGTATGAATTTGGATTCAAACTCAGATTTTATAATGCTGAAATGGGAAACGAACCAAATTAATTTTACTGTTGGCTTCGCCCAACAATAGTTCAGTATTAAAATGTAGTGCTAAAAACGCTGTACATTCCTCGTTTGTCATACGATTTGAATATTTTTGTTTATAAATGAAAGCTTTTGTGATTTAAAATAGCATAGTCTTGATTGATTTTTTTGCGCAATGTGCACGAAACTGTAAAATTTTAAAGGTAGTTAATTCTCCTGCTCTTAATAATAAGTTCGAAAAACGAAAACAAAAGTAAAAAAAATTAAATTTCAAAATCATGGCTCAATTATATTGTTCATCTTATCAGCTGATCATATTTTTTTTATTTCACTGGTATAGGGATTGTCAAAAAGAGATGACAAACGCAAAATGTAACCAACACATTGACAATATTTGGTGAAGCAGAAAAACACAAAAAACTCCTTTTCGTCACTTAATATATTTTTATTGTATTATAAAAACAATAATACTTTACAATACAAAATTGTTTCGGCACGTGATGAAAAGGGGTTTTTTGTGTTTTTCTGCTTCACCAAATATTTGCGTCGCTTAGCACTCAAAACAAGCATATAACATTGACAATAATTTACTGCCGTGGTGGTAAATTTTTTTTTTTAAATAGTTTCATATCACGCTCAGTTATTTTTTCAATAAATGGATCCAATTTAGCGCCTTATTTTCCCACAACACACAAGAATTGCAAAGTTTTATGTTTTCTCTCCATCCCATTCGCCTAACACCAACACGCAGATTTTGACAATCTGAACAAAGGTATGTTGTTGCTGTAGAGATAGCCAACCATATAGTTGAACCATGGTTCAAAATAATATTTTTTTATCAATACAAATTTTTTTTGAGCATTTCAAATAAAAATTTTTTAATTTCATTTCCGTTTTGGGTTGGCTTTATAATTATTTTGAACTAGTTTCTGTTTAATAAAACTTATTAGAATAAGCAGGAGGATTCATTGTCTTTAAAATTTGCCAGTTTCGTGCACTTTGCTCTAAAAATAACTGTTACGGCGGCAAGACCACAGATAGGGCGCGCTCGCAATAATGGTGGGGAGAAAAGAAAGGAGAAAACACAAACGAATTCGTTATAAAAAGATACACAATAATGTTTATTGAAGTGAAAGTAAATGCAATTGTAGAATTAATCCAATTAGTAAAAATTCAAGATTTCCGATTGCGGAGTGTATAATGAATTTTATAATTTTGATTGACAAAGGACTTACCTTGGCTTGGCTGCTGGGGGTTTCTTAAACGTTCGCAAAAGAAGTGAAAGAGGTAAAAAGACTTTAGTTCGCGGTCGCCGCCGAATCCTAGGCTTAACTATTATCCGGCGGGGTAAACGGTTATCGGTATAAACTGATATGAATAAATGAAAAATGTGAGGTGAAAAGATAACGAAAAGAAAAAGTAAAGCGATACGAGGGTGCACCGCCATATTTAGGTTTGTGGCCTAAACAATAACAAATAAACAAAAATGCAAAAATCGATTTCAGCTATGGTGTTTTAAATCTCAAAAGCGTTCATTTAAAAAATAAATTATTCAAATCGTATGACAAATGCGAAATGTAAAGCGTTCTTAACACTACATTTTCAAATTGAACAACTGTTGGGGGAAGCCAACAGTAAAACCAATATGGTTCGTTTACCATTTCAAAATTATAAAATCTGAGTTCGAATTCAAATACATATCAATTACATTTCGGAACATCTAAACACACTAATAATATCCTTAATTTAATTGGATAATTTTTTAGTTTTATCCTCATATCCTCAATTTTTATATTCAGCTGAGCAGAGCTCACAGAGTATATTAATTTTGTTCGCATAACGGTACCCCGTAACGGTATAAACTAAGCGAGATAGATATAGACTTCTATATATCAAAATGATCTGGGCGAAAAAACAAATTCATTTAGCCATGTCCGTCCGTCCGTCCGTCTGTCCGTAAACACGATAATTTCAGTAAATTTTGAAGTATCTTAATGAAATTTGGTATGTTCCTGGGCACTCATCTCAGATCGCTATTTATAATGAACGCAATCGGACTATAACCACGCCCACTTTTTCGATATCGAAAATGTACGATAATTCATTACCAAAGACGGATAAAGCGATGAGACTTGGTAGATGAGTTGACCTTATGACGCAGAATAGAAAATTAGTAAAGTTTTGGACAATGGGCGTGGCACCGCCCACTTTTAAAAGAAGGTAATTTAAAAGTTTTGCAAGCAATAATTTGGCAGTCGTTGAAGATATCATGATGCAATTTGGCAGGAACGTTACTCCTATTACTATATATATGTTAAATAAAAATTAGCAAAATCGGATGAAGAACACGCTCACTTTTTTAAAAAAAATTTTTTAAAAGTCAAATTTTTTCAAAAAATTTAATATCTTTACAGTATATAAGTAAATTATGTCAACATTCAACTCCAGTAATGATATGGTGCAACAAAATACAAAAATAAAAGAAAATTTCAAAATGGGCGTGGCTCCGCCCTTTTTCATTTAATTTGTCTAGAATACTTTTAATGCCATAAGTCGAACAAAAATTTACCAATCCTTGTGAAATTTGGTAAGGGCATAGCTTCTATAACGATAACTATTTTCTGTGAAAATGAGCGAAATCGGTTTGAAGCCACGCCCAGTTTATATACACTGTCGACCGTATGTCCTTCCGCTCGGCCGTTAACACGATAACTTGAGCAAAAATCGATATATCTTTACTAAACTCAGTTCATGTACTTATTTGAACTCACTTTATTTTGGTATTAAAAATGGGCGAAATCCGACTATGACCACGCCCACTTTTTCGATATCGAAAATATCCAAAAACTAAAAAAGTGCCATAATTCTATACGAAATACGAAAAAGGAATGAAATACGGTGAATGGGTTGGTTTTTTGACGCAAAATATAACTTTAGAAAAAATGTTGTAAAATGGGTGTGAAAAGGTTCTGCAGGGTGAAGTGAAAAGCTCAAGGAATTATGGCAGGAATACTGTTCGTGGTATTACATATATAAATAAATTAGCGGTACGTTCTGGGTCACCCAGGTCCACATTTTGGTCTTCACATGTACAACTAAGGACAACTCCCTTTAAAACCCGCATTAATACCTTTAATTTGATACCCATATCATACAAACACATTATAGAGTCACCCCTGGTCCACCTTTATGGCGATATCTCGAAAAGGCGTCCACCTATAGAACTAAGGTCCACTCCCTTTTAAAATACTCTTTAATACCTTTCATTTGATACCCATTTCATACAAACACATTCCAGGGTTACCCTAGTTTCATTTTCCTACATGGTGATTTTCCCTTATTTGACAAAGGAAAATCGTTCCAAAAAACGTCATCCTTGGTCTACATAGGTTACACCCGAACTTAGGCTTCCTTACTTGTTGAACTTATGACTTTTTTATTGTATTGGGAAATCTGTCGAAAAATTCAGCGCCCTCAAATACATATAGGAACATGGGTCTTGCCCCATGTACATACCACTTTGTTTCTTGCGTTCCAGTGTAATCAGCAAAACCTTATTGTTAAGACCTTGAGTTCCCTTCGACTCATGATTTTTATGAATACTAATTTATTAGTTTATGTATTGATTTGCTTTCATTTCATAGTACACTCGAATATCATGATTGTATTTCGGTTAATACTCGCTGTCAACGTATCTGTGATCAATGGGATCGCTTGGGTGCACTCACTCAACGTCGTCGCACCGCTTTGGATGAGGCCGAACGCATCTTGGAGAAGATTGATATTCTTCATCTGGAATTCGCTAAGAGAGCTGCTCCATTTAACAACTGGTTGGATGGTACGCGCGAAGATTTGGTTGACATGTTTATTGTACATACAATGGAGGAGATCCAAGGTCTCATACAGGCACATGATCAATTCAAAGCTACATTGGGCGAGGCTGATAAGGAATTCAATTTGATTGTGAATTTAGTGCGTGAGGTAGAATCTATTGTTAAGCAACATCAAATACCTGGAGGCTTAGAAAATCCATACACTACACTTACTGCTAATGACATGACAAAAAAATGGAGCGATGTACGCCAATTGGTACCACAACGCGATCAAACGCTTGCTAATGAATTGCGTAAACAACAAAATAATGAAATGTTACGTAGACAATTTGCCGAAAAAGCCAATATTGTTGGACCATGGATTGAGCGGCAAATGGATGCAGTTACTGCCATCGGAATGGGCCTTCAAGGTTCACTCGAAGATCAATTGCATCGACTCAAGGAATATGAACAGGCTGTTTATGCTTACAAGCCTAATATTGAAGAGCTAGAAAAGATTCATCAAGCCGTACAAGAATCGATGATATTCGAAAATCGTTACACCAATTATACAATGGAAACATTGCGCGTTGGATGGGAACAATTGTTGACATCGATCAATCGTAATATTAACGAGGTTGAAAATCAAATTTTAACACGCGACTCTAAGGGAATAAGTCAGGAGCAGTTAAATGAATTCAGGTCTAGTTTCAATCACTTCGATAAGAATCGCACAGGACGGCTCACTCCTGAAGAATTCAAGTCGTGTCTGGTCTCATTAGGTTACTCGATCGGTAAAGACAGACAAGGTGAAATGGACTTCCAAAGAATTTTGGCCGTTGTCGATCCTAATTCAACTGGTTATGTGCATTTCGATGCGTTCCTTGATTTCATGACACGTGAAAGTACCGACACTGATACCGCCGAACAAGTAATCGATTCGTTCAGAATTCTTGCTGCCGATAAGGTAAGATGTATTTGTAAAATAATGTATACTAGAGTTCGCCCAGTGGTTAAAATTCAACCACTACAGATGGAATTATGCCTTTGATTTCCTCTTCCTATCTTTCTATTCCCTTTATTTTATTTTTTGAGTTTGTTTTATTTTATTCCATTTTATTTTAATTTATTTGATTCTATTTTTTATTTAAATTTTATTTATTTTATTTTATTTTATTTTTACACACACAGCGTCACCATATAGTTACATGTAAGCGTCTATGCGGGCTTATGGCTTGGTATCATTATACCTTTCATAAAAATGAAATGGCATATCAAGGGCTTTATTTTGTATTGCGAACAAGAGCTCAGACGAACGATTCGCCTCCAAACGATTTCGTCTAGCAATGGCATTCTTTTTCGTTCGGCCTTTACGTTTTTTACTTTATGTCAAACAGGAAGGCGAAAGCAAATGTCAAATGATATCTTACTATCGTTTAACAAAGTGCAAATACACTAGCGATTCGTTTCTGAGCCGATACGAACGTTCGATTTGTAATAGAGAATGAGGCCCCCAGTTTGTCACGAATCTCAAAATTGTAAGTCCTTAAAAGAGAAGAAATGGACCCACCAATTAGTATACGGAAATGATCAGGATGACGAGCTGATTGGACTTAGCAGTCCGTTCGTCTGTCTGTCTGTTTGAGCGCAAACTAGTCCCCCAGTTTTTGAAATATCTTGATGATATTGTAACGAATTTACTGCAATTCCCCTTATTTGCAATTTTCTGCCAACGTTCGTATCGCTAAACTGTTTCATAAAATAACTCCAATATTGAATAATGGAAAAATGGCCTTTATTAAAGTAAGTCACTATAACACTTATACTTTGCAACGAATAGCTTGCTTAATAACCAAACTGATTGATAGCTCAAATGAAAACTGACTTTCAAAATAATACTGCTATGGCTCGCTAGATAGCGTCTTAATCGAAACTTCTTGATAGCTCAAATCAAACTGAATTCCAGCGCCTCTACATTTGCTGCCGTTTATACTCTCTGATTTCAACGTTCGCATCTTCTAGGTGCTTCCATTTCCAGAATCTACTAGATGCCATCAGCTCTCAAACTTCTCAGCTGTAACTACAATTGCACGATTTTATAGCTTCTCTCATTGCATACTTTCAGGAGTATCTCAGATATATGCATGTGTTGGTGCATTTATTCTCCGCTGCTCGTATACGTACATGGTACATATGTTTAGACGCAATTATTGTTTTGTTTATGTAGATACATAATGATTGATCTATGGATGTGCATGATATCACTGTTTAGCATCGGTTTAGAGATAGCAGCACCCCTTAGTTTTGCTAATATTCGTAACAATATTAAGGTGTCCGTCTAATAAAAATACCCCCATAAAACCTTACTTGTTTTAAATTGTTATTATAGCGCTATATTAAACTTTTGAATGTCCCACTTTTCTCCTTCAGAAGACATATCGATACATTTCTAATGGGTTATACCTTAGTGTTATAGTTATGGCGTAAAATGGGCGAATAATGTTCAACTTACCTATAATAGATTCTGTTGCTAACCTTTGTTTTTATTTTTTTTTTGTCCACACAGCCATTCATATTGCCAGATGAGCTCCGACGTGAACTTCCTCCAGATCAAGCGGAATATTGTATCCAAAGAATGCCACCATACAAGGGACCAAATGGTGTGCCTGGAGCTCTTGATTACATGTCCTTCAGTACAGCTCTATATGGTGAAACCGACTTGTAAAAAGATCTAATTTTGAGAAAAAAAAAATGTAAGGATACATCGAAAAAAAGTGATTAACTGACGAAAGGGATGCAGATTGCTAATGATACCAATCAAAATGTTACGATGCCATGAAAAACGACGAAATTTGCGAGACTGTTTCCTGCAATGTTATTTCGAATACAACAAAATTTAAGCATGCATACATAAAAATTTCTGGAGTATAAAAATTCTGCAACAAGTTATTTTAAACAGTCATTACTAACAATCATCAGAGCGGCTTCCATAGATCAATTCAACAATAAAAAAATATTATATGCTGCGCGTAACAATATCCATATCAACATATCTGGAGTAATAAGAGCACAACAACATCATAAACTCCAACAATATCTACTCAATACATACACTACATTAAAACGTTAACTTGCCCAAACTGCTTGCCATTGCTGCATTTGAGATCATAATAATTAACATTGATTATGTTCTTCGAATATAATTTGTATATGGAATAAATTATGCGCATAAGCTTGCAGCTATTGTTTCATGATCAACGCGGGTTAAGTGGACGATTTGAAGAAAAATAAAATTAGTAATAAAAAATTTATAAAAAAAGGAAATGTTTAGTTCTGTAGGCCAGAATTGAAACTGTTCGTTCCACTAATCAATTTCTGTGGCGAATAATATTATTATGTTTATACATATTTATTTCTTCAAAACTTTTGTTATATTAATTTAATATTTATTTTTGAGATTATTTGTAATGATTTCATAACTCTTTATTTAATTTCTAAATATGTTTTATATAATTATTATATAAATTTAGTATATGTTACAATGATGGAAGAGGAGGAAGGAGGGCGTTGTATAATAATTTGTAAGGATTCTAAAATGTTCAGATAATATCAAAGTGAAGAACACAAACAACATCTATAAAGTCAAGTAAAAAATATACTTTTGTATATTAAAACAATCCTATCAACTATACACATATGTTTGTGAGCTTAAAATAATCAGATTTAAGAAACAAACAAAATTTGATGTTTGCCTATTTATTGTTTGGTTTTGTCTCCGGACACTATTGGTTTAAGGAGATACTGGTTTTATTTAGATACTAAAAGACATTAACTGTTAACAGTTGTAAACTACCTAACAACTATTATTATTCCTTTGCCAATCAGTAAGCGACTGGTATTTTTAACATGGGAATGTCCTTTCAGATATCAAATTTCAGATCTGGTTCTCTAGATACATTCTAGAACGAAAAATGACACTGCAGATACCACAACAGAACGTTCTCGAATGAAAAATGACACTGAAGATAGCACGAATGTGCCAAAATGAAAATGTTGGGAAATCGAGTTTCAAAGTTTATTGCTCCCTTAAAATTAGCAGTACTAGTTTTTAATGTAAAAATGTATCAATAAATTACTCACAATACGCTCTTTCAACTGAGATAACTGTTTTGCTCGCATCCCTTTTATTCTCCGAGATTTAGCACATTCATTTTTCTGGCACAACAAAAGTTTTAAAAACTGGTCTAATTTTTTGTCAACACAGCTATACAAAAAAATTCAAAGTAGTCGGATCAGGTTAATCGGCTAATGCTTTCTATGCATTTTGATGCGCTGAATCCGAATACGCTATAAGAATTGGTCCAACTGGTCATGGTATGAACTTAACTTCAAAAGACGTAAAAAAAATTCCTGCAGGCCAATTCCGTTCGCGGATTCGGGTTCAGGGCATCACAATACTTGGGTACATATCCGTGGCTATGAATCATGGAAAGTATGTACATAAATGAAAAAAGTTAAACATTAAATTAAATTTCATATACACTTATGTGTTTTTATCTAAGATATTAATGCAAACTTAGAACTAGTTCTCAGTTTTTTCTGAAATGTTGGGTTCGGGTAAAGCGTCACGAACCTCACTGTTGCCCTTTAGATTTTTATAAAACGCAGGCATGCTTAACCAACGAAACGATATCATTACGTTAACGTTAATTTGACGTTAATAAACGAAACGAAATGACTTTGTTTCGTTTATTAACGTTGATTATCGTAACGAAATGATATCGTTTCGTTGGTTAAGCATGCCTGATAAAATGAATGATATTCTCTTAGTATAACCAGTTTTTCGCACATTTTTCTTAAGTCTTAGTTTTGCCTAACAAAGTAGTGCCAAACACCATATTTTTAATTATTATAGAAATAACTAAATATTTAAAATAATTAAAATTATTAGTAAATATGAGTATGAATGTGTGCTGTTCTTACTTTTTTTTAAATTGTTGAGCCATATCAACGAAATATGTCATACAAACAGGAACAACATTACTTTGTTGCCAGCCAGAAACATGAATGTGCCACATTCATTTTACTGGCCCAACTTTATGTGATTGAATTATATACGCATATTGTCACTTGCGAAGCGAATATATTTGGCGAGTCGAACAGATTGGCGAATTCACATCAAATTTGCATTGGGAGTGGCGAATGAACTTATTCGACTGCCATGTGTCATTGCCATTCAAACAAATTTAATTAGTTCATCCGAATTTGACGTTTCTGTCATCTGTTTTTATTATTTATTTGTGCACAAAGAGAAATGTAAAAACAAGTTTATTAAATAGTAATAAATAAAGTTAAAACTGTTTTATAACGTTGATCTTTTTTTCGAAGACAATTACAATGTTGAGCCGCGAGTTTATCTTCTTCGACAGCGGCGTTTTATAAGAGATTACTCCAATCCCATGGAGCTTCCGTCCACAGTGTAAGTGCAGTGCATATTGGTTATTCAAAATATGTAAAGTTTTTGTGTATTTTTTGTGTGTTTTTAGATTCATAGCAAATTTCCGGCTAAGCAAAGATGCATTTATGTATGTGCTGGACAAAATCAAGGATAGTTTTCACTGCCGCTTGTCATCATCTGTAACGCCAATGCTAAAATTGTGTTGCGCACTCCGTTTTTTTGCCCATGGCAGTTATCAGCAAGCTGTAGGGAATGATTTTCATTTGGGACTTGCGCAACCTACAGTTTCCCTGATTTTAAAGGAGACACTGCCAATTTTGCAGAGAGAAATTTGCAGGGCGGCGATAAAAACCGAAATGACAGAAGAGGAAAAGCAACAAGCAAAGAGCAAATTTTTCATCAGGTCAGGAATACCCAACGTGATTGGCTGTGTTGATGGTACGCATATTTCGATTTATGCTCCCAGCGCAAATAGACACCTCTATCTGAATAGAAAAGGGGTTTTTAGCATAAATGCGATGATTGTAAGTTGTCAAGACATGGATACATAAAATATTGTTGTTAGTAAATTGTATATTTCAGGCTTGCGATCATGACATGAATATCCGGTTTGTGGATGCTAGATATGCTGGTTCAACACATGATTCGTTTGTGTGGAATAATAGTTCCTTAAAAAGTCATTTGGAAAATATGCATCTTAGCGGCGATAACTCTATTTATTTAGGTAATTTTGCTAGTTACACACAAATATAATCGGGGTATTAAGACTTAGCTCGTTACTCAAAACTATCGACTAACGGAGTAACGAATCAAGTCCAAATACCCTTACTTTTTATGACGTAATTTTAAAAAAAATATACTTATTTGTAGGTGATTCCGGGTACCCGCTGAGTGCCTACTTACTAACACCCTTCCGTCTTGCAGAGTCCGGAACTAGGGAATCAATTTTGAATAAGAAGCACGCAAAAGGTAGAAACGTCATAGAACGTACGATCGGAGTTCTGAAATGCCGTTTCAGATGCCTCCTCGGAAAAATGCGCTACAATCCTGACAAAGTTAAATCCATTGTTGCGCTTTGCACAATATTTGTAAGATGTTTCGAATCAGTGACCCAGACGAAGCAGAAATTTTTACTGACGCCATTGTATCATCGGAGCCAAGTAATGAAGATGGCAACGGTACACCAGGAGAGCGTCGCAGAAGACAAATAGCTGATGCTTTACTGTAAAACGAGTAGGGCCGTTTTAATGGACAACATTATTAATTTATACCTATATTTTGTATTTGAATACAGTGATGCTAGTGAGCTAAGGAATGTACCGAAATTATTTTTATTCTCCGTAATGAACTTGAAGTTTTATTAGCTGTATTTTATTCCCAAGCTAAAAGCAAAAAAATACAAATTTTAAAATATGAAGATTTTATTGAAATTCCTATGAATTAAATAGAAATAAGATTAAATTGAAATCATAAAATGGACATTTGCTTAATTTTTATTTCTTTATTTAATAAAAATCAACAATTCAATTCAGACTTATAAAATGGTGAAGGTACATATATATTATTACTACAAGTAAATAAATAAAAATCAAATATTTATTTCAGACTTTTTAGTTGACGAATGCGTATTAGGTTATTGCTGCTTATTTCATAAGTATAAGGCCACTCATATTAACATGTTCTATTTTTTTGTATTATTTCGTTTAGTTAATTTTTTTTTTGCTAATAGAATACCAAAATAGGAGTCGTGCACAAATATACGATCTAAACTTTGTGGATATTTTTAAAGGTTAAAAGACGTTTTTAGAAATGTTGAAATTTCTTTTTAATAATTCAAACCTCAGAACTGAAAATATCTTTTTGTAGCCCATTAAACTTTCCTTCATATGAAAGTATATGATGTCTCCAGTAAATAATTTTAAAAACTAACATAGATCTGAGCCGTTCGGCGAGTCGGCCTTAAGAGTTATAATTTAATGGGATACAGAAATATAACTTCGGTTCAGATGTTTGAAATATTTGAAAAATTTTTCAAGATATTTCAAAACCTTTTTTAACTTTTACAAAATGTTCACAAAGTTTGGAGTGTCGATTTAAAGGGTCTTAATTTGAAATCCCATTAGCAAAAAATAAAAACTAATACGAAATGTTAAAAAAAATTAGAACATGTCAATATGGGTGATCTTATAATTATGAACTGGGGTATATTACACTTAAAAACTAGTTTAAAATAAATCACATATTAATTCAGTACTTCATTAGAAAATAAGATAAATAAAAATAAACACAAATTCAGTCACGTAAAGAAAAAGTAGAAATGAAACTGAAAGTAGTTGGACGATTTTATTATTTCCTTAGATTATATTTCAAGATTTTCAGTTCCAACTCCTTCATTTTCATCTCCATTTTTTCTTTCTGTTGTCTTTTTCTTTCAACACTTTCTTCCTTTTTTCTCTCTTCTTTCTTTTTCGATAGTTTTATTTGGTCTTTTTTGAGTTCGTACGTTTTTCTAGCATATCTTGCCATTTCGTCTAATTTTTCCGTCATTTTTGTAATGTCCTCGCAAAGGGTTTTTTGCATTTCTCCCTGCTTTTCAAGTGCCTTCAAGCTCATATTTTCGCGATCCTCCAGTGTCATCCTCGGACGGGGAGTCGATGAACTTTGAGTGATATTTAAGTCTCGAGGATCTTCTTCACCCTCGGTTTCGCTCTCACTCGTGTTGTCACTCTCACCCCCGTTATCACCCGGATTATTGGTTCCAAAGGACTGTCCTGTCGGGTTGGCGGCTTCTTGGAGGTTCAATAGCTCATCCACGGATCTCTCTAGCGCAGATAAACTTCGCTGGGCGTACGGCCCTCCTCCAGTGGCTACGGTCTCGCTGCGGTTTGTAGAAACCTTTTTTTTAAGCTTTAACTTATAATCTAACCAAACCTAGGACAAATATATTGGTAAGTATGAACTGACACGCAGAATACAATTCAGTTACTACTAGAGGCCTGCACGGATACGATGGTTCGGGTATATAACTAAGTAACGCTTCTGACGATTATCACGTTGTCAGTTACTTTGGAAACTTGCATCTTGATATCGTACGGTTACTTTTGAAACTAACTGGTTAAGTATCTTATCGGGTATTATCAGAAAAATAGTAGGCGGTGGCTCGGAGCTAGGATCTAACCAAACCTAGAGCCCATCTCAGCACCCTTCACAATGCCAGTAACATACCCGAGTAGATACGTTAGCAGGTAAAGCTGCTTTACTCGAGTCGATTTCCTGGTAAATTTTCTCAAACAAAGTGCCTACTTGTATATGATGGTTGAATTGAGTTGGGAGTCAAAAAAACCATCAGTAATTCGACTCGCGTAAAAGAGCCTTAAGTATCAAAAGTAACTCCACTCAGTAACCGTACGATACCACGATTCTGCGATGTATACTTTTGTATTATTCGTGCAGGTCTATTCTTCTTACCTTGTTCCACTCGCGCCCGTTACAGATTGGAGGACCTATGGAGTTAAGATCCGTGGCGAAATGGTCCCACAATTCTGCCCTGCTCCTCCTGGTCTCTCCAAAATTCCCCATGCCTCTGGCGACGTTTGGATTATTTTCCATCAGCTCGACCAGCTTTTGGAATTGCTGCGGCGTTGTTCTTCTCATTCTGAAAACTTCATTTATTCAAACCAATAACTCAATTTAATTAAATGAATTACTCACTTTTAACTATTTATTCAATTTATTTACTTTTTTCAATTGAAAACATTCAAATAAATGCCAATACGTCCTTTTCTATTTTCAAGCGCGAACAAAATAAGCATTCGACAAATTTTGACAGATTTGGCGAAGCGAATATGATTTTTTCGCTTGTGGCAATTCGACAAATTCATCTTCGTCACTCGTTCGACTTTTTTTTGGCGAATTCGCTAACGATTCGCATCTCGCAATTCGAGACCGCGAAATTCGACAAAATTTTCATTCGCTTCGCAAGTGACAATATGCGTAATACATTCATGAAAACGGCTTTGCAAATTATTGGGGTTTCCATGTAAGGTAGAAAGCTGTAGATTTAAGTAAAACCTAAGGAATCTAAGTGGTAATCCAACGAAGCTTCTAACACAAAATTGGAAAATTTGCACATTCATGCTTCTGGCTAGCGAGCGACGATATTTGGCAAGGGAAAATTATCAACCGAATTCGAGAAAATGCGTTTTCAAAACAAATTCTGAAATAGAGCGTTATTCAAAAGTTTTCTGATATAGGGTCCATGTGTTGTTCTGTAAAGAAAAGACATTTTCGGGACGAAAAAGCGTAGTTACTATAGAAACGTGTTTTTTCTGGTATGATCATCTCGAAAACCAAAACCAAATAAAAAATCTGTCATCAATCATCGAAAGCCTCATAAAAGCATAGTCTCGTTTCTGAGTCAAAAACTTCTCAGCCTGTGCAATTTAAATACCGCCAAGAGTGGTGGATAAGATTGGGTTTGAGCCGCCAAATAATAACAGCGGTGTTACTAAGGTGCTAGTAATTTGATGGAATGTTGCTGATATTCAGGCTGAAAATGTCCTGCAATAGCACTGTGAGCATTTTTTGTTGCACTTGGTTTACTAGTAATAATCAATAGATTGTTAACATTTCATTCAACGAACGCGCCACGTTGCCACAGCTGCTCAAACTTTGCCGAAGAACGTGATGGTCTGTCAAAAAAAGTAACACTACTGCAACAACTGTAGCTGGAACACACCCTAAGCCACAGCAGCCACCAAATTCCAACCTTCGCAAACGCTAAAACTCCATCGCTAAAAATATCTAAAACAGTAACAAGTGCGCAGAAGAGTACGCAACATGAAGTATCATATGGCCACAAGGAATAACCACCTAAGTTTTCTGTTAAAGTATAGAAGTGGCCATATGGTATTAAATGTTGCTTACTGAAGCTTTAGCGTTAGCGATGGTTTGAATTCAAGGGCAGTTCCTGGAAACAAATAAGAAGCATAAAGAGTGGAGCCAGAACGAATAGTGCGAAACAGTTAACCATCGAATTGGGGGTAGGCAATTCACCACTGGGGAAATGCACCTTGCAATTTGGCAATTTTAATGTTAGAAGCACTTTTATTTGGTATATTAATCACAATTTAACGACTTTGTAACTCGTGCATTAACTTTTTTGTATAATTTTAACCAGACCACTGGGTTTTTTTTTCGATAATATTCCAGCATGTAATGTGGTGAATTATATACTGCTAGTTTGTCACCTTTCATTGGTGTTCGTCGAGATAACTAAACAAAATATTTTGCCACTTTCATACTTAACGTTTGAGCGAAAATGGTTCTCAAAACGTAAAATTTTTTACAACAAATTCGACGTTTTCATATCTATTTTGACTTTAAAATATATTCCAACGTACTTTTCATTCCGAATAGAGAAATTGGTTCAAAATAATTCGAGATTTTTTTTTAACAATTCCATTTAACTTCTACGACTGATGTATCACGAAGTTTTCTTTCTTATCGGAAACACAACGAATTTAAGGAAATTCTTGCTTATTTTGCACCTTCTGTTATCGTTCGAATTGCTGAATTGTCGAATAAATAACTCAAATATACAGTATAGCAAAATGTTTTTTATTTACAACACTTCTATGGCAGTAGTACTTCACACTTAGTTTAATAGCGTACTTCACTTACAACGTTTTAAAATCAACTGTTTGACTTTAGCTTACGCTGATTTTTTCCCAGGGTCCTGACTTTTTGTGAACAGCCTTCCTGAATATATGCTTATTTATTTCTCAATACTGTATCTCATGAGTATTACCCTCTGCAATTATAGCTGCTGCTTACATGTTCACAGAGGCGGCGTAAGGCGTGGGCGGTGTGGGCCACCGCCCACGGCCTCGCGGTGATAAGGGCCTCGCGGCCCACAACGAACTTATAATTGAAAAAGTATGAAAAATACCTAAGAACACGACACAAGGCTGTTCTTATAATAAGCTAGCTGACTCCTTAGGCGTTTTTCTGCGTAATTGTACCTTTAAAACTTTTAACTAAAAAAAGGACCTCTGGTAATTTTTTAAAGAAACCGATCTTAATTTTGCTTAGTCCGAAGAAGATGATTTTATGGCAATTATCGAAAAGAAACTTGAGATGTGTGGACTTTTTCTGCTTTTCGCTTTATAGAATGTCAAATCTCCCACCATCTTTGTATAAAACTTTAGAATTAAAATTAATGTCATTATTTGAGAATTGTTAATAGCCGTGTTTTTTAACACGCGTATATCCGTTTACGCTTAAACTTTATATTGACTGCTAAGAGACAAACTATAAATACACCTCTGAAATTGCTGCGCATAAATTTTGTCCTACTAAATTTCAATACGCATTATACTCAGATGTAACTGAAATATGTGTCTTTGTTTCACCCTGTACACTAATTCTATGTATTATATGTGTGTATTATGTGTGTGTGCTAATATTAGCCGTGTTTTTTAACACGCGCGTATACGTTTCGTTTGCGCGTGTTAAAAAACGCCTATCTTCGCTTAGATAATGCTTAGGAGACCCATCTAGCGGCTGCGGTTAAACAACTAGCTACAGCAACAGGGTGTATCGTAAAGCGGAGACGCAACGCTCTGATGGCCATAGGGTATAACATATAGCTGAATCAGTTGCGATGAATTGTGGACACACATATAATACATAGAATTAGTGTACAGGGTGAAACAAAGACACATATTTCAGTTACATCTGAGTATAATGCGTATTGAAATTTAGTAGGACAAAATTTATGCGCAGCAATTTCAGAGATGTATTTATAGTTTGTCGACTAGCAGTCCATATAAAGTTTAAGCGTAAACGGATATACGCGTGTTAAAAAACACGGCTATTGTGTCCGTTGTTGCACTGAACGCCTCACTTAAAATAAATTTTTAACTTAAAGATATTCCAATCTTCGGCGCCACAAATTTATGTTTATGAAATAATCAATATTTCTGTTAAAATCAATTATTTCGAAATCTCATCCCTTACGTTTCTGACAATTCGTTTATATTTAGTCCGGCAACATTAGTTGGCGTTAAGCTACTGTAGCGGGGAGTCCCCTTTAGGAGAAAGAGTATTACTCGGGACTTCCCCTTATTAAAAAAGCATTGTGTATCAAAACAAGTGCATATGATATGTTACCTGTCAAATTTGACGCATAGCCATTTCCAATGAAAGTACAAATCGCGTTTAGACGGAGTATTGCTCGTTTCTTTAAATAAATAATAGCCTCACATATTTCTAAAACTATAACAAGTGTTTAAAAAGTTGAGATAGGTAAGAAACTGTTGTGTGATTGAAAATTGAGGTTATTATTTTTTTATATCTTTTATTTGTTGCGCTAGAATCCGCCTAATTTTACGGGTACAATATTGGCACTTTCTTCATAATTTATCAATCATGTCAGGCTTAATTACCAAGAGAGATAGAGATAAAGGGAGAAAATGGGAATCTGGTTCAGCAAAAAGAAAAAGAAGAGCGGAAAGAGCTGTATCAAACCATGTTTTAAGTTCAGGTATGATGAAGTTTCTCAGTCGAGCTGAATCTAGTAGTACTGAGTCAATTGAATCGCTTGCTTCCACTTCTCAACAACATGTGTCTGTATCTGACAATTCGGAAATTACTCCAGATGCACCGAATATTGATACCGAACGACGGGAATCGGAAAAAGAAATAGATTGCCAATCAAAATCTTATGCTGAAATTTCTATGTTGCCCTTAAGTAGTGCAAGTACCAATCAAGAGAGCACGATTGAAATAAGTTCGCCATCTGCTAGTAGAGCCAGTGATGTAGTGGAGCAATCATTTGCCAGTTTTGATGCGGGATTGTGGATGTTTCCCATGACGGATGCTAAGCGTCATGATATAGTTCAAAGCGGTCCCACACAGCAGTTAAATCATCCTGATGAACATTATCCTCAAGATGATGATCATAGACACTTTTCCAATTTTCATTTCTCAAGAAAACTAAATAATGGTGAAACTCAGCATCGGCGGTGGTTGGTATATTCAAGCTCTAAAAATAAAGTTTTCTGTTTTCCATGCAGACTTTTTAGCAATTCACAAACTCAAATGGTACAGGAAGGGTGTTGTGATTGGAAACACTTGGGTGATGTTTTGCGCAGGCATGAAAATACTAAAGAACATATGTTATATATGTTCCAATGGATAACATTAGAGAAGGGAATAAAGCACGAAAAAACATTAGACCAAGAAAACGAAAGACGAATTCTTGAATCTCAAAAACATTGGTACAACTTGTTTGAGAGATTAATTGATATCATAAACTTCTTAGCCTCTCATAATTTGGCATTTAGAGGTCACATAGAATCTCTCAAAACTGACGAAAACACTAAGAATTCTGGTAACTTTATAGACTTATTTAAATTGATAGCTAAATATGATCCTACGTTACAAGAACACTTAAACCGCATTAATAATAAACAACTTACACACCACTATCTAAGCCATGATATTCAAAATGAATTGATTACATTAATGTCAAACACAGTTACCTGTGAAGTGATTGGTAGGATAAAAGAGGCAAAATATTCTATTTTACTCGACTGCACTAGAGATTCTAGTAGAGTTGAACAGATGTCGGTTATTTTAAGATATTGTAATACATTAACTGGAACCATAGAAGAAAACTTTATCGGATTTCTTGCTGTCACCGAAACGACTGGAGAATATTTGGCTAATGCAATACTGGGAGAGCTAGAAAAAAATGGCTTAGATATTCAAAACTGTCGTGGCCAAGGATACGACAATGCTGCTAATATGGTAGGCATAAATAGTGGAGTTAAAACTCGAATTCTAAATATAAATCCCAGGGCATTTTTCACACCTTGCGGTTGTCATAGCTGGAATCTGTTGTTGGTAGACGCAGCCAATTCTTCGTTGGCAGCAAAAACATTTTTTGGTTTTCTTCAGAAGATTTTTTTGCTTTTTTCAAGTTCCAGCAAACGCTGGAAAATAATCAAAGATAAATTAAAGCTTACGATGAAGCCTTTATCAGACACAAGGTGGGAAAGCAGAAGCCAGGCGATGAAGGCTGTATTATTGCAATTTGATGATGTTGTTGAATGTATAGAATACTTAAAATGCCAAAAGGAACAATCGGACACACTCAGTGGTTGCGATTCCATTTTGAACGAAATGTTCAGTTTGGAATTTATCGTATCATTACATATCTGGTATGAGTTATTAACTCGTGTCAATACCATTAGCAAATTATGGCAATCTGTACAAGTCCATTTAAGCATTACTCTTGAACATTTGCGTACATTTTGTGACTGGATAAAAGAATATCGACAAACTGGATTCGAAAAATGCTTGTCTGACGCTCGTCATTTTATTGAGAAAAGCAGTTACGATTTGCCCAAAGATTTTAAAAATAAAAGAGTAGCCAAAAAGAAAAGGATGTTTGATTATGAAGGCAGCGACCAACCTATAAAGTCTGCAGAAAGCCGGTATGAAACCCATTTTTTTAATACCATGGTTGATTCTGTGATCAGTAGCATGTAATCGAGATTTATGTCTTTAAGTCAACATTTTGAAGGTTTTGGTTTTCTATATGACTTAAACCAGTTAAAACGAATTCCAAAGGAGCAACTACTGAAAAACTGTCAGGATTTATACATTGTTCTGCAAGTAGGTGAGAGCAGTGACTTCCAGCCTTATGAGTTGTATGAGGAGTTACAAAATATGATTCCAAATTTACCCAACTCTATTAAAGACGTGAAACATCTGCTACAATATATTATAGAGAACAATTTGAAAGAAATTTACCCAAATGTTTACATTGTCATTAGGTTATTGTTAACAATACCTGTAAGTACTGCTTCCGCTGAAAGGAGCTTTTCAAAATTGAAACTAATTAAAATTTATATATATAGCATCTAAGATAAGTTACAAACCTATCATTGAGGAGTTCAGTAAGACCAAAAGTAGACAATTTTTGTTTCTTTAATTTTTTCATCATACTAATTTTTTAAAATTTTTTTTTTAATTTTTTTATTGTTTCAAAAAGTTATATGTATGTAAAAATGTATGTTTGTTTCTGAACGAATAAAAACCGTCTCATTTCAAGTGATTTTTTATTTTGAATTCCCTTTTTGTTGCACCATGAAAGGGCCTCGCAAAATGTACCTCGCCCACATACATTTTTTGTCTTGCGCCGCCACTGCATGTGCATATGTGTAATAACGTCTGAGCTCTTATGCGGTCTTTATTGGTATGTAAATGCATCTGCATCTCAACAGAGAATTTACCTTCTGTGCATATGTGTGTATATGGCTAAAAAATATGCGCCGTTTAATGCCTGCCATCATCCGGTGGCAAAATCCTGAGCCAGATAGATAATTTTGCATGTAAATGCAACAACGATTTGAGCCAGATAAATCCAGATAGAAGTCTGGTTCAATTTGTGAGCCAGATATTAGGGGGGACTCATGTAACCGTATAAATGCCTTATAAAGTGTGTAAACGTATAAATTTATCTAGTGCGTAAACGAGCTGTAAAATTTTGTACGAAAAGTCGTTTACACAATTTGTATAAATTTAGGCGCACATTTCATTGTGTAAACGCGGTAAACTCAAAGGAATGCAACCTTACAGACATTACAGCAGGCATTTTAATCAGAAATCTCCAACATCAGCAAGTAAAGGCGTTTAGTTTTGATTTTTCACTTAATCTTGGCATTTTTTAATTTGTATAACGATCAAAAAAATTTTGTTTGGCAATAATACAGCTGATAAACAATCAAGTTTATCAAGAGTATTACTAGGTGCGTTCATATAACAGCGTGCGTAAATGGATATAATTTTACTTTCAACTTAAATAAAAAATGTTTGTAACCTCATTAGATCTAAGTCTTTTGTAAATATATTTCTGTCTATCCTTTCTTGTTAGCTTTAAGTTAGTTTTAAGATATAAATAAATATAAAATTAAAATCCAGTTTTTTTAGCTTTTTCTGGATAAATACAGACTTAATTAATATTCAAAGAATATTCCAAAACAATACTGTTATAAAACCTTAGATTTAGCTATGAGCACTCTTAGATAAGTATTAATACGTTAAGAAACATATGTATAGAATATAAGATATCAACAAATGTATTTATGAAATTAATGATGAATAAAAAATGTTTGACAAATGTTTGACACTTGGGATATAATTTTAGACCTTATAAGTTTATATGCTTTCATGAGTCCCCCTAATTTGTTAATTACTTCTTTTTAGTTTAGCAACGCTGCCTTTAATATACCTACTTTTTCAAAAATAGATGTCGCTGCTTAGCCTTTCGCCGTATGAGTTAAATGAAAAACAGCGGCGGTCTGCCTATCACATTTCACGTGTGCGAAAATTTCACGACATCTACTTCTCAAGTCTCTCAATGATCCAGAGCATTCCCGTGAGAATTGAGCGTGAGCCGGAGCTGTAAAACTCACTGGAAGACGGCAGCTGTGTACATGTAAGTGTTGCTGTTTTCTCTTTCACCTTGTCTTGCTGTTGTTGTCCAGCATTTATTACTATCTAGCAGCATAGTGACATATCGAAACTGCTAATACTCGCCACAGAAAGTTCCGAAAAGTGCAAAAGAAAATGGATTATTAATAACAAGTACCGAAAAACTGATGAAACTTTGCAAATGGATTGATATTACAATGTAAGATTAAAATCAGTCAAATTTGAAAAAAGAAGAAAACGGGCGTGACTCTTAACTTATGTGTGATTATCAGTTTATCTGCCGATGCGGTTATATTTTTACACAGTCTGCAACACCAAAATACACAGGAGATAAGTGGAAACCGAGCAAATCGTTTCACACTCCGGGTGGAGGCAAATCTGCTGCCTATGGCGGAGTCACCGTTGACTAAATCATGTATGGTGACGGCACAGTGTCTTGGAGGCGAAAAGGTTGCTGACGGACCGAAGTATAATGCGTCACAACTCTGAGCGGTTGAAAAACAAAAAAACCGTATGTTAAAAAGCACTCAAAGGATATCAACTAAGATGATAATATCGTCAGTTTGTAAAAAAACATATTCGTTTGGAGTTCCTTCATTTACCACGTATCTACATTTTCTGTACGACCAACGGGATGATATCGCGCCGCTGCCGCTCTTGTTTAGGTTTGACTGTAATACCCAAACTTTTAACGAGAACCAACATAACTACCTACCGCACTGTAAAAATAGGATTTATGAATCTGGCAGCGTTATCGTCGCCTTATTTCGGCTTGCATCATACAAATACTAGGGGTATGAAAATTTTTTTACATATAAAGTATTATTATTAATAGGTCTGGAAGCACTGCGACCTTCGTGCAGATCTATTGTGCAAGACCTCGAAAAAAAATCCGATTTTAAGTCAACCGGAAAAATAGGTAGTGTGAACCGAAAAAAAAGTTTATGTTAGCGTTGCTGATCCATTCATCGGTCTATGCAATTTCAGATAATAATAAATGGAGTGGGTACGATCGGCTTTGCTATTTACCGAAATATTTTCATATTCAGTTTAAAGTTTAAACATTTAAAGAAACTTCGGCGAAACACGGAAGGTTTCAAACCCGGGTCAAATTCTTGCCAGAACGAAGAGGGCGACCTGGTAACCAATGTTCACGGAGTGCTTAGATTCCAGAGGGAAGTCGTATACGTCTTCTTAAAAGGAGGCAGCGTTGGAACACACAGCGATGACATGTGTACCAAGTGTCGGCCCAACCTCCTTAACTTTTTCGACCACCTCTTTTGAGGACACCCCGTGGTTGCCGCACTTAACGACCGCCAACCAGGTCTGCAGCGGATTTGGGACAGCAGGTGCAGTGGGAACCGGAACCGTTATGGCCGGAGGCGGCATCCCCAAACCATCCGCGGTGGCAGATCCACCGCCGCGTGGGGATGTACCCCCAGCATTACGCCCCGTAGGGACATCGCCTCAATTTGTCCGCGAAGACGGGCATTCTCGGCGATAGCCGTCATTAGAAGGGCCTCATATTCGGAGGAAACGTCACTTGAGGTTTGCACCACTGTCGTCAAAGACCACCTTACTAAAGCTAGCGGTGATCTTTTTAAGGGCGACAACCCAGGAGCTATCCGCTCCAGAGGCAACCCTAGAAGCATCAACGTTGATGTCAGATGCAGGGGATCCTCCACTAGCAGCCTTACCTCCAGTGGACTGACCACCGGAAGGCTCGGCGCCAGCAGCGGGACCAAACCTGGCAGCAGCGCCCTTCAGCGATCGTCGATGAACCACCTCCGGCGGAACATGGCCCCGAACGCTTCCTTCCGCGGCCCCCCATTTCCGCAGATATACCTGTCCTCGGAGGAAAACCCGGTCACACTTATTCAACACGACTGTGGAAGTATATACCAAAGGCAAACCGACGCCCACCGGGCAAATGTGGGCTGCACTAAGACAGAGGGCTATAACCACTCGGAAAAAGTGGTCAGCAGCAGTAGCAACCCAACCCGTCAGCTATAGCAAAAACGCCGTGACGTAACTCGTGCGCTTTCTGTCAGAAAAAACGCTGACCAAGTCACTACCGCAGCCACAACGGACGGAACACTGTTCCCCGTATCGGAGTCGAGTCGACTGGGACGAAAGCTTCGCCGAGCTGTACGAGCAGACTAAAAACGCTACAGCTGATACTGCCACTAATTCGAGCACAGGTTTCCGTCCCCTCACGCAGGCAGTCCACAAGTGCCCAGTGTATGGTCACACTCAAGTTTTCCACTGGGTACTCACAGTCGATAGATGCGCGCACATACACAAGTTTACCTCCACGTGCAGGCACTTTGAGGTTATGGGCGAATTGGTAAACAACCAAAAACATACGCACAAAATTAGGGCTCCGCCGGAGATTGACCTTCGACTGACCGCTAAACTGGGGCTCAAAATGTTCAATTCACAACACACGTTACATCAACAAAGGTTTTTTCCGCCCCTTTGTGTATGCAACGAAAACACTCTTAATGCACTTTAACAATTTATTTTAACCAATGTCCGCCACGTGATAACACGTCCGTTCACAACGAAATCCACACTCAGAGTGACACAAATTGGAAGGGTAACCATTTCCTAAATTCTCTTTTGGAAATTTACTCCATTTTACTTAGGGCCTAATTCTGTATTAGGTAACGAGCATTCGCTTCGCCTCAGAGGCGAATCGCTAGTGTATTTGCACTATGTTAAACGATGGCAACATATCAATTGACAATTGCTTTCGCCTTCCTGTTTTACATAAAGTACGAAACGTAAAGGCCGAGCGAAAATGATATAGAATACCATTGCTAGACGAAATCGTTTGTTTCAAGGAGCGAATCGTTTGTCTGAGCTCTCGTTCGCAATACAGAATGCAGCCGTTATATTCACATACATACTATTCCAGGTATTAGCATTGAAAATTTCTAAGGAGAGCAGTTCGAAAATCTGCAAAAATTAACGATTTTTCATGGAATGGTCGTAATATAGACTTTGTCGTTGTACTTCTAAGCCAGATTTTTATTCGCTACACGTAAGCAAAATACGTTTAAACACTAGTGGTTGTGAAATATACACTAAAAAAAACTTTATCAGAAGATAAGCATTGGAGGGATGGATACTCTCCGCCAGTATCCTGCCTCGTGGATGCGCCACTGGCCTACATATGTACATATGTTGGGCCAACGTCAATGATTGATATCACATTGAGCTCTGAGCATGATATATCAGGGTATGAATGGAGCGTTCTTGAAGGGCCATTCTTCTCAGACCATGGATATATCAGCTTCAGAATCTCCCTAAAGAGGGTAGAGAAGGTGAACACTTTTAGAAACCATAAGGCAACGGACTGGAACAAATTTCAGACATTCACTAATTAACTAATTAATACACAATTATCATCAGGAGATGATGCGGAAGAATTATGTAACAACGTCTACACTCCTAATAGGAGTCGAGAGGTTCCAGGATTGGAGAAAAATGCCAAAAACGTTTGCCAAGTTTAAAGAATTAAAGAACGGCTTATTTCTGCACACGAAACACAACTCGATTGAATTTCTTCCGGCTTTAACAAATTGTATCGGTTCCATGTTAAGTTGCAGGTCGCGGTGGGGTGTATGCGAGGCAACAAAATCTGTAAACAGAGGAACGCCGCAGGGTGGAGGCATATGCAGATGGCAGATGCCTAACAACAATCAGCTCTGATGGATCAGGCGTTTCAGGATGTACATGCCTGGCATCTGGAGTCGGTTTAACCGTCAATGCGGTAAAACTGGTCTTGTATTATTTACTGGGAAATATAAGGTCTGTAATTGAACTACATCTAAGCTTGGAGAGGTAACCCTAGAAGAGAAATCTAGCACAAAATATCTAGGAGTTATACTAGATAGTAAGTTGTCGTAGAAACTCCATGTGAAATAGAGGGCGAAGAAAGCTAATTGGCTAATTACGGTAATCGGTAACCCATATTACACTATGGGGTCTTGTTTGGTGGACAGCCACAGAAAACAGTTAATAAAAAAATAAATGTAAGGCGCGATAACCTCCGAAGAGATCTAAGGCCGAGCTTCTCTTCCAATTTGCGTCGTGCTTCTCTTGATTTTTCCCTACAAATTGGCCGGACGGGACCTACATGTTTTATGCCGACTCCGAGCGGCATCTGCAAGGCAGATGAGTTTTCACTGAGAGCTTTTCATGGCAGAAATACAATCGGAGCGCTTGCCAGACACTGCCGAGGGGCGACCCCGCTTAGAAAAATTTTCTTCTAATTGAAAAATCTTATTTCTAAAATTTTGATGTTGCTTTGCCCGGGAGTTGAACCCAGGGCATACGGTGTGATAGGCGGAGCACGCTACCATCACACCACGGTGGCCGCCACAGAAAACAGTTAGTGTTGCTATTTTAGCTGTTTTCACACTAGATTTAGCTTTTTTTTTCTTCGTTTAGCTCGAAAACTTGCAAATTCAGCTCTATCCTTTGTTTCAGAAATTTTTTTAGCTCGTTTCAGCTTTTTTTTCAAAATTTTGGAAAACTAGATAAACAGTTTTGTTTAGATTCAATTTAAAGAACATTGAATGAATTCGGGCTAGCTTTTGAAAATTTGAGGGGCTAAGGATCAGATAATGCTTGCCTCATGGTAGGTAGAAATCGAGGCTTAGTAACTTTATTAAATTAACATCAACCTAATAACGTTATCGTTCCGTGTAGTTGCCACTCGATTCGATTGGCTGCTTCATCTGATTCGAAACTGCTTCCGAGCGAAATTGAGTTTTTGATTTCAGGCACATTTAATCAGTTTTCTAAGTCCGCATGTAGACAAAAGGGTTATGCAATGATACATATATGCTGCCCTAAACGACGGACTCGATCCGTTGCAAATTGCATTCACACGATTAGGATAACTCCTGATTTTTCTGTATTTATATCAACAGCCATACGATTTATTTGAGAGATACCGTTATGTGTAAGGCTTATAGCCACTATTAGCTAAGAAAATGAAATTATTATACGGCTTATGGAGGAAAGAAAATAAGGCTTACTTACATAAGGCCTTATTAAAAGAAACTACTTGCTGTATTAGGTCATTTTATATAAGGCTTATATATAGGCTACCCAAAATCAGGCTTACATAAGCTGTTATAATAACGAGGTTGAATAAGGATTGGTGTACCATAGTGTAACCTTATTATAAGTAATATTGCACATATAAAATTGCTGGGAATTATAATACGACACCATCTGACTTCAAATTCCTTTATTCATAATAACCTATTTTAAAACTTTATTTAACCGAGGGTCACTCATCGGCAATTTTTCGGCCAGCACAGAAAATGTAACGAAAGTATTTTTTTCAAAAATTCATTTACCAGCTGTCATTTCCCATATATCGTTTGGAGTCGGTGTAAAACACATACCAAAAAATTGAAAAGTGGTTCCCAGACAGTGTAAAATGTGGAATTTACATCTTTCATAGGTTCTTTGAAAGGGCAAAAAGGAAGTCTCCTTATTGAAAATAGTTTTATCGGCGTTCTTATTTTGCCATTCTGTACATCACATCTGCAGACCTAATAGGCAAAAATATAGAGCCAGCAACTGCAATAAGGATTAGCGGGTCAGCTTGAGTACAGGTCGTATGGTCACATCAATATAGCGCCGTCTAATATCGGGCAAACAGAATATATGGTCCCGTACCTGATCTTCGAAAGAAACAATTGAGCCGGAGGGCTGTCGCCAGGGTCCAGAAATGGCAGAACATATAGTACACGTGTATACCGATGGTTCTAAATTAACGGAAGGGATCGTGTTTACCGCGTCGATGCAGAAATAAGTAGATCATACTGTCAACCAGATTACAGCAGCGTTTTTCAGCCGGAAATTATAGCCGTGAAGAAGTCGCGCCAATATATATGCATATATATTGTCAGGCGGCGATTAAGGCAATAATCTCACACAGTACTTCATCAAGGAGTATTCTGGTATGCAAAGAAGCATTGGAAAAACTTCGCTCAGGCCGGACCATACATCTATACTGGGCTCTAGGCCATAAAGGGATAGAAGGTAACGAAAATGCCGATGAACTGGCAAAGGAGGATGTAACACTCGTTGAATCGACAGTAGACACCCCAACCCGTTTGGGAGAATTCAAAAGAAGACAGAAACTGCATTTGATCCATCAAGCAGGAAAGGCGTTGACAAAAGCGCGGGGATGCAAAATTTCTAAGATCATGTACAATGACAAAATATTTTGAAGAAAAGACCATATACGATGGGCATACTAACTGGACACTGCCTTCTATCGTCACACGCTTATAAGTTAGGCCTCGTCAGTAAGCAGACGCAAGAAGTATGAGTTGTAGGAAGGAACGGTGGATCACGTTCTGCGCTCGTGTCTTGCGCTCGCCAGGTGAAGGCTCCAGCTATTATAGGAGCCAGAGTTGCCATATCTGTCGACAGCAAATAAGCTAGGTCCTAGAAAACTTCTAGTACTTGCCAAGATGACGAAACACATAAACAGACAGACACATACACACAAAGATGACGTGTTACCCATTACTATCAGCCCCACAGAAGTTGAAGAAGCCATAAAAAGACTAAGACCTAATACTAAAAGATCATGGTGCTGAGGGAATAAACTACCTTAACGCACGTTTTCAACCTTTCGTTGAAGTCATTCCTTAACAACAGATAATGGCAAGGATAATGCCACTACTAAAGCCTGGAAACCCTCACTAGGGTAGGCACCTTGTCGTTGGTGTGAGGGCTTAGCCGATCTCCATAGCGCACGACAATGAGGCGGAGCTGTTTAGGACTGGCATCTACGCCGTTTCGCCTCATAGGAGGGCAGCGGGATGTCGGTGACCAAGAACTGCCAACCCCCTAATCCAGGTTGTTATGCGGACCGTGCCTATTGGACGATTTGCAGCCAGGGGATAAATTCGGCTGTATTCGAACGTAGCCTTTCCGATACCGGGCCACCTCGGGAAGCATTGCTGGCCTTACCACAGCAAGAGCCCGCCTTTTCGGGCAGGTGGTCGTACGACCAAGACGAACGACTCATTACCAAATTGTAATAAGGAGGATGATAAGAGGAGGACTGAGTCGCAAGCCAAGGAAGACGAATACGCATTAAGCGATGCGTCGGACTCGGGGAGCGAGAGTAGTGCTGATTCATTGAACTCCGTGTTGGAAAAGCACACAAATGAAAACAGAGTAGAAGAGTGGAGAAGGGTACAGAGCAGAGACCGTGCGGCACTAAGAATTGTCCAACGCCTGGGAGCAGTGGTCGACCCAACAGAAGTGGAGATCGAGCGCTTGGAATGGCCCCATGAAGCGGTAGAAGTAGGTCGAAGCCAGTTCAAAAGGTTTGCTGCTAGACACCCTCGGTTCTGCAACCGGTATGAGGAGGAAGAAGCGTCGAATGGCAGAATGAAAAAGCAACGTTCGACGGAAGGCGTTAAGCCTGCTTTCAAGAGGCAGAAAGTACCCAGTCCTAGAGCCGCGAGGCAGGGCAGTCGCATAGACAAGACAAGTAGGCCCAAAGCTATAAGAAAGATGGACCCCAATAGCGAGGTAGCAACTCCCTCGAAAGCTGCGAGTCAGAGGGTAGTTCCAACTATGGTAGTAGGAGATAAGCCAAAGGGAGATAATGCTAAGACTCCGGCTTTCTCGGAGGTGCTAAATGGAGTTGAAGCTAAGACTCCGGCTTTGATGGAGGTGCCAAAGGGAGTTAACGCCAAGACTCCGGCTTTTCCCGAGATGAGTGATGTGGCAAAGCAGTCACTGATTGTGGCACTGGTTGATCGTAGCAGTCCTTTCGGACAGACGACTACTGAAAGGTGGAGATCTGTAGAAAGGGAACTTATTAGCTTAATGCTTAAGATGGTGCGGGATCAAGTAAGCCCCTTTCCAACCTTTGAATCGGGGGGATGGTATAATGGTGTGAAGATGATAGCGTGTGATAACATCGCGAGCTTGCGGTGGCTGGAGGAAGTGGTTCCAAACCTCCAAAGGCAAGGCACGAACGAGCGGTTTGAGGTGGTGGATAAAGCGCAAATCCCCACAATACCAAAAGTTAAGGTATGGATACCATGCGTGATGAAGTCGGCGGATACACTGCGACTTCTGCAGAATCAGAATCCGAACACACCGATACAGGATTGGAAGGTACTTACTGTCTCTCGGCCTACGGAGGAAGGTCAGTTCTACATCTTCCGAATAAACAAGCAGGCGGAGGATATATTGTACACGCAGGTTGGAAAAATGTCCTTTGGTACAGGCAAAATTTATACGCGACTCAGGAAAAGGAGTCCCGAGGATAAAAATCCTAACACGCTGGAAGTGGGCGAAGTCGAAAAGGACCTCAAAAGCCTAAGGGAAAAAAGACAGGTGGAGGTAGCCGACATCACCACGAAGGTGTTAGAAGAGGACCAACAGGACAGATGGTGCTGCGAGTCGCACAGAGGAACACCCGGCACAACAGTTACAGGAGGCTGAAGGGGGCTTCGAACACTCTAAACCAAAAGGGCAAGGGGAGAACGATGACGTCACTACGAAGATGCTGGAGGGGGACAAACAGCCCAATGGTGCTGAGAGTCCTAAATATAAACCTCCAACACAGTAAAGTGGCGTCGAGCGAACTCCTCCTAACCCTGGAGGAGGGTTCGTTTGACGTCGCGCTGATCCAGGAGCCGTGGCTCTCATCGGGAGGAAAGCTTTCTGGACTTAGCGCGTGCGGATTTGGCGTTTACTATGCGCAAACGGAAGGACGAGTGCGAGCTGTAGTAATGGTAAGGAAACAGCTGCATTCATATATGCTGCCTAATTACACTACTGAGGACCTCGTAGTGGTGGTCGTTGAGCAAAGGAATAAGCAGGCATTTATCCTGGCATCCTGCTACATGGCCCATGCTGCGGAGGTTCCACCGATGGAGTGTTAGAGGCTAGTACAGGACGAAGGGCGCAAAGGGCGGTTGGTCATAGGAGCGGATGCAAATGCGCACCACAATGCGTGG